>NC_137024.1:29703649-30366149 GCF_032717465.1 Coenobita brevimanus
TGACACCAGAAGCGATTTTAATTGGGCGGCATCACGATCACGTCACGATAGCGGGCGGGGAAGGCTACTTGATCAGAAGTTTTCATTGGCTATCATCATCATGGGAATGTCCAGTATGACCGTGTTGGACCGGGGGTGATCGTGCTAGAGTTGAACTCTGCGGATTTCGCCCACTTCTCGGAGCTCTGTGCGTGTTATGCTAACACACTCGTGTTGCAGTAATTAAATCGTATTAAATAATACTAATTATTTGCTCTCCGTGCTGGACTAACGCATGTTGGACGCGAGGGTACTGTATACAGGTAACTCGCACGGAACACGATCTCACGGAACGCGCTCGCAATTATACACGGTAAGGGCTGGGATACATATAAGACAACGTAAGATTAAAAAACCATTATGAAAACTACAAATTAACGCAGGAGAGGCCTTTGAAAGATCAAATCCTCGAACGTCACCGCAGCGCGCGGTTTGTTTTGATTACGTGATGATCTAGGCGGGAAATTATTCAGTGAGTGAGACATTCCCGAGTACAGTAGCACAGTATTTGTAAGTTAAATATTTACAGTACTGTACTGTTCTGGTAAGTTTATGTGCAACTTAAAGTACTATTAAATAACGTTAAAGCAAGAAATAAAGTCTTATAACCAGTTTACCTGATAGGCGTCAGAATATTGCCTTTTTTATTTGTTCGTTTTTTCCACAGTGCTGTTCGGTATTTGTAAGTTAAATATTTACTGTTCTCGTATGTACTGTACTTGTAAGCACTTAAATAAAGTTAAATCATTAAATAAAGCCTTGTAACCAGATAACCCGAATTATATGATTACCCATGATCGGCGTCGGAATATTGCCTTTTTTGTTTGTTCGTTAAACTCTTACTGTACTGCTTTTCTACAGTACTGTATTTGTAAGTTAAATATTTACTGTTCTGGTATGTACTTGTAAGCAATTAAAGCATTAAATAAAGCCTTGTAACCAGTTAACCTGATTTATATGATTACCCATGATCGGCGTCGGAATATTGCCTTTTTTTTGTTTGTTCGTTAAAGACTTATAATAAGAGAAAAATACATTTTTGTCTTGGTATCTTTACCTATTTGCTCAGGTATGCTGTAATGGTTTGCAACTTCTAGAAAACTGTGAAAACTTTCGGGAAGTGAACGAAAATCTGGGACATGACCTTGACTTCACCGTCTCATGTATCATCTGTCAGTTCGCCACCGGCTATCGTGATGAGTGGATGTACGATTTTTTCGCTCGTGGCCATGCCTAACCACACATAGTTACACCCATTATCTCGACCCAGACAGAAAATACAACCTTTTTCCTCCCTTGCAAAACACAAACAACCACCCTGTTTACGAGACAGCAATATATATTGCGAAAATAACAAGGTAAAATGATAGAGATGAACGTAAAATGATTGAGAAAGATGAACATGTTATGACGGAAGAAATACGTTTTCCCTGTCTGTAAACGTATTTATTTCTGCTTTGTATCTGTATTCGTAATAATTAGACTTATTGTTAGTTCTGAAACTGCATTACGATTCTATTTTTAGCCATTCTCGTGGTGTGGGAGCTGGAAGTTGTGACACAACTTCCTTATTGCTAATCGGACTGACCCTCCACTTTATTCTCCCGTGGCAGAGTCTAGCCTTGGAGGACGTGCAGTTTTCTCATTTAGGACTGAAAATTCAACTCTTTCGCTCCCTTTTCCAAGCATGGGCACAACGATAACATAAAAAATAACTCGAAACTACCATAAACATATATCAAAAAGGTGAAAATGTATTCATAACATTTTCTTTTTTTCCAGCCATTCCTAACAGATTATGTACTGAAATCATTCGATATCACAGTACAGTACTGCATTTCTAAGTTAAATATGTACTGTTCTGGTATGTACTTGTAAGTTAAAGCACTGGTACCAGTTAACCTAATTTATTACCTATGATCGGCGTCGGAATGTTTCCTTGTGTTTATGTACAGTATTTGTGTGTTGAAGTTTTGCTCAGGAGTACTGTATTTGTGAGTTATAACATTAAATAAACCTTCTAACCACTTAAAGTGCTTTCTAGTGACAGATAACAGCAAAACAACACATTTGGGGGGTCTAGGGAGCAAAATACGGAGTAGTTTAAATATACGCGATTTCGCACCTAACACGGCACGGTAGGAACGAAACCCTCGTGTTCCGTGCGAGTTACCTGTATATATATATATACAAAATATGCATGTAAGGAATCCCTCTAATATCCGAACGCCCAATGTCTGAACATCCCCACTAACCGGACATAATCGTCCTGGGATCCAATATTCCCAAAATGGGCCAAAAACCAGAAAAAAATCGAAAAAAATCCGACTTTTTTCCTTCCCGTAATTTGAAATTGCCGCCTGGTGCCGAACAGCTGTTACACCATGGTCCCTTCACCCCTTCCTTCCTCCCCTTCCCCCCTCCCCTGTCAGGGTTGCCATTTGATATTTTTCATTACCAAGTGTGGGCCAATTTGGTAATGAAAAATTTGTTTGGTAATGAATCAGAATAATGCATTACCAAATGGATTTTTCACATGTATGAGGATACACAGGATGGAGATGGTGGATTGTTTGCTCTCTCTGATTAATCTGCTACCCTACATAGTGTGAAAATAATCAACATGGTGTTAATTATAAGGGGAGTGATTACATGTATTTCCACTTGTATATATAATTAGTGAAGAATAAATGCTAGCTTTACGAATTTGGTAATGAAAAGTTAAATTTGGTAATGAAAGTTGAGGAGATTGGTAATGTGGCTGTTGTGATCTGGCAACTCTGTTACCCCGCCATCATCAAGAGTCACAGCCAAACTCTGATTGAGAGCAGATACTTATAGTAGTGCAAGCCACAGGTGCTTGTTTTTTGTGAATAAGCAGTGAATAAACTGCAATACCTCGCCCCTAGAACACACAGGAATTTACAGTGTTGTGCAGTGTTAAGAAATTAGAATTTAGAGTGCAGAGGATTAACTGTGGACTGCAAACTGGCAGTTTAAACCAGTCCAGGAGCAAGGGATTTGTAAGTACCCAGAATTTTTTATATTGTGTAAACTCACCTCTAAAACCTCACTTTATGGTTCTTTTGCATTTATTTCAGTCTTTTATGTCCCTTATTGGTGTGATTTGGGTCTTAAATAGGTGCAATGCATGTCCAGAGGGACTTGTATAGGTGTTTTTCTGAGTTAGGGTCCATAAGTACAAGTCCAGGAGGCTGGGACCCAATATCCGGACAGGATCACTATCCGGACATGCCTTTGGCTCTGTTACGTCGGATATTGGAGGGATTACTTATATATATATATATATATATATATATATATATATATATATTTATGTATATATATACGGTAAGGTCCCGGGTTACGTCAGAGTTCCGTTCCTGAAACATGACGTAAGCCGATTTTGAACGTAACTCGAGTTTTATACAGTACGTCATATGATTATACTTACCGCAATGCATCTTACAGATTTTTCAACCATACATTGCATACTATACATGTAATAATCTTATAACAAGTATGTATAAGAAACATAGTCTTTTGAACTGATGATACAGTATTTATTGAATAAAATATAAGTTGTACTAGCTAAGAGTCTTCGTCACAGTAGCTCACTCGCTGCGGTAACAGCACTTCTCATCGTCATGGCAGCAGAGTTACGCCACCACTGCCTCACCCACAACTGAGTCTGGCTGCCGCTCCCTCACTCTCCCGTCCTTACACACGTGTACACTGCCAACACACATTTTATTCCTATATTCAAGCACTTTTCATACTTCATCATACAATAAAGTTTACTGTAAATTACTGCCATAAAATATGAAATAACATCATTACCAGCACGATAATGTAAGCATTTCTAACATCGTTTGATTTTTTTTTTTTTTCTCACTCGGACAGCAAAATTATTTCAGTGATAAAATGACCGATTACTGTATGGTACTGTAATAAAAGATGCATACTATGTGTCACTACATACCTTCTGACATCAACTTGACTCGTTACTGGGGTTGCTATGTGGAAGGCACTGCATCAGGGGAGTCAGGGACCGGAGCAGGGGAGTCCAGGGCTGAAGCAGGGGAGTCCGGGGCTGAAGCAGGGGAGTCAGGGGCTGAAGATAGGGAGTCAGGGGTTGACGATGAGGATGAGGCAGCAACTGGTGGTGAAGTTGTGGCTCGGTGTTCAGTTCGCTTGAAAAACTGGAGAATTGAAGACTGCTTGGCGGCATATTTCTTTTTGTCCTAGATTTGACGATAACAGGACACTGCATCCTCAATTCCCCTGTACACTTTGGCAAACCTCTCTGCATTTGGGTCCTGATCTTCAAATGCAGCCATTGCTTTTTCTAGGAAGTTGAAAGCATTTGCCATTTCCTTAATCTTAAACTGTCTTAGCGGTTCTGCCTCATCACTTTTTTCATCATTTTCCATTTGTTTTCCTAGGTATAGCAAGTCTTCATTACTCAGCTCTTGATCATGTGAATCAACAAGTTCATGTACATCACTCTCGTCTATGTCCAGATTTAAATCATTTCCAATTTTCACACAGTTGCGCTTGACTTCAGTTATACTGTCTTCATCAAATCCTTTAAAGTCATTTACGAGGTTAGGGCACACTTTTTTCCACATTCCGTGCATATTTGTCTCAGTCACTTCAGCCCAACATTCTCCAATATTTTTAACTGCCTTATAGATGTTGAAATCTTTCCAGAATTCTTTGAGTGTTACTTTACCATTTTCTGTTGCTCGTATTGCCTGTCTGAATGTTTTTCTCAGGTAGTAAGCCTTGAATGCTCTTATTACACCTTGGTCCATGGGTTGTAGGATTGATGTTGTGTTTGGTGGCATAAACACAACTTTTACATTAAGGTGCAACTCTGTCAGGCTCGAAGGATGACCAGGAGCATTATCAATAATGAGAAGAGCTTTGAATGGCAGATTCTTCATAGCACAATACCGTTCAACCTCTGGCACAAAACACTTTGAAAACCAGTCAATGAAAATTGCACTAGTCACCGAAGCCTTTAAATTACTTTTCCAATAAACTGGTAGGCTAGCTTTAAGGACCCCCTTAAGAGCTCTTGGATTTTCGGAGTGGTACACGAGTAGCGGTTTAAGCTTGAAATCGCCTGCACAGTTTCCCCCCAAAAGTAGCGTTAGGCGCTCTTTGGATGCTTTGTGACCTGGCATGGTTTTTTCTTCTTTAGCAATATAGGTTCTGTTAGGCATTCGTTTCCAGTTTAGTCCTGTTTCATCAACATTAAAAATAAGTTCTGGAATGTAGCCTTCCTTCTCAATCAACTCCTCCAACTCTTTAACGAATATTTTTGCTGCTTCGTCATCTGCACTGGCTGCTTCTCCGAAAATTCTTCTGCTGGTTAGGTTTGCTCGAGCCCTGAAACAAGTAAACCAACCTTTTGATGCCACAAATGTCTCGTTGGTCTCACTTTCCTCACTTTTTTCTTTCTTAAGGTCTTTGTACAGTGTGCGTGCTTTTTCACAGATTAACTGTTCACTCAGAGGCATGCACCGTTGATTATTGTCCTCAATCCACAGCATTAGCATCCGTTCCATCTCAATCAACAGTCCCGATCTTTGCTTGGTAATCACAGTTGATTGCATGGGAGTTGCACCTTTAACGTGAGTCAAGATACGTTCCTTGTCTTTGAGGATGGTTGCTACGGTAGTACGGCTCATCCTTAGCGCACGCCCGATTGCTGATGCCTTTTCTCATTTCTCATTACGCTCAATAATATCGACTTTTTCACATAATGTGATGGTTTTGCATTTCTTGGAGTCGTTATGGTCACCAGGAAGCTGTCTCTTAGGCATCATGGAATCAGGATGGCGAAAAACACAAGAAAATGACGGTATCACTGTATCAGGCGGTGGTAGCAGTGAGACTGAGAGCGATTGTTGGTAGTCAAGCATGAGGCGGGAAAACTCCAGGGACATCTCGCGGTACACAGCAACACTTTAAAACCCACGCTTTACGTATTTTTTCTTTATTTTCTTATATTTTAAAATTTCCTCTCACGGACCGACTGTCGTAACCTTGAATTGACGTAAGTCGATACTGACGTAACCCGGGACCTTACTGTATATATACTGTATATATATATATATATATATATATATATATATATATATGAGCCTCTGTGGTACAATGGTAAAGTGTGCGTTTTCGTACACTAGAGAGCGAGGGTTCGCGCCCTGCCAGGGTAAAAAAAACTTTGGGAGCATTCTCCTGGCCACGTACTGCTCAGCGGACACCAGGAGTGCTGTGGTTGAACCAGTGTCACATACACTCAACCCTCGGCTATCACGGGTTCCGCTATAGCGTATCTCGCTATCACGCCTATTAAAAAAACTACCCAAATACCTTTATCATGCACTAAATGCCTGCTATCGTGCACCGCAAATGTTCAAAAATTTCAAAAAGGCCAGGCTTCAGTGCTCCGCCCAGCCAACAGAAGCTTCACTCCGTGATTGGTTGTGTGACGTCAGTGCCAGCCAAGCGCTGATTGGCTGCCTGACCGAGTCTCCTGCCCGCCAAACCATTCAAGTGTATGCCCTCAGACCGTGAACAGTGATAGCAAGAACAATAACGTTTTATGATATGACCATGGCCAATGTACCCCCTCCCTGTCCCCCTACCATCACCCAGCATAATGCTGCGGCACCTGGCAGGGAAATAAAGAAGAGGAAGAACATAAGTTACGCAGATAAACTGGAAATGTGAAACTTATAGAGAATGGTGAGACCAAGCAAAGTGTGGGGAAGAAACATAACATCAATGAATCAACTGTGAGGGGTATTTATAAGAATTGTGATCACATCATAAAACATGGTCATTTTTAGACTATTGTATATTAATATGTGGTACAAAAAAGGTATCTTAGGGGAAAATATTGAGGTCATGGCACCAATCAGAATTATTACCATAAGTTATTCAATTCAGCTATCACGGTTTCGGCTATAGCGCAACCATAGCGGGACCAATTGGGAGTGATAGCCGAGGGTTGAGTGTACTATAAAGTAGGCTTGCACCCAGTCGGCTTGCGCGGGCTGATTACACTTGGTTCACACACTACACACACATCCAAAGCCACTCCAACACTACAATTACACTTACAAGCACTTCACACCCTACATACAGTCTCTACCAGACAGCCTAAGCCACTTGGTAGAGATACATTGGCTGTATCATCCCCACTTTGGTTGGGATAGGCCGGTCCTGCAGTGGATACTCAAACGGCTGATGATGATGATGATGATGATGATTTTTATATATATATATTGTATATTTACACAGGCATACCCTGGTTTGACGATACAGTTGAGGGTAGATTTAACATGTAAATATACAGTAGGGATGCATTTTTGAGCCTTGGGTTTCTACCCCAGCCAAGTCCTAAACCCACAAAAAGAAGTCCAAAACAAAGTGTAAAGCCAATCTAAATGGCCTAACAGCTGTATAAGAAGCTAACCTAAACCTAAAACTAGTGCCCATCTCGCATTTACAAGGTCATTGGAGAATGCAATCTCCGACTCATATTCAAACTCGGTAGAGAAGAAGCAGCAGCATTGTATACAATCCCAACATCACAGTGTCCCGGGACAGTTAGATAAACTTCTGTTATGTACAATAATAATGTATGAATGACGCAGAATCATCCAAGATGTGAATTGTTTTGACGGAAAATTGTCGATGTTTTGACTGGGAATGTGATCGATGATGAGGGTGGGGTAGCCGGCCCCTCTTGATGCCCTTTTTTGTACTGTTCTGGTTGCTGAGCTTGTTTATTTTCTTCTGTCATATTTTCCAACATTTTTTTAGAAATTCCTCTGTATTTTCAAAGTGTTTTCCCTTGAACAACCTGAATGTAAACACATGATTTGTCGATCAATGATGCGATCTGGATAGCCTGTTCAAAGGCCCCTCTTTGTGTCCTTTAAGTTACGGTTCTGGTTGTTGATCTCCTTTATTTTCTGCTCTCTTATTTTCCAACATTGAAAATACAAAGGAATTTCTAAATAAAAGTGTTTTCCCTTGAACAACCCAAGTGTAAACACATGATTTATCGATCGATGATGACATTGAGAGAGCCTTTTCAGTGGCCTCTCTTTATGTTGTTTTAGCTACCGTTCTGGTTGCTAAGCTTCTTTATTTTCTTCTCTCTTATTTTCCAACATTTGTTTAGAAATTCCTTTTGCATTTTTAGAGCATTTTTCCTTGAACAGACTAAATGTAAACACATGATTTATCAATGTCACAGTTTTCATCATTGCATGAAATATTTACTCTCTGAGGCTTTCAAAGTTATTGATATTTATTCAAAATTATAATTATGTATTCCATGACAGGTTAGATGACAGTTCAGTGGTCAAACACAAAATATTCTTTGTTGAGTCACCTAGTTGTCCACACTGTTTTGTACCTCTTCTGGTGAGCGAGAATCCATACCTCCAATGACAGTGTTCACTCCACCTATGGCTAAAACACATTAATCTAAGTCTAAAAACAGTTTACAAATCAACCTAACCATAAAATTTTAGTTTAAAATATTATCAAAATCAGTACAAAGAAAATTAAAACCTATCACAAAACTGGGGGTAAGCCTACAATGGGCAGGGTAGGGTGGTATTTCTGCCCCCATCACTATTCTGGGGTATCACGTCTAGGGGTATCATAAATTGGTGTTTGCCTGTGTGTGTGTGTGTATATATATATAAATACTGTATTTATATTTAAGAGGTTTGTTAGGTGAAAGGAAGTGACAGAGTCTACCCCGGATAAGGAAGCCTCGCACTCTGGAGAGCGTGGCTGAGTGATGGCGTGGGGTGCGTGGGAACTCCCCTTCAGGCCTTGAGGGAAGGACAGGCAGGCAGTAGGATCTCCTGCCCATGCCTCAGGCCATGACAGGTGAAAAAATACTGGCAGGTGAATTTATATTAGGGGGAGAGAGAGAGGGGGAAAGAAAAACTTTGGCATTGAGTGTTCTTTCAGTATAAACAGTAAGCAAGCCATGCAGACACTGTACAGGGGCAGGCAGTGGGATGTCTGGGGGAAAGGAAGGAGAATCTCCAATACCCTACCCCATACTCCTTAACAAACCCCCAAATTTAAAATTAATTATTGAATGACTGGCACAGTCTAGTAATGCAGGAGCCTTGGGTGAAGGAGAGTAAACTTTATCTATCTGCCTGAGGCTCCTTAACAGGATGAGTACAAGTAGGCACATTTTGTTCTCCTTGCTTGTGTACTGACAAGCATGAGGGAGGTGCGGTAGGACCGTCATTGTTACACAGAGTGATGTAGCAGGTAGCGGTTGACGAAGGTGGGAGTGGACGACCATTACCCCACCTCCATTGTCTATTTAAGCTCCCAAACCTCAGGAGTAGGATGGTTGAGGCCAGGCCCTGGACGTTGTGAGCTCTGGGGTTGGCCATGGGATCCGCCCTTCTTACCGGGCCGTTTATCCAAGCTGCCAAAGTCAGGGTGTGTAGGGGCATGAGGGAGGCGGAGTGAACGTACAGTGCTGGTTCTGGGGTGCTGGTGTGTTGGAGATGTGGTTCCTGAGTGTGGCCACAGAGCAAGTGGGTGGTGGGCCGTGTCCACAAACCAGGTGAGAAATGTAATAGGGCACATTCTAAAATTAGCCCTTTCATTATTGAAAGCGTCTTCGGGGAGGGGCAGGGGGTGGCGGTTCAATCCCCATCTGCAAATGTAGTCCATGTGGGGTAGCATGTGAGGGCTTGGAGCTGCGAGGAGCAGAAACCCATAGCTAGAGCTAGGAGAAAGAATGCCCTGTCAGGAGGTCCTAGGGAGAAGAAAGGGAGATAAATTGGTCTGATTGCAGGAAGTCTGGGGGACCTTCTGCAGTGACCCATTAGGTGAAACCCTTCCAGGCAGAGGATAAAGGTGGAATAAGCCTCCCTTGACCAGGGTAAGCAGTCTCTCGTCAAGCTCCAGGCCATAGCCAACACGGAGATGGTTCGCTATGGCAGCCACATGCACCACCGCTGTGCACGGTGTCCTTCCACAGTCATGCATGAAGTGGGACAGGAAAGTAAGTACCAGTGCTTTGGTCGGCACTCCTTCCCTTGGCGGTGCAGGAGAAGGCTTTGCAGCATGACTTGTACTGCTGAGTTGATGATGGTCTGAGGCCTGCTAGGGCGTCCCTCACCACCTCCTCCATTAATGGTTATTGGAGTGGAATGGAAAAACTCCACACATGAAGCTGGAGGCTTGACGTCATCCTAGGGAAGAGAGAGCTCTGGAGGCAGTTCGATCCCAGGAAGAGGAGGTTGGTGCACCCAGTGGAGAGGTCGGTGCACCAGGGCTATACCGGCCAGGGAGGGACCAGCAGGACTTTGCCCCAAAATGAGCGGAGCTTCTGACAAACTCCCACCATGATTGAGAAACGGGGCTGAGGGAACAGGTAGATTTACCTCCCATCTGTCTCTTTGCGGCCTTGTGAAAGAGAAGCTCCACCGTCATCAGGAGCTTCTCTGACCGCAAGGTTCCCTAGCGGTTGATGCGGTAAACCACGGTTGCATTGTCCATTTGGAACCTCACAGTCGGGGATAGCACGTCCAGGTTGTCTGAGGTGAAACGAGCTGCCACCCACAGTTCCTTGACAGTGATGTGTTCCCAAGCGAGATCAGTCCCATTTCCTGGAGTCTTGAAGGCTCTTCAGTGATTTATAGCCCCTGCCTTTGTCTGAGACATCGGTGGTGGCTGTGACTGCTGGGTCCGGGTGTGTCTGGGGGCACCAGCAGTTCAGGGACTCTGGGGTGAGTCAGGGGCAAAACAGGCATTGTAATATGATGAGAAGGAGCGTAGTTCATCTCTCTTTGCACTGAGGAAAGTTTGGTTGCCTAGGAGAGTGAGTCTCCTGTGGCAGAGCCTCCCTAGAGGCACCACTTTTGCTGTGAAGTTCAGGGGGCCCATGAGGGCCTTTCATTTTGTGCAGGTAAATGAGGTGGAGTGCACTGCGCAGAAGAGACAGCAGTGTTATTGTTTCCTGTTGTTCTCTGACAGACGAAGGGCGCTCGTCCTGAGTCCCACTGAAGACCCAGACAATCTAGGGATTCGGTGGGAGGGGGGGGGGGGAGAGGACTTCTCCAGGTTGACACTGAAGCCCATGGAGCGAGCTGTAGCGAGGGTCTTCATGACTGATGTTTCCAGCTCGGCTGCCGATGGAGCCGTGAGCAGCCAATCGTCTTTTTCTCCTTTCACACTCTCCTATAAAATGTCCACCCGAGTTTTTCTATACTGCGTGGTGTTCCTTCTGATTTTTTCCTGCTGGCTTCAGCTGGAGGGTTTGGAGGGTGGGGGAGAGCCATCTTCTTTTTAATCCTTATCTCATTCTAGTACTGTAGTTCAATTACTCTATTAGGAGCTGCCCAGCATGAGCCAACTGGCCTATTGCAGTAATCCTTTTTTATGTTCTTGTCATGACCTCGGCCTCTTGTGCAGCTGGTGCTGATGCCACTACCTTCGTGAGTGGGAGAACTCTTGAGGAGTGATTGAGTTACCGAAAAGCAGCACGGTGAACTGAAAAACCTCCGTCTCCATCTGGAAGGCCGGGTATTTCTTGACCTGCGAATGGATAGGGACGTGCCAGGAAGCGTCCTGCAGATCCACCGTTATGAGCCACAAGCCCAGACGAAGTTGCAGGCGGACCTGGGCAGAGGTTGTCATCTTGAATGGAGCTGTCACGATGAAGTCTTTCACGATGCTGAGATCCACGATCAGCCTGTCTATGTCCAAGTTCTTCTTGGGAATGATGAAGAGGCAAGAGAGGAAAACTTTCCCTGTCACCTTCTCCACCACTCCCTTTCTGAACATCTACTTAAATGTGTCTCCGTATTCTGGCCATGACCAGGTGGTTGCTGGTCAGGGAGGCAAGGAGGGGTTGGTGGAGCCAGGGCCAGGTGAGGCCCGCCTCATCACCCTGGCCGCCCAGGTAACCTTTGGTCACGCCTCATCCTTAATGCCTTGCTCCTCATAGCAGCGAAAAAAGCGTCCAGGAGGAGAACGGCGGACTTTCTTCTGGTGAGAGGACCTGAGGGAAGGGCGAGAGGGCTTGACTAAGGCTGTCTTGAAGGCTGGCCCCCTTGTATCTGGTTTGATTATGTGGGACTGGGAGGCCAGGCACTTATCAATCTGATCACTTGGGATAAGTGTCACTGCAAATGGCGCTGAACAGATGAGGCCAGCTTTAAATTCTTTGGGCTTGATGTGAAAAGCCTCACTCCAAGCCTTGATCCTGGCATCTGTTGTGGCCTCCATGGTGGGGCAGGTCATGGCACCAGAAGTGGAGGCCATAGCTTCGGCCAGTGTCACCATGTTAGGACAATAAAAAAACCCTTTGTAGAGACATTTTGGAGAGTGACCACCATGGCTGTGGTCCATTTGGCAATGAGTTTGAATTCCACTTTACCCAAGATTAAGGAGACAGCAACTCAGTGGGAGTATTTGTCATTTGCCAGAGTGCTTGAAGATATAGCCAAAGCCTGCCAGGACAAGTCCTTAGCCAGGAGGCGAGGAGCCCAGAGAAGCTCCTCCCTTTCTGGCAGGATAGCCTCGTTGTCCGGGAAGAGGGGAACCGGGGGGTGGAGGGGGAGGCAGGGAGGCTTGCGTGAGTTGCCCGCAGTAGACAAGGCCCAGATTTGTTGTCCGCCAAGATCCATCTGAGGTCAGCCAGAGGAGGACGAGGACAGGTTTCCGGGCGATTGTGGTTCCCTGACCATAAAGAATGAAGGAGGAGGTTTATTAAGGGCCGTTGTGGATGCCAGTTGTACCACAGCATCTAGGGCCTGGGATGGAGAAGGGCCAGAAGGGACCTTGGTTGGTTCCCGTTTAGATAGTGGGGCACTGCAGAACTGAACACTTCCTCCCTGGATTCTGTAGCCACCCAGCAAACCTCCAGATCCCATCATGGGTAGAAGATGGGGAGAGAATCCCCTTGATGGAAGAGGGATCCTGCGAAGTTGTCCCTCAATACTGGAATGTGCCAACCCAGGGGTAGATGCGTCCAGGCGAAGGGTGTCCTGGGGTAGGGGGAGGGGGGGGGCATGGTTATAGTCACCTGGTGGAGGAAGTTCCATGGCAAGAGGAAACGAAGCCGTGCTCTCTGACTGGTCAGGAGTCACCCCCTCCCATGCGAAGTGAGCTCTGCTACGAGGGGGGAGGCGAGGGGCTACTAGAGGTGACGAGGAGGAGGATCTGTGGCACCTCCGTCTGTGGGATGAGGGGTGAAGCTGTATTGTTCCAAGGTCTGCCTCAGTAGCAGTGCAACTGAGGCTCCCAGGTTGCCCCCCCTCCCCACAGAGAGTTTGGGAGGGGGGTCGGGGACTGGCCAGGCCATGGGGGGAGTGTACCACACACTGTCCCGCCTGTGCCACCCTGGGGGAGATAGCGCAGTACTCTCCCCTTTAGCTGACCCTTTGGGGAACCTTGAACAGGGAGCTGGGAGTGACAAAGGTGGAGCTGGGAACGACGAAGGTGGTGTGGGGAGCGCCGAGGGTAGCGGGGCTGAGACTGGCAGCAGGACTGGTGGGAAACTAAAAGAGTCATCCCCCTGGGTCAAAATCCAGGTGTCTGGGGGTAAGTTATGATGGCATTCCCTTGGGGTACCTTGCCTCTTGCTCTACGCGGGCAGCCTCCTATGATGGGAAGAAACCATTGCAAGGTAAACCCTTGCTTACTCGCCAGTTTTTGGGCTGCCTATCACATGGACCTCAGGAGCTGGGACTTCGGAAGTGACAAGACATCCACCTCCGTGGCTACTCCGGACTGAAGGCAGGAAAACCACTCAAAGCACACCAGGCAGCTATCTGGGTTGAAAGCCTTGTCCCAGATGTGGTAGAGTGGGAGAGGCAGTGTGGGTGACCATCCCTGAAGAAAGATGCCGAACATTTAGGGAAGGCACAGTGGGACTTCTCCGACATCTTCACGGGACCTGAAAAGAATGGAGAGAAGGGAAGCCCGAAAGCCCAGTGAGAAAGGGAACACTGTAACGAAGAAGAAAATTATAAAATCAACTATGTCGAAAAAGGAAGGATCAAGTTGGAAACAGTGAACTCCTGAGGCCCGAGAGTAAACTCAACTCCATGTACTCACCACTGAAGAAGGAAGATGGCTCCCCAGCAGGGAAGCAAACCCCGGTCTCCCATGTGATGGGCAGGGATACTACCCATTAACTGCCAAGGAGGAACTCTGGATGGTGAGGACCTGAAGCAGGAGCCAGCAGTAGGTCTTACTCCAGTGGAGGGAGAACAGAAAATGAGAGCTACACAATGTTTACATAATATGACTGCTCAGAAGCCTTAGCATGCGCCCAGGAGATGGCAGGTGCTTTAGGGATTTCAGGTATTTTAAAAATTAGGGATTAAGCCCTCCAAGGAAATCTCAAGCAATTAGCACCGGAGTGCGGAGCTTCTCCCTACACACCATGTGATTCACCTTATAGTGTGGCCTAGGTAATGAGTGTTTTTGTGTCAAAAAGTTGTAACATAACTCCCTGAAATAGTTCGTTCCTAGATTGAGCGAAGAGTTAGACATCCATCACGCTACCGAGCCATAGTTTTAAAAAATTACTTTCGTAAACAGTTAGGAAGATATTAAGTGTATGGTTTGTTTAAGGTGGAGTCACAGTGGGCAAAAGTGGCCAACATGTTGGCCACTTTTGCGAGCTGCTTTCATTTAAACTTACTTCCTACTCTAATT
This sequence comes from Coenobita brevimanus, assembly GCF_032717465.1. NCBI lineage: Eukaryota > Metazoa > Arthropoda > Malacostraca > Decapoda > Coenobitidae > Coenobita > Coenobita brevimanus. Next base: position 29,718,431 of record NC_137024.1, read on the forward strand.
GAATATTTCATTCACAGTAAAAAAAACATGTTAAAAATGATATTTAGCTCATTTGGGTCCTTGTCACAGCAACAAACCTCATAGCAAGCTGAATCCCACTGACTGTTGATCATTCGGCTTGCAAAAATGGCTAACATGTTAACTGTTTTCTGCCCAGTTTTACACTGGCTTTAGCAGTACATTATAGTATATTTTTTGAACGGTGGAACTCTAAGCTAACCGTATTGAAGGACTATCAAGTGTGTTTTCTGCAAGCACAAATTTTAAAAGGGTTAAATGATTTTAAGTAGTGAACAGCTCTGTCCAGTAAACTTTTTCCATCCATCCACCCATCCATCATCCACTCCATCTTTTAATAATTTGGGATACAGTACTCGGTTAGAATGATAATACTGCACTTGCTAGAGAAGAGAAAGTTACATAAAAGTTTAATTATTTACTATTTTATGCTTATTGTGTGTGATTTTCAGGTACATAGAAAATTTGGACAAACCATTTGTGAGCAACTGGGAGCGTCACCTGATGGCAACACAAGACAACACCGTGATCAATGACTCTGGCCGCTTGCCTGCCCATTGGTTGGCCAATGGTCCTGGCAACCATGGTACAGTTGTCAATGCTCTCTGGGCTTTACGGGAATATATGATGAAGGATTCTTTAGGCATTGCCAAAATATTGTGACCCGATACCAGAGCAGATGAGGGTAAAAAAGAGGAGGCCAGCAAGAGTGGGGGGTCAGGGGCTGCTGCCACTGCACCCGCTATCCAGTTGCTACCACAGAACTTCTCCTTCAGTGTAGCCACCTCTGTTAGTGAACTTGGCTGATGGACCGGCCCCCCACAGATGGACGCCACACCTCCCGCATCACAGCGGGTCAGCAGCAAGAATTAGAAGTAAGCAAAGTTCAGCAGACTCCATTTCTCAAGCCAAGATTTTGTGTGAGTAACTCTGGGCATTTATAATTTTTAAGTTATGTTTAGATTCATCTCATAATATTAAGTGTGCTTTGTAAAATTCTGATTGATGTGAAATTTAACTAAAATGTGGCTCATATTCCACCATATATTATATCACTCTAATAAAGAATAATCTACTGTGCCATAAGTACATTAGATCTTTGAGTACATGGATTCATGTTACTGGTAGAATTTGTTCATGGGATGATTAATGGTAAATGATCCCACTTCGATGAGCAGCTTTGTAAAGTAGTTTTGGTAGCTTTTTAACTTTTTTTCCAGTATGCATTTGTAGAATTAGTTCAGTACTTAGATTACTAGTACAGGTATAGTGAGTCAACACAACTGAAGTTCACATAGTTCATATAAAATGCAACAGAACTTTCAAAATGCTGTAATAATATAGAAGCACAAAGTATCCAGGAGTCATGGACCATAAGAACTTACCAACAGTGAGTAACCTGGCTTTGATGATCTCTTGGAAGTGCCTTGTTGCTAAGTATGCCAGTAGTGAAATTCTGCAACTAATTGTGTTTTCATTATCAATGCAGTATCCATTTCCCAGGATGTAAAGATAGTTTTAGTTATTAGGGTTATGTATCTTAAGTTTGACTCTGATATATGATATCAGTTCACCTTTCTTTCATGTTTTTACTATTGTACTATTATAAGGTAGAATTTTAAGTGTTCCTCTTGCTCTCCATGTGATGTGATTGATAAGAGAAATTTAGAAATTATTTGTATGAAACTGATGTGTTTTGTGTCGTAGGGTTATATCCTTATTGACTTATGAGGCTTTCTAGCACCTCTTCCTTAGTTATTTATGCATACAGCAACAGACCATTCTCTTGTTTGTTATGTATGGCATTTTAATTTTGATATATGTTGCAAACATAGCATGAGAGAGAATGTTCATATGCCATATGCAGAAATAAACTTTTAAGAAGTGCAAGAGAGCTGCATTAAGTAATGAGAATATGGCCCAAAGTGATTGCCATTCCCAGAGTTAGAAACATGGTAGAGTAATAATAGCAGAATATGAGCAGACATTTTACTATCATTATCACAAAACATATTTAAATTACAACAGTATTTTTAAAAGTATGAAAAGATTCCAAAGCTATACTGTAATGAGGCATGTTGTTACATTTCATATTTATTTAAGGTTAAGAATGAAAAAACTTAATGTACTGTGCCTTGTTGCCATGAGTATTTTTCAGTGGGGTTTTCACAGCCATTACAAAGGAATATATTCTTGTTGGGTGTGGAGATTTCATAACACTTATAACTGAGTGATTTACTGTACTTGGCATGTTACACCTCAACACTTAGGTTCCTGTGACACTCTTATTTGATCATAATCATCTGACAGTAACTGGAATAAAATGCAGTACTCATGCTAGAGTTGTCCTGGCCATGAGAGGGTTAATAGCAACTATATTGACTAAGGCTTCTTTGACTCACTCTTACCTGAGTACAGTTGACTGGCATCAGCGGGAATAGAATGCTAGAGCTTTCCCAACATGTGGGGATTAAATTCTTGCATGTTACTGATGCCAACCTTGTCTAAATGCTTATGTGCAACATATACAAGAATATTAATGCCTTTCAGTAAGAGGCTGTCTGTTATGAGTATTTCCAAACGATTGGACTCATCTTAAAAGAGATTTTTTTATGTGGAGAGGTTAAATTGTACCTTCATTAACCCTTTAACTAAAATGGGACCTTGCAAGATGAATCAGGTTATTTGGTGGTAACAAGAGAAGAAGATAAAACTTGTTGTCAGTCACAAGGGGTTGAGGTATACTGTAGAAAATAAACAGCTGAGGAAGGAGCGTTATGAAGTCTCATCTGCCATTGAGAGTATGATCCAAAGTATCATGCAGGTTGGAGTGATTGGCAGAGCAACACTCCCTCCATCTGCAGTTTTGGTTAGTTGAGATGTTGTGTTGTGAGCAGTGTTATGGAAGTTTGGATTCCTCATGGTATTTTCACATCAAGGTTTTTTGAGGCCATACCAGCATCCTTTGAAAGAGGAATGTGATGACAAAATTCTTAAGACTTAGGATTTGAGTGTTAAGTTTTCACTGCTTATTCTCAGGTTGTATGCACTTGTGTTCTAAATCTTATGTGGATTGCTTATTTGTATATTGCTGACTGTTATGTTGCCAGATAATCCATTTTGCACTATGGTGTATTTCATACTAGAGTTGAAGGTATATTTATCTGGACTCTCATATGCATAATGTACAAAGTCTGCAAAGGGGACTTTGAGAGTCAGTGCAATCACAAATTACTTACTTTCTTCATATTAAGCTATATAAGTGTATGTGCGATGTTGTGTCATTGCTTGGATATTATACTTAGCAGTAGCAGGTAAATTCTTCAGAGGGTGACACTGAAATACATATTACTTACACATTTTTTGTAGCTCATAAGATTTTAGAAGTGACTGTGCCCTACTCAGAGGGTCTGACTGGCCAGATTTCCCAAGCAAATGAGCAGTTTTCTTCCCTGCACTGTGAGTGTCCTGCACTATGATGTGAACCAAGGTGAGGTTACTGGAGGGCTGTGAGGCTGGTCTTGGTCTTGGTCAGGCATTAATAAAGTATCTATTCTATGTAATCTCCTCTTCCTCCTCAAGTATCTACTATTGTATATCTCTTCCCCTCTCTCCTAAGCCTAAAGGTACAAATGTAGTGTAGGAGCTGCCCGACTCTTTAACCCCATCACTATGAGACCTCCCATGAGCTGAATAAAAAAGTTTTGTAGGAGCAAAGTAAATAAAAAGAAATCATTGTTCTAGTTTGAATGGAAACTTTTCAAAAACCCCTTCATAACAAGTCTCCCATAAGCTAATTATAACCGTGTGGGAGCAAGAACGCAGTAAACCATTACAAGATGTCCTCGTACTGAAGGGGTTAATGTTATATACTGTGTTCAGCTATCATAAAATCAAACCCTGAAGAAGTCACTCTGGACCCACATCCCTCGCAAATATTTGCTTGATCTTTTCGTGACATGGATCTTTTTTTTTTTTTTTTTTTTAAGATTTGATTTAATTAAAGACAGATCTGCATTAACAGGAATAGTTTTTATTAAGTACCTGGTACAAGAAAGAATATTACATTGTACTTGTTTGTTTCTGATTATTTTAACTTAGTGACAGGAAATGTTGTCTATGAATGTGAGTGTAATGTGCAATTTTCTAAGAAGCGGAGTGTAGGTGTTGTGGCAAATCATGTTAGAGGTAGATTTATACACATTTTTATTAATAAAGACATTAAATATTTCTGGTCTCTTTTAAACTGCTGTACTTGCTGATTGAAGTGTTTCCTTATAGGTAACAGAACATTACTCCTGGCTTGCTAATTTCTTGGAAGCACTGGAGACAATATTACCATTACTTGAACACACAACTGGCTGCTGTGCTTATGAAGACAGCTGTGCCAAAATGCTGTGCAGTCTCTGCTTATAAGTATTTATTGGATTAATGGTTGTAAAAGATATCTGATGCTAATTTACTGCATTAATGCACTGTTAAACCTGTTGCAGTACAGTAATATCCATTTTAATGCTAATTTACTGCATTAACGCACTGTTAAACCTGTTGCAGTACAGTAATATCCATTTTATTAATGACTGGGACAGGGAAGGTTTGGAGCCAGCAGATCCAGTGTCTGGCCCTTGGCCATTGATTGATACTGCTACTGTGAGTGAGGCAATAGGCAGGATGAGGGTGGGGAAGGCAGCAGGTGTGTCTGGGTAGACTGCCGAAATGTTGAAGGCCTCAGGTGATATAGGGGTGAGTTTAGTCACTGACATGATAAATAGGATTATTTATGAGTGTGTTGTCCCAGATGATTGGCTGAAGAGTGTAATTGTAAATGTGTATAAAGGGATGGGTGATGCCCTGGAAAGAGGAAATTATAGAGGTATAAAGCTTTTAGATCAGATAATGAAGGTAATGGAGAGAGTTTTAGAAAGTATGACTAGAGAAAGAGTGAATATTAATGAGATGCAGTTTGGGTTTATGCCAGGTAGGGGGACCGCTGATGCTACATTCATTGTTCGTCAGCTTCAGGAAAAATATATTGGTAGGAGAAGGGATCTTTATTTTGTTTTTGTTGATTTGGAATAGGCTTTTGACAGAGTCCCTAGAGAGGTGGTGAAGTGGGCAATGAGAAAGCTTGGCTTGGAGGAGTGGCTGGTTAGGGTGGTTATGGCTATGTATGTGGGTGCTCACACCCAGGTAAGAGTGAATGGAGATTTGAGTGATGAGTTTTCCGTGAATGTCGGTGTGCATCAGGGGTCAGTCTTGAGTCCCATGTTGTTTATCATGGTACTTGAAGCCCTTTCACGTGACTTTAGAAACGGACTTCCATGGGAGTTGTTGTATGCTGATGATTTGGTGTTGATTGCAGAGAATGAAAGGGAGGCGGAGGAGAGATGGTATGGGGCACATGGGTTTTAAGGGTAAATGCAGATAAAACAAAAGTGATGATATCTAGGGTTGGTGGCGGTACTGTCAAAGACGAGGGAGAGTGGCCATGTGCAGTTTGCCACAGGGGCGTGGGAAGTAATTCCATTTTGTGAGGTGTGTGAGATAAATGGGTGCATAAGAGATGTAGTGGTATCAGAGGTAAACTGCGAGATAATGCTGATTTTATGTGTACGGCGTGTCGAGGTGAGCAGGTGGAGATTGTCAGACGTGAAAGGATTGAACTTGCTGGTGATTCTCTTGAGTGTGTGGAAGAGTTTTGTTATTTGGGAGACATGTTGTGTGCTGGAGGTGGGGCTGGAGCTAGCTCTGTGGCTAGGGTGAGAAGTGGTTGGAAGAAGTTCAGGGAGCTCTTGCCTCTCCTGACATTCAGAGGACTCTCCCTACGTGCTAAGGGGTCTTTGTATGCAGCATGTGTTAGGGGTGTAATGCTGTATGGTAGTGAGACCTGGGCAGTGAAGGAGGAAGGTATTCGCCTTCTCAGACGTACAGAAATGACAATGATTAGGTGGATGTACAGTGCGTCCCTGCATCCAAGGTCTGAAGGGGCTGGGTTTACGATGGAAGAGTTGAGAGGTAGGATGGGACTGGAGTGTATTGGTGTTGTGATGAGGAGAGGTAGATTGAGATGGTTTGGACATATGGAAAGGATGGGGGATGATAATTGGGTGAGGAAAGTGAGAAGTGTTAATATTGGGGGTAGGGTTATGAGGGGTAGACCAAGAAAGACATGGGATAAGGTCATTAAGTGTGACCTCGGGGTTAAGGGACTGAACAGGGAGGCTGCAATGGATCGTGCAGCGTGGAGAGCCGCCATTAGGTGACCAAGGCCGACACATGCAAGCATGTTGAAGCCTTTAAAAACGAACGAAACGAACAAACAGCTGTGGTGGGTGGGGGAGCCCATCATCCACTCACTCAGTGTATAGATGCCATATGATCTCTACACAGAGTGACAAGCCAAATGGTTTCCTGTACCCAGGAAACCATTTATTACACTGGGTGGTAACCATATAACCGGGGTTTTTGCCCTGGTTAAGTGTCTTCCAGATTCCCCTATCCAAAATCACTTAATCATGGCAAATGTTTCAGAAAGCCTTGGAGAGCCCAATACCTGCCCAGGGCCCCAACCAAATGGTCAGATTCGCATGGCCATGTGGCTTGTGAGAGGTGTGAATGAGGAGAGCAAGAGGGTGGAAGTGGTGAATGTGTTCAAGAGGGCAAGATATGCTGTGATGGCATTGTGTGAAATGAAGATGAAAGGGTGTGAATTGGAGGAGTGGGAGGGTGTGAAATGTGTAAGATCAGGCATGAATGGGTGAGGAAGACGCAAGGGAGGAGTTGCTTTGTTGATGAATGAGGTGTGGCGGAGTGGAATGAGAGACTACAAATGTGTCAGCTCGAAGTGTATTTATGTCAAGTTCAAGTTTGAGATGGTGAAAGTGGCAGTAATTGTAGCATATGCACTGTGTAAGGACAGGAGTGAGAGAGAGAAAGACAGGTTTTGGGATGAACTGGATGAAGCAGTGGGAGAAATGCCCAGGAGCTATAATGTGATCATAATGGGTGATATGAATGGAAGAGTAGGCACTGGTCCTGAGGATAACATAATGGGTTGTAATGGAGTACCAGGAGAAAATGATAGTGGGAAGCAACTAAAGGATATGTGTCAGGAGAGGCAGTTGTGCATTGGTAACTCATATTTCAAACAGAAAGAGGCACATAAATATACATGGTATAGAGGGAACAGGGATCGTGTTTAACCCCTTAAACGCGGATCGTCGCGTTTGCGACGCTCACCAAAAAGGACATAACGGCGGAGCGTCGCGTTTGCGATTCGAGTTAATTTTGAATAAACGCGGGCAAGGATGTTCCAGCTGGTATTGTCTATCAGTACCACCACCCTTTAGCTACGATTAGCATACTTTACCTTTGTACTACTGACCTCCGTTGTTGCCAAGTATCGCGTTTTTCCCCCCTCCCCCCCCACCACGGCCCGGCCAGCCTGGCTGTGATACATGGCAGCGCTCTGACTGCTGAGAACTGTATATCTGCGCTCTCCTCTCACAAGCAGTTTATGCTAATAGGAAACGCTTGTTTCCCCACTTGTAACACTAGCTTTTTTTCGCACAGTTTGCCCCTGTTTACCGTCAGTTTACCGCAGGCTTTCAAAGTGACATTATGGCGAGTTCTAGCTCTTCCGAGTCAGTGCAAGCAGCCGACAGGAATGAGAATAAAGTGACGGGCGTAAGGCAGAATAAAAAGCGCGCCGCGGTGATCTTTTGGGAAGTAATATGATTGAAAATAATGTAGTATACATGTTTTTAGCTGTGAAAATGGAAATGTTTGTTGAGTGACGGGAAGACCGCCGCTGCGCTGCATGTCGGCCGTATGCTCCGTTGATTTTAGCCTTATTTTCAGTGCTTATTGTACAAATACGGATTCCAAACTACCTTTACGTTGTAGTATAAAGTTTACTGTGACAGAATGAGGCTGTGGTAGAGGGGAAACCGGGTTGCTGGAGGTGTGAAAGTGAAGATTTGGTTACCCAGCTTTGCAAGTCTCCACAAGTCCTTGGGTAGTCCACAAAGGCTCAACACCTGTCTCTGGAGAAAGCTGAATGTAAGTACTATCTGCCATACCAAGTATAATGTTCTAGGGTTAATCTCTGATTTTTGGCTAATATTTTCCTACAGGTACTCAGACCGCGATACAACCCCGCCATTCGGGGGGGGGGGTCGACTGTTCATGGCCGCGTTTAAAAGGATAAAGAAACCTGATTGATTACGTGCTTGTAGAGACATCGATGATGGGAGTGGTTGTTGATACGAGGGCCATGAGAGGACGATATGGAGGTCTGTCAGATCATATGATTGTGGTATGCACGATCAAGTTGAGAGGAGTGAGATGGATCAGGAGAGAGAGTAGTCAGGGAGAAAGACTGAAAGTTGAGAAACTGAGGATCAAAGAAATGGCAGATGATTACAGGACCAAAGTAGAGGAAGAATTAGAATCAGTGAATTGGAATGAAATGGATCTGGACAGCATGTGGGATGCATATAGGGATTGCTTAGTTAGGAATGTTGAAGTGGTGTGTGGTGTGGCAAGAGTAACAACAAAGAAGAAAGGTATGGCATGGTGGAATGATGAGGTTGAGAGAGCAGTGGAGGAAGAAGTGGCTCAAGTGGTTACAGGACAGAGGTTGAAATAAGAACTAAATATATTGAGAAGAAGAAGCACATAAAGAGACTAGTGAGGAGGAAAAAGGAGGTAAATGATGATCTAGGAAGAAAAATGAATGCAAACTACTCTGAAAATAGGAAGTTATTCAGGAAAGAGGTGTGGAAATGTAGAAGTGAAAACTGAAAGAAATGTGATGGTGTAAAGGATGTAGGTGGTAGATTATTAACCCATGGGGATGAAGTAAGGACCAGATGGAAAGAATATTTTGAAAGCCTGATGAATGGGAACAGAGAGAGCAGAGCAGCTGTAAACATGATTGGTTTTGGGGATGTGCAGAGAAGGAATGCAGTGCTTGGAGACGTGACACCCGCACAGGTGAATAGTGCTGTGAAGCGGCTGAAAAATGTGAAAGCAGCTGGGGTTGATGAGGTGTATGCAGAGATTATTAAGTGTAGGGGAAAGAGTGGAATGAAGTGCTTGTTGGAGATATGTAAGAAGGCATGGATAAGTGAAACTGTGCCAGCAGAGTTGAAAAAGGCTCTGATTGTACCTCTGTACAAAAATAAAGGTGAGCAAAGTGAATGCAAGAATTATTGTGTCATAAGTTTCTTGAGTGTGGTAGGGGAAGGTATATGGAAGAATTATTATACAGAAAGTAAGAGAGATATCAGAAGTCCTAGTGTGTGATGAACAGGGTGGCTTTAGGAGTAGCAGAGGATGTGTGGATCAAATATTTTCATTGAGACAGGTAGCGAAGAAGGCTTGTGAGAAGGACCATATGGTGTTTATGGCATTTATGGATCTGGAAAAAGCATACAACAAAGTGGACAGAGAAGGACTGTGGAAAGTTTTGCGCATGTACAGTGTAGATGGTAAGCCGCTAGGTGCTGTCAATAGTTTTAATTATGGTAGTGAAGCATGTGTAAGGGTTAATGAGCATCTAAGTGAATGATTCACGATCGGTGTGGGTGTGCGACAAGGTTGTGTGATGTCCCCATGGTTCTTCAATATATATATCGATGGGGTGATGAGAGAAGAAAAACACAATGGAGAGAGAGATGGCATTGGTAATGAATGATGATGGATGGAATATCTCAAAAATGTTGTATGCTGATAATGCAGTACTGCTTGCAAATACTGGACAAGAACTTGGTAGGCTAGTGCAGAGTTTTGCTGATGTCTGTGAATGTTGTGCCGTGAGAGTAAATGTAGAGAAGAGTAAAGTGATGGTTATTGAGAGAGACAGTGACTCACAGTGCGATGTTACAGTGATTGGAGAGAGACTGGAATTGGTGAGAGAGTTCAAATACCTGGATACAATGATAGAAAAGAGAGGAAAATCTGCAAAGGAAGTTGAAAGTAGAGTGTCACAAGGAAGAAAGGCAGCTGGTGCAATGAAGGCCATGACAAGAGACAGAGGCTTGAGTGTTGCAGCTGCACGAGGCTTACATGAAGGAGTGTTAGTGCCAACTTTAACATATGGATGTGAGACTATGATGTGGCATGAAAATGAAAAGTCAAGAGTAAGAGCAGTGGAGATGGTACTGCTGAGGAATGTATGTGGAGTACAGAGGATGGATAGGATACGAAATAATGTGATCCATGAAAGATGCGGAGTGAGGAAGTCGGTAGACACCAGAATTGAGGAGAGTGTACTGAGATGGTATGGTCAGTAGAGAGAATGGATAACAATAGAGTGGTGAAAAAGGTATATCTGAGTGAATTTGAAGGATGGTGGAAGCGAGGTAGGCCAAGGAGAAGATGGAGAGAGATGGTGGATGAGTGTGTGAGGAAGAGAGGTTGGGAAGCCAGTGAGGCTTGGGAACTGACAAGAGATCGAGCTGGCTGGATGAATGTTGTGAGGTGGAGTGCATGATCAGGGATTTGGCACCCCTTTTTAATTTGGCAGCGTCCGGATTGACTTTATCGGATAGGTTTATGTGAAGCTACAGAACGCGGTGAATGTTTTTGGCGTATCCAATGGAGCCAGGATTCCAAGGGCTTGAATGATGAGTGAATGGATGCATGGCCCATTGGACTGGGCAAATTTGGGCTGTCTGGACATTGCTACTCCTCATCCTGCCCCAGGGTAGGAAAGGAGGTCTGGATGATGATGATGATGATGACAGCTGATGCACAAGTCTGATGAGTTAAAGTAACAGTTATGTACAAACTAATTAATAATTTGAGCTAATGAAACAGAACTTCATCTGCAACACTGATGGAACTGATTGATTATGGTCTGTACATATTTTATACAGGAACTGGCATGTATGTACAATTATGGATAAATAAACTTTGGCCGCCTGCTCTCCTATACTCATAGTGGGGTGCTCATCTTACCTGGTAACACAGGGAACAACTTTGGATTTTCAGTTATTTCACTTTACTGCTGCGCTGAATATCCTCCTCTCTGAGTGTAATCCTGAATCATGTCTTCATGTCAAAAAATATAGTAGGCACTGATTCTAGATTCGAATATCCTGTATGATTTTTTTTCTCATACACATTTGTTGAGTTTTGGCCATATATAGTAACAGGTCAGCCTAGTCAGTATGATGCAAATAACATGATATTGTTTGAAATTTCAAGTGGTGTTAATGCTGTTACTGATATTTTTCATGGATATAGTTAGTTGATGGACGGCTACCATGAACCCTAGGAAGTACCACAATGAAAGTGAAATGTGGCTGCTAGCTTGGTACAAGCCATAAAGTTATCATTCTTAAGCAGGAAACTTTCAGTCATTTAGTGATCTTTCTTCTGAACAACTGTACATAGAGGCAGGAATCTCATATTTTATTATACATCTCATTTTTTTTTTTTCTGCAACAGCTTCCAGCAACTGTTGGGAAGTTAATTAGCTGGTTTCAGCACCTGGTTTAGTTTCCAGTCCATACAAAACATCAGCTGTACCATGGCTAACTTCAGTACCTGTATAGGGATTCCTTATGAGATAACATGGCATAACTTTTATGCTGTATTTTTCTGATGTGTGTGTAATTCATACTCATAAAAAATTCCAAGTCACTGTTCTTTCTTGGTGTTATAGGATGAGTGGTAGTGGTGACAGAAGTAAACATCAGAAGGTAGGGATCACCATTCTTGGGGGAGGTCAGGAGGAGGGAACATTCACTGCTCTTTGGCGTACAGTAATCTCTCAGTTATCTGTTGTCACAGTATCCGGCCCAACACAATATCCAGCGCATTTTGCTCGGCTCTATTAAAACAATATCCAGCTCAGAAATGGGAAGCCATTGGCAGTACTATGCATTTTTGGGAGATGATGTTTATCATCCGGCTCAGACATGGGACCCAGTCGGCACAAGGACAGACCCCGCAACACACCAACCAATCACAATGTGTTGTGGGAGCGGCCCACCCGACATGCCAAGCCTACTTGTCACTCTTGCATTCTCTCCCATGAATGCTGCATACTGTATGATAGCTAGGATGTGTGTGTGTGTTGTGCATTTGTGACCCTTGCAGTGTCTACCACCCAGTGCTGTGACTTAGCTGGAGTAATCATTGTGGGAGCCATTCACCATTAAAGCACATAGGAGTAAGTGCACTGTACTGCATAGTGTACTACTCTACTCTCCATCGATGCCAACACTAGGTAAGTACAGTATGATTATGGTTATTAAGTGGTGGGTGGGGGCACTCACCATCCACTCACTCAATGTAGTGCTGCTCTCAGGTGACTGCCCATTCCTATCTTCCTTCCTTCCTCTTGTCTTTTTTTCTTCACTCTTTCGTCTTCCTTCTGCCTACAGGTGACTTTACACTCCATCTTCTGTCATTCTTTCCTTCACTCTTTCCTCTTCCTTCTGCCTATGGGTGACTCTACACTGTGTGACAAGCCAAATGGTTTCCAGTACACCAGGAATCCATTTACTATGCTGGGTATTAACCATATAACCAAATTATGGTGCCTGGTGGTTTAGTGGGTAGTTAAGGCACTCCACTTGGATTGAGCCTTTGTGGGTTTATATCCAATGGGTGGTTGGGGTTTATTGCTCACGTAATGCCACTCAGATGAATGAGGCTGGACACTATCATCTTAAATGTTACAACCAACCTGCCTAGCCTCGGGCTCTTACGCTCCTCATGGGGTGGCATAGGATTGGATGATGGATGGATGGATGTACCGTATTATTGTATTATATGTACTGTATCAATACTGTATTGTATTTTATGTTAATTTCTTTTGCTCATAGGTAATATTGATGGAAAGTTTTTAGGATAGAGGGTCGAGACAGATAGCGTAGGGTTGTGTCACATTATCTGGCTCAACACCAAATGGATAGCCTATTAAGGATACGGATGCAATGTCTGGAGTTTCACTTTATTCGGGGTAGGGGTTGAATTACACCAGATAATTAAGAGATTGCTGTACTAAGAAGAGTTAACTTGACTTCATATCTATCAGTGCACTCAATGTGGTATGGCCTTTGGGTACAGCTATCACTCAGCTGAGATAATTTGAATACCGAAATAATGTAACCCTGTTTACATTGCACACAAGGGGGAAAAAACACGTTAGACTCTGTTTCATTGAATCTGTTACCTATTATATTTCGGCACAGCAGGAGGACTATATCTGAATATGTAGTGATATGTAGGTGGGGGCGCTCACCATCCACTCACTCGATGTAATGCTGCTCTCAGGTGTCTGCCCTTTCCTCTCCTCCCTCTTTTCCTTCCTTCCTCTTCTTTCTTTACTTAATACTTTCCTCATCCTTCTGCCTACAGGTGACTTTACATTCCCTGTTTTGTCCTTCTTTCCTTCATTCTTTCCTGTTCCTTCTGCCTATGGGTGACTCTACACTAAGTGACAAGCCAAATGGTTTCCTGTTCACCAGGAAACCATTTACTACGCTAGGTGGTAACCATATAACCAAATTATGGTGCCTGGTGGTTTAGTGGGTAATTGCAGCACTCCAATCGGATTTAGCTGGTGAAGGTTTATATCCAAGGGATGGTTGGGGTTATTGCTCACATAATGCCACTCAGGGATGAGTGAGGTTGGTCACTTTCATCTAGTCAGGACCAACTTGCCTAGCCCCAGGCTCTTACGCTCCTCATGGGGCAACGTAGGATTGGATGGTGGATGGATGGATGGATGAATTACTGGAAGGTCCAAGGCTGCACCCAGTGTTACTGTGTTATTATGTGAGAAGAGCACTCCACCATGGTTATTAGAGAGTACAGTAGATAGCCTCAGTTTATTTGTCTGCAATTGTACATTACATTACTCATAATTTGTCATTACAGTGCACATAATAGCTGCAGTCTAGAACACACACAACTGAACCACCAGGTTAACCTGACATTATAGGCCAGTGACTCAGTACTGAGATATAACAATAACCTGCACATGGGGTAGTACACAGGGTAAAGAGAAATGGCAGTGACTTGTATACAACCATCTAAGTTAATTTTAATTGCTGGATGTTACAGCAGCTTCAACATATTCTGAATTAAGTCAACTGATCTGTAAACCAGTGGAGACCTATCAGCAGCAGTGTCTTTGATGTTTACTGCCAATGGGAACTTTAGATAGTGGGTTTGATTTCATATTGTTGACCAAAAGGTCATGTAGTCAGGCCCACTCCAAGGGCCACTGAAGTCAGGAATACCACTTGGTCACCTTGGGTTACATGCTTCAACCAAAACTGATTATTAGGGGCAATGACTTAGCCCCTCCAAGAGAGGAATGATGTCATAAAATAATTCATTAGTTACTGATGTTTATCATAAAAAATTATTACAAAATGGTATTTGCACAGAAAGACCTCAAGCAGGAATTATATACAATGCTAGACATAATATTATGCCAGGTCATGGTACCAGCCATACTATTTTGACCAAACCAATACCCCCACCCTACTAGTGAGAGGAAGATATAATACCTGCATACATGCTGGAGCCTGTTGGTCACATGATATGGTGGGCCACACCAACTCATGCCTCACCAGCTGCATGGCTGTCAAAGTGGGTAAATATGTTATTTATGGGGAGCTGTGTGGGGTTGTACCACCCATAGTTGCATCACCATTTGGTCCAGTGTGGACTTACTATGGGGAAGAGAGAGGACCTTTCTCCTTAAGTCAGTGCCCATATCACTAGACTACACAAGACTGTGCAGAAAACATAGGAAATAGTTGAGGCAACCAATGTATGTGAGCATTCAATGCACAACTGGATGAAGAAATTTCAAGACTGCAGTGGTGTGGAGATACCGGCAACAAAACATCAACCTGGCAGGCCTTGTGAGACATCTCCAAGGACTCTTACATCAATAAAGCTGTATATATTGCGCACATACACTGACAGCACGGAGGTTGAAAGCAAACAACTCACAAGTGCTTTGAAATGTATCATTTGGAACTGTAGGCAGGAGGCTGCATCAGCATGGGTACTAAAGTTATAAGATAGTGAAAAAGCCTATTTTATGTGCTACACAGTGCAAATGTAGACTCAGTCTTGCACTAAAATAGGGCTTGTGGAGAAAGGCTCAATAGTCTATGGGGCACTGGAGTGATATGGCAATTTTTTCTGTGACATCAAACAATAGTGGAAATGTTTACCAGAAGCATGGCAGTGACCCCCTGGATCTATGGCACACACATGGCACTGTGGAACACCCTGAATCGCGTAAGGTTTAGGGGTGTTTTGGATTTATGGCTCTGGCAAGCTAGTTGTCCTTCTGAGAAACCCATATATGAACTGTGATAATTATTTGGACCATTGTGTGATAATTTGTCCGATTCTTTTGGAACATGCCACTCCAAGATTTTTAAGCATGGTGGAGTCCCCTGCCATACAGCCAAGTCTGTGGTAAACTGGCTCAATGACTGCCAAGTCTCCTCATTTAATGAGTGTCCAGGCAATTCTGACCTCAACCACATAGAAATTCTATGGTCATACAAAAAAAGGGGTTCAAGAAATGTGAAACAAGTTCCTTGTCCAAGCTCAAGGTTGCAACAGAAGAGTTATGGTAGAAGATAACAACCCACACATTCAAGGACCTCAGTGATTCACTTCCTAAACATCTGAAGAAGGTCTGAAGGTGTAAAGAACAACAAGGTAACAGAGTGATGCTAACAAGACCATAGTAGGTTTTATAGCAATATAATCCTTTCCAGCCATGACAAGGCTACAAGTGACATAATATGTCAAACACTATAAAAAAAAAAAATAATAAAAAAAAATAAAAAAAAATCAGGATACCCCTTTTTCAGTCTTAAACAAACAGCTGGTCCCTTGTTGCCCCTTGAGAGGTGAGGGGATCAATGAACAAGAAAAGCCAAACTCAAGTGTTGAAAAAGATATAATTTTCCTGTTAAAACAACTTTTAAGTAGCTATGGTTACTATTTACAGTACTTGGATGGCTATAAACAATAAAAATACTTTTGGTATCTAAAGTATTAGTTACAAGTGCCTGTCCATAAAGGGATTTAATCCCTTGATGCTCTGCCACTGAGCCACCGTGCCCCTGTTTGTCCATAAAAGAGACGGACTTAAGCACAACATTAACATTTTATTTATGGCCCAGGTTACCTAAGCCTCACAACCCAAAATATCATGTACTACACATCTAACCAGTGTATATTTATATTTAGAAACTATTGATGATACTAGCAAGAGTAGTCTTTTCACTTAGTGGTAAGGAAGGGAAATGTTTCCCTGAGCTAGACCTTATTAGATCGTATAGCCCTGCTAGGTGACAGGAGGGCACTAACCCTCCTGGCATGGCAGCTACTGGGCATGGCTCGAACTCACAACCCCCTGGTCCCGAGTCCGACGCTATACCACTGAGTCACCATGCCCCCTAATTCACCCGGTGGAAGAACACCTCAACAAGCATTATCAAAACAGCATTTACAGAGCCGTTCAGCCTTGCTGATATATGAAGCACTGGAAGGAATGACTATCCCAAGAACAACAGAAAAACTGGCTGCCATGTACCGGTACTATACTGTGGCATATCAGATAAAAATAAAGTAAGTTTTTCATTGTGTGCACTATAAAATTCCTTATTTACATAAATCATACCTTAAAAAAGAAAGTACAATACTGTACATATTAAGCTCTTTAAAAATTCTATATACTGTACAATACTTTGGCATAACTATGAAACAACTAGGCAAGCAAAAGACTGAGAGAAACTGGCCTGTATCTTTCACCAACAGACAAAGTACGCAGGCATAAGTACGGTACATTACGGGTACAGAGTTGATTACAAAACAGTGACCATTACTATAGACTACTATGGACTTGTTCTTAATTCAGGACTTTGTACATGCAAATTACATTTGAACTTTCACAAGATATAATACTGTATATACTAGTGTATATATATATATGTATATACAGTATACCTGTATATATATATATATGTATATACAGTATATATATATATATATATATATATATATGTATATACAGTATATATATATATATATATATATATATTGCGCACACACACACACACACACACACCGTAAGATGGGGCTATTCGACTCACGTGGGGCAACTGGACTCAATAAGGGGTAATAAGATTCAGGTAGTCCAGACAGTGTAAATAGGGGTATATTTGATTTTTTCATATGGTATTATATTCTAAAATCACTAAATAATATTGTAAATGAAATTCGGGGATGGACTGCTGAAGGTATGTGAACTCTGATCAATTTTTCATTCCTGCTATTTTCAGATTTTTTTGAGCTGTGATTTACAGCAATGAAGAAAAGATTAATTGTATTTTCCTTAGCTGTCCCTTGGATGTATAGCAAACTACGTGTCATCAATGTTTATCCACCTATCAAAGTAAGTTAGCTGCTTTTGTTTATGAAGTACTGTATTATGATTTTATACTAATGGGGCAATTTGACTTGGCCCCTTGGGGCAATATTACATGGCACTTGGGGGCAATTTATTTGCTGCAACTTCATCAACTATTATCTGGACAGCTGTAGACACTACATCCCTTATTTCAAGAATAACCTCCCAAGTACAGACTGGGTACATGGCTTCCTGAAGAGACATAAAGTCCAGCTGTCTCTAGGATATGCCAAAATATTTTGAGGATGCAGGCTGCTTTCTCTGAAAAGGTCATAGTGGCCTACTTTAAAAAGCTTGAAGACAGCCCTAGGGGAGTACCTCCTGCAAACATCATTAACTATGACGAAACCAACATCACGAATGATCCTAAAGCAGCGTTTTTGTCGTCCAAGCTGGAGCTTGGGATTCGAAGCGCGTCTTAGGGCGCTTGATTTCTATCAGCAAAAACAGTCCAGGATAGGTAGGACAAAAAAATTACACTTGCAAATTGCAATGTAAACCGAGTGGTTTACCGAAGATCATCTGGTGAATATGCAATTTACACACAGCCCCTATTTGTGCTGAAGTGGATCTATATGTTGTTATTATTAGCCACCTGTACCCAAATTTTATATCATGCTAATTTTATGATATTTATCACTTGTCATTGATGGCCATTTTCTTTCTCCTCAAGCTGCACCAAGACTGTTCCTGGCCATGCTTGGGTGAGATACGAAGATGGTCTTGGTTTTGATGCCAAATGCTTGGGCTGGTTTTGTAGCGCTTTGGCCGACAAAGACGGTGCAGCTTAGTTTCACAGAAGATGGCTCCGAATCCAATCCATCAGTTTGGACGACAAAAACGCAGCTTAAGGGAAAGCTCCATAAATTCTGGCATGGTATAAGGCATACGGGGCATGTCACAAATATGTCAAGAGTTCAACATCCATCATGTTCTCCATCACTGCCTGTGGAAAGCACCTTAGTCCATATGTTGTTTACAAGGATAAACACAAGCAGCAGTCATGGATTGAAGGAGGACCAATTGACATATATAACTGAACTTCTGGATGGTTTGATTCAAACTGAAGTAGGGGGAGTGGAGAGGTGGATCTCCTGATGGCACACAACCAAAGGACAATACTGGGCAAGAGGGCACGGAAGGTTGGAGTGATTCAAATAAAAACTTTGAATGTTTCATTGAAGAAAAGCCCACAGAGTCCAACTACCCCACATCACATGTTGATAAACATTATTTTTATTTTTCATATATATCTTCTCTGTGTTTTTCTGTATTAAAATCCATTTTCACATATGAAGCTGGACTACTTGTGTTTCATTACCTATACAGGAATGCTTTTTAAATGCCCTAAATGTTGCATTACAAACCTTAGTACAACGAAAAACAGCCAAAAGTGAGTCGAACAGCCCCATTTTACAGGATATATATACATATATATATATACAGTATATACTGGATATACACACACACACACACACACACACACACACACAAAACGGACATATGTGATCCGAATGCCCCAAACTTCAGACATGGCACATTTTGTTGTTCGAACAAAACATGTCCACTCCTCTACATCTGCTAGATTCTTATGTTTACTTAGCTGGAAATAAATGTACATAAATATAAGACACATTTTTTTTTTTCCCCCACAAATTATACCTTAACTATTTTTCAAGGTTACTGGATATGTTAAACTGGCCACATATGAAAACTTTGCCAACAAAACCTAGAGAATGCAATACAACACACAACTTGTACTGTACTAGTTCACAAGAGTATGCATTTTTCTACATATATACTGTACAGAGCTCTTTCTGTCTGTCTGTCTGTCTGTCTCTCTCTCTCTCTCTCTTAATAACTTCTTTAGCATTTGGTATATTACACTTGTTTTCAGTTTTTAAATTTGGAATAGTAACTTTCCTGAGAGTTGTATGAGACATAAGATGCCTATAGGTCCATAAGAGGTGTGTACAGTAACAAAGGTAGGACAATGTTGTCTACCTGATCTGTCAGAGCCTCCAGGGCTGCCACAAGTCCAGCTGCCACCACCAACCGCCCCCATGCTGGGAGTGTCATGGCTACAGCCCCAGCCCCTGCTAAGCCTGCCACTGCTACCACCTGGGCTGCAACCCCACACAAGCTACCCTCTACTGTTTTCTTAGTGCCTGCCCATCGACGCCGTCCAAAGTATGTCCCACCCACTGAGGCAGCCGTGTCGCCCACCCCCACTGCCAGCACACCTGAGAGCAAGGGCAGTACTGAGTGGGGTGATGCAGGCCACTCCTCCATTCCAGCATCCTCCAGTGGGCATGGGGTGAGCCACAGGGGTGAGGCAACTCCAACCAGCAGATATATGTGGCTCAGGATGAGGGCACCACCATCCTTTTCATCCAAGAATGGAGCAAATGCATGGCCAATTATGCTTGCGAATGGCTCCACCCTCTCCACTCGAATGACCTGACAATAGCACACTTGTAAGAAATACTGAATCTTCTACTGGGTCCTCTAGTAATATGAATCTGAAGATACTGGCAAGCTTTATATCATTAAAAAAAAAAAAAATGTTGCAATACAAGAACAGTACTTGATGTTTTCACTTCACTTTACCACAGAAATCTTATTCTGACACTGTTGTGTAGGTATATCACACTTGTACTTGCACATCAGTACTGCTACTGATGTACTTAAAACGGGAAAATCTTTGAAATACTGTGCAAAATAATTTCATCATCCTTTCAATTATTACCATTCTCTTATCTGTTACCCTTTTTCCACCATACATCACATACAGGAGTACAATGATCTCTTCCTGTTAGTGACCTTCAGCAAAGTCCTGTACAGTATAGTACATCTAACCTCTCATAACCATACACTCACCATCTGTTTCTTCTTCCTGGCCTTTTGCGAAACTTATATACAGCTTGCCCTGGCTTCTACTTCAGATTTTATCCAATGCAATCATTAAAACCATAATCTTAGTTACTTCAATATTCCTATTCCTACTATGCTGACTTTGGTGGTACCGAGTACTGTATTTACTTACCAAACTTGACTTCTCAGATTTTCTGTGCAGTAATTATTTTAAAAAGAATGTTAAAGAGCAAAGCTAAAATTTCAGTCATAAGCAGACAAAAGAATGAGACAGTAAGATGAAATAAAGGAGTAAATGTATGGGGGATGGAGGCTTGGGATAATCAAACAATACTAGGATGAAAGGTGAGGAGAGAGGTTTGAAGGGGGTTCTCTGGCAGCCACTATGGGTAAACTGCATATTTGGCAAATACACTATACAGGCAAGTTTGGCTGTAAGTTATGGATATGTTAAAAAATATCACAACTTTTTCCACACAGATGGTACTGTGAACTAGGGGACAGTAGTAAAGCAGCTTTATGGGCTGCAACATTAATTTAACATGTAATATATCTGTAAAAAGGGGTGCCAAATCCCTGATCATACGCTTCTCCTCACAATACTGATCCAGCCAGCTCAATCTCGTCAGTCCCCTAGCCTCACCGACTTCCAATCCTCGCTTCCTCGCACACTCGTCCACCATATCTCACCACCTTCTCCTTGGCCTACTTCGCCTCCTCCCTCCTTCAAATTCATTCAGATATACCTTTTTCACCATTCTATTGTTATCCTTTCTCTCCACATGACCATACCATCTCAGTACACTCTCTTCAATTCTGGTGTCCACAGACTTCCTCACTCCACATCTTTCACAAATCACTTTATTTCATATCCTATCCACCCTCTGTACTTCACATACATTCCTCAGCAGTCCCATCTCCACTGCTCTCACTCTTGAATTTTCATTTTCATGCCACACCATAGTCTCATATCCATATGTTAAAGTTGGCACTAACACTGCTTCATGAAAGCCACGTACGGATACGTTTATGTGAAGCTACAGAACGTAGTGAATGTTTTAGGCATACGAGATACAGCCAGGATTCCAGGGGCTTGAATGGTGTGTGCATGGAAGCATGGTCCACTGGACTGGGCAAATTTGGGCTGTCTGGACACTGCTACTCCTCACTCAGCCCTAGGGTGGGAAAGGAGGTCCGGATGATGATGATGATGATGAATATATCTGTAATTTACTTGGCACTGACGAGGAGCCTGAACATGGTAGCACTATGTACCTGGATGGAATGCCTGCAGTATCCACCCAGGAGTTAAACCTCCTCATATTTTTGTCCATCTTGTTGTGGGAAGAACTCTAATCTGACCCTGATGAGGCACTGTCTACCACAAAGAGGTGGCAGATCCCTACAAGGTGTATGTCATGTACTGCACCTGTTAAATGGCGTCAAAGCAGCAGTTGCTTACCTGTGGTCAATAGGTCTACTTGACCAGACTGACTGAGTTTAAGCAGCAACAAAAGCTGTGGCCTTGAGAGCTTAAAAGAGAGAGAGAGAGAGAGAGAGAGAGAGAGAGACAGACAGACAGACAGACAGAGTGAGTGAGTGAGTGTCACAATAAGTGACATACTGTATAACCAAAGCTTATCGTAAATCCAAACCACAACTACCATTTTCCCTGCTAATCATCAATCTTATAAGCCTTGTTGTGAGAGCTTTCCTTACCTCAAGCAAAAGACAGAGGAGTGTGGCAGCAGCAGCAGCAAAGTGTGTAAAAGTGGGGTCAAGCAGAATGCCTGGGATAAAGACCAGCACAATGACCACATGGTACACTTTCCTCAGCACTGTCACTGCAACACCATGCCGCCTGCACCACAACACAAATTTTTATGAGCATGGCACACAGCCCATGACAATCTGAAGGTCAAATAGCAATACCCAGTCCCATATTACCCCTTGTAAAGCATAAGTACCTAAGATAAGACTGCTCAACCCATTCAGTACAAGTTTATCTACAGATAGCACAAATAAAAGCTGTATATAAACAGAATAAACAAAAGGTAAAAAACGATACTTCAGAGAAAAAGACCACCACGACTGCATGGTATTAACTCCTACACTACAATGACTTTTCTTTTTTTTCCAGGCAATTTTATTCAGCTCAGGGGAAAAAAATTTCAACTGAAGAGGTTGGATATAGCCTACACTAATCCTGTACAGGTGAGACATGAGATAATTTAAGCGTAACTTAAGCAACTTAAGTACCCCTAGTAGCATTATACGATCAATGAAACAAACGCATTCGGGGGCTGAATGCTTATCACCTGCTAAAATATGTTGCTGGCTAAGGAACAAGCTACCTACAAACCAAATCTGAAGAAAATTTGCAAAACTCTGCAAAATCCAGTCACCATGTTTCACAAAAGGCCAACTGATATTAAAAAATATATGGCAGCTGGCATTCTGAAGTCTGGGATCAAATCCTCACCAAAACTAATAGGCTTCTGCACATTCACATAATTGCTATTTCCTGAAGGTTTGGTGAAAATTCATTCACAACTTTCAAATTATGTCAGTAATTGATACACAGACATGCATACAGACACACCAACAAAAACTATATTGCCTCGTCTCACTAAAGGTGAGCAAGAGCAAACCCCCACTTGCCTCTAATGGATTTCAACTGATGCACACAGCACTTGACCTTTATCTTAACTGTATACAGTTCTAATCATCACCATAATCTTTTACTGTATCAAAAGATGGGGCGAGGTAGGATCCAGAAACAAAGAATGGGGATGTCGGAAAGTGGGATAATTATCAAGAGCACACATTCCTCAAGCCCCAAAAAGTCTAATTAACAGATATTTCAACTTTCCATTAACCCAAAACTTTATTATTATCATCATCCATTCACATAATTAATTTATAATGTAATCTTCAAACACTGCAGAACCGATATTATGTACACACAGCACTGTGCTAACCACCCAAATTTTGATAAGAAAACAATTATTATACAGTATTCCTAACCCTATAATGTAATCTTCAAACACTGCAGAACTGATATTATGTGCACACAGCACTATGCTAACCACCCAAATTTTGATAAGAAAACAATTGTTATACAGTATTCTTAACCCTATTTTCCCAACTTACATAAAGGGAAATATTCAGTGCACTGTTCTTTAATATCAATGAGAACATGAAGCAGAGGAGAAACAAAATTTTGGGTACCATAGCCCTCCCCTCCCATGCTGTCATGCAACTCTAGCCCTCCCTTCCTATGCTGTCATGCAACTCAAGTACAGGTAGTCCCCATTTTAGGCATGTAATGTGCTCCAAAATATCACAACTCTTTCTATACAACTGGTTTTGCAGACTGGAGGAACCTGCATTTTACATTGATAATGATACAGTCTACCTACGGAACAAATCACACATAACAATTGCCAACGCATACATTCCCCCCAAATCGTCCCCCACAGTACCACACAATTACTCTCCACAAATACACCACATCACTAACATACCCAACATCATCCTGGATGGTGACATCAACACCAAGGCATCAGCCTGGCATGTAAACAATCCTGACACAGACAGAAGGCTGGTAATACAATCCCAGACAGATCACCTTTTCATACTGAATAATCTACATCAACATACCCATATCCCACACCAAGCCCTCTTCCTCCAATCATCCCCAGACATCACCTTCTGTTCCCCAAACCTCACCCCCACAACATCCTGGAGAGTGGTCAAAACCCTTGGATCTGATCATCTCCCAATCATCATCACTACCAAAACCAGAATCACCCCAGCTGGCCACAGATACACATACACTAAGTATAAGAGAGCCAACTGGGAGGCCTTCACAATTGAAACAGAACAATATTTCAAAACATTAAACAGTACGCCCATGACAAACATCAACACCACTGTGCACACTTTCAATACAACTATACAAAATGCAGACAAAAGACACATCCCTAGAGGTAACAGAAAGAGAGAGAACCCCAACTTCACACCAGAAATTAAAGGCCTCATCAGACAACGGGACACACTACAACACTCCCCAACACCCCATACACAAGACACCGTACAACAAATACAAGAACTCAACATTCAAATAAATAATAAAATATCAGAACAGCAAACACTAACCTGGAAAAATTATCTTTGACCACAAAACAAACATCAGCAAACTCTACAAAACACTAAACAGCATCACACTTTCTAACAGCAACACTACACAATTACACGCTGCCATTACAACAACAGACACCATACCTTCAAACAAACAACAAGCAAACACTCTCATCAATCACTTTTCACATGTTAGCCATCTAAACCCCCATCACAACGACCGATGTATCATCCAAAGTAAAGAGACAGTTCCCTACAGACCCAGATTATGCTCCTTTCACTTACAACCAGACGAAGCACATCATCAGCAACCTTAAGCACTCATCTGCCTGTGGACCAGACAACATAATCAACATTCACCTCAAACACCTTGGACCACAAGGCATACAAGCATTCACCAACATATCAAACTACAGCTACTCACACAACACAATACCCAACATCTGGAAGCATGACATTATCATCACTATCCCTAAACCCAACAAAGACCCACGTTACCTTCCTCACACCGCTCCATCACACTCCTCTGCACCCCCTCTAAAGTCACTGAATGACGTACTACAACTAGTTACACCTCACACCCCCCTTGCCCCACCACACCATGGCTTTAGGCCGCTGCACTCCACAAACACCCTTCTTACAGGCCTTACACAGAGAGTTTTTGATGGCAAGAATTCAGCTAGGCCACCACACAGAACACTCCTTGTCACACTAGACATTAGCAAACAAAATACTCAACACAAACATGCACAATAACACAAAATGATGGCTGGTAAACTACTTAGCAGGCAGATCTGCACATGTAACATTTGCCTATCAATCTTCAAACATCAGAAACTTTACAAATGGAATCCCCCAAGGCTCTTTTTTTGTCCCCTACACTCTTTAACCTATACATGCACAACATACCCACACCCTGCACACCACAGATACACATAGCTTCCTATGCAGATGATATAACAGTCACATGTACACACCAAAATTCAAATACAGCTGCACACATCCTCCAACCTTACCTCAACACACTGCATGAATGGTTCACCACAAACGGGCTCAAAATAGCCCCAGCCAAATCTACAATGACCCTTCTCACAAACTGGACAACAGAACACAGTCACATTCTACACCTCACCATAAACAACACTCCCCTACCACACACACACACACACACACACACAAAATCCTTGGTGTAACATACAATACACCAATGTCTTTTAAACAACACATCACAAACATTAAAAATAAAATAACACCAAGACTCAATGCCCTGAGGTCATTTGCCCATACAGCATTTGGACACAACACAGAAACCACCACCACAGTATACAAACAATATATACGTTCAGTGATGAACTATGCAAGCCCTGCTTGGGCTTCTAACCTCACCAAAACACACTACAACACTCTACAGACCATACAGAACAAGGTCCTAAAAACAATCACAGGCTGCACAGCTACCACACCCACAGACCACCTACATCAACAAACCAAAGTCCTCAAAGTCAAGGATCACCTAGATGTGAGAAGCACCTAAATGCTCGCTGCAGCCTCCACAAACCCAAAACATCCACTGCACTACATGGCAACACCCCCACACACATCAAGGAACATCAAAACAACACACAGCACACGATATCATACACAAATACTGTCACCTCTCCCCCCTCGCCCGCCTCAGAGCAGCTTCCAGAAGCATATTCACTCTCAAATCACTTGCCGCTCCATTCAGTCACTTAAAGACAACACAAAGGTGCATGCATGGCCTCCTGATATCCACCTCTCCGAATCCTATCTCCCCTGTGATGACAGGGTCCACCTGGCCAGGCTGAGATGTGGGCATCATCCAGCCCTCTTAAGTTACCAGAAGAGACTGGATGACTCAGTTGCTGATGCATGTCCAGAATGCAACACAGCACCCCATACTATTAAGCACATTATAGAAGACTGCATTGCACACAATCACCTATGCCAACAACACAACATACACTCTTTGAGAGCTCTGTGGGAAAGCCCAGTCTCAGCCATGACCTTCCATAGGGACTCAGGGCTGTTTGGCCAGACTGCCTAGGGAACAGCTACTACTACTACATGTACTACCTATGGAATTTAACTATTACCTCCAACAATGTTTTTCCCATTATTCTTGCTACACCAAATGATTTTATTCATCTCAGGGGAGAATTTAATAATGGACAGGTTAAATATACGTTCATCTCAATTTATCCCTCCACTGCACGACAATGGCACTAAAGAGGAGCCTACATATGGTGGTGCTGTATACAAGAGAGGAGCTACACAGTTGCAGTGTCCAACCAGATGCCAAACATCCTCATAGTTCGCTGCATCTAGCCATGGGGAGGGACCCTGGTCCAACACTGACAAGGCACTGTCTACCACATGGGGGCTACAGTTACCTGCATAATGTATGCAATGTACAGTGCTGTACCCATATGACAGCTCCACAGAAACTGTTGTTTACCTTGGGTCAACAGGCCTGCTTCATGTCTACAAGACACTTCTAAGTTGTGTATGACTGTCTGGTAGTATAAAATAAAATATATGAATGGAAGGCAATTTTTCAATAATTTATTACTGATTTAATAAGGCAAAACAGTTGTACTCCCCCCCCCCCCAAAAAAAAAAGACTCCTTCAAATGAGAACTTACTGTACATGTGGCTGGGTTATTATATTCGTACACCAACAGACAGACAAGCTTTCAATCCCTCACTCCTGCCCCTTTTCATCACCTTTTACAACATGAAAGAAACTCCTGGACAGCAATCTCTCTCCTCTATCACCCAGTGATACTATATAAGATTTTACAGTTTATTAAATAAATCAGCATGTCAATCCAAACTCTATATTTTACATACCATTCAATCTTCATTTTGAAACCTCATGTAATAGTTTTGCTTTGACAGTACAGCCAATCCTCACCTAAAGAACAGGTGGTGAAATGTTACTTCATGTGGAACAACTTCATGTGAAACATGTTTTTAGTTCATGACTGAAGAGTTGCAAGGACAAAAAATACACCCATTACTTACTTACGACTCCTACCCCTGGGAGTAGGGGAGTTTCAAGAATACTTCCCCTATATCCCTGCTTGTCGTATGAGGCGACTAAAAGGGTTGGTGGTGGGTTAGTGCCCCACCCCATAAAAGGAACAAACTAAACAAGTGAATAAAGCACCTCGGACCAGGACGGACCATACATTGACGACTAAGGAACGGTCAAAGGACATTCTGAGGGTGGGGACATGGAATGTGAGAGGAGTGAATGATGAAGTGAAAGAGAGAGAGATTGTTCAGGTGCTTGAGGATGCAAGAATGGATGTATGTGGTTTGACTGAAACTAAATGGAAAGATGAATGGGTGAGAAAATGGGAATACGGTTTAGGAATATGTAAGGGAGTTAATGAGAATGAGAGGGCAAGACAGGGAGTATGTCTGAAGATAAGCATGAAGTGGAAGGAGAATATAAGAGAGTATGGAACAGTGGGTGCAAGGACTGTATGGGTGAGGATGAAAGTAGGTATATAAGCGTGGGCGACTGTATGTGCATATACGCCGACAGAGGACCAAGTGACGAGAGGGAAAGATGAGTTTTGGGCAAGTGTAGAAGCATGTATGAGCAAATTTGGGAAGAGCGAGAGAGTTTTTTTGATTGGAGACATGAATGGCAAAGTTGGGAATGTATGAGTGGATGGAGTGGTTGGTCAGTGGGGTGTGCCAGCTGAAGTAGATGGGAATGGTAGTGCTTTGGTGGACATCTGTGCTGGTAAGGGGTTGGCAATAGCTAACACCTACTTTCGGCATAAGATGATCCACCGGTATACATGGAGTGTCATGAGGAGGATGGATGGTGAACTTGTTGAACGAATGGCAATGATAGACTAAGTGTGTGTGGATGAGCAAATGAGAAGACAAGTGTTGGATGCAAGAGTGTGGAGAGGATGGGGGAATGGAGTCTCAGACCATCACTTAGTGATGGTCAAGGTAAGGCTGCAAAAGGAAATGGTTGAAAAGACAAAGGGGAAGACAGAAGGAAACAGCTCCTGTGAGAAGAGTGGAGAAGCTGCAAGATAGTGAGACAATGGCAGAGTATAAGAGCATAGTGGAAGAAAGACTGGGAAGATATGTGTTACAGTGGATGGAAGGGGTGGAAGACGTATGTAAGATATTCACGGAAGAGATAGGCGCAGCGTGTGAAGTGGTTTGTGGAGTGATGAGGAGATGCAGGGGTGTGCAAGGGACAGCATGGTGGAATGATGAGGTGAAACGAACTGTGGAACAAAAGAAGAAGGCATATACTGAATGGCCAGCAAGTAGAGGTAGGGGAGAAGATGAGAGAGAGAAGAGAGAGGTATATGTGAGCAGGAGAAGGGAGGTGAAGAGATTGGTGAAGGAGAGTAAGAAGAAAGTGGATGAACAATTTGGGAGGAATCTGAGTGTGAAATGGAGGGAGAGTAAGAAACTGTTTTGGAAGGAGGTAAAGAAAGTAAGGCAGTGTGAAAGGGGAAATAGTAGGGGAGTGAAAGATAGGAACAATAGATTGTCGGTGGAGAAGAGAGAGAAATTGAGGAGATGGAAGGAGCACTTGGAGGATTTGTTGAATGTAGAGACTGAGAGAAGTGCAAGTATAAGTGGTTGGGGAATGGCTGGGGGAAGAAGAGATGAGAGGAGGGAGGAAGAGATCAGTAGGGCAGAAGCAGTGGAAGCAATGATGAAGATCAAGATGGGAAAGGCCCCAGGAATTGACGAAGTGTGTGGTGAAATGCTGAGGTATGGGGGTGAGATTGTAGTGCAGTGGATATGGAAGTTATGTAGACTGGCTTGGGAAGAGGGAAGGATTCCAGAGGACTGGAAATTAGGTATAATTGTTCCTTGATACAAAGGAAAAGGGGAGAGAGAAGTATGTGGTAACCATAGGGGTATTTGCCTTCTTAGTGTGACTGGAAAAATATATGGTAGAATACTCACTGATAGCATATAACAGAGGTGCTAGTTGGAGAAGAGGAGCTAGTAGGAGAACAAGGAGGATTTAGGAAGCAAAAAGGGTGTGCAGATCAGATATTTGTTCTAAGATGTTTAATGGAGAAGTATCTAGAGAAGGGAAAGAAAGTGTATGGTGCCTTCATGGACCTGGAGAAAGCTTAAGACAGAATAGACAGGAAAGGTATGTGGAAGATATAAAGAAGATATGGAGTGGAGGGGAAATTGTTGAGTGCTGTGAAGAGTATGTACAAAGGAGCTAGGGCTAAAGTGTGAGTGGATGGTGAGCTGAGTGAGTTCTTTGATCTCATTGTGGGACTGAAACAGGGTTGTGTGATGTCTCCATGGCTGTTTATTATATACATGGATGGGGTTGTAAAGGAGGTGCAAGGTAGGGCAGTGGATGTGGGGGTGGCTCTAATGAATGAGGGTGAGATTTGGAAGATACCGGTGTTGCTGTTTGCTGATGATACAGTACTGTTGAGTGAAGATGAATGGGGGTTGCAAGGTTTGGTGAATGAATTTGGGACAGTGTGTAGGAAGAGGAATCTGAAAGTTAATGTAAACAAGAGTAAAATTATGGTGTTTGAGAGGAATGAAGTAACAGAATGCACAGTGAGGTTGGATGGTCAGGATATGGAGAATGTGAGTGCATTCAAGTACTTGGGTAGTGCGATGCGTAAGGAAGGAAGTTTTAGGGATGAAGTACTTGAAAGGCTACAGCAGGGATGGAAGGTTGTTGGTTCACTGAAAGCAGTGATGAGAAATAGGGAGGTGAGTATGGAAGTTAAGAAGTCACTGCATGATAGTATTGTGATCCCTACCCTGACGTATTGAAGTGAGGTGTGGACCTTGCAAGAGGGGAACAAGTCACGAGTGAGAGCAGTGGAAATGAGTTACTTGAGAGGAGCATGTGGAGTGACATGGAGGGACAGGATGACAAATGAAGAAGGAACATTGTAAGGTGGATGTGGATGTGGATGTGGTTGAGATGATTAGGAGAAAATACAGAGGTGGTTTGAACATGTGGAGAGAATGGAGAATGAAAGACTGACTAAGAAGGTGTATGTAGGTGAGGTGGAGGGAGGGAGAGGTAGGGGAAAACCAAGGATGAGGTGGAGGGATGGAGTTGAGAGGTATATGAGGAAGGGGGAAGTGAACTGGGGGGAGGGTAGTCATATGGTGGGTGACAGAGCGACTTGGAGGCGTTTTGTCTGCGGCCACCCTTTGCGGGATTAGGGCGTCGGGCTATAGACAGATAAACAGATGAGCAATTTTAAGTGGAAATGGTGTTAAATAAAAGTGAAACATTTTCAGTATGAAGTAACTGTACCATACTGGTATATCTGTAAAAGAGATTGGAAATAAATACAAGAAGATTTCAAATCAGTGTCAGCTCACCTCCTGGCCCACGATGTGAGAGCGATGGCCATCAGTGAGAGGCCACCCCACCATGCCAGCAGTTGCATCCTGACTGGTGTGTGCATCACGGTGTCCACCAGCCACAGTGGCACCCACTCCCTCACCACCAGTGAGGCACACCCCACACCCACCGTCCCCCATATGAACACGTATGGCACAAACATTCGTGCCGACCGTAGTAGTGGCAGCTTGTACACACCTCCCACCAGGGCACCAACAACCACTACTGCCACCTAATATTAAGATAAAGATATGATACTCTTGTAAAAACTTGATCATATTACTGTAATAAAATAATAATAAATGCAATATGTCTAAGTTTGTAAACATACCTGTACAGTAACTGCTTGGTCATAGACAAGTACAATTACCAAATTAAAATATCCATACAAATATCAATCACTGAACTTTCATTACAAGACACTAACTCTGATGTACGAGTACACTACACTGGAGAAAAAAAAAATGTCCAGTATAGTTTAGAATTAAAAAACTTATTGCCATCATTTCCATCTTATTTTTCATTAATTAGGGGGTTGGATCAGAACTGGAAAGTAGGAAAGGAAGACATAAAATAAAACTATCTAGAAAAAAAAACACTGAAATGAGGCCACAAATCCTTTCACTTATCATTCTGGCTATGAACAGGCCTGTTTCTGCCTCACAAGCAAACCATCCACATACATAACTTTTACATATGAGGAGTCTAGAATGTGAGGGGCAAACTCATTATGACCCTGATTTTCTTTTTTTGACTGCTACATATACTTCAGTCCTCCTATCCGACCATGAAAACGTGGTAAGTCCAGCTCGCCTCTAATTTGCCAAAATTCCCTGTTATCCTAAACCTTTCTTCCCAAGTGCGCACTGAGGAACTGTATGTGTGTGTTTGAGTGGTGATGTATGAGAGGCAAACTGTTCCGAGACCAGGCTGATGCAGCTAGTGAGTGTGCAGTATTTTACCACATCCCCCCCTCACTAGCCAATCAGTGCCTGCCATCATCATTCCTAGCCTGCTGCCAGCTTCAGCTGCCATTTTATTCCGCATTTGTGCACCTTATAAAGGTTGCATAGGATCACTATTAATGATGCATTAGAGGCATAATCTACATACGCTAATGAAATAACGTGCAAAAATTTAGGAAAATATATTCAAAAGTGTGGTAGCTATGTGTTGTTAACCTGCCGCGTGCCAGCTATTTTTAGCCCTATGGGTCACCCCAGTGCCGGCCATTTTTCAACCTTTATTTTTTTGGCTAAAATGATAGATTTTGACATGGAAACAATGAATTTCGCCATTAAAATGCTCACCGAGGCTCGGAAATGAGTTTTATTTAGTCCTGCATACTAGTTTACAGGTATAGCCGCTCTCATGCTCACCACATACATGAGAGAAAGCCGTTTCCTATGTAAGGTATACTCAGGTATTTATGCTGGGAAGGTGTAGCAATGCTCAGTACACTTTTCTGATTACTTATTACTTCAGCATCTATCACAATTTGCGTGTCTTTCTCACTGCGAATGCATTATCTGACACTTACTTGAGGATAGGTACAACCTGACTTCATTACCTACAGTCCTGGCATTTACAACAAGGTATTTACAACTTGACTTCACTATATATTCCTTACACTTACAAGAAAATACTTACAACTATGTAAAAAAAAAAAAAAAAAAAAAAAAAAAAAAAATGAAAATATTTACAAAATGCCTTCACTATGTACAGCACTGGGTGAGGCACACAGGCAGAGTGAGGCAAAGCGAGCGTGAGGGGGGAACGAGTGAATGAATGGCCTTGACAGCCTGGGGGATGGTAGAGGAACAGTTACCATACATGCCTGCCAATTTTTACCCGCAAATCTTGAAAAATGCGGTCACAGTGAAATTTTTTATTTTAAACCATTTTAAAACGGCACTGGCAAAGGCCGCAGCATTGTCAGACCGTTTTAAAACTATCCACCAGTTTCTGCCATCTTTCATTAATTATGGTACAAGCAACAGTAATGCCCCGATATACGATACCCCTAGATGCAATACCTCGTCTTAGCGATGCGGGTACAAATTGCCCCAGGCCCTGATACCCAATGGGCGAGCCCTGGTTTAACGATGGGCCCTCCAATGTTGTGCCCGCAGACGACGGGTTGAAATTTTGAATAGCGCGCGTTCCCGTGGCCAGCTGAGCCTGCCCGTCTCCCAGGATGTGCAGAAACGCTCGTGCAGGCCCCATACCCATCACTCACCCTGCGCTCACCCATATCACTCTTCTCGTACCGACCATCTCAGAGTGAGGATCTCCCTTACGCTTGCCCACCACGTATCGTATTGCACCACCAACATTACCTAAGTTGCTATCGTAGTGCATCCTAACTGTGTTCGAGCAGTGCCGTGAGTAGTGTAGTGATTCTAATTGTGTGTGCAGTGCGATATTGTGTGATCATGTCTGGTAAGGGTGCTGCACATGGTGGGGCTAGTGGGGGTGCTAGTGGAGGCACTAGTCGTGGTGGTAGGCGTCTTGCTAGTGGTGGTGCTGGTGATGTTCCCGCAAAGTGTGTCCGTAAGACTGTGTCACTAGAGGTGAAATTGGAAATCCTTAAGGGGCACGACAAAGGCAAAGGTGCGTGTTCTATCACCTCGGCTCTCCACCATCATCAAGAAGAAGGCAATTAGGGCTGCTGCTAGGGATGTTGCAACCTTATCCACCTCCTGTATCACCTGCCAGCGAGAGCCTGCGATGGAGGAGTTGGAGAGGATGCTGCAGACGTGGGTGGAAGATCAGAACCGGCGCAAGGCACCCATGAACCAGGCTATTATTTGCAATAAGGCTCTCTCGCTCTGGGACGAGCTCGAGGTAAGGTGTGAGCTTGATGAAAGTGAGACCTTTAAGGCTAGCCATGAGTGGTTTGACCACTTTAAGAGGCGGGCAAATCTCCACCACGAGAAGATGTACAGTGAGGCGGTGAGTGCAGATACAGTGGCAGCAGCAGCGTTTCCTGATGAGCTGAAACGCATCATCATGGAGGGAGGCTATAGTGTGAAGCAAGTCTTGAATTTTGACGAGACTGGGCTCTTTTGGAAGAGAATGTCCTCCAAGACATATCTTGCAACGGAGGAAATGTCTATGCAAGGATTCAAGCCCTTGAAGGACCGGCTGGCACTGCTGCTGGGGGGCAACGCCGAGGGCGACCTCAAGTTAAAGCCGCACCTAGTCTACCACTCCAAGAACCCCAGAGCTCTGGTGGGGTATGTTAAGGAAAACCTTCGGGTTATCTGGATGTCAAACAAGAAGGCTTGGTTGACTTCAGATATCTGTTCGTCAAATTTTCACTCGTACCTCTCTGGTGTGCTGAAGAGATATGCGTCTCGTGAAAATCTGGCGAACAGTTTTCTCCTGGTGGTGGATAACACACCTAGCCACCCACCCGCAATGAAGGAATGGGCCAGCAATATTGAGGTGGTGTTTCTACCCCCCAACACCACATCTTTGTTGCAGCCAATGGACCAAGGGGTGATCACTGCCTTTAAGGCCTACTACCTCCTCCGCATGATGAAGCAGTTGGTACGAGCCTGCGACAGTGACGACAGAACAACTGTACAGCAGTTCTGGAGAGGGTACAACATACGCCACGCCCTGGAGAATATACTGTAACTGCAGCATGGGATGAGGTGAGCCAGGCGACGATGAACGGTGTGTGGCAGAAGCTGTGGCCAGAATGTGTTCACTCCTTCACCGGCTTCCCCAAGGGTGTGCAACCTCCGCCTGTCAAGCATGTGCGACAGGACATTGTCAAATTGTCGCACGAGGCGGGCTTCAGGGAGGTCGACGAGGATGATGTGGAGGAGGTTCTTGGGAGCCACAGAGAGGAGCTCAGCAACAAGGAGCTCCTCAATATGGAGATTGAGTGGGTGCACCAGGAGGCAGAGAAGGAAGAAGAGGTTGTGCCTGAGGCCCAAGCTCTCAACATCAAGATCCTGAAGGAGATGCAAACAAAGCTGGATGAGCTTACAGACCTTATGAAAACACATGACCCCCTCCCAGGACAATGCAGGGACACAGCTAATTGGCTTGAGGAGAGTATGAAAGTGTACAGGATGATGCTGGAGGAGAAGAAGAGGGTGGCCAGGCAGATAACGATCACATCATTCTATAAGCAGGGCCCCACCAGGCCAGCAAGTCGCACAGGATCTCCCCACCCCTCGATGAGCAGAGCATCTCCCCAACCTTCAACTAGCAGAGAAACGCCGAGGGACACTTCCCGCCGAGGACATGCTCGGCCCGTTGTGCTGGACCTAACCTCCAGCCGATTGCCATCTCCCATGTTACCTGTGTCTCCACTAAGGCACTCTGCCACTCCATTACTGCCTTCCTCGTCCCATCCTCCATCTCCCACACCACTTCGGCCACTGTCTTTGTCTCCCTTGCCACGACGAGAGCCACCGCAACTGACTTCATCGCTACCTCATCATTCATTGCAGCAGTCTCCCTCGCCACCCCACCAGACATCGCAGCTGTCTCCTACACCACCTCCTCTATCATCGCATCGCACTCCATCGTCACCCCCAGAGCCATTGCATTGCACCTCATCGCCACTGCCTGAGCCAGTACATCACACCCCATCGCTTCCACCTGAGTCATTGCATCGCACTCCATCGCCAACCCCCTCTGACCCTCCCCTAGAGATAGGATTTGAGAGCTTTGAGGAGGAGGACTGAGTGTTGGGGAGCACCACATGTCCCCTAGCCTCAGGGAGGATAGCAAGGATGATGACCAGGACTGGACATGGACTTACAAAAAGTAGATGATGAGAGGTATTTGATATTCTCTAACCTATTCGTTACGATTTTCAGGTTTTATTTGTTGCTTTCAGTGAGTTATTTACAGGTGTTAGGCTTGGGTTAGGCCATTTAGATTTAGATTGCCTTTTAAACCTGTTTTCGGGCTCATCTTGGTGGGCTTTGGATGTGGTTTGGGGGGAAAAATGAGGCTGGTAAATGGTCCACATTGAAATACATGTTAAAAGTACCCCGATATACGATACCCCGCCTAAGGATGGGGTTTTACCTAACCAATTAGATCGTTAAACCGGTGTATGCCTTTACTTCACTTCCTCAACTTCCATACCATCATCATCTTTCAACCTTTGTGTGTCTACCAGATTTAGCTATCTCATATATATACATTCAATGAACCCTTCATATCTTTCAAAGAAAAGACTTATCTACTCCTCATCTTCCACAAACTTCTACATTTCTTTATCAATTTACACTGGTCCTAAATAAAACAACCCTAGTATGTACTGTACTCGTATTCAGTAGGGACAACTGGTATTTGCATCAACAAGGTGATGTGTGAAGGCCTGTGGCACAATGAGGACTGCTGGACCAAAAGGAATGAACTATCATGTTATGCTCACAGTCGGAAAATATAACTGCGAATCACCAAGTTAAATTTCCACTGTTATCAGTCATAACTCTTCATACCCATTCCATTACTGCCTGCCTTGTACCTATATGTTAATCTTGATACAGGCACATCCTGATGTGCTTTAGTAGGTGGTGGCAACCATCATCCACTCACCTGATGTAATGCTACCTACTTCTTCCTTCCCCTTTCTCATTCTATCTCGGTGTCTGCTTTCCACTCTTCCTATTTCTCCATTTCCTTCCCATCACTTTTCATGTTCTATTTCAACCTCAGGTGGCTCTATACAAAGTGACAAGCCCAATGGTCTCCCGTAACCCAAGAAACCATTTACAAAGCTGGGTAGTAACCACATAAGCAAATTACAGGTGCAGTGGAATCTACTATGGTGTCTCTTGCCTGGATGGAAAGATGCAAATGTGGCATCCATCCAGGAGCCAAATCTCCACATTATTCCCCATGCCTCGCTGTTGTGAGGCACTGTCTGCCACGAGCAGATGCTGGTTCACTGCACAGGATGGCCCTGATGGGGCAGTTGCTTGCCTGTGGTTGATGGGTCTACTTGGCCAGGCAGACTGGGGTTGATCAACAACAACACCTCTTGGAAAGATGCAAATGTGGCATCCATCCAGGAGCCAAATCTCCACATTATTCCCCATGCCTCGCTGTTGTGAGGCACTGTCTGCCACGAGCAGATGCTGGTTCACTGCACAGGATGGCCCTGATGGGGCAGTTGCTTGCCTGTGGTTGATGGGTCTACTTGGCCAGGCAGACTGGGGTTGATCAACAACAACACCTCTTGGAAACATAGTCATACTGGAGTTCTTTCACTTTAACCTGGCCAGCCAAGATTTTAGTCATTTTGTAATTTATTTCATGTAGCTCAGTGACAGAAAAAAAGACATTGCTATGGCTCCACACCCTTTCCAAGGCACCTCTTTGTGACTAGCATCATATTTTACTGTGCGGTGTTTGTGATAAATGAGTGCACAAGAGATGTAGTAGTATCAGAGGTAGACTGCGAGATAATGCTGATTTTATGTGTATGGCATGTCGGGGAGAGCAGGTGGATATTGTCAGGCATGAAAGGATTGAACTTGCTGGTGAACCTCTTGAGTGTGTGGAAGAGTTTTGCTATTTAGTAGACATGTTGTGTGCTGGAGGTGGTAAATTCACGAACCCAAATCACACGAAACATAAGGGCTCATTGTAAGTTCATCTTCGTTGTTTTTTATTCTTACTCTTTGAGTTTACTTTTCATCTTATCCCTTTCTTCCTCCAACTTCTTATTTTCTCATTTAAGCTGTTCTATTTCATTTGTGGATGAATCACTACTGACTTTTAATTTTGATATTTTTCTCACTTGCTCTGCACTACATGACCAGATGGTCTCCACCTTGCTTTTCAATTCCTTAATCTCTTTCTCTTGTTGTACTGTTCATTCCTGCAACTCTCTAATTACTGACCATACCTCTTTTGACTCCTGAGCATTGCTAGCTATTTTCCCTACACCTTTTGCTCTTATTTGATTCAGTTTAATACTCCCTCCACTCCGGTCTTCATTGGAGAATACCGCAAATTCACCTGCACTGGATGTAAACAATGGACTCTTCCGCCATTATACAGCTGTACGAAAAATTTAAACTTGTACTGTGTCTTGTGCTCCTATTTGACCGAATCCTCTCTCTTTTTTTCACTAGTATCAGATAGGACCACCACTCATGCATTCAGTTCACATAATCACAATAGGCTGGCCTCCTTTTTTTGCTGCTGTTTTAGCATTATTTCCCCACAATCATCTCGGAGCTGCTCCTCTGTCAGAAACCTGTGTGTGTGTGTGCATCCATGTATGTGTAAATGAACTTGCAATTATGATATATAGGAGCAAAACTATAGGTGCAGTTGTAATAGGTCATGCTGGGAGAACCATGTGGAAGAATACATGAAAATTGTGTAATAGGACTGGAATGTGGAGATTAGTATGTAAGAAGTGCATGACAAAGATAACTGGAGACTCTTCCACCATGCAGCCACCTCCTGGAGGTAATTCACAGAGGAAATGATGCATTACAGCAAAAAATCCTCTGCAGAAAGAAATTAGGCTACATCTTTATCACCCTCTTGTTTATCTTCAGATTCTTTATGATGTAAATTATTTCAGTGCTATACTGTACATAAGCAGGTACTTGACTGATTACCATAGTTTAAAGAAACTACTTAAAGAAAAAAACCCAAAAGAGTAAGGGGGTAACATGGGGTAATTTTGCCACAATGCCAGTCATTCCCATTCAATGGCCTATAGCTCCCAAACTACTGCATAGATTCAGCTTCTGTTAGGCTTAGGTTTTAGAAGAATGCCAACCTAACAAGGTCATGTGAAGTTCTGAGCCACTGTGCAAAAAAAAAAATTACATTGGGGAAATGAAAATATTTATTGTGAATTTGCAGCATTTATTGCATCAATAAGAACTGGGAAAAAAAAATCATTATATTTACCCATCACTTACATGTTTCAGGTTAAAAGTGGTTCAGAACTGTTTGCATTGTTCCCCCCCCTACACACACACACACACACAGATAAACAGCACCCTGCTATGCACTGGTGCCATGGGAATCCTCCTGACCAACCTACCAACCATGAAACAATCAGCGAAACAACTTTGAATGCCATCGACGTAAAGTTCGCCCAATACATGGCATAGGCCCTACCGTACAGTAGCCTGGGCTACCTAAGCCTAGTTATAATCAGTTGTGTATGATATGTAGTGTGGTATTATAACATTAATAATAATAAATATTCTAACAATTATAACAACAACAGCGAAATTACCCTGTTGGGAGGGGTCGCGGTGACACTAAAAAAAAAAAATCTGTGGCGTGGGCCAAAAATTTTTTCTGGACAAAAACAATTATAGGTATCTTTAGCAGAAGGGCTGAATGTATAAATAAAGCAATAAAAATGTCAATATTCCATATGTGGCAGTTTGTATTTAGCAAAAACTACCATTCACAGCAAAAATTATCCCGTTTTACCCTACTGCAGCAAATAGATTCAGATTTAGTGATTGTTTTTAGTGCTGCATGGCACATCCATAATGAGTTCACAATTAAATATCAGGGTCATAAACCCGTTTCCTCCCCTCAACTAAAATTTCAGGTTGTGCAATGCCTCCCTTGCCCACCTGCTTCTGGCACCCTTGGTCATTTTATTAAAAAGATTTATACCGTACATTCCCACAGGGCTAAAAAAAAAAAAAAAGACAGGATAATATAGTACCAACAACTGAATACAGTATGCAGTAATTCCTCATTTAAGATTCTTTCACTTAATATGTTTTTCACTATACAGATTTTGTGATACTTAATACAGGAGCAATTACAGTACCACATAAAACACATTTATTCACTATCAGGCTGTCAATATATACAATAATGGGTCTGAGATGATACAACTCAAATTAGCACAGTTCTCAACATATTACTATTTCTTTATCTTGGTTATGATCTTTAACATACAGTATAAACTGATCCATCTAGTCACACCAAAAAAATTATACTGACAATTATTTGCAGCCCTGAATGTGACTTTTTTTTTTTTTTTTTTTTTTTTTTTACATGAGAATATACTGTAATCTTTCCTCCTGGAACACAATCCACACATAACATGATTTTCACTTAACACAGTAGTTTTCTGGAAAACATCTACAACATTAAGTGAGGAATTACTGTATAATACATCATCGGAGTGAATTGGTTAATTCAATAACCCTTTCAGTACTGTACATGAGGTCTCTCCTTACCATCCATCCAACCATCATCCAATCCATTTTTTTGCCCTATCAGGAGCACAACAGCCTGCGATTATGCTACTCAGTCTTTACAATAAAGGTGAGGGTGACCAGCCTCACTTTCTCTTCTGTGGCATTATGTGAGCAATAAACTCCAATCATTCCTAGATATAAACCCTTATGGGTTCAATCTGGCTGGAGTGCCTGAATGCACTAAACCAATATGTATTATCTGATTAGCAACATGGTTACTACCAAGTGTAGGAAATATTCCTGTTTTACAGGAAACCATGTGGATCATCACTCAGTGTACAGTCACCCAAAGGGTGCCTCTTACACTGAATAAAATCACCTAGTGGTACCAAGAACAAAATGTAAGAAAGATATCTTTATACCAAAGAGTTAATGAAGATTTTCCTACCACCTCCATACAAGAGATCTCCGCTACATTGAATAAAACTGTCAGGTGGTGCTAGGCACATAATCAACCCATTTAAATAGTGTACAATAGGGGACAAAAGTTTACCTTATATTTCATATCTTCTACCTCTCACTTCATTCTGGTAGATAACACTACTAAGCTGAGTCTTGTTATACTGTATTTCTCTTCCCACAGATGATTCTCTCTGATATGATGCATCAGGGAGGAAAGTGAGAGAAATGCCCTAAGTATGGAGTAACACAGTGGATGAGTATGCCAACTTTTGTCCCGGACTATACCTGAATAAATGCACTAATCTGCTGCGAGTGTGAGAGTCTCCCAGGATGTACGATGACTGCCCCGAGACTGTAAATGGAGTAGGTGAAGGTGAGTGCTGCTGTCTGCCCAGCCAGTGCACCCTCACCCAGACTAAAGCTCCCAGGGAAGGACTGGAAGAGCCAGTGGGTGGTCCGGTATAGCACACAAGCACTCATGGTGCTAAGAGCTACAGCTACTACCGGATCTGAAGTTAAGAAGGCATGGATATTACTTGTCTTGTACAGTACTGTTCTATACATTCAAATTAACTTTAAAAACTGAATATTTATTACATGAAACATACTAGTTAAGACCTCACATGAACAGAAGCTGCATACTGTCTCAATCTACCTATGGCCAGATGCTTTCATCCTAAAAAGGGTGGCTGCACACTGACCATCTACAGATGCATAAATCCATATTAATACTATGATGATATTACTGACTAACATACTGTTTAGGGAACTCAAGGCTCTGAAACTTAAAGCTAAGACTGATAAACAAGACATGGCAGTTGTAATATGCATGAGAAATTGCTCTACTCCTGAGGGAAATTTACAGGTATTAATTTTTGGTGGAGGCCAGCTGTAAATCTTGGGAAATAGAAAGAATTACTTTATACACACAATAAAACTTTAATGTTTCATAAAGTTAGTGTGTTGCAGAAATTGTTTTATATAATTATACTGTATTTAAGTATATAATTTCACTTCATTTGTGAAGGCTCCAACATGCCTGCATGTGTCGGCCTTGGTCATCTAAAGGCAGTTCTCTGTGCTGCCCGATCTCTGACAGCCTCCCTGTTCTGTCCTTTATTCCTAAGGTTACACACTATAACTTCATCCAAGGTCTTCTTTGGTCTGCCTCTTGCATCCTATCCTCAACCTTCACACCTCTCACCTTCCACACCCCCTCAACATGTCTGAGCCACCTAAATCTACCCCTCCTCCTCACAACACTGATACATTCAAGTCCAGTCCTTCGTCTAAACTCTTCAATCACAGACCTAACCCCCACAAGGCCTCTCATTCAAGGATGCATTACAAATTCACCTAATCATTATCATTTCTGTATGTTTGCACCTACAAATATCCACTTCCCTTACTACCTAGGTATCACTACCATACAGCAATACACTCCTAACACATGCTGCATACAAGGACCCTGTAGTAAGGAGGGAGAGCCCTCTCAGTCAGGAGAGACAACAGTTTGCTGAACTTCCTTCAAACACACCTCATCCTAGCCACAGAGCTAGCTCCAGCCCTACTTCCAGCAAATAACATGTCCCCAAAATAGCAAAATCCACACACTCGAGACTCTCCTGCATTATCAATCCCTTTCATATCTCTCAATCTCTACATGCTCTCTCCGACAAACCGCACACACAAAATCAGCAACATTTCACAACTTAACTATAGTAAAACATCTCTTATGCAAATGCTGTACAAGACTGAGTTATTTCCCACACTCTTGTGGCAAACTGCACATGGCCACACTCCCTCTGCTTTGACAGTAATGCTACCATCCCTAGATATCATCACTTTTGTTTTATTGGGTTTTTCTCTCAAACCTTTGTACCACATTCTATCTCTTTACTTCCAAAATATTTCCTTCACCATCTCCCATGAAAGTCCATTTCTGAAGTCATGTGACAGATCATCAAGCACTGCAATAAACAATGAGAGGATCAAGACTCACTCCTGATGCATACCAAAATTCACAGAAAACTCATCAATCAAATCTCCATTCACTCTCATTTGGGTGCCAGAACCCTCATTCACTGTCATAACCACTTTAACCAGCCACTCCTTGATCCCAAACTTTCTCACTGCCCACTTCACCATCTTCCTAGGAACTCTCAAGGGCCTCCTCCAAATCAACTAAAACAGAATACTGTACAGCTCCCTTTTCTTTCCTATGTATTTTTCCTGAAGCTGCTGGACACTGAAAATTTCATCAGCGGTCCCTTTGACTAACATAAAACCAAACTGCATCTCATCAGTATTCACTCTTTCCCTTATCATACCTCACAGAACTCTCCATTACCATCATTACCTGGTCCAAAAGTTTTGTTTCTATAATTTCCTCTCTCCTAGCTATCACTCTTCCTCTTATACACATTTACAGCCACAGTCTTCTGCCAGTCATCTGGAATATTGCACTCATATACTGTATAATTATCAAACCAGTAACCAAACCCACTCCTACATCTCCTGTGGCCATCAACATTTCAGCAGCCAACCCAGACACACCCGCCACCTTCCCTAAGTACATCCCGCCAAGTGCTCTGCTTGTAGTAGCGATGCCAATCACAGGCCAAGGACCAAACACAGGCTTCGCTGACTCAGAGCTTCCTTGTACCATTCAAACCCCTCAATCAGCAACTGGATATAATGCTGTCTCCAAGTATCATTAATATCTTCACCATCCACCTCTATCTTTCCTTCATCATTCTTCATGCACTGCTCACGTATCATATCCCAGTTTTCTCTCTTCATCTGTCTTGCCACCTTAAATACCACATTCTTCCTTTCAGCAACATTAAGACTATTCGGTAAGTCTCTCGGACTCCGATTTTGCCCTGTATATCTCCTTTCTGGCCCTATGCTTGGCAGTCAGGTATTCCTCTCTGATATTACCCCTTTTCCATTCTTGTAAGAGT
This sequence comes from Coenobita brevimanus, assembly GCF_032717465.1. Taxonomy (NCBI): domain Eukaryota; kingdom Metazoa; phylum Arthropoda; class Malacostraca; order Decapoda; family Coenobitidae; genus Coenobita; species Coenobita brevimanus. The sequence goes on from NC_137024.1 coordinate 29,761,964, forward strand.
CTTCATTTCTCCTTAACTGTGCCTCCTACACCTTCATCCCACCACAACATTACCTTATGTCTTGGTGGATCCATTGTCCATCCACAAACTGAATCACTGGCTCTTAAGAAACTGTTCTTGAGAGCTCTGTACTACCCATCAACATTTCTGTCTACAGCTCCCTATTCAGCCACCACTTTATTTATCTCGTTATAGAAGGCATCCCTTACTGCTTGGTTTTTCAACTTCCATATTTTCTTTCTGGGTGCATAAGTCTCTTTCACTACTGGATCGATTAATACCAATTCATATATCAGTAATTTGTGTTGCTGCACACACTCTTTGCTCCTTATAACTTTAACATCCTTCACTAACTGCCTATCAGTCCTCCTGACCAGGAAATAGTCAATCTAGCTACTAACGCTTCCAGACTCATACAGAGTCAGCCTACTCTCTCTTTTCCTGAAAAGTGTGTTACATGCAATCATGTTCATTGACCTCCCCTCCCTAATTCAAGTATTCTTTCCCCTTCTGCACTCATCATACCAAATGCGTATCACCTGTGCATCCCTTCATATCCTTGAGCTGTTGCACCCAAAAAAACATTTAAATCACCACCCAAAACTATAATCTCATCATCCCCCATACTGCCAAACACACATATCAAATCATCCCAACATCTGTCTTTTTCTTCATCATCCAAACCAACCTGTGGAGCATATGCTGATAGTACCGTAACGGGAGCTTTTCATACAACATTTTCAATACTTTAATCCTTTCATTGGTGGTAGGTGGGTGGCTCACCATCCACTTACTCAAAGCAGTGCTGCTCTCAGGCAGCTGCCCTTTCCTCTCATCCTTCCTTCCTCTTCTGTCTCTCTTTCCTTCATTCTTGCCTCTTCCTTCTGTCTACAGGTGACTCTACATTTAGTGACAAGCCAAATGGTTTCCTGTACACCAGGAAACCATTTACTATGCTGGGTGGTAACCATATAACCAAATTATGGTGCCTGGTGGTTTAGTGGGTAATTAACGCACTCCAATCGGATTGGGCCAGTGTAGGTTTATATCCATGAGGTGATTGGGGTTAACTGCTCATGTAATGCCACTCAGGGATGAGCAAGGCTGGTCACTCTCATCTTCAATGTCAGCACCAACTTGCCTAGCCCAGGGCTCCTAAGCTCCTCATGGGGCAACACAGAATTGGATGATGGATGGATGGATAATCTTTTCATTCACTCTCAATATATTCAAAACACAATCCACCCACTTCTCTGAGACATGCACATCCACACCACCGGACCTGTCCACACCTCTCTTCCAAAATAACTTATACCTATGTTCCTTCCGAACAATAATCCTTGTTGACTCAACTCCATACCAAACTTCCTGTAAGCAGCAGACATCAACCTGCCTCCTGCTTATGGACTCCCCACTTTCCCCTTTCTACCCTTCAAGTTACCCACATTCCACGATGCCACTTCGAACTCCTATGGTGATTTGGTTTCCTCAGGCTTGCTTTTAACAGCACAGGGTACTGATTTGGTCATGTCAGTATCAAGGGAGGAGACAGACCACAGACCCCCCTCTGCATAGCCCCAGGTCCAGACAGGGGATCAGGAACCCATAGGCCACCAACCATGGCCTTGTTGCAGCTACCTCTGGGCTCCCTGCCAGGAGAGCTACAGTGACACCCTCCAAGTGAACCTTGGCATCGTTACTGCCCCACCATTACAGCATACATTCACTCACACAAAACTTGTGAACGCAGCCTGAAAAGTGACACTCTTCAGATGCCTCATGTAATACGCACCACCATTACCTCAAGCCCGTTTGTCTAGCTGGGCGTAAACCAATCGTAGTCAAGCGTGGCAATTACTAAATCAATCATATCCAAACACAGCATTTACTACAAGCTAATCATTGCACTTCCCTCCCATGCCATGCATGAAGGACGTACGCACTTGATGCCCTGGCACCCAGCTCAGTGCACTGTCTCCTCTCCATTGTTAGCTTATGATTATGGTGTGGTTTAAGAGAGGATTTTCTTTTTTCCCATGTGCTTCCTCCGCCCAGTGTTACCATGGTCAATCGTAACCCTCCTAAGCCTACAACTTCTTAGAGGAAGGGGAAGAAGAAGGAGCCAATATCAATTTACACCCAAAAGTTTGATGTAATATGGAGAATTGACAGTGGTGAGACGAAGGGTGAAGTTGCCCACCGCTATGGACACAATGAGGTGACATGTGGAGATGTATGGTATGTAGGAGAACTACTGAGCCTTGAGAACATGCTGTGAAACCTATGCCCAGAGTCAGACACCTAAAAAAAAAAAAAAAAAAAAAAAAAAAAAAAAGACAACACTGCAATTCCACCTATATTATAACAAACTCATGATCTCAAGTCAAGTAATTTTGGTACATATTCAACACATATAGTTAACTGTTGAACTCTGACTGCAAGAAGTGACTGGAAAAAAACAAAATATTGTATACATATTTCGGAGTATTTAACACTTAGCTGGCAGCAACAGTCACTGAGAAGCACCTAAAAAAAAAAAAAAAAAAAAAAATCGTCCTTATAAAGATGCCCCTAACCACAGGATTGGAAAATAAATATAGTTACACCGCATTATGTAAGGTTTTAACATAATCTATTTATAGACTCTTCCACATGTAAAGTCTTAACATAATCTATACATAGACTCTACCACAATGTGGAACAGTTGCTATTTCTTATCAACATTTCAAAAAGGGTGTTGCAAGCATCTGGCTGGCGGAGCGGTATGAGTGGGTTGTAGGCTTCTTTACTATGCCTTGTAAAATGACCAAACCTAAAAAGGTATACATCTCCTCAACATTAGTTTCCCTCCACATCAGATCTCTACTCTTTCTCATCAATTTCCCCTTCCTTCTCTTTTCTTTACAGACCTTGGCAGCATATTTGTATGTTTCTCTCACTATATGTTCAATTATATCCTTGTCTACAAAAGACATAAAAATCTCCAGTGGATCCTGAGGATTTTGCAAAACTACTTTGACCCCTGTACCTCCAGTAAATGGCAATTGTGCTCTACTAAATGGAGAATGATCAACAACCCAACTGGAGCACTGTCATCACTGCCATCAACTTCTGCACTTGAGAGATTATCATCTGGTTCCTCTGCAGTCTCAAGTTGTGATTCATCACCACTATCATCATCATCATTACCTGATGTAGAATCACTACTATCCTCAACGAAACCATCATCCAAATCCTATCTATCTATCTATTTATTGCCAGACACCTCAATCCTGTAAGGAGTGGCCACAAACATATTGCCTCCATATCACCCTGTCCAATGCCACTTCACTGCCTTGCTCCTAGCTCACAACCCCCTCTCTCATATACCTCTCCACTCCATCCTTCCATCTCATTCTTGACCTCCCCCTACCTCTCCCCCCGCTCCACCTCATTTGCATACACTCTCCTCATTAGTCTCTCGCTCTCCATCCTCTCCACATGGCCAAACCACCTCAGTGTATTTCTGCTAATGCTTTCTATCACATCCACATCCACACCACAGTGCTCCTTCACTTCCTCGTTTGTCAGTCTGTCTCTCCATATGCCTCCACATGCTCCTCTCAAATAACTTATTTCCACAGCTTTCACTCTTGACTTCTGTCCCTCCAGCAAGATCCAAGCTTTACTTCCATATGTTACAGTTGGTATCACAATACTGTCATGTAGTAACTTTTTCACTTCCATGCTCACTTCCCTGTTTCTTATCACTGCTTTCAAGGAAACACCAACCTTTCTTCCTTGTTGTACCCTTTCAAGCACTTCATCCTCTAAACTTCCATCCTTACTCATCACACTACCCAAGCACTTAAACAAACTCACATTTTCCATTTCCTCCTCATCCAACCTCACTGTGCATTCAGTGACTTCACCTCTTTCGAAGACCATAACTTTACTCTTTCCTACATTCACATTTAGATTCCGTTTCTTACATACTCTCCCAAACTCATCCACCAAGCATTGGTGATTATTTATATTACTTATATTAGTGCCAGGGATCTTATAATGATGTATTAAGCCCATTAACCCCCCCTCCAAAAAAAAAAAAAAAAAAATCCAAAATCAGTTCACAAGCTCACAGATGCTCTGCTCTCTCAGTAACCTCGAAGATTTCAGGGGAAGAGTGGCACCAGCCTAACTCATTTCAACCATCTTTCTGGCTTTGGCGATTACTCTTATAAGTGCCAGGGATCTTATATTGATGTATTAAGCCCATTTAGCCAGAAAAAAATACCCAAAACCGGTTCACAAGCTCACAGCCAATATGCTCTCTCAGTAACCTTGAAGATTTCAGAGGTACAATGGCATCAACCAGACTCGATTCAACAACTACCATATTTCCTTGTGTATAGGGCAACTCTTGAACCTCACAAAAAATGCCCCAAATTGGGGGTCGTCCTAATCACCAGGTATAGTATCCTAACCTCTACATCCTGTAGTTATGGGATCCTTAGGCATGATAGGGAACATCGCCAAACACTCACCATGACCCTTGTTTCCCTGAATATAGTACATATACAGTAATACCTCGATATGATACCCCTAAATGTGATACCCCGGCCTAATGATGGGGATAGAAATACCACCATACACCACCTAACGATGGCCAAACCCCAGTTTAACAATGGATTTTGATTTTTTTAACCACATAATGATATCTTAGACTAAAATTGTGTGTTTAGGTTGATTTATAAACTGTTTTTAGACTTCAAATAATGTATTTTAGTCATAGGTGGGGTGAACATTATCATTTTGGGGTACAATTTACTAAGTTTGATTTTTTCCAGACATATTTGATGATTTTCAGATTTTATTTGCTGATTTTAATGAGTTATTTACAGGTGTTAGGCTTATGTTAGCTTCCTTGACAGCTGTTAGGCCATTTAAATTGGCTTTAAACTTTTGTTTGGGCTCATTTGGGTGGGCATTGGGCTTGGTTCGGGGAAAAACCCAAGGCTGGTAAACACTCAACATTACTTAATATGTTAAAAGTACCCTGACATACGATACCTCACCTAACGATGGGGTTTTACCTAACTAATTACATCGTTAAACCAGGGTATACCTGTACTGTCAAAAACTGTTGAAATTACTAACATCATTATCAAACAGAACTTGTTCTCTATATAGCAAATTGATAAAATGCAGTAATCTCTCTACTATCTGATGTAATAGAGCCAAAGGCATGTCCAGAAAGTGGTCCCATCCGGAAAGTGGGCCCCAGCCTCCTGGACTTATGGATCCTAACCTAGCCTGACCCAAAAAAAACACCTATACAACTCCCTACTGGACATGCACAGCACCTATTTAAGACCCAATTCACACCAATAAGGGATATAAAAGACTGAAATAAATGCAAAAGAACCAGAGAATGAGGTTTTAGAGGTGAGTATATACAATATTAAACATTCTGGGTACTTACAACAAGTTCCTGGCTCCTGGACTGGTACTTATGGACCCTAACCTAGCCTAACTCACGAAAACACCTCCCTACTGCACATGCATAGCAAATAAGACCCTATTCACACCAATAAGGGACATAAAAGAGTGAAATGAGGTTTTAGAGGTAAGTATGGAAAATACAGTACAATATGAAACATTCTGGGTACTGTACTTAAGAGTCCCTGGCCATCTCGATGAATAACCCGCCTCCTCTCAGACTCTGACAGTAAAAAGGAGCACCTGCAGTACACTGTACATGAAGTCTTGCACTTAACTTAGTCATTTGCACTCAGAATTCCATTCTCTTAACACTGCACACTCTAGTCTTACTTGTGCTCCATTGTACCTTAATGAAATAAGTGTTGCACTCTGCACTTAAGTCTTTGCACTCATAAATCCATTTTCTTAACACTACACACTCTAGTCTAATTTGCGCTCCAATGAACGTCAATAATATCACTGTTGCACTCTGCACTTAAAATCTTTGCACTCAGAATTCTAATTTCTTAACACTATGCACTGTTTTTTTCACTGCACAACACTGTAAATTCCCGTGTGATCTAGTGGCGAATTCTTGCTGTTTATTCACTGTCAGAGTCTGAGAGTAGCTGATGCAGGTGGCCTAGGGGTGCGTCACTGGGACGTGGTGATGGACTACCCACTGCAGACGACTCTGAAGAGAGGCACAAACTCACGTCCAGCAGCGACTCCGCTGTGCCTGATGTGCTGGGCTGTGGCTCGGAGGATGAGGGCCTGTCTTGGGCAGGCAATGGTGTGGAGCCAGGGCTGGGCACAGCGGGGGTCACGGGTCTGAAAAAGCTGTCAATGGTTGATTGAAGCATGGAACGACGATTTTGGTGATTAATGATGCGCTGCCTGAAAGCGCGCACTTCCTCCACAAGTCCCAAGGGCCCCATCTCCCTGTCGCAGTCCAAGTGTTACAGGTAGTCGAGAACGAACTCTACGTGTTCCCGGAGTGCGTTCAGCTTGGGGATGGCTGGAGTAATGTCACGCTGAGAGGAGTCCGCATCACTGTCGTTGTCCTTGTCGGAATCTTCAAGCTGGGTATTGACACCTGCAACTGAAGATGCGATCTCGATATCAGACATCATCTGATACCCAGGATTGCCCTTGTCGTCATCCAACCACTCACGCACTTCGTCCACATCAACATCGTCGCCATGCACACAAAGATGAGCATGGAAGTCATCCATGTCAAACCTAGGAAATCGTGCTCCACATCCGTTCTGAGAAGCAGACGAGACCAACCATTTTCTAGAGTCTTGACAGGGACTTCCTTCCATGCACTGGCCCGATTATAGATTGCAGATTTGATGTTTTAGCGGCGAAGGTTTTCCAAAGTCCATTGGCCTCGCGTGTTCCGTCCCTCCCTGCGCTCGTCCTCGTCCTCGAGAAAAACCATCACCTCGTCCAGGAACTTCCTTCAGTACAGCCTCTTCGCTGCCACAATCACTCCTGGGTCCATTGGTTGGATGAGAGCAGTCGTATTAGGTGGCAGAAACATGCACCTAATGCGGTCATTCTCAGCCACCAAGTCCTTGTCGCACGGGTGGGCAGGTGCATTATCAAAGAGAAGGAGGGCCTTTACCTGGTCGCGTGGGATTTCCAGTTTCTCCGTCTGGTAATGTATGACCTCCTTCATGAAATGGCAGTGGAACCAGTCTCTGAATATCTGGGCAGTGAACCATGCCTTCAAAGAATGGTACCAAACGACAGGAAGGATATCCATCACCCCACAAGGACACCAAGGCTGCTTTGCATGGCCAACAATAACGGGCTTGAGCCGGTGCATGCCGTTAGCATTGGCACAACACAAAGCAGATATCCGTTGCTTGGAGAGCTTGCAGCCAGGTACACGCTTCTCTGTCTCCTCGGCTAGAGTGTTTGTTGGCAATGAGTGATAGAATAAACCAGTTTCATCAGCGCTGTAGACTTGACTGAGAGTGAGGCCCTCCCTGTCGATCAAGCCCTTCATCCTGTGCCGAAACTCCTCTACTCCATCCTCGCTGGCGTCCAAACCTTCACCGTGAGACTTACGGTTGGTAAGGCCATGTCATAACTTGAAAGCAAAGAGCCAACCCTCGGATGCCTTGAAGTCTAGGACGTCGTGAAGCCTTGCAAACTTCTCAGCAGCAGCCTTCAGTTCCGTGCCATGCAGCACGTTGTTGTCGATACCAAATCGACGTGGAGCAGTTGACCAGCATACCGGGGAGTAAACATCATCTTCCTCTCCGCGTTGCGTTTGTTCTTTGACGAGAAGTCAGCCGTGTACTACATGAGTTTGTTGCGGGATCTCCTGATATCAAACAATGTAGATCGGGCCAGGTTGAATTCACGGAGGATGCGTGAGGTTGACAATTCCGCGTCCACCTTGTCCAATATCTCCCTTTTCTTCTCCAGAGTCAAAACCACTCTCTTCCTCTTCTCAGGCGGCGGGACCATCATCACAAACACTAACAAGAGGCAGAGGAGCAGCTGGAGAGCCTGCAGCAAGTAGGGCACCACCACAAAAGCGAGAACGTGGGTGGCCATGATGACGAGCGTGCACTCACAACAAGAGACGGGCGGTAAGTGGGGAGGATGCAGGGGAGCTCTAGTGGACGGCGGCGAAACTAAGCACCAAAACACAGCTGGTCTGCGCCGCACACACCGAGTTCAAATTACGGGGGAAAAAAAAAAGTAGGGTTTTTTTCGAATTTTTTGCGATTATGGGGGATATTGAATCCTGGGACCAAAATGTCCGGTAAGTGGGGTGTCTGGAAAGTGGGCGTCCGGATAGTACGGGGATTACTGTATATCTCCATGGATACGGCCATGAGGGCATACGAAAGATGAGTAAACTGTTGAACCCACGCCATTAACACCATCGTGTGTCTCAGCAGCGACTGGCTGGGTTGTTTACAAATTACAGTATCACCAGGCACAAGGTTGCCAGATCTGAAACAGAGTTCATTACCAAGTGATAAACAACAGTGACATTGCTGTTATTCCTGGTGGATTAACTTCAGTCCTACAACCACTTGATCTATCTACCTATCTATTGCCAGACGCCATAATCCCGTAAGGGGCGGCCTTTGACTTCGAGTTATTTGTGTTACAGGGAAGGGCACTAACCCTCCACCAACCCACTTGCTGACACGTAGGAAGGATGTATGGTTTGGTTATATGGTTACCACCCAGCGTTGTAAATGGTTTCTTGGCTTACAGAAAACCATTTGGCTTGTCACTCAATGTAAAGCCACCTGGAAAGGAAAGAAAAGCAATAAGAAGTGACAGGAAAGATGGGAGAAATGGGAAGAGAGGAGGGCAGGCACAGAAAAAGAATGATTAAGGTTAAGAAAGAAGTAGGCAGCACTGCATCAAGTGAGTGGATGATGGTCGCCACCACCTACCACCAACCACTATAAGTCTGTCTGAATAAACCATTCAAAGACTGCATCCTTGAGCAATGGAACGAGTGGATGATCAGTGGTAAAAAGTCATGTACAAGTGTTGGGAATATGCATGCTTCTAAATGTGATGTATGATTTTATCATCTGGGTATGGAATGATATTTCTGGGGAAACAGTCATCAACTCTTTCAAAAAATGTGGAATATCCAATTCAGTGGATGGAATACAAGATGACATTTTGTGGGCGAATGAGGAAGAGGAAGTCGATGCTGAACCTACACCTTTAAATTCAGAGTTTGATCCTTACGACAAAGAACTGCAAACTTTAACCCAGGATGAAGTTGATGAACTGATGATGTCAGATGTGGATGATACTGATTTTGAAGGTTTTTAATCACTGACAGTTGAAGTGACGATTTTAACAAAATGTAACTTTCTTTTAACTTATTGTACAAAATTCACAGTAAAATGATTTTAAGTTTTTAATGCAGTATGAATTTATACTAGAATATTAAATGTATAACCCATTTTGATAACTGAGGTGGCATACGCGGCCAAGATAGCCTGTAAAACCTAACCAAAAGCTGTGTTGCTTAGCACTGTGTTAACAGTTTCATTTCCCTGGTCAGTGGGAAGAGTGATAAAGGACTGGGGTTACTGGGGCAGCAATCTCCCAATGTCTAAAGAGTTGGGGTTCGTCTTATGCACAGAGCATACCTCTAAACCTGCATTTTGTATGGAAATACTGGGAGTAGTCTTATACACAGGTCGGACTTATACACTGGCAAAAACGGTATCTTGCTTTAGTGATTACTTTTATCAGTGCCAGGGATCTTATATTAATGTATTAAGCCCATTTAGCCAGAAAAAAGAAATCCAAAATCGGCCGGCATAGAGGGGTATCATTTTTTTTTTTTTTTTAAATCCAGCATGGTATGGATTAATTACCCACTAAACCACCAGGTGCCATAATTTGGTTACATGGTTACCACCGAGAGTAGCAAATGGTTTCCTGGTGTACAGGAAACCATTTGGCTTGTCACTCAATGTAGTCACCCATAGACAGAAGGAAGAGGAAAGAATGAAGGAAAGAAAGGCAGAACAGGGAGTGTAAAGACACCCGTAGGCAGACGGAAGAGGAAAGAAAGAAGGAAAGAAAGACAGATGAGGAAGGAAGAGAGGAAGGGGCAGACACCCAAAGCAGCACTACATTGAGAGTGGATGGTGAATGTCCCCACCTACCACTTAATGAATGTAGAAAATTTTAAGTATCTGGGAATGATAATATCATCTAACAGATCATTAAACAATGAAACTAAGGAGAGGATTAGACAAGTTTGGGGAGCTGTTGGAATGTTGAAATCTGTATTGAATAATACTATGTTTTTGATACATACTAAAGTTAAAATTTACATGTCCATGGTTACACCAATTTTAATTTATGGGCCTGAGTCATGGTACAGTACAGTTGCAAACAAATCAGAAAGTATTAGGATCAGAGAATAAAACACTAAGAAGGATTCCTGGAGTAAAGTGGCAGGACAGAGTTACAAATGAAAGAGTAAGGGATATTACAAAAGAGGAACCAGTTGAGGAATATGTGAGACTGTCTCGCTGGAAGTGGCTGGGCCACATACTGTATATAGAAAAGAAGGCAGTTTAATATAGGATGTGCCAGAGTGGACTGCTAGAGGAGGAAGAGGCAGAGGTAGGCCGAGGGAAACCTGGTTGAGGACAATGAAAAAAGAAGCAGGGGAGAAGTGTTGGTGGGACCTGGGAGAGATGGCAGGAGACAGATATTGGTGGAGAGAGTTCATTGAGGCCCTATGCATCAGATGAGGTGCCAAAGGAAATGATTGATTCTATCTATCTATCTATTGCCAGACGCCTCAATCCCGTTTGGGGTGGCCACAAACAAATTGCCTCCAAGTCGCCCTGTCCCCTGCCATTTCACTCCCCTGCTCCCAACTCACACCCCCTTCTCTCATATACCTCTCCACCCCATCTCTCCATCTCATCCTCGGCCTCCCCCTCCCTCTTTCCCCCTCCACCTCACTCACATACACTCTCTTCGTCAGTCTTTCACCCTCCATCCTCTCCACATGGCCAAACCACCTCAGTGTGTTCCTCATAACGCTTCCTATCACATCCACATCAACACCACAACGCTCCTTTATATCCTCATTCGTCAGCCTGTCTCTCTATGTGACTCCACAGGCTCCTCTTAAATAACTCATTTCCACGGCTCTCACTCTTGACTTGTGTCCTTCCAACAACGTCCAAGCTTCACTTCCGTACGTTAGAGTTGGTATCACAATACTGTCATGTAGTAACTTTTTCACTTCCATGCCCACTTCCCTGTTTCTTATCACTGCTTTCAAAGAACCAGCAACCTTTCTTCCCTGCTGTACCCTTTCAAGCACTTCACCCTCCAAACCTCCATCCTTACTCATCACACTACCCAAGTACTTAAACGTACTCACATTTTCCAATTCCTCACCATCCAACCTCGCTGTACATTCACTGACTTCACCTCTCTCAAAGACCATCACTTTACTCTTCCCTGCATTTACCTTTAGATTCCGTTTCTTACACACTCTCCCAAACTCATCCACCAAGCCTTGCAGCTCCCCTTCGTCTTCACTCAACAACACAGTATAATCTGCAAACAACAGTACAGGGAGTTTCCAAACACTATCCTCTCTCACCAGGGTCACTCCAACATCCACTACCCTACCTTGTACCTCTTTTATTACCCCATCCATGTACAGATTGAACAACCATGGAGACATGACACATCCCTGTTTCAACCCAACTTTCAAAGAGAAAAATTCACTTAGTTCACCATCCACACGCACTGCAGCCTTCGCACCATCGTACATACTCTTCACAGCATTCAACAACTTCCCATCTACTCCATATATTCTTAACACTTTCCACAATCCTAGTCTATCCACCCTGTCATATGCTTTCTCCAAATCCATGAAAGCCGCATACAACTTCTTTCCCTTCTCTAGAAACTTTTCCACTAAAGATCTGAGAATGAATATTTGATCTACACAACCTCTTCCCTTCCTAAAGCCTCCCTGTTCTTCTCCAACTAATTTCTCTGTTCTTTCTCTAACTCTGTCAATAAGTATCCTACCATACACTTTTCCTATTATACTAAGAAGACAAATGCCCCTATGATTACCACACACTTCTTTTTCCCCTTTCCCTTTGTACAAGGGAATAATTATACCTGACTTCCAATCCTCCGGGACTCTACCTTCCTCCCAGGCCAATCTGCACATCTTCCACATCCATTCTACTACTATCTCTCCCCCATGCTTCAGCATTTCACCACACACTCCATCAATTCCTGGGGCTTTCCCTGATTTAACTTTCTTCATTGCTTCCACAACTTCTATCTTACTGATTTCTTCCTGTCTTCTCACCTCCCTCCTTCTCCCAGCCATTCCCCAGCCACTTATACTCGCATTACTTCCATCCTCTACGTTCAACAATTCCTTAAAGCGTTCTCTCCATCTGCTCACTTTTTCTCCCTTCTCCACTAGTAATCTACCATTTTTATCTTTCACTCCCCTGCTAACTTCACTTCCACCCTGTCTTACTCTTTTCACCTCTCTCCAGAACATTTTCTTACAGTCCTTCCACTTTACACTCAAATTCCTTCCAAATTCCTCATCCACTCTCTTCTTACTCTCTCTTACTAATCTTTTCACCTCTCTCTTTCTTTCTACATATAACTCTCTCTTCCGCCTCTCAACCTCTTCCACGCCCCTATTTCTCATCCATTCATTGTATGCTTTCTTCTTTTGTGCCACAGCCTGTTTCACCTCTTCAGTCCACCACGCTGTTCCTTGCACCCCCCTCCGTCTTCTCTTCCTTCCACACACCACATCACATGCTGCACATATTTCTTCTGTAAATATTCTACACACACCTTCCACGTCCCCCATCTGCTCCAATTCATATTTGCCCAATCGTTCCTCCACTTCTCTCTTATACTCTGCCTTTTTCTCATCCTCTTGTAACCTTTCCACTCTCCTTGCAACTACTCCTTCCTCTCGTCTTTCCCTTCTTCTATTCCTCCATCTTACTTGAACTTTAATTCTGGCCACCACCAAATAGTGGTCAGAAAGTCCACTCCCCCAACCTCTATAAACTCTTGCATCCAATATACATCTTCGCATCCTTTCATCCACACACACATAATCAATCATTGCCTTCCTTTCATTCAGTTCACCACCCACCCTTCTCATCACTCGCCATGTATACCTGTGGATCATTTTATGCCTGAAGAGGGTATTGGCTATCACCAACCCCCTCCCAGCACAAATGACTGATTGATTTAATCCTGCATATTTTGTCTGTCTACCATCCAATCCTTTACTGCCCCATCAGGAGCACTGGGCACAAACCTTGATTACTTAGTCCAGATTTTTAGGGAAAGAGTACCCAGTTGCTCTTCCCTGAAAAGTACTGGCTATGTGAGCAATAAACCCTAACCACCCCTCACTTGTAATCACTGATGGACCACCTGGTGTGCCTAAATCCATTCGACAGCAGGCATTAATTTAGTTGTGGCATTACCATCCAGTATTATAAATGGTTTCCTGGGTTACAAGAAACCATTAGGCTTGTCACTCAAAGAAGTGTCATGTGAAGCTAGTACTACATCAACTGAGTGGATGGTGGCCTCATCTACCATATTATAAGGCACCTGAATATTCTCGAGTTATTACTGTATTTGTAGTTTTTAATATTAACACATGCTGCATAGTCTATATATCATAATGGATAATATCAATGGCAAACGGAAAGAAAAATGGAAAGGAATAGATTCTTGAATCTATACAGCCCAAGCAGAAAAAGCCCTTAGCTCTTAACTTACAAATGTCAGTAAGCAGAGCAATGGCTGCAGCAGTGATGACAGCAGGCATGTAAGGATGTGTGATAAGTCTGAGCAAGATTGGGGAGGAATGGATGGGTTTGCCATGCTCATTGTCCCCCACTTCTGTTGTTTTGATAGCTCCTCCTCCTGTTCCTCCTCTTGGCACCTGCGTATCTCTCTCTCCTACTGCTGCTCCCCCAGTGCCTCTTCCCACTCTTCCCTGTTGTTTATACTGACTGTTGTTCAGACAGATCTGTTTGTATAGGTGGATCCCAGACACGCCAACCTGAATATGAGAAATTAAGCAGTGCACCTAAATTCACCTGGTTAATAATAATATCGTAATAATACAAAATAAACAAATATTTTATGCCCATTCTTCTTATTTTCTTCCTGAGGTTAAGAACTACAAAGACTAGAAAATTCTCTACTCAAATTAAGTTCACCTGACTATAATATTATGGGCTGTAATGGCCCCTAGGTACCTGATGGGGCAATAAAAGATTTAGAATAACCGAACTGTCCCATCAATTCTGCATTTCCTTGAAGAACATAAATACAGTACAGTATTAAAAAAACAGACAGTGACACTACCTGTATGGCCAGGAGTGAGAGGAGGCGTGGTGTGGGTTGGCAGTGTGCGTAGGTGTGGTAGAGGCCAGGTGAGCAGGCCAGTGGGATGAGCACAACCAGCCACACACCCGCTGATGCACCGCTCCTGCCATGGACACATACACACATGCACACACCATGAGGGGGCATTAGTGTGCACATAAAGAAACATGAGGACAGAGGGTAGCACACACATATAAAGTTTCATTCATTCATTGCCAGACGCCATGTATCCCAGACGGGGTGGCCAAGGGCTTAGAGTTAATTGTTTTACAGGGAGGGGCACTAATCCTCCACCAACCCCACGACACGTAAGGAGAACATATAAAGTACAGTACAAAATATAACATATTTACTAGGCTATACATACAGAAACACACACAGCAGAAGTTGTGTGTGCTCAGACCATTCATAAATTTAATTAAATGTACAGGTATAATAAAATAATAACAGAAAACAGGTCACTGCCAAATTGACTCAATCATGTAAAAACGTTGGATCTGGTTAAAAAATATAGCGTATATACATATCCATATACCGGTGTATACAGTATATATATATATATTTATATATATATATATATACAGTAATCCCTCTAATATCCGGACGCCCAATAACCGAACATCCCCACTAACCGAACCTTATCGTCCTGGGATCAAACATTCCCAAATGGTCCGAAAATCCAAAAAAATTGGAAAAAAAAATCGATTTTTTGCCGTCCGTAATTTGAACTTGCCGCGCGCGCCGCGTGAGAGCATTGTTTTGGTTCGTCATTCCTCCGACGTCCGATAGAGCGCCGCTGCATCCTCCCCACATCCCGCCTGTCTCTCACCGCAACAAGGCCTACGCTCTTCGCCATGGCTGCCCACGTGCTCGCTTTTGTGGTGGTGCCGTACTTGCTGCAAGGCCTCCTGCTGCTCTCTGCCCTACTCTTAGTGTGTGTGATGATGGCCCCGCCTCCTGAGAAAAGGAAGAGAGTGGTGTTGACTCTGGAGAAGAAACGGGAGATATTGGAGAAGGTTGATGCGGGTTGGTCTTCCTCTCGCATTCTCCGCGAGTTCAACCTGGCCCGGTCGACTTTGTTTGATATCAAGCGTTCCCGAGACAAGCTCATGCAGTACACGGCTGACTTCTCGTCGAGAAGCAAATGCAACGTGGAGAGGAAGGTTATGTTTACCCCCAAGTATGCAGAGATCGACCGCTCCACGTTGATTTGGTATCGACAGCAACGTGCAGCTGGTGTGATGGTACGTGGAACGGAGCTGAAGGCTGCTGCTGAGAAGTTTGCAAGGCTTCACGACGCCCTAGACTTCAAGGCATCCGAGGGTTGGCTCTTCGCGTTCAAGTTGCAACATGGCCTTACTAACCGTAAAGCACATGGCGAAGCATTGGACACTAACGAGGATAGAGTGGACGAGTTTCGGCACAAGGTGAAAGGCTTGATCGACAGGGAGGGCCTCACTCTCGGTCAAGTCTATAACGCTGACGAAACTGGCCTATTCTATCGCTCGGTCCCAACGAATACTCTCGCCGATGAGACGGAGAAGTGTGTACCTGGCCGCAAGCTTTCTAAGGAACGGATATCTGCTTTGTGTTGTGCCAATGCTAACGGCATGCACCGGCTTAAGCCCGTTATTGTTGGCCGTGCAAAGCAGCCTCGGTGCCTTCGTGGGGTGATGGATGTCCTTCCTGTCGTATGGTACCATTCTTTGAAAGCATGGTTCACAGCTGTGATTTTCAAAGACTGGTTTCACCATCACTTCGTCAAGGAGGTCATACATTACCAGACGAAGACACTGGGAATTCCTCGCGACCAGGTAAAGGCTCTCCTTCTCCTCAACAATGCACCTGCCCACCCGTGCGACAAGGACTTGGTTGCTGAGAATGGCCGTATTAGGTGCATGTTTCTGCCACCTAATACGACTGCTCTCATTCAACCAATGGACCAAGGAGTGATCGTGGCAACAAAGCGCCTGTACCGTCGGAAGTTCCTGGACGAGGTGATGGTGGTTCTCGAGGACGAGGACGAGCGCAGGGAAGGACGTGACACTCGAGGCAAGCGGACTTTGGAAAACCTTCGCCGCTACAACATCAAGTCTGCGCTGTACAACTGGGCTAGTGCATGGAAGGAAGTCCCTGTGAAAACTCTTGAAAATGGTTGGTCTCGTCTGCTTCTCGGAACAGATGTGGAGTACGATTTCCTAGGGTTTGACGTGGATGACTTCCATGCATGGCTACGTACGCACGGCGACGATGTTGATGTGGACGATGTTCGTGAGTGGTTGGACGACGACGAGGGCGATCCTGGGTATCAGACGTTGTCTGATATCGAGATCGCGTCTTCGGTTGCTGGTGTCAGTCCCGAACTTGAAGATTCCGACGACAAAGGCGATGATGATGCAGACTCCGCCCAGCAGGACACTACTCCAGCCATCCCCAAGCTGAGCGCACTCCGGGAACATCTAGAGTTCGTCCTAGACTACCTGGAACACCCGGACTGCGACAGGGAGATGGGGCCCTTGGGACTCGTGGAGGAAGTGCGTGCTTTCCGGCAGCGCATCATCAATCGCCAGAATCGTCGGTCCTTGCGTCAGTCAACAATTGACAGTTTTTTCAGGCCCGTGACCCCCGCTGTGCCAAGCCCTGGTTCCACTCCGTTGCCTCCCCAAGACAGGCCCTCATGCTCCGAGCCACAGCCCAGCACATCAGCTACAGTGGAGTCACCGCTCGACGTGAGTTTGCGGCTGTCTTCAGAGTCTTCTGTAGTCGGTACGCCATCACCACTACCCACCGATGCACCCCTTGGACGCCTGCCAGTGATACTCTCGGGCTCTGACAGTGAATAAACAGCAAGAACTTCTCCACTAGACCACACGGGAATTTTGAGTGTTGTGCAGTGAAAAAAACGGTGTGTTGTGTTAAGGTTTTCAAGTTGGGAGAAAAGACTAAGTAGAAAAGAAATTTAACGTAACTAACCTTCTTTGTTTTGGCTTTGGAAACTTAAAAAAACTTGGGAAAAGTTAATGTGCAACACTTAAATTTAATGGAACATTATTTGGACTAAAGTGAACACTGTGAAAAGAACGGACTTCTGTGTGTTAGTGACTAAGTTCAGTGCAAGACTTCAGGAAGAGTGTAGTGCAAGTGCTTCAGGAAATCGTTCTTACTGTCAGAGTCCGAGAGGAGGCGGTTATTCATCGAGGTGGCCAGGGACTTGCTGTAAGTAGCCAAAATGTTTCATGTTGTACTATTTTCCATACTATATTTACCAGAATGTTTCATATTGTATTTTTTCCCATACTATACTTACCAGAAAGTGTCATACTGTACTTCTTTCCATACTAAACTTACCTCATGCATGTGCAGTAGGAATGTGTTTTTCAGAGTTCGGTTAGGTTAGGTTCGGTTAGAGTCCATAAGTACCAGAATGTTTATTAATGTATGAACATACTTCTAAACCCACATTTTATGTGTCTATTGCATTTATTTCAGTCATTTATGTGCCTTATTGGTGTGATTTGGGTGTTAAATAGGTGCTATGCATGTCCGGAGGGAGTTGTATAGGTGTTTCTCTGTGTTAGGGTCCGTAAGTACAAGTCCATAAGCTGGGGCCCAATATCCGGACAAAACCAATATCCGAACCTACCGATGGCTCTATTGATCCGGATATTGGAGTGATTACTGTATATATATATATATATACCACTATGAAGTCAGCATGGCTGATATATCAATAATAATAATAATAATAATAATAATTAAAAAAAAAAAAAGCAAGATTACAACAGCGTCATTCCTTGTACGTGAACAACAAAAACAGGATACAGTACAAGAGACTTCCACTGATCCAGTAAAAATAGAACTGTCAGAGGACTATTAGAAAAAAAAATTAAAAACAAAAAAAAATAATATACCAGCAACTACTGTACTGTTGATGAAACTGTACCTCAGTGTTGTTCCATTGTTTATCCTCATTTTTTAAATTTGTATCAGTAATAACTATTCTACAAAACCAAGTATACATTTATACAGTAAGGCAATGAATGGAGAGTGCATATATTATGGTACATGGTGCAGATGTTATTCCAACAAATTCCTCACCTTTACTACAAGCCAAAAAGTACCTGAGAACTAACTTCAATATTTGATCACAGAACCAAAACTGTTGTGATTAATCCCCAATACTGACAAACCCCTTCAGCATGATGACACCTTCCTTATATTCATGCTTCAGTTGAATTATTTTATTCAGTTTTGGAAACTCCTCAAGATAATGGGGTCTGTCACCACATACCTCATATGTTAATGCCAACTGAGTTTACTCAGCTTCAGAGACTCCTTGTACTAAAGCAGTACGGTGCTGTAAAGGGTTTACAGATGTCTATGTAGAGTGTGCGCCGCCAGGGTAATAAACTTTGGGAGTGTTTACCCAGCCACGTACTGCATTGGCGGATACA
Source organism: Coenobita brevimanus (assembly GCF_032717465.1). NCBI lineage: Eukaryota > Metazoa > Arthropoda > Malacostraca > Decapoda > Coenobitidae > Coenobita > Coenobita brevimanus. The sequence continues at coordinate 29,780,824 of NC_137024.1, forward strand.
AGGAGTGCTGTGGTTGAACCAGTGTCGCATACTATAAAGTACGCTTGCACCCAGTCGACTTGCGCAGGCCGATTACACTTGGTTCACAGACTACACACACATCCAAAGCCACTACAATTACACTTACAAGCACTTCTCACCCTACATACAAACTCTACCAGACAGCCCAAGCCACTTGGTAGAGATACATTGGTTGTATCATCCCGACTTCGGTCGCGATAGGTTAGTCCTGCAAAGGATACTCAAATGGCTAATGATGATGATGATTGTATTAGCAGAAAAAAACGTACGCATGCAGTAGAACAATACAGTCAGTGTTCACATAATGCACGACCGTAGTGTACGAACCTCTCATAACATGGGAGGTGCCACTTGGTGTCCCAAAATGTCAGAATGCAGAAAAAATTGCTGTAACGTGGTCGGAGGAAGCTGCTCATTTTTTTAAAGATCTGACTACGTGCTGACAATGGACATAACGCAGCAGGAGGCCCCAGTTTATGTTTCAAAGTCATACTATGCGGCCAATGATAGACGGAACGCAGCTCAAGGCATAAAATTACGGTTGGAATTCACAGAATGCAGTAAGTGATAAACAGAGCGGAATGCATCAGCCTATGACATATTGCTATCATGTGTCTGTGTGGGGTGTCATCACAGTCCACTGAGCATTCCTGCCCCAGTTGAACCTACCTCTCCCCACGGTCTGGCTGCAAACATGCTTTGTGTGATATTTGCTCTTTTTGGGGGGCCACCTGGTCCAGCCCAACCATGATGCTGCACTATGACAGTGCCATGCAACGAATCAACGAATTAGACCGGGAACATTAGGGAGGCAGAGGACCAGGAAGATCAGGCAGAGGGACCAACCACTGCAACAAATACAAGAATTCAACACTCGGATAAACAATAAAATATCAGAACAGCAAACACTGAACTGGAACAACTACAGTATAATATCTCCAAATATTTGACCACAAAACAAACACCAGCAAACTCTACAAAAACACTAAACAGCATCACACTCTCCAACAGCAACACTACGCAATCACATGCAGCCATCACAACAACAGACACCATACCTTCAAATAAACAACAAGCAAACACCTTCATCAATCACTTTTCACATGTCAGCCATCTAAACCCCCATCACGACGACCAACGTATCATCTGATGTAAGAGACAGTTCCCCACAGACCCAGACTTCGCACCTTTCACTTACAACCTGATGAAGCACATCATTAGCAACCTTGAGCACTCATCTGCCTGTGGACCAGACAACATAAGCAACATACACTGAACACCTTGGACCATAAGGCGTACAAGCACTCACCAACATATCAAACTACAACATAATACCAACACCTGGAAGCATGGCATTATCATCACTATCCCTAAACCCAACAAAGACCCCATGTTACCTTCCTCACACCGCCCCATCACGCTCCTCTGCACCCCTCCAAAGTCACTGAATGACTGGTACTAAAAAATAATTACACCTCACACGCCCCTAGCCCCATCACAACAGGTTTTAGGCCACTACACTCCACAAAGACTCTGCTTACAGACCTTACACAGAGAGTTTTTGATAGCATGAATTCAGCTAGGCCACCATATAGAACAGTCCTAGTTGCACTAGACATTAGCAAAGCTTTTGATGCCATCCCCCACCACAACCTCACAAACAATATACAGTACCGGTATTCAACACAAACACGCACAATAACACAAAAAGATGGCTGGCAAACTACTTAGCAGGCAGATGTGCACATGTAACATTTGCCTGTCAGTCTCCGAACATCAGAAACTTCACAAATGACATCCTCCAAGGATCTGTTTTGTCCCCTACACTCTTTAACCTATACATGCACAATGTACCCACACACCACAGATACACATAGCTTCCTATGGAGACAACATAACACTTACAAATACACACCAAAATGCAAAATACAGCTGCACACATCCTCCAATCTTACCACAATGCACTACATGAATGATCCACCACAAACAGGCTCAAAATAGCCTCAGCCAAAAATCTACAATGACCCTTCTCACAAACAGGACAGCAGAACACAGTCACATTCCACACCTCATCATAAACAACACTCCCCTACCAAATACACACACACACACACATGCAAAATCATTGGTGTAACATACATCAATGTCATTTAAACAACACATCACAAACATTAAAAAAAAATTAACACCAAGACTCAATGCCTTGAGGTCACTTGCCCATACAACATTTGGACACAACAACGAAACTACCACCACTGTATGCAAACAAAATATATGTTCAGTGATGAACTATGCAAGCCCTGCTTGGGCTTCTAACCTCACCAAAACACACTACAGACCATACAATACAAGGCCCTAAAAATAATCACAGGCTGCACAGCTACTACAGCCACAGACACCAACATCAAGAAACCAAAGTCCTCAAAGTCAAGGATTATCTAGACATGAGAGGCACCCAAATTCTCACTGCAGCCTCCAGAAACCCACAACATCTACTACATTACATGGCAGCACATCCACACACACACACCAAAGAACATCAAACCAACACCCAGCACACGATATCATACACAAATACTGTCATCTCTCACCCTTCGCCTGCCTCAGACCAGCTTCCAGAAGCATATTCATACTCAAATCACTCGCCACTCCATTCAGTCACTTAAAGACAACACACAGCTGCATGCATGGCCTCCTGATATCCACCCTTCTGAATCTTATCTCCCTCGTGAGGACAGGGTCCACCTGGCCAGGCTGAGATGTGGGCATCATCTAGCTTTCTTTAAGTTATCAGAAGAGGCTGGATGACCCTGTTGTTGATGCTTGTCCAAGATGTAGCACAACACCCCATGCTATTAAGCACATTATGGAAGACTGCATTGCACACAATCACCTACGCCAACAACACAGCATTCACTCCTTGAGAGCTCTATGGGAATGCCCAGTCTCGGCCGTGGCCTTCCTTACGGACTCGGGGCTGTTCGGCCAGACTGCCTTAGGAACAACTACTACTACTACTACCACTGCACCAGTTATGTCGATGGCTCTTATCAACATCTTGGCTGGTGCAGAAGTGCTCGAGGAAGCCATCCTGGTATATGAATTGATGACATACAAAAGGATGAAACTTTGGACACTGTTGCATGCAATGCAAGCCTATGAAGACATCCAGCAAGAGAAAATTTGCCCACACCACCAGATTCTCCTCACCCACTACTTTCCTTGTTGAGAGATTCCACAACAACAACAACCAGAAGATGCTGTCAGATGTTTCTGTTGGCTTTGAGGGGTTTGTGCAGGAAGCAGAAGAGTGACAACAGAGGAATCAGGACATACACAACTCATCTTCTTCCTCAGAAAAGGACTCTATGGAACTGGCACGGCAGGATGACTGTGCTAAGGACCAGTAGAAGTCCTACTGTGCCTCAGAACCCCACTCCACCTCCCACCAGCAAGCCCACAACCTCTTTCCATTCAAGGTGAGGAATCCTGCAGTGTTTGTATGTAATGAAGTCTTTATTAAGTAGGTAAATGTCCTGGAAAAAAAAAAAAAAAAATGAAAACTGCCCTAACACTGGAACTTGGGGCTGGCTTAGGTACCATGAAACCCTTTAACATGCAAACATATGGTCCTGTAACACAGAATTCTCATGAGAGCTTCCAGGGACAATATTCCTGGATTATGTGAGAGCTCACTGTACAAAGGAATTCAACAAAAAACACAACTCTGATAAGTTAAAACTAATAAATTTAATGCTTGACTAATACTGACCGCTGGCACAGGCTTGAAAGTGACTTAAGTACTGCACCAGGAATTTGATGGCTAGTTAACTTCTTTATAAATGAACATAACTATTCATAAAGTAATAATAAGACAGGCATAATCACTAGCCTCTGGTGTAATGAGTAATTACAATTTGACTGTAGGAACGTTGAGGATTCTAACTAGCACTTACACTAAATGCCCGACCTATCACTAGTTAAATTCAAATGTACTCTAATCCAGTACATGTTAAATAACTTGCCTACCTTGTGGTGAGACTGTCCAGGTGAAGAGGGCTGACAGTGGGTAAAAAGCTCACTACTCTCTTCATGGTGACAGCTTCACAGCTATGGCTGTGTTGTACCGGCTGCTAGTATCTCTCCTCACCTCTTCTATTATTATACACGCCAGATGGATATATCCCACTGTATCGGTATCCTATCTCATCTCTGACGTACTAATACAGCCACAAATACAATTCATCTGTGACTTTTCTTTGAAAACACAAGCTATACATCCCCGACTCAGGTTTGACCATTGTTGCCACCTACAAAAGATGTCATATTATTGACAGTGTGTAAGTATCTTTATACAAAATATTACCCGCGACAGTAAACTTGGTGTATATCTTAGCTTTATCATATATTATCAGTGTGTAATCTTATTAAGGAATACTATGCGAAATGTATATATCTTCTTGTCAAGTTGTCAGGCTTCAATTTGTTTACTCTCTGGCAATAGTGCAGGTGCCAGCTGAGTGAACCGCTGAGTGAGCCGTCGTCCCGAGAAATTCGCAGCTACATCATTCATGATTCCTGCTTAATTGAGAGCAGACGCGGCTAGATGGCAACCAGGACATCCACGTCAGACAGCACTGGGAAGGATATGGACGGGATAGACGATGACTTCGGAAGACAGCGGGCAGACGGTGAGTGTCGACATGCCATTTTGACAGTAGGTAGCAGACGATATCAGCTGACTGGCTGTCATTATACTGTCACATTATAATCTAAAACATGACGCTACATTACCATGCTTAACACACACAATAGTTGCTGCTATTCCAACTTTAGGAAGAGTGAACTTATATATCCTTATTTAAATAATTGTTACAATTACGGCGTAGTAATTTTATGCGAAGTAAATATTCCATATAAATCAATGGCGAACCTCCACTTTCAAATATGAAATGAAAAGCAATAACAGCATACAGCTGCAAGTTAAGCTAGAGTGAAAAAGTACTAGGGGGCTTAATTTGGAAAGTATCCTGACTTCCAGTCCACTGCATGGATGTTGTTTTTATAATCTATTTTATTTGCTTTGTAATGTAAGCTTACGCCATAAGTATATGTATCCATAGCCTGTTCAGGAGGTTAAACACGGGAGAGCGACAAATCGTTTCCTGTGAGGTTTATAACTAGACATTTACAACATGTTACGTATGCATATCAGTTATCAAACTTTATCACATTCCTATACCTTTGAAACTATACACATTTTACAGTCATGCGTGCATTCCCTACACACACACACACACACACACACACACACACACACACACACCATCCCATTATTTTCGTCAGTAGGGACAAAGGAATACATTGTGGGTGGCGACGTTAAGCGTTAAGAATAGCTGAGATTGCTCTTTTGTTCAGCATTGTTCACACACACACACACACACACAGAAAGTGGGGGGGGGGGGATCCAGAGCGTTAACCTTTTCCATCATATTTTCAAACAGCATGTTGCAGTTTCAGAGGATTCTTGCTTAAGCCACTTGGTACCATAAGTATTTCCTGAGTTGAAGACAATCACCGGCTGTAGCAAGAGTGAACTAAAAATGGACTTTGAAGTACAGAAAACGTTAATGGAGAGTGTTTAACCGCTTCATTACGGGAGTCATTATAGCTGAATGAAGTCTGGAGGTAGCAAGAATGAATTCAAATGACGTCATAACGGATATAGCTTTCATCTTTGGTGCTGGGCTGGGGGAAGGGGAGTGTGATAATTAGAGGGAGCTAAGAAAGGTGGGCGAAAGAGAGTGTAGAGGAAGCAAAAAGAAAGGAGGGTGGAGTGAAATGGAGGGAAAAGAAAATAGAAGAGGGAGGTGAGGAATGGAGAAGGGGGAAGTGGAAGGGAAAGTAAATAGAAGAGGAGGAGGAGAGAATGGAGGTGAAGAAAACTGAAGAGGAAGAGGAAGAATGGAAGAGAGGGAGCAGAAAGTGTACTAATGAGTGGATGAATGCAAGATTTTCAGGATGAGAAACCTTAAAGAGGACAGAATAAAGTAGAGAGTATATGAGTGGAAAGAATGAGGAGGGGAGAAGAGAAAGAAGGGAGAGTGAAATACAAGTAAAGGGGAAGAAGAAGGGAAGGAGGAGTAGGGGATGGAGGGAGAAGTATATGAAAGTGAAGAAAAGGGAAGTGCGAAAGTAGAAAACGTGAATGAATGGAGGAGAAATAATAGGGGGCGGAGATACGAGAAGAAATAAGTGAATGGAAGGAGGAGAGATAAAAGGAAAAGGATTAAGAGAAAGTTGAGGAGATGGAGAAATAAAAAAGGGGGAGCATGAGGGGTGAGTAGTGGGGTTGATGATGAAGGAGGGAGTAAGGGTGGAGGTAAAGAGAAAGTGGAAAGAAGAGGAAGAAGACTTAAGATTAATGCCTATCGACTGCACGATGGACATTGGCAGACTGTCAATTTCTGTCAGGTCAATCTTCTCCTTGAATATGACACGCAAGTTATATTCAGGTCCCCAGTGGTACTGCTGAGTGGAATGGTTGAGCAGTGATGGAGGAGGCAAAGATCAAGAGTAGAAAGGAATGGGGTAGTGAAAAGATTGAAGAATGAGAACAGTGACATAACGATGGAAAATAAGGATGAAGAAGGTGAAGAGGGAATGGAAAGAAAGGGGGATAGTTAGAAGATATAAGAATATGAAGGGTGGAAGCGGATGAAAGGACCGAGAGTGGAGGGAAAAGGGCATCTTCAGGAGGATGGAGGAAAGGAAATGGTAAGGGAAGGGGGGAATGAGGAAAACAGAGTGGGAATGAAGAGGGAATGAGAGAAGAGACTGGAGAGAGCAGGAATACAAAGGAATTTAAGGAAAACAACGAGCAATAAACCCAGTGGTCCACTCGAGGCTGTTTGTTAAAGAGAATACTATGGCTATATTTAATTCTCTGAGTAGAAGATTAGGACAGGAAAGCCAGAAGGATAGAATAATAAGAATGGAGGGGGAAGGAGGGAAGAATGGGGATGAAAAAGGGAAGGAGGGAACAGTGAGAATGGAGAGGGAATAAGGCTGACCTTGTGTGGATGAGGGAAGATAACAGGTGTGGAGGTGAAGTGAGAGTGAATTGTGAGATAAACCACTGATAACACGAGACTACATATGTACAACCACTGTTAAGCTCGATATCGCTTTACTAAACTGCGATTTTTATCATTATTAGCTGATTGTCGTTTGTGGGTTGGGTCTGCGGTGACCTACGGATCCTTTGCGCCCTCTTTTATTTATTTATACTGTATACTAATTTTTTTAGTGGGTTCTGGTGGCATGACCATTCATATGCATGCATATGTTTGCACCCCTTCGGTCCATACTCATAGCAAACATAAACTGACACATACAGTCAGACATCCAATATACCACGTGAACTCGCACTAGACACTCCTTCCTTATTCGTACATCGCCAGTAACGGGGGTTTACTACTGGAATTCATTACCCTCCGTGGAGAAGGTTTGGTCTTGCAGTGGACCAATGCTGTTACCCTACAATTACACACACACACACACACACACACACACACACACACACACACACAGGGGGGAGATTGTTTGTAGGGTCACCTCCATGTATTATTGTCTCCATATCTAGTTTTAATAACATCTAATTGCATGTTCAAGGTTCGGGCTAGATTTAAGTGATAGTATACGGTGCAGTACATAATGCTGACTTACGTAAGCGGAATGGCCTTAAAGCGGTAGCAAGAATGTTATATAAAAGGGGTTATCCTTTTGAAGGGGTTAAAAGCAGTTGTTATTATCCCCATCCCTGCGAGAGTGCCTTCCCAAAAATGAAGAAAGTCATCTGGTGCTGGCAAGAATAAAACAATTTAGGGATCAGCGTACTGATCTGTGGCTGATGGATGGATCTGATGTTAACACGTTATATAAAAGAGTGTGTGAGAACGTGGGGCATGGAAGTTGACGAGGCCGGGAAGCTGATAGGGATTGTATTGGTTGGATGAAAAATGCGCTGATAAGCACATGGCAAGGGTGTGTCACCACTTCTATACCTTGATAGACGACGAATTGGCATTATCTAGCAGGTGTATGTGAAGAGCATCTGTAAAGAGAAATACCTCCAAAATATGTGGAGATGGTTAGCCAGTGAGGTGAAGCGAAGATTACAATGGGTTGAAAGAGTGAGTGATTAAGTAACTCGTCCATATCACTGGGCATGCTGTTGAAAGTTCGTACATTCTCTTTCGTTTCTTGAGCCTGTCGCTATGACCATTGGTGGAAAAAATTCAGGACAACGACGATGATAATAATGACGATATATTTTAGTATATTTTTTTGTACGTGTATTCAGAATATTGTGTGTGTGTGTTGGTACACTGAAAGCAGTGATGAGAAATAGGGAGGTGAGTATGGAAGTTAAGAAGTCACTGCATGATGGTATTGTGATCCCTACCCTGACGTATGGAAGCGAGGCGTGGACCTTGCAAGAAAGGAACAAGTCAAGAGTGAGAGCAGTGGAAATGAGTTACTTGAGAGGAGCATGTGGAGTTACGTGGAGGGACAGGTTGACGAATGAAGACAAGTGAAGGAACGTTGTGGGGTAGATGTGGATGTGGTTGAAAAGATTAGGAGAAATACACTGAGGTGGTTTGGACATGTGGAGAGGATGGAGAATGAAAGACTGACTAAGAGGGTGTATGTAGGTGAGGTGGAGGGAGGGAGAGGGAGGGGTAGACCGAGGATGAGGTGGAGGGATGGAGTTGAGAGGTATATGAGGGAGGGGGGGGTGAGTTGGGGGGAGGGGAGTCAAATGGTGGGTGACAGAGTGACTTGGAGGCGTTTTGTCTGCGGCCACCCTTTGCGGGATTAGGGCGTCGGGCTATAGATAGATAGATAGAATTATTCTTACCTTAACAGGAATCTCATACTGTCCCGTGTATTAAACCGTTTTACTCATATATATCCTTAAATTTATGAACTGTTTTGGCACACACTATTTCATTCGGTAGGTGCATTCCACTGATCAGTTGCCCTATTTGGGAAACTGAATTTCCCTACGTTTTTATCACCTCTATTTTTTTTTTTTAAATGTCCTCTTGCTGATGCTCCCCGATATGTTATATACTCATTTATGTCAATTTTCTGTTTTCCTGAGATGCATTTATGTATCATAATCATGTCTCCTCTTTTCTTTCTCTCCTGCGGTTTTGGTAGATTTTTTTTTTTTCTAGTTTTCGTAGCTTAGATCCCTTAAGCTTTGAACCCATCTTGTACCGGCCCTTTGTACGTTTTCAGTCGTATGGTACCTACCGGTACTGTATGTATTTTTTGAGATGAGAATTTCGGACTACTGATGCATACTCCAGGGATGGTCTGATGAATAATGTTATTATCTTTCTCAGCATGTCTTCGTTTATGTATGTGAATGCAGTTCTCGTGTAAACAAGCAGTGTATACATGTTCCGTATGTTCTCACTGATGTGGTCAGGCGGAGATAGTCTGTTATTGATAATTACTCATAGGTCCTTCTCCCTTTCCGATATGTGTAGAGTTGAACTTCCTAACTTATAATCTCAGTCTGCTTTTTTTCCACTTTTGCCAAAGTTAATTACGTGACATTTGTCCACACTGAATTTCATTTGCCATTTATTGTTCCATTCATGAAGTTTATTAAATTCTCCTTTTAGTTCTCTGCAAGAATCTGTGCTAGTAATTTTCCTTTGTATTTTTGCATCCTCAGCAAATATATTTAAATAGCTTCCATGTCCAATGTTACTGTCTGTGTTATTCATATATACTAAAAACAAAATTGGTTCCAGCACTGAGCCGTGTGTGTGTGTGTGTGTGTGTGATTATACGGTACGAGCCTGCATTTGAATCTTTATGTATGTTTGTCTTTGTGTATATACGTTCGTGTGTAGTAGTGTGCCAGTGGAGCGGTACAGTATGTGTGTTGTACTGTGAAAGAGAAGGTCCGTTGTGTCTGGTCAGTGGCTGGATGGGTGCCCGTTCCCAGATGACGCAGTGCTATTTGAACTACGTAGTTCTCATTTTAAATTTCAGTTCGTTTGTGGAGAATTGTGTGGTTAGCTTACTGCGCTTCATTTAAGAGAGGGAGGGGGGGGGGAGTAGAATAGCACAGCAAGAAGCGACAGGGGCGATATGCACAAACAGATTTACGATAAACTCCATCTCCTAATTTCGAATCGGTTTTGGTTTTGCAGGAAGACTAAAGAGAGTGTAGAAAATTCCGGTGTCTTGTTCTTTCTTGTAGAAATCTTAGCCACGAGGGAAAACTATTATGGCTACTTATAATACTTTGTTTTGTTTTTTTCGGAGGAAGGATAAGGAGAGGAGAGAACAGAAACACCCCACTTCTCTTGTTCATCCAGAATTTCAATAGGGAGTTGGTTGTAAGATAGACTGTTGCGAGTCCGGTAATAGCCTATAATCACAGTGAAGAGGTTTTTGGAGGATTTTATTTCGTTCAGTGAGATACGTCCTTGAGTTGCGCAGTCGCGAGGTAATCAGAATATGGTGTCATTGTAGTAAAGTGGTTGTGTTTTTGGTTATTTATGTACAGATATTGTTTAATGAATATGTGCATAAGTAGAGTTAGGCTTATGAGTTGGAGCCAGGATTTTGAAGGCTTAAGATATGCATGAATAATTACCGGCGTGTAATCCATTTCACTGGGCGTCAGTGACCTAGCTATGGGGGTCTGGGGGGCCCGGGCTCCCCAGTCAGACGCTTGGCCTCCCCATTGGCTCCCATTTGCAATTTCGGTTTATTAAATTTGTGGACAGTGTGCAGCATTGTCCCCCCCCCAAAAAAAAAAAGGGGGAAGGGGGGCATGGCCCTACTTCGGCCCCCTTTGTCCGTCGAGACCTGGTAACGTTGCTTGATAGTTATACTTTTTTTTTTTTTCGTTGGTTCAGGATCCTACCTTTTTCCATCATTCAGGTGAATAATAGGGTTGAGGTGATGATGATGGTGATGATGATATGATGTGATATGATGTATTAGGAGAAAAGTCAGTTTGGGATGAGGGAAGAGAGTAGCAATTAATACTGTAATGTCCGTGACAGAATGCTTTGTGAAAGTGATGTGTAAACCAGGACCCATATACATATAGGGTCTTCTCACACCTTTCTACTACGCAGATTTACTGACGTCACGCTTGAGACAGGGCACTCCCCCCATTTCTCCCCACCCACCATCTCCCTTGGGACCTCAGAGGGAGGCCTCAAGTCGCGGTGAGGTGCAGTTGTCTGTCATCCTCCATACCCACCCTTCCCACACACAACTCTGTTCCCCACACACATTTCCTCAATTCAAATGATTGTTTAACCTCTCCCTTCTCATATTTAAAGGTACATGATTTACAAATAAACACAATATACTCTAATAGTGACATTTATTAGGATACATGGATATCATCTTGTTATAAATGATACCGGATGTTTATTGGTACTGCTACCGGTATTGACTATATGTTACTATGCAGGCTTCATTTCCTTAACTTCGATATCTTAATCTGCAGCTTTCGTGTCGAGTTAGCCAAATTTCTGTTTAATACCCGCATCCTGAAAAATACTCGGTATCGAACAAAAAGGCTAATTACTTCAGTAGGAAGAGACACATGCCTATATATTAGTACTGACAATGCCTTGCTAGTTGTCTTTTAAATTACCGTTGGTAAGGCTTAGGTTTTATGCTGGTTTTAAGCCACAGTATGTCAAATGTATATATTCCGCATATATCATGGAGAGAGAGAGAGAGAGAGAGAGAGAGAGAGAGAGAGAGAGAGAGAGAGAGACTGCGTAGATACCAAATCGGTAATTATAAATAACAAATCTCTTAATCCGAGCTATTAAATATATGTGAATGTATTTCATGTACTCTTTGTGGCTTCATGTACATAAAAAGCTATATAGTTTTTACGAATTATTCACTCTTTGAGAACGAAAAGTGGCTGTATAAATCATTTCCAACGACCTGGCACCGTTGTTTTTGCGACCTGGAAGGGAGGGAGGGAGGGAAGGAAGGGGGGGATGATAACATACTTCTTGCAAACGCTTCCAGATGGAATTACTACGTTACGAACCTGCTTTAAACAAATACATTCTGCGATATACCGTACTTAATTTTCAACACTACTGCTTTCTTGCTAGGGTACTCAGTAATGGTTACCTACAGTACGTGGGTAGAACAAAATAATGGTGGGTAAATATGAATACTAGCAACTCATACTAGTGCGGTGGCCAGTTGCCTCAATTTATTTTACCTGGGCTGGTAAATGCAATGCATCACGTGCTTTTCCACATTTCTGCAGCACTAACCCCGTGAGGGGAGATATACTGTACAGCTTATAAAGAGCAAAGCCCACCATATACAGGGTTATGCACCTACGCAGAGAGAGAGAGAGAGAGAGAGAGAGAAAGAAAGGGGAAGGGACTTATCATTTAATGAAGCTGATGGCAGATTCAGCGTTGGCAGAGCGTGCTCTTCAAGGCGTATTTGATTTTTTGGAATATGCAGTTTGAGAAGTTCATATTTTAGATTTCTTTTATAAGCACTTTGATCAAAGTGAAGGCTGCAGATGCGAGCAGTATACGGATTGTGTCTTTCCTCTTGCACACATGAATCCACTTACGTCTAATCTCTTCATCTTTGGGGAAAATATGGAAAGTTATATCCCCACCTTTCTTCAGTAAAGAGTTACAGCCAAACAATGCACAATTGGTAGGCATTATTTCACTGGCCACATACAATGGAATAAAGTGCAGGTGACAGAGGTGACCTGTTTGGCGCCGTGACCTCTGAGCAACTGAGTCTACTTTTCACTATATGGCAACCCCTTCTCGGAAGACCTCACCTGGTGTCTTCGCCATGACGTCATGCGCAAACGCGACGCGTTTTGGGGTCGGTATGGTTAGACCCTGTATGTATATGGGTCCTGGTGTAAACAAGAGGTGGCTTGTGTACAGAGTCGTCCTTATAACACGGAAAGGAGAGAAGTCAGTGATTTGTTGCTGGGTCGCTCTGTGTTTATTGCACCTCTCTCTCTCTCTCTCTCTCTCTTTCTCTCTCTCTCTCTCTAAGTACGATGTACTTGACGGAGCATCAAAACTGCTAAATTCTACGGGAACTGAACACTTGATTTCCGAATATCCTTAGTGGGTGACTGACAGATTCATGGGTCCTGGAGATGCATCCGCGTCTAAAACGAGTACAGAGTAAACCAACTACCTGATGTTTCCCATGCTGACATTCTCTTTAATCCTTTTAATCAGATGACATACATTAGTATGTGCCTGCTACTTCCACACGATTTAATTCAACTGAAGAAGCAAAGGTTTTCTCGTGAGATGAATAATATCATCTGGAGGCAGCAAGAATGAAATACGGAATACGCTACCAGACAGGAGCTAAGCCTCCAGTTTTATGTCTTTCACAACGATAACGTGCTTTTGTATTTTGTTCGTTCTCTCTCTCTAGATGATTTAGAAGACTTTCCAAACTTCAGACGTTGGATTTAGCCTTCAGTAACCCTGTCATTACTAGAGAACTTTTCCAGTATTTAACATAGTCTGGTGGTAGCATGATTAAAATTAGAAATTCATCGGACTAGCGTTGAGGTCCACATTGAGGTGGCTGTTACTCTAGCACTCGCAAGTTCATATGACTTACATCCTGATAAATAGCACTGACTGGCTTTAGCTGGAATAAAATACTAGAGTTGTCCCGACCATAAGAGGGTTAGTGGTATCAGTACTAACCCTTTGGCTGCGGCGAGGTTAGATGAGCCGAATAAAACTGTCGGTCGTAAATTGCAATAAAATCTCTCTATCCCTGGCCAAAACTAAGTCGTGATGGTTTTTATTCTTGGTGCCCTACAGTAGTTTTGTGCTGAGTGCCGTAAGATCGTCTCACGTTAGCCGAAATACAATGCAAATTAAGTATGTCGCAGCTTAGGTTCCTGTGGCTAATTCGTAGCTGCCTAAAATCAACTTACGTTAGCTGGAATAATATACTAGAGTTGTCCAGCCGTAAAAAGGTTAACTCGTGGAAATTCTATGAAGGTGGTTATTGTTTTACTTTGTTTTGTTTATTTACCAGTGTTGTGAAATTACAGGTATAGAATCGTGGTGCATGATAACATTTTTGTTGGTTTCTGTCTGGAGAAACCCCTGATCTATATTCAGTGGCACGCCCATGCTGGCCAACCTACATCGCTCATCTTAACGGATGTAATGGCCTCCTCTTGCCTCACCACCATCCCAGCCCGTTCAGCCCACTGCAGTCCACCATCCCATTCTTCTTCTACCTCCATCCCCCACATAAACTTGTATACGGTATGCGATATCTGTGGCATGCCTTCACACCGCCACTACTGCCCTTTATACAAGGTCCATATCACAGGGAGCACTCGTCCCTCCACTGCCTCATCACCTCCACGACCTTGGCCCATCCTACCCACTCGACCACTCTTTTCCACCCAGTTTACTTTTTTTTTTTTTTTCCCCCTCAGCTTTGACTTGCACCTTACCGGCCCATCAACAACACCCATTTTACAGTATAGCTATAGCCTATCCTTCCACTAGCATGCCCCACCTCCATCCTTGCTGATCCCGCCCACTTCTCTCCGTCTGTTTTTACTTTGATGTTGTTGACATCACAACAGTGAATGCCTCGAATACCAGCTTTTTCTTTTTTAAGGCAAGGAAGAAGGAACCAAAGGCCAGGAGGCCGCAGGATTGTTCCCCCTAAGAAAAAAACAAAAACAAGACTAGAATGGCACTCAATAGAGTGCATACCTCCGCCAAGGCCCAACATGCAGCCGGAAAAAGACTACCCCCCTGTAAAACCATATCTAAATCCGCTAGATCCGGAATTTTATATGGGTCCGCGCCAAACTGTACACATTCGTAGATGCCACATCCTAAATATGCCTTTTTTTTTTTTTTTTCATCAAGATCCATGCAATATTCATTGAAAAATTCACGAAAATGTCGAATAACGCCCTGTCTCGCAATGTTAAAGTGAAAAAAAAATCCAGGATCCGTACTTTTATCCGGATCCGCACCAAAATTTAATGGAGTCTATTCTGGGCCATAGCCCATTCTTCTACCAAGTTTCGTGGAAATCCGTCCTGTAGTTTTTGTGTGATCTTGCTTACAAACCAACCTACCAACAAACAAACGGACAGGGGTGAAAACATAACCTCCTTTGCGGAGGTAATAACAGAGAGCCAAATTCAAGATCCGTCCTTTTCGAGATACCAGGACAAACTGCATTGTAAAAACTGGAAGTCATAGACAGTAGGAGATACGGACAGAGAGAGACAGTTCCAGAGTTGACCTGTTACGTACATGAAGGCCTGGGAGTAACAGTTAACTCTTGCATTAGAGAGTTGGACAAAAAAAGAATGAGAGTTTGTTGCTAGACGGGTGTAGTGCATCCGCCGTATTGGTGGAGGGATGTAAGCGGACAGCTCAGAGGAGCATTGATCATTGAAGTAGTGATAGAAAAGGGATAGAGATGCAACAGTGAGGCGAAGAGACAGAGGTTGAGGGGAGCCAGTAAGGGGAGGAGAGGTAATGAGCCGAAATGCCTTTTACTCCATCTTGTAGAGGAGAGCTGTATGTGGGGAGCCCCCCAACACATGAAAGTTGTACTCTACACAGGGGCAAATAAAACCCATGCATAAAGTCCACAACCGTGGAGGGGTAAAGAAGGCACGCAGTCGGCTTAGCACACCTAATCTTTTGGAAGCAGATTTTACAAGAGAGGTAATATGATTTTTCCAACATAAAAACTGAGGGAATGAAACCCCAAGTGTGTTTAAAGATGATACAGGATTGAGTTGGATGATAAAAATTAGAGGATACTCTTGCGGAAGATTTTGTCGGACTGAAAGATGTAAGAACTGAGTTTTTGATGCAGTAAAGACAACAAGATTACTTTTACCCTAGTCAGATATATGAACCATGTCAGACATTAGGTGTGCCATAGCCTCATCTCTTTTTTGTTGAAGTAACTGCTGAAATGGACGCTGAGGGAAGCGAATGGAAAGGTGAAGGGTGGAGTCATCAGCATATGAGTGGATAAGGTTAGATGCACAGCATAGAAGGTCACTGATGAGTAGAAAGAAAAGAGTTGGTAATAGGACGATGCCCTGAGGAACACCGCCATTGATAGCTCTACGAAAAGATCAGTGGCCTTCAACAGCAGCTATAGAACGTTCAGAAAGGAAGCTGGAGATGAAGGCACAGAAGGATAGAAACAGTGAGAGGTCAGTTTGGAAATTAAAGATATATACCAGACTCGATCGAAAGCCTTTTGAGATGTCAGGTGCTGTGGCAAAGCTTTCGCCAAAGTCCCAAAAGGAGGATGATCAGGCGTCTGAAAGGTAGGTGAGAAATATCGCCAGTGGAGATTCCCTGACGGAACCCATACCGACTATCAAAAAGAAGGCTGTGATAGGAAAAGTTGTTTTAGTTTTATTATTTTTTAAATAATACTAAAGAACTTTTGTTAATACAGGATATTAAAGCAACTGGGTGATAGAAAGAGGGCTGGGGTTGCTCACCCTTCTTTGGGACCCACTACACCCATATTCACAGGGTATATTCCACCTGTGTCCCGCCACCCACTACAGCCCATGCCGATTGCGCCTTTCGCTTCCGTCCACCTCATACCGAGTAAAAGACTGCACCGATTAGACTGATTAATGGCACGGAATTTTTTAGATGTATAGCATAAGTAGATCATCATCATCATCCTTTACCTTTGCCTTTACCGAAGTGCCGGTCATGTGACGTTAGCGGCCGTGGAGCGCCATCTTCCTCTATCTTCAGCTATCTGATTAACATTGCTGATTCTTTCTTGTAAATTGCGTCTTATACAATCCATATACTTTAATCGTTGTCTTCCTCTTGCTCTTCTTCTATTCTTCCAAGTAAACAGCCATTTTCAAGTTCTTTTACTCTCATAACATGTCCCAAAAATTCCATCTGTCTTTTCCCTATAGTCTTCATCATTTCTCTTTCCACTCCTGCCCTTCTCAGAACATCTTCATTTGTTACTTTTTCTATCCATGATATTCGCATCATTCTTCTCAAAAACCATGCCTCAGCTGCTTGTAATCTCGCTCTCATTTTCTTCTTTACTGTCCACGTTTCGCACCCGTATAATAGCGTTGACCAGACAAAACATTTAAACACTCTTATGCGTGTCCTCATATCCATAGTTGTGATAGTTAAAATTTTTCTCATTCGTCCGAAAGCTCCTTTAGCAATACCAGTTCTTCTTACAATTTCCTTCTCACTTCCTCCGTCATCTGATATAACAACACCCAAGTATTCGAAACTTCTCACCTGCTCTGTATAGCTTCCGTGGATATTAAGTTGGATATTTATCGTTTCTCTCCGTTTGGTTAGTACCATTGCCTTTGTTTTCCTTATGTTAATCTTCATCCCTTTCTGTTGGCATGCTTCCACTAATCTGTCCACCAGGCCTTGCAGTTTCTCTTCCGATTCCGCTACCAGTACCGTGTCATCAGCATACCTCAGATTATTAATATTCTTACCACCAACCTTAACCCCTTCCAGATCCTTCAGTTCGTCCATTACAACTTGTCCGTATAAAGAAAACAAGTCTGGCGACAGAACACATTCCTGTCTTACTCCTCCTTCTATAGTAACCCACTCTGTCTTCTCCTCTCCGACTCTAACAGCAGCTTTTTGATTCCAGTACAGGTTTACAATGATTCTTATATCCTTATTATCTACCCCAACCATTCGCAACATTCTCACCATCTCTTCATGCCTCACAATGTCAAAGGCCTTTTCAAAATCCACAAAACACAAGTATAAATTCTTCTGTACTTCCAGAGATCTTTTTATCAACATTCGCAATGCAAAAATAGCATTTCTAGTCTCTTTGCTCCTTCGAAATCCATACTACTCCTTTGCCACATAGCTATTTATGTTTCGCCTTATTCTTTCCCCTATCACTCTTAACAATACTTTCCCCGTTTGACTCATTACACTTATTATTCTATGCTTATCACATTCCAGTGCTCCATTTTTTCTTTGGTATAGCCACGAAGACACTTTCTTTCATTGCTTCTGGGATGTATCCAGCATCACACATTCTGTTTGCCAAAGTGGTTATTTTTTAAAATCCAAACTCTCCGGCTGCCTCCATCATCTCAACCACCACTCCATCCTCTCCTTCTGCTTTATTCTTACCCATATTTCTCATAGCTTTCTGAATTTCCTCTCTTATAATGACTGGTCCGCCCATTTCTCCGTCAATCTCGGGTTTGACTCCTCTCTCATCATCATAAAGCTCATGGATATATTCCTCCCATCTCATCAATACTTCTTGTTTATCCATTTAAATGTTTCCATTTTTGTCTTTTATTACTGAACTTCTAGCATTTCCTTTTTCTTCCGCTTATCTCTTCAGTAACTTTATACATTTTCCTAGTGTTAGTTCTCTGTAATATTTTTACTTGTTGGCATTTTTCATTTAACCATTCCTCTTTCTTCTCTGCATTTTCTTTTTATTTCAACATCCAGTTGTCTATATCTACATTATGTTTTTCTCTTCTTTCCTCCATCATTGTTAAAATATCATCAGTAATCCATCATCATCATCTAAACTGGCCAAAACAGATCACGGAACTAATATATTATGAAACCCTGTCAGTCTAATGACGTATGATTCCGTTTGATTCTTGCTAAGTTTAATCAGCTTAGGGAAAATCTTGTGTGCTGTAGGGGTTGGTAAAGGCCATATCTAACCCGCAAAGCTCGAAAAGAACCTCCTAGGCTGAAGAAACTTCTGAAGATAGAAAGAATTTGACGGAAAACCCTTTATCGGATTCAAGGGGTTAACTAGTTGACGCAGGAAAATCATAGGCCATTGTTACTGTTATGCCGGCAAGACGCTGGTACGCGGTCAACGAACATGTCTTTATTGAGCCAGGTAGACGAAGTCGATGGTCATTATTTTTGTATGAAATGTATGTGTGTCTGTCTGTCTGTGTCGAAAACTCAAATCTCAGAAAGTATTGATTGTAGAAGGAAAAGTTATTAATAAAAGTTGTTTAGAGTCACAGCTTGAGTTCACATGTCACTCAGCCAGCATTGGGAGACATCCAGGATGGATACATAATAGTCAAGTTTTCATCTGATAGTATTATTACAGTCTACCTGGCTCACAGATTGTCACGAATCAATTCGTGACATTTCCCTTTTGTGAGAAGCCACGAACTATTAGTGGAAAACTCACTGTGTATCGCTCAGTTAACCGTTTCTCTCTCCATTTCGGAGTATACTTTTCAAAACATTCGTCACTTTCAAAAGTGACCGATTTAATGCACGTCACTAAGTGCTCTACTGAGCGATACAATTGTTTCTTTATTGTTCGCCCCTGCTTGCCTCAACCGTTAGCCACACCTTCTTCCGGTGGCTTGTGCGTCCTGCCTATACATCATTTGAATTCAGTCTAGTTGTGGCTTTGACGGAGAGAGGTCCTGTGCTCCAGAAGTGTGAGAGGTCAGCTAGCACCCAAGCTCCACAGAGTACAGTTTCTCCAAACTCCCACCCCTTGGTGATACAAAGCATTCATCGTTCAGTATTTCCTTTTGTTTTCCTAGTCTTAAGAGTTTAATTAAGGTGTTTTTTTTTCTAGGCGTAAGTATTTAGCTTTTGTGTGAGTGAGTGAGTGCGGTCTCATTGATTTGATTTGAAATGTAACGTTAAATTTATTTTTTTGTAATCAATAAATTTAACAGTTCTTTTTCTTGAGCTTAATGCAAAGTAAAATCTTGTTTCATTTCTCCAAATTAAGCTTATTTCCCACATAGCTCCTAGCTTGCATAGACGTTTACTATTCATAACTGGTACTTAGACCAGTCTTGTTGTATTAACTTAAAATCCGTTGTGCCAGGAGTTAAGCATCGGCAAGAACCTGATGTTAGTATTAGTTATTTATTGTCAGGGGTGAAGTAACTTTCTCCAGAGGCTAACAGTACTAATTCAGCAATTATGAGTAATTAGTCTCTGCTGTGTACTGTTGAGAAAGTTTATAAATTCTCGTTCTCAGAGAATCGTGCACAAGCCAGCGTAAAGTAATCGTTGCTTGATGTAGCAAGACAATCATTGTCTCTGCTCTTCAATATTATTGAATATTAATATCAATTTAAATAATATATAAGCATTTATTTTAAAAACATCGTCATTTTTATAAAAACCCCGTGACAATTGGCGACCTCGCCAGGATATTAACTCCTAGCTATAAAGCTATTCACGAGATAGTGCTCACTCGTTCATATTTAGGAATTTATCATTAAAGTTTATAGGCACAAGTTTACTGGTGGTTACCGTTGATTTAGCAAGTGAATTTTTGCTTTATTAATTCATAGAGTACTTAACTCTATTTAGTACTTTATTTTGGGTAACGCTAGACGATTTTATTCGCTCCTGGGTAGCCGCCGTACCCATTGTGTTAATTATTGAGTCTTCTCAGTTATTTGCATTTTTGCTTTATTCTTTTCGAGTTAACTAGATAAGACTGGTCACCACTAGCTTGTGTCTGTATTCTTTACTTGTGTTTATTAGTATTCGTCGCTAAGCAGTCAGTACTCAGTTTCGGTTACTTAGTAAATTAGCGCCATGGCTACCGCTGTATTTTTACAGGAAGCCAAAGAAATGGGTCTTTCGGACCCAACCGAAATTAAAGAGTATATACTCTCACGGCATAATCAGGAGCAGCAGCGTGAGAATGATGCCCGTGAAGAGCGTAAGATTCAGTGCGAATACGAGCAAGAACAGCGTGAACAACGTGAAAGAGAGCGTGCATATGAACAAGAGCAGCATGAGAAAGAGCGCGAATACGAGCGTGAACATCGCGAATATGAGCGTGAACAACGAGACAGAGAACGAGAGCACGAACGTGCCGAGCGAGAAGCACGTGAAAAACACGAATATGAAATGATGAAGCTCAAGCGAGATTCCTTGGCTTCAGACACGTCTGGTGCAGTTGGTCCAAGCTCCACGAGCGTTCTCCCTGCACATGTCCTGGCGACCCCACGCATCAAGCTTCCTTCATACAAGGAAAGCGAGCGAATCGAGCCGTACATAGCTCGTTTTGAGGACATGGCAGACATGTATCAACTGGATGAGGCAGCTAAGCGGATCCAATTTCTTAGTTTATTTGAGGGCCCTGCCCTCGATATTCTCCACAGAATTCGTGGAGACAATCTCACATATGAGATGATGAAAGCTGCACTCATTAAGGCGTATGGTCTCACAGTAGACGACGCCAAAGTTCAGTTCATGCGAGCTCGTCTCCAAGACAAGGAGACAGCTGTTCAGTTCCTTGATCGTCTCACAGCTTACTTAAATGAGTGGATGGAGAAAGATGAAACTCCTTCCACGCGTGAGGGGATAATTGACCTTATGCTGCGTACACAGCTAGAGAGGTCGTGGCCTGCTGAGCTCATAGCACAGCTTAAGATCTGCCAGGTGAAAGATGCCAGCCAAATGGCAGAGAAGGTTGACGCATTCTTTACTGCATACGGGTATCAAGCTCGTAAGCAAAACACCTGGAGCAGAAAAGATACTGCCAAATCTGGGAAGCCGTCTCAGACTGAATCCCAGCACCAAGGCCGTTCTCAGAGTAATGGCCAAGGTCCAAAACCACAGAAGGACCAGGGGCAAAATACACAGCAGCCTGCTTGGAAGCGGTACAACAAGAACCTCAACCAGCAGCAGTTCCCCAAGCAGCAGCAGCAGCAATACAAGGACAAGCCACGTAACCTTCAGTCAGGTCAATTAGTGTATCGGAGGCAGGAGTCAAATGCAGCCTTCATTCCACAAGTACCCGGTGGTGCCATCTCTACCAGTACAGGTACTTCCCAACAGTTCACAAGTCCCCCTCCGACCATGAACTCTCCTCAGACACCTAGTTCCCAGGGCGCCACGTTTGCTGCATCGGTTGTTCCGCAGTCTCATGAATGACTGGCTGCTACCTCCTCAGACCCTTCCACCAGCAACACTGCCTTTCTTGTTCAGCCAGGGTCTGTGGGAGGTGTTTCTGTAAATGTCCTGAGGGACAATGGTTCCTCAGGTTGCTCTGTTAAGCAGAGTTTAGTTCGGCCTGATGAGTATACAGGTCGACAGATCCAAGTTAGACTTATTGATGGATCAGTGAGATTGTTCCCTGAGGCACGTATCCAGGTGGCATCTCCATTTTATACTGGTACGACACTTGCAGTTGTCATGCCAGAACCTCTATTTGACCTCATATTAGGCAACATCGCTGGCATCAAAAATAGTTGTGCCGTAGATGTTGCTACTCAGACTTCGGCTGCTGCGATAACACGAGCCATGGCTAAGGCTCCAAATCGCGTCACTCCGTTGACCGTCGCTACGCCGCAAGATCTGATGTGTAGTCAACTTGTTGTACAAGAACAACATTCTGACCCGACACTTGCTGCCGTGCAGAACAAACAAAAGGGTCGAGTGATTAAGTATTCACGGGGAGGTCGAGCCAAGTTCCTTCGCAAACAAGGACGGCTCTACCGTGAGTCACGAACACCCGAGGGCGAGGTTCGACTGCAGTTTGTCGTCCCCGCCAAGTACCGCCAAGCAGTGTTAGAATGGGGTCATTGTTCAGCCTCAGGAGGTCACATGGGCAAAAGGAAGACCCAGGGCCATATCCGAGCTGACTTTTTCTGGCCAGGGATGGGACGGGACATAGATAGTTTTGTCCGTTCCTGCAGTGTGTGTCAAAGTAGCACCACTAATCAGGGATATGTCCTCCCTGTGCCGTTCATAACCACACCTGTAATCTCCGAGACAGTTGAGAGACAGGGTAGTGGTGAAGTGGGTGCAGACCTGACGTCTCGCCCATTGGTCCCACAGGACACATTATGTCCAGGGCCTGTACATACATATTATGTACCGTAAGTTAAGGGGGAAGTTGAGAGGCGACTCGAGGCTATGGAAGACCTGAGTTTGCACAAGGATTCTCAGCTTCCCAGTACTAATATAAGTACTGTAGGTTAAGGGGAAAGTTCGAGAGAGAACTCCGCAGAGGCGACTTGAGGCTATGGAAGACCCGAGTTTGCACAAGGATTCTCAGCTCCCCGATGCTAATATAAGTACTGTAGGTTAAGGGGGAAGTTAGAGAGAGAACTCTACAGAGGCGACTTGAGGCTATAGAAGACCCGAGTTTGCACAAGGATTCTCAGCTCCCCGATACTAATATAAGTACTGTAGGTTAAGGGGGAAGTGAGAACTCCACAGAGGCGACTTGAGGCTATGGAAGACCCGAGTTTGCACAAGGATTCTCAGCTCCCCGATGCTAATATAAGTACTGTAGGTTAAGGGGGAAGTTAGAGAGAGAACTCTACAGAGGCGACTTGAGGCTATAGAAGACCTGAGTTTGCACAAGGATTCTCAGCTCCCCGATACTAATATAAGTACTGTAGGTTAAGGGGGAAGTGAGAACTCCACAGAGGCGACTTGAGGCTATGGAAGACCCAAGTTTGCACAAGGATTCTCAGCTCCCCATTATTAATATAAGAACTGTAGGTTAAGGCACAGGTTGAGGACCCGTGTGCAGTTCGAGGCTATGGAAGACCCAAGTTTGCACAAGGATTCTCAACTTGCCGACACTAATTGTGTGCTAAAATTAATGGCGACCTCGAGTGTACTTTTCGTAGCATGTACTGATTGCTAGGCAGAGAGAGTAATTGTAACGTAATAAGAATTTTGTCTCATTGACACTTTTGATGCTCCACCTTAATTGGTTTTGCAGGTTCAGCAATGGGTGTAGCAGTTTTGCTGTGCGGATCAGCTGATCGTCTGCCGCACGCTGCCGCCTCTTCTCCTCTGCCTTCGTCGTCGCCATATTATTATTTACTGTGTCATTTTACACGTAGGTACAGTTACACTACAACTGTCACACCTACACCGTGTATTACATACACCACGCTACACAACAATTAGTTGTCAGTGTAAATGTAGCGAATTTTTGCTCAGTTTGACCTGAGTACAGGATTTTCACCGTCGTCACGGAGTTTTTCCCTCAAGCTTGCTTCTATTAATGTAAATACGAGGTTTTTTCGCTCACTGGCGACTGTGACTTTCTCCCGTAGCAGGATAGCACACACACCACAGTGTGAATCTTGTGTGACTGAGTTAGGATGTGTACATATATATATATCCACAAATTTTTTCCCATAAGGAAAAAATTTAATTTTGTAGGGGCGTAATGTCACGAATCAATTCGCGACATTTCCCTTTTGTGAGAAGCCACGAACTATTAGTGGAAAACTCACTGTGTATCGCTCAGTTAACCGTTTCTCTCTCCATTTCGGAGTATACTTTTCAAAACATTCGTCACTTTCAAAAGTGACCGATTTAATGCACGTCACTAAGTGCTCTACTGAGCGATACAATTGTTTCTTTATTGTTTGCCCCTGCTTGCCTCAACCGTTAGCCACGCCTTCTTCCGGTGGCTTGTGCGTCCTGCCTATACATCATTTGAATTCAGTCTAGTTGTGGCTTTGACGGAGAGAGGTCCTGTGCTCCAGAAGTGTGAGAGGTCAGCTAGCACCCAAGCTCCACAGAGTACAGTTTCTCCAAACTCCCACCCCTTGGTGATACAAAGCATTCATCGTTCAGTATTTCCTTTTGTTTTCCTAGTCTTAAGAGTTTAATTAAGTTTTTTTTTTTTTTTTTCCTAGGCGTAAGTATTTAGCTTTTGTGTGAGTGAGTGAGTGCGGTCTCATTGATTTGATTTGAAATGTAACGTTAAATTTATTTTTTTGTAATCAATAAATTTAACAGTTCTTTTTCTTGAGCTTAATGCAAAGTAAAATCTTGTTTCATTTCTCCAAATTAAGCTTATTTCCCACATAGCTCCTAGCTTGCATAGACGTTTACTATTCATAACTGGTACTTAGACCAGTCTTGTTGTATTAACTTAAAATCCGTTGTGCCAGGAGTTAACCATCGGCAAGAACCTGATGTTAGTATTAGTTATTTATTGTCAGGGGTGAAGTAACTTTCTCCAGAGGCTAACAGTACTAATTCAGCAATTATGAGTAATTAGTCTCTGCTGTGTACTGTTGAGAAAGTTTATAAATTCTCGTTCTCAGAGAATCGTGCACAAGCCAGCGTAAAGTAATCGTTGCTTGATGTAGCAAGACAATCATTGTCTCTGCTCTTCAATATTATTGAATATTAATATCAATTTAAATAATATATAAGCATTTATTTTAAAAACATCGTCATTTTTATAAAAACCCCGTGACACAGATGACAGGTAGCCTTTTTTTTCTTTCCCCGACAGCAACGTATGTCTAATATAATGACAGATACCCAAGTTAAGGGATCTTGTAATGTTCATTGTTTATGTACGAGTATGTACTGCATGTATATATGTATGTATGTATGTATTGTATGTAGGTAGGTAGGTAGGTAGCCAACCTGCCTTATGGCTGTGCAGACTACCTTATAGCATCTGCGACATGTGGACAGACAAATGACCTTTGTGTTGAATGTGTTCCTTCCCCCGTGGGCTGTCTGGAAATACATAGGATGGTCTGTATCTAACACTCCACTGGAAACACGTGGTAATATCTTGTGTGTTGTGGGGACGGCTCTGTCGGCAAGTGTAGGGATGGGTGTAGCAGTGGGATTAAGAAATAAATGTAATACTGACTGAGCTGTCCTTTCAACACACGAAAAATCTCCCGACGGAATGGAAATGGAACATTACCGGTATATGCGAGACACCCAGTATGTCTAATATTGGTTAAAGTACATGGACTATATAACTTGCGGGGTATGAGGCTTTGTAACACCTCTGTCTTAGCGAGAGATTATGAGTATTTCACCATATTATTTTGTTGCCTGTCTTTTATATACCCTAATTAACGACGTAGTTGGCATCAGTGACATACAGGTGAATATCACAGTGCCATAGACCGGTTTAGGGTAGCCTCTTGTTCGGATAAGAGCTTTCGTATTACCTGTTCGTAAGAGATTCATTTTGCCTGTTACACCTTAATATTCTTGTGTACATTACTGATGCAAACTAAGGCGATATTAGAAAAACAGAGTGATGCGCAAGAGAACATCAAAGTGTAATGTGCAAAATAAATTGCTTAGGGAGAAGTGATACGAAGCCTCCCATGCCAGCGAGGTAGGGAGGAGGTGCTAGTGACCCTCCTAAACTGATGATAATGCGTCTTTGCTCGTTTTCACCAACGCTTTCCACCACACGGGCACTGATACCGGCCCTCTGTATAGGGAATGTCGTAAGTTGACGAGAATGGGAAGCCCGTTTTCAAGGTCTAGAAACTCATCCACTAACGGGGCACTGATACCCGCCATGTGTGTTGTGAGGTGGATTATTATTATTATTATTATTATTATTATTATTATTATTCGTCGTCGTCGTCGTCGTCGTCGTCCTTCTCCTCCTCCTCCTCCACTACTACTACTACTACTACTACTGCCACGAAGAAGAAGAAGAAGAAGAAGAAGGCAATTTCACAAAGACTACTACTACTACTACTACTACTACTATTACTGCTACTGCTGCTAAGAAGAAGAAGAAGAAGGCCATTTCACTGAAGACTACCACTTCTACTACTACTACTGCTACTACTACTACTACTACTAAGAATAATAATAATAACTAGACTGGCACTCAGTAGAGTGCATACCTCCGCCATCAACATCCATGCAATATTCACTGAAAAAATTACCAAATTGCCGAAAAACGCCCCATCTCGTAATGTTAAAGAAAGTGAAAAAAAAAAAAAATCCTGGATCCGCACCTTTATCCGGATCTGCACCAAAATTTCATTGAGTCAATTCTGGGCCAACGCCCATCGTTCTACCAAGTTTCGTGGAAATCCGTCCAGTAGTTTTTGTGTAATCTTGCTCACAAACCAACCAACAAACAAACAGACAGGGGTGAAAACATAACCTCCTTGGCGGAGGTAATAATAACTAGAAAGGCAGTCAGTAGAGCGCATACCTCCGCCATCAACATCCATGTAATATTCACTGAAACATTTACGAAAATGTCAAAAAAACGCCCCATCTCGCAGTATTAAAGAAAGTGAAAAAAAAAAAAAATGCTGAATCCGCACCTTTATCCGGATCCGCACCAAAATTTATTGGAGTCTCTTCTGGGCCAAAGCCCATTCTTCCTCCAAGTTTCATGGAAATCCGCCCCGTAGTTTTTGTGTAATCTTGCTCACAAACCAACCAACCAACAAACAAACAAACGGACAGTGGTGAAAACATAACCTCCTGGGCAGAGGTACTACTACTACTACTACTACTACTTCTACTAAGTCTATCTCACTGAAGACTATGTTGTTTGGCTGGGTGTGTTTTATAACGTGTCTGTGTGCATCAACTGACCCTTTGTTTACAACAGTGACGATGTTCTTATTGTATTCTGGGCCTCTCCTCTCGCCACGACTTAACCACCCCACTCAGATGAAGTTTTTCCTATGCTGTTGTTGCTGCCATAAGATAATATTTCTCATCTTTGGAGAGACGTTTGAAAACGGAGGGATAGAATGTTACTTTTTTAATCTTTTCACTTCTGTAATCCATTTACCCTAACTTGGCCTGAAAGTGCCATCTCTCCGCCTCGAATGATGAGATCAGTGCTCGACTGGTCGCATTTAATACCGTTCACCAAAAAGTACTAGGGAAAGAATGTTGAGTCCTAGCATTTTTCCACTGAGCTACGTGAAATAAGCTCCCACAGTGACAAAAATCTAGGCCAAGTTAAGGTGAAAATATAGAAGTCTGTCATGAACTGAATAAAATCGTTCGGTGGTAACAAGCAAAGTGAAGGCAGCACATCATAAGATTCAAGGGGTTGATTCAGCTCAGGGCTGCTTCGACTTTTTCCATGTCCTCCCAGTATTTTTATTCCTGCGACTGTCAGACGAATTTATTCACTGTAGGATGGGAAAGGCTTTAGATCCAGTCTCCATCATTCCATTTCTGTAGCATGACACCTTCATTCTTCCTTCTGATATCAGACGATTACTCGGAAAGGAGTTTGTAGTGAAGGATTAAAGCATGGAAAACTATTCTAACCCCATCAGTCCGATTATTTATTTTTCTAGTATAATTTTGCTGTCTCCTCACAGTTTTATGAAGCTTAGGATATACTTGTAGAGCGTGAGAGCATAGAAAAAATCCTCATTAAGCACTTCCTTGCAAAACGCCGCTCTTAAGTTGAATAAACCCCCATGGGAGCAGAAAGAATCAAATACTGAAAAAAAAAAAAAAAAAAAGTACAGTACATCGAAGGAGATAAGGATATTGTAACAACTTATTCTCAGGTTAATGATATTCTGACTCAAAATATTCTCAGGTTAATGATATTTTCGCTAAAGTGTTCTAAGGTTATTGATATTCTAAATCAAAGTGTTCTCAGGTTAAAGACATTTTTTAAAATAATCTCAGGTTAACGATGTTCTAACTCAAAACATTCTCAGGTTTACGATATTCCGACAAAGTATTCTGAGGTTTACGATATACTCATAGTATTCCAGGTTAACAATATTCGAACTTAAGTATTCTCAGGTTAACGATATTTTAACTCAGTACAGTATATGCTCAGGTTAACGATATTTTAGTACCAAAAATTCCAGGGTTAACGATATTTTAAAGCATTCTGGGGTTAACAGTATTCTGACTAAAAGTATTCTCTGGTTAACCTAAATATTCTCTGGTTAACGATATTCAAACTTAAGTATTCTCAGGTTAACGATATTCTAACTCAAAGTATTCTCTGTTGCAAGAGGGGTTTGAAACCGAGATCATGGTATCACTGGTGTGTACAGTAGGTACTTACGAACAGCACTGTGTAGGGATTACTTGTCGGAAGCGTGTGGAGAGAGAGAGAGAGAGAGAGAGAGAGAGAGAGAGAGGGGGGGGGGTTATAGTGTGACTGCGTATCCATTGTTTGCGTGCACGTGTCATCCTCATAATGTATGCAGGGAGGGCTCAGTGTGTGTGTGTGTGTGTGTGTGTGTGTGTGAGAGAGAGAGAGAGAGAGTCCACTTATCGTCTCACAGCCAAGAAAAGCTTAATGTTCTCATGCAAACTAGGATTACTAATACGGGAACATTACGGTTCCTTTTATTGTTATGTCTTTAAATTCTTGAAGCTCTTTATTAGTCAGATCAGTGCAGGATTATTTTAGGACTAGTTAAGTGCAATTAGGACGAACTATATATTCTTTGTACTTTAACGACCTAAAATTGCCATAAAATAAATTTTTTATTGAGTTGTAGCAATAGATCCACACGAGAAAAATTGTTTGTCACAAAGGAATGGAATGGAAAGTATGTAGAACCATAGTAATGTTTTTTTTTTTTTTTTTTTTTTTTCACTCGGAATAAGCTGCAAAGCGACTGTAATCACATCAATACTGCTGTCAATCCAGTCAGGTCCATTACATCCTCTTCAGCCTAGTCAAGTCATTAAGAGTTATTGTAGGTCCATATGAGTCCAGTTAGGTCCATCCAGAGCCGTCGTGTGTAGTCGGGTCCAGACATATCAATTTAGTGCATCAAATTCATTCTGATCACCTGTGATCCATTCTTGTCATTATAACTGACTCGCTTAAAGGCCGCCAAAGGCGGCCTTTCTGCTCAATGTGAAAAGGCCAGAATTGAGTCATAACTCGGGAACCGGTGGCCCGATTGGAGTGGAAATTGTTTTATTCTTCAAGTTAAAGCATTTTAACGGTACGTTGCTATAACAAAAATTGCACTACGTTGCGCAGCTTTGGGTGTGTTACGGTAACTTCTGTGCCCACAAAGAAAATGATGCACCTAAAGGCCCCCGAAGCCGTTCGATGTCAAAAGACCAGAAGTGAATCATAACTCAGGAACTGGTGGCCCGATTGGACCGGAAATTGTTTTATTCTTCAATTTAGAGCATTTTAGCGGTACCTTGCTCTGACAAAGATTGCGCTACAATGCGCCGTTTTTTATGTGTTACGGTAACAAACCAACAAACATACAGAAATCAGATTATTATAATATAGATTTCAGCCATGTTAAGACCCACGCAGATTAGGTCAGCACTATTTGGATCAATATAGGTCTTTTCAGGTTATTTTTATGCATGCCGTACCGATTTAAATAAAGATATGACATTTCAACTCACTCAGGTCTTTTCTAAGTTGGTCAGATCGATGGACATGATTGCAGATCGATTCAGGTCATGATTATAGAGGCGAATGCCTAAATCAGCCCTGCCAGTGCAAAAATTTTAATTACCGTACATCACTTCAGTCTTTCTAGGCTGTGGATGGAGGTGAACAGGCACGATGTGCTAGGATAATAGTGGATGGTGGGGCACAGTGTGGGAATATACAGTACCCTGGGACCCGCTGAACGTCGCTTAGTACACGAGGCAGTCATTGTTTTGATATTCTTAATAGAGCAAAAATGGGTGGAGTGCGTGAACAAGAATGGGCTGACATGATGATGTGTACTGACGCATGCTGGGACAAGTGTATGCGTTGAAGATAAGTATTGTAGGTAGGGTGGTAAGGTGTAAAGTGTAGATAGAGGAGCAAAAAATAAGTTGGGTATATCAAAAAGGATTGAATTAGGTGGGTGAGATAGTTTACGATGGTGGTGGGTGGTGCGGCCAAGGTGGAATGATCATACCCTTGCGGAGCTGGGATTGTATGAGAAGCAGAATTGGCGATGGAAGCAAACTTTTCTTTTAAAGCACTACGGTATGTGAGAGGGTAGAAAATGAGTGGAGTAAATGGAAAGGGGTGAGCGGTATAGATTTTAGACAGGGATGATGGTGGGTGTTGGAGGAGGCCGAGACGAGCACACCCTGCGAAAATGGCTGTTGTGTGAGGGGCGACGGTGCTGTGGAACAAAATATCTCTCGAAAGTCCTATGCGGGGGAAGGGGGAGATAAAAATACAGCCTGTGATGATGGGCGTTCCAGGTTTTCTGGTGTGGACGTGTGACTGCATATTTCAAAGCGTTCGCAGTGCAGAATAACATTAATAACTTCCTGTTTTTGTATGCCTGCCATCACGTAACGCAAGTATGTAATGATATTGACTGTACACACACACACACACACACACACACACACACACAGAGGGAGTTTTAATTGGAAAGAAATCCAAAAATCAAGGACTGTTCATTTCAAGATGCCTGGACTCACGAATTCCAGACAGACATGGAATCGTCGGCAAACGGGGTGGCGTGATGGTGTTTGTCGGAGGGAGCGGGGTACTTAACGCCATATTTAGCAGTGGTTTGGCTGTGGGTGTAGGCAAGTGCAGTGAAAGTAGCCTTGCTGTGTGGGTTTGGGTGTAGGTGAGTTGACATATTTGGGTGTAGTCACTGGCCAGGAAGGGGCGGGGAAGGTTCAGAGAGTATGTTCAACCAATGTACCATGAAAAAATTAATCATAACCTTCGTCATTTTCGTCTTTCATCATTATCATTACCATCATCATTTTCATTATCAAAACCCTAATTCAGATTGAACATGTGGGTGAGATAAGAACCACAAGCAAAGCTTGAGAATTTATAAACGAGGGGAACCACAAATTTCAGAGGCTTATATTACCATAATCATATTTTTTCATAACGACAGGAAAAATTTTAGCGGTATTAAAATTATGTGGTTAACCCGTTTATTATGAGAAGTTCACTACCTTGTATATTCCGGATAAAGCTGCAAGGGCGTAGGGTAGAAATTTCTGGCGCCGGCTACACGTTATGTATCCAGGTTGGCAAGCGCATCCACTATCATAAAAAAGGACACTTTTTTTTTTTTTTTTTTTTGCCAGATTTCCCAGTGACCTTTTCGCTGATGGCTGCTGTTTCACACATCAGTTTCTGTTAGGCTAACAGCAGACTGTTTTGTACTGTTGAAAGAAATCTTATCAGTCGATCGATTAATCTCTTCAGCTTTAGTACATCCTCAGTTATTTTTTATGACGTTAAAATTTTCCCCTCAGTTTGTGAGAATACCCTAGCAGCGTTGGTGTCATTGTTTGTCTTATGTATCCCTTCCAGTTCAAAAAGTCTCCTCAGCGTTAAATAAATCGTCTGAAGATAGTAGGGATGAAAAAAAAAGTCACTGTTTTGACAGAGCTAAAGGGTGGTGGAATTAGCTGACTCACTCCCCTTTCCTTCCTGGGTGCTTTGGGGATATTCCGCAGGGAATATCCCCAAAGCACCAACCATCAAAGGTTTGATTTACGTTAGGGAGCATCATTCGTGATGGTGGGTTGGAAACAAGCTCCATCGGTCCCCTCACGGCGAAGAGTTTCCATTGGGTCTGATGATGATGATGATGATGATAATAATGATAATGATATTATAATTATAAAAATTGTGATAACTATACTAAAATCGTCAAGCAGTGATAATAAATATACTAAAATCGTCAGGCAGTGATAATAATAAAACAAAAAGAACGTCATTGTACTGAGGTGTTTAAAAAGATGTGACTATGATACAATCAAGGATACAGTAGAATATCGAAGTGTAATATAAAGCATAATAAAAACAGATCTAAGAAGTGCTAAGAATACTGCTCAAGGAAATGCGTGAACGCTTTGGAAGGATTATCGGGCAACTGCGGACACAATTACTGGTCCACTCCATTACGATAAATAACCAGGCAGTGAGCGATGACTTTAGAAATCTAATCTATAGCAGTCGTTTCAGATTTGTGTGCTTCATAACTGGGCGGGTACAAGTATATTAATATTATTGTGCGCTTCATTGTACCTGCATGGAAGAAATACTAACCCTTTCATGTCGAGGATATCTGATTAATTTTAGATATATAGATATATTGACGGACAGTAAGAATAGTACAAGCCACTCAACTGGTGTAACCTCGTAACACGATGCCAGTATGTGGACATAGTATTAATACAGAACACATCGTATGGAAGAAGTCACTGGAGTTACATCAAACTCTTCGGTATGAGAGGTCTTCCCTGACCTGAATAAAATCGTCTGACGATATCAACCCATAATTAAAAAACACGTCATGGTAGTGAAACGATGAAAACTTCTGCTGCTATGCAAGACTGCGCTTATCAGTGAAAATGATCGTTAAAATTCCCAGACACAATAGGAGTCTGTATATCATTCCCAAGGCTGATGTGAACTTTACAAAAACCTTAGTTCCCCACCCCACAAGCTGCTCTCTCCCTCCCCCTTTTTTTTTTTTTTTTTTTTCCTGCGGTGCTGACGTGAATGTATGGTTGAAAAGTGAGTAAAAGGTTAAGCCCTTGAGCTTACATTTAACCTACACTTTCCCATGAGACTCCACCCCTCCCACAAGACTCTACCCCCTCCCATGAGACTCCCCCCTCCCACTACTTTCTCAATGCTCCATCTCTTCCTCTTCCTCTTCACGAAGGCAGGTGGAGGTCACAGAACCAACCCTCCTTAACCCCATCAATCAGATCACGTTTTCTTTATATATATATATATATATATATATATATATATATATATATATATATATATATATATATATACCTAGGCTGCTTCCCCAAGGAAAGGGAGGTAGCCAGACAGGACGACACACTCCATTTACTCATCCATTCAAACACATTCATTCACATCTTAGCCCCAAAGGGGAGAACGGACAGATCCTCACCGCACCACACTGCACAAAGGTCAACTTCGCAATGCAATCAGTGACATCCGCAGCAGGGCCCGACAGCACAGCTGGTTTACCCCTGCCACATCATAACAGAAGTATTATATATATATATATATATATATATATATATATATATATATATATATATATATATATATATATATATATATAATACTTCCATCAGACGATTTAATTCAACGATTTTATTCAACAGTAGTAGTGAAGGGCTGAACAAAATTAACAAGATCGTCTGGTGTTAGTAGGATTAGGATGGAAAAGACATTCTCAACCTGATAGGGTTGACCTGAACGGGTTGTGATAAATCCGTTTAGTGGATATGAGACAATGATCCTTGTGCAATCAGTAGGTATTAGTCTATTTTAGCTGACTCCTCTTCATCATCTCCCCCACGTCTAGCATAAGTTGTATAATATTGTCAGTTTACCAAGAAAAAAAAAAAAAACTCCAATTTCTTCCAGCTTCTCTCGTTACCCCTACCCTCAACCTCTTTTTCCCTTCTGTCCTCCCTTCTTGCTTCCATCTTGCCTCTCTTGCCTAGCCGAAGCTCAGTTAAATCGTGTGACGGTAGCAAGGCAAAAAACAGTCATCGTACTGAATCAACTACTCCTTCCACCCCCACTCCTTCTCCCTCCATTCATTACCCCCCATTCCATCTTCATCCATTCCCTCCCTCTCTCCACCACGCCTCTCATCCACCTCCTTCCCTCCCTCCTCCTTCCCTCCCTCCTCGCGCTTGGCCTGCCACTTCCCAACTTTCCCATTCCCTGAGACAGTCAATCAGTGAGGAGAGTGAGCGCAGAGTAGGTGCGCGCGTTGTGGAGTTGGCGGTTCTTTTGTTCTAGTGTCGTCCACGTTATTCGCATTGTTGAGATTCCCACGGCCGTTACCTTCTGTGGACATTACCCTCCCTCCTTCCCGATTTATCTTTACCGTCTGTAAGTATAAAATAAAGGAAATCGTTGTTTTGTATCACTGCTGTACCATTCTGTCACCAGTGTTTAGTGAGGCTGCCCACAGTATACAGTACAGTCTACACCGTGGGTGAGCCAACCAACAGAACTGTCGCAGTGTATCTTCAGTTTTCATGTTCTTTTGTTGTTATATTAGCCGGAGATGGGTCTGGATATTGAAAAATGTCGCGTTTTGGGGGGACATTGGTTCTTCTCTTTTTTTTTTTTTTTTTTTTTTTTTTTTTTAATTCCAGTTATCTTGCTGAACTAGTTGGGAATTATGATTGTGACGATGAAGACAGTGCCTCATTATAACCCGTCCGACTTCACTGGCACGGTGTATGACAGCCTGTGAGGTAGCCCATTCGTCCCGAGGACGTCTTTTTGTAGTTTACTACTTTCTGATTCCCAATTATTCTGTTCAGCTCATGGATGACCGCTTGCAGTGAGTGTTAATGAAGGATATATACATACATACATACATACATATATATATATATATATATATATATATATATATATATATATATATGTGTGTGTGTGTGTGTATATATATATATATATATATATATATATATATATATATATATATATATATCCCATTGGAGCCCGGTGGCCGGAATATTGGACAGAACTGGGATTTTTCAAGTCTTTATAAAGTAGGGAACCCCCGGGTAGGGACCTACGAGCTTCGCGACTATGAGCCGATAGGCGGAGGTCGGTACGCTCAGTACCCTCCCAGCGCCATGCCTCGCCCAGCACCCCTGGGATCCAATGGGATA
The DNA here is from genome assembly GCF_032717465.1 of Coenobita brevimanus. Taxonomy (NCBI): domain Eukaryota; kingdom Metazoa; phylum Arthropoda; class Malacostraca; order Decapoda; family Coenobitidae; genus Coenobita; species Coenobita brevimanus. The sequence continues at coordinate 29,816,364 of NC_137024.1, forward strand.
TATATATATATATATATATATATATATATATATATATATATTTATATATATATATATATATATTTAATTATAAATCCTCTAGATCGCAAATCTTGGATTTTTTTTTTTTTTTTGAGGGTAAGAGTAAAGTATTAGTATGTCACTGTGCTGAATAGTCGAAATTACGATGGGTGCGTTGGTAAGGAGGGGATGTTCATAGTGACATCTCCAGGGCATTAAGTTTCCCATAGGTAACAGCTAAGGGAGTGTAATTTCTTATAGTACGCCAGGGATATTAGTGGCACGAGGATACTGCCTTGTTGAATAGGTGGTAATAAGGTTTAATAATACTCCACTGGACCTTGGTTTGTAATGGTCCGTCGTCAGACGAGTGTATTTTGTGGTGGTGTCGAGACAGCCGTAACCTCGTCGGGCAAAACACACTCCTGGCCCACCACGTGCTGTCTACCATGAGCATGAAGAAATGGGCAAAGAAAGGGGAGGAGAGGGACATACGGGCCCTCTTTTTGCTGTTCTTTCTAGGGAAGGTTATAACTAGCAAAACTGTATTATTATGACACGATTCTGTATGTTTGTTGGTTTGTTTGTTACCGCAACACAGCAGAAACGGGGCAACGTAGCGCAGTTTTTGTTAGAGCTAGGTACCGTTAAAATGCTGTAACTTGAAGAATAAAACAATTTCCAGTCCAATCGGGCCTCCGGTTCCCGAGTTACGACTCATTTCTGGCCTTCTGACATCGAGCGGAGGCCGCCGAGGGCGGCTTTAAAGCGAGTGAGTTAAAGACAAAGAAAAACAAGAAGGATGGAAGTTTGCTAAGGAGAGAGAGAGAGAGAGAGAGAGAGAATGGGAGAAAGAGATAGATGAGGGAAGGGGAAAGGAAAGGAGGAAGGTTAGAGAGGGAGGAGAAAACGGAGAGGAAAGATGAAAAGGAAAGATATTAGGGAAGGGAACTGGAGAGAATTGGGTGGGGGAGGGGGGGAGCGGGTGTAGGAAATCACAGAAATGATAAGTAGTACGTAGCCTCACGATACCTATGGCTTGAACAAAGACTGAAGGTGGTCATTCCTCAGGACCACGCCCTGTGTGTCACGTGCCCGGTGCTTAGGACTCGTATTCTTAATCTTTCATTAAAATACGGAAAAGTTTGTTTGTTTCAACTGTCATGCTCACTCATACAGCTGGCAAACACTTCACCACAGAATTAGGGCGAATATGAAAGTAGTATATACGACCAAACAGGCCGAGTTTTGATAATTAACTTTTGCAGAGACTTTCTTATATGAACTGGTTACACTGGTTTATAAATACGACCCCTGGACTGCTTGTGAAAACCCTCAATACAGTGAAAGGAACGGACGGACCCATATTTTTAGTAGACTGAAAAATCAAGCACACCGTGTATAAGTTTATTGACCCTAATTTAGTTGTGGAATGTTTGATTTATGGCCAGTGAACTTTATTGTGAAGATATTGTGTAGAGATAGCAAGGGGAGGGGGGCGAGTTGAGAAGCTCCATATTACGTCTCCATTACGAGGATAAGACAAGGATATGAAAGATGGAGAAGTGAGAGAGAAGGAAGGGAGAGAAAGGTGAGTTAAAGTGGACATGGGGGATGTAAGAACTGAGCAATAAGGAAGGAGAGAGAGGATGCAGATGTGGAGAGAAGGAACGAGAGAAAGTTACGTGAGGAAGAGGAAGATGCACTTGGGGAAGAAAAGAGAGTATGGAGAGAATGGAGAACAAAAAGAAATGAAGCAGAGGATATGAAAAAGGGGATGGGGATGGAGGAGAGGTGATAAGGGTGTACAGTAAGCTCGTGGGAGAAGGGAGGTGTGGTGATAAGGGAGGGGTGAAGGGCAAAGGGGGGGGGGAGGAAGCGTAGGAGAGGAAAAAAGAAATGGGAGAGAGGAAGAGGAAGAAGAAGAAGGAATGGGGGAAAGGGAGACAAGGGAGTCAGGTCAGAAGTAAAAGGAGAAGGAAGGAAACGGAGAGAGAAGGAAGCGAAAGAGAAGTGAGTGAAAAAAGTGTGGAAAAGTAGACGGGGAGGAAAATGGAGAGAGAGAGAGAGAGAGAGAGAGAGATTGGTAAGAGTGGAAGGTAAGGTAGCAGGAGGATTTAGAAGGATTTGAAGAATTATCGGATATTCTCTCTCTCTCTCTCTCTCTCTCTCTCTCTCACACACACACACACACACACACACACACACACACACACACACACACACACACACACACACACACACACACACACACACACACACACACACACACACACACACATTAGGGAAAAACATATAGACAAGATTGAAAAAGTTCAAAGGGCCGCTACAAGATGGATACCAAGCTTAAGGGACCTAAGCTACAAAGAAAGACTAAATAAACTGAATCTACCAACACTACAGGAGAGAAGGAAAAGAGGTGACATGATAATGCTATATAAGTGCATATCAGGAAAGGAGAAAATAGACATAAATGATTACTTAACATATGGAGAAGCATCAGCAAGAGGACACTGCAAAAAACTGCATAAGAAGAGAGGTGATAAAGACGTAAGGAAATTCAGTTTCCCAAACAGAGCAATTGATCAATGGAATGCACTACCGAATGAAATAGTGTGTGCCAAAACAATTCACAAATTTAAGGATATGTACGATAAATATGGTCTAAGACACGGGACAATACGAGCTTAACTCATTCCTGTAAAGATACAATTAGGTAAGGTAGGTAAGAACACACACACACACACACACACACACACACACACACACACACACACACACACACACACACCGCTCGCTGGTGCAGTGGTAACGCTCTCACTTGCCAACTGGTGGACGGGAGTTCGCGCCTCGCTCAGGTTGCGAAAAAGTTTCGCTGACGAAGTGGGTGGTTACTGTCCCCCTGGAGCAAGGGGACGGGTGTGTGCGTGTGTGGAGGTCACAGCCTCGCCCTTAGATTGGACTATATGAGCTCCCAGCTCCCTTCCGGGAGGGTAAAAGCTGACGATCACGACCATCAAGTGATCCTGACCGACCCAGTGAATTACACACACACACACACACACGACTTCGCACTATAGGAGAGTTTGTGGCATGCGTAATCGGAAACTTCTCTAGACAAAAACGTTTCAGCTTTACCGCTCTATCGTAATCTCCAACAGTTTGTCTTCTCTCTCTTAATCAAAACAAAAACGTTTCAGCTAAACCGCTCTGTCGTAATCTCCGCTGTGAGACGGTGAGTTTATAGATAAAAGCGTGTTTATTTTCCTCTTGTTGAAGATACTGCATCATCGCCTCGCTTTTACCGGCCAGCCTAAAATAAACCAAAATGACTGAGGTGAAGCTATGACATTCTGTTGGCTTATTCTTGTTCCCACCAAGCTATTATATTCATCTTGAACTTACTTGACAGCTAGGATCCTAATAACTTTGTTGTTGTTTTGTTACTGTGTTTTAATCATTTCCCTACAGTTACACCCTTTATATTTTAATCTTTCTGGCTTCAGTTTTTTCCAGCTTGAGAGAGATTGTACAAACTGGAAAGATCAGATATGTGTTTTATTTACCACTACCTCTTCACTACAAGAGATGTCCCCGAAACTGACTCTATCCAAAGGTAGCAAGATTATACAGAAAATTTTGCGTTATGGTACAAGTAGGTAAAATTTGTTAGTTTCGTTACAGTTGCCATTCTTTCATGACATTTGTAGTTGCTGTGATGGTCTTTGTTACTGTTTTGTTATTGTTGTGGTGTGGCTTTACTTGCTGCTGTCTCACCCACACCAGTTACTAACCCCCTCAACCAGAGGGCCTAATGTCAGTTTAATAAAACTATCGCCAGGCGATTTTGCTCAGTGTAGGATGTAATGAGCCGGAGGGGTTATCATTTCATTAACCCCTCCAGGATGGGAGATCTTGCCGAGGTAGTAGCCAGAATAAACTAATACGCTATCGTAGTGAAGAGGTTAATGGGAAATTGAGTCTTGATGATGATAAATGACCGTCACACAGGCATTGTGAAACACAAATTTATATGGATCGTTCAGCCTGTGAGGTCGAGCCATGAGTTTCGGAGGCCTACGCGATGACTGGGTGGGTGCGTGGCTCACTTTTTTTTACAAGGCGCATTGCTGACAGATCTCTCACTTGTGCATGTTCCTGCTCCTGTTCGTGGACCCCTGCGACCCTTTCTGCCCCATGTAAGTGGGACGGATGATGATGGTGGTGGTGGTGGTGGTGCATGTTCATAACTAGGGGGGAAGGGGATTCTATAGAGTCACCTTGAGTAGAAAGTGAATCGATTATCAGTTTTACCTTGACAGGACCTTCATACCACTGGTTACCCTTATCTTATCTCGCACCTAGTTGCTGCATTAGTCAGAGAGAGAGAGAGAGAGTGAGTCTTGATACCATTTACTGTTTGTACACACACACACACACACACACACACACACACACACACACACACACACACACACACACACAATCTTGCAAGTTCATTGCAGAACAAAGACCTCCTTCTGCCATCTTCACGAATTCCTTGACTAAGTTGACTGAGCCAGTCTCTGCCGGGTTCTGACTGAAGTATCCGCCAGGCCTTTTTCTGCTACGCTTCAGTCAGCCAGCCTCTTGTTCTGTCGGTTGTCCCTTATTCCTACATGACTTTGCACCTCCATTTCTGTTCTTTTATTATTTCAATAATATTTTTGACTTTAGTCTGCTCTCTCATCCAAGTTAATCTCTTTCTGTGTCACAAAATATTCGCGGTATTGAACTTTCCATTGCTCTTTGAGAACGGATGAGTTTGTTGTCCATTGATTTTGTCAGTTTCCAGGCCTCACAACCGTACGTCATAGCTGGGATTATACATTCGTTATATATTTTTCGTTTCATACATACTGGCAGGCTACTTTTCACGATGTCCGTTTATCAAAAGCTTTCCATCCGTCTTTTTATTTCGTTTTCGTGGTCCTTCATTCCTTTAAGTATTTATCCCAAGTAATTGTACCGGCACTCCACATCTTCGTCAAGGGTTTCTTCATTTATTTTGATGACGCTTATTGGTATATTTGCATTAAATATTAGTTCTACTCTTGTTCGTCTTTAGCCCTACTTAACATTTCATGTAATGTCTCGGCTGTGACAGTCATCTCCAAATCTTCAGTGTTTTTTCCTCCACATGTTTATTCCTTTGTTCTCCTACTCTTGCGTTCTGAAAATGTTTTCAAGGCATGGTATAAATAATTTTCGTGAAACTGTATCTCCCTGACCCCCCCCCCTCTCTCTCTCTCTCTCTCTCCTGAGTCTGTGTAACTTAACTAAGTTCCCTCTTTGTATAAGTTTTGGAGCAGTATTACAGTGTGATCGTTTCCTCCTTGTTCCCACGATGAATTTATAATTGCGATGTACGCCACTGAGTCGAAAGCCATTTCGTAATCGACAAAACCTAATCGCAGTGGTTTATTTTATCCTGTAGGTTTCTCGACTAGCTAGTTTATTGTGTTGATTATCAGCACAGTAGTCGAATGCCCACTTCGGAATCCTGCCTGCTCACGAAGTTGGTTTTCCTCCTTTTTAAAATTTTCTCGGCATATATATATATATATATATATATATATATATATATATATATATATATATATATATATATATATATATATATAAGCGCAAGGTTTTATAGCAAAATTTCTGTGTGTGTGTGTGTGTGTGTGTGTGTGTGTGTGTGTGTGTGTGTGTGTGTGTATCTGAATATGCATGTGCTTGTTTTTATGTATGTATGTTCCGGTATGTCAACAGTATGTGTGTAATTATATGTACTGTATATACTGCATTTGTATGTATGTATGCGCGCTTATGTAGGCTATGTATGTATGTATATATGTGCGCGCCTGTATGTACTGTATTGTACAGTACGTATCGGTGTGTGTGCCATTATGCGCGTGTATGTGTTTGCGTTTGCGTGCCAGATCCTTTTAAAATTAGTCTCAACCATATTCCACATGCCAGTCATATGTAACTGGCTAAACTATCGACTGAGTAATTAGAAAGAGCTAAGCCTTTCCTCTCAAATTACTATTGACGTATTGACAGCGCAGGATAGGACTTGGCTGCCAGCGTTGATCCGTTTTCTGTTTAGGGGAGATTGTAGCGCATATGTGCACCACACAGTCTTATTGTGCACCACACAGCCTCCATGCGTAATCATCACATTTCCTCCGCACTGCACACGGCACCATGGCACCGAGGCTGGTATGACCCGGTAACCCTCCTAAAACCGCAAACCCACGCCGAGGGTGTCGCTCGTGCCTAATCCAATCAGGTCACATATAAGCCACGCCGTGAGGTGCGTCTTCCAGTTGCCCACGACCAGAGGTCTAGCTACCGAATCACAGTCGACCTAGTCATGTGCACACGGCACTAAAGGCCTATGTGAGCGTCATGTGTACAGAAGCGCTTGAGGCGTTGCCTGAGGCCTTCTTTCCACACCTGACCCCGTCCAGGCAACAGTTGTGCCCCTCGCTTACACATACACATCACGGATACTCTAAAGCATTTACAACTATCCATCTCACCTAACTATCCATCTCACGGACACCTGAGTTTACGTATCCACCCCTCTCTCAATAATCGCAGTCACGGTACTTGCTCCAGCTCAAATACTGTGTAATTCTCCCCTGTGAACCATTTGTGAATGTATTGGATACAGTGTTAATACATCTTGTTAATACACTCCTCACTCTCCCAAACTGAGTTTAATATTGTAATGCTAGGTGTTTTAGGGTCAGCTTCCCGTCCCTGGGTCTCTTTCTAGACCGGAGCTTAGAAAAGTAAGAGAGAGGCAGGACACAAAAACTCTGGGCAATAACCTTACACGTGTATTACTAAATTCTACGGTGGAACGGGTAGATGTCACGAATACAGATACACTGGACAATTATAATTCGTAGGCCATGGGTTATTAGTATCGCGCAGGATACTACTCAGGTCAAAGTCGGGTAAAGTGAATAACACTTAGGGCAGAGGGGTTACCGGTATATACTATTACTGCAGGAAGTCCAAGTTTTATATATTGGTGGAGTGGGTGGGATTATTTCACTGTTGGTAATTATTGCTTTAACACTGGGGTCTGTGTATGATCTTAGTATAATGCGGCGTATTAGTTGGTAGCATATTCACTGTAATAGACCCGTATTTCACTGGCTTGCTGTGTTCACGGTTTCACTGTTACTTTTACTCACTCCACCACTCTTTTATATTGTCACTGATGCTTTTCTCATGGACTTCCTTTATACTGTTAATTCACTGCTCTGCCTTCACTTCACTAGGTCACGGACACTGTGCTTTCACTGTCACTCTTTTCGGGTCTGGGTGTCGTGGTGGTCAGGTACAAGGGCGGTGGAGGTGACTCAGCCTCGCAACTGACGGGACTGGGTTCCACCGGGGGCCTCTGTTTTCAGGGACCACGGGACCACGCGTAGGGGCATCCTCTCTCGTTCGGGGGCTGCTGGTGGCGAAGGGTCCTGCAAATTCGGGGCTTGGGGCAGGAGTCCGGCCTTTGGGGCTGGGGCTGAATAGCTGCCTGAACTTCTCGCTCAGGCGCCTGACGGAGGACGAACATCTCCGGTGTCTGGATGTAGGGAGGTCCTGCATGGGGGTCCTGGGGGCGGTCTGGAGGTCCCGAGGTCTGTGGTCCCCGGTGTTCAGAGACGCCGTCAGGAGGGGGCTGCGGCATCAGCCTACGTCGGCATCCATCAGGCGAGTCCTCTCCGTATCCGGCTGCAGGAAAAAGAGCCCGGTGGAAGTCACGGGGCCTCTCCAGTACTCCTCCAGGCTGGGGGCTTCCTCTGGGTCATAGGTTGGTGAACAGGTGTCAGCACCTGACGGAGGAGCGGCTACCAGCCGTCTCCTGCCATAGGGCCCAGCTACTGGCCATGCCCTTCTGGGGGCGTGGCTGCAGCCAGTCGCTAAGGCCCAGCTACTGGCCGTGGCCTTCTGGGGGCGCGGCTGCAGGCCGTCGCTAAGGCCCAGCTACTGGCCATGGCCTGGGAGAGGAAGCAGCTACAGGCCAACTCAGGGGCACCTTCAGAGCGGTTGCAGGCCATCTCCTGATGAAGGCGGGAGCTGTTACAGGCCATCTCCTGATGAAGGCGGGAGCTGTTACAGGCCATCTCCTGACGAAGGCGAGAGTGGCTACAGGCCGTCTCCTGTTTGCCTCCGGAGCAGCTGCAGGCTGTCTCCTGTAGGAGGGTCGAGCGGCTACAGGCCGTCTCATTAGGAGCACCTTCAGAATGGCTACAGGCCATCTACTGTTTTCCTCCAGAGCGGCTGCAGGCTATCTCCTGTTTTCCTCCAGAGCGGCTGCAGGCCGTCTTCTGTAGGAGGGTTGAGCGGCTACCGGCCGTCTCAGGGGTGCTGACTAGAGCTGGAGTAACAGCTCCTCCCCATGGTTGGTTGTGGTCGGCTCGCCTGGAAGGTAGTCTTGTATTCCTGCTATGGTGGCAGCAGGCTAGCACTGGGTCATAGGGGCGCGCGGCCCAGATGGACTTATGTCGTTGTCGCCCTGAGTCCCGGCGTGCAGTAGCTGCTCCTCGGTGGGCTCTTTCTGGGGGTGTTAGGTCACCCTCCATGGCATTATACTGCATTTTAAATACCAATCCCCATTGTGAGTATCAAACGTATAAAGTAGCGTATTACCACACTCGCTGAAGTGCTACACAGGTAACTAGCTCACATACCTAAAGTGCTACACACTAGTGAGCGAGCAACGCACCGCACCAAATAAATAAAGGAATCCCTACAAGATGTAGATGAAAATGGAGAGAGAGAGAGAGAGAGAGAGAGAGAGAGAGAGCACATGTACCAAGTACCTTAGTCAAAGTCCGAACTGACAACTACTCCTGTATATTTATACTCAGCTCATTCTCTTGGGAGTTATGCCTCCTCCATTTTCACTGCACCTCGCCTTGTGGAAGGACCCTGTTCACATCCTTGCGGAGGGCTGTCTGTCACGGGGATGCGATTTCTTGCTTGTGCTCGATGAGTCTGCTAGACCAGAAGACCATGGAAGAACAACAACAGCAACAACTAGAGGGGCCCCCCCAAGGGGGGAATCACCCCAGCCACGAGCCGATACATATCGAGCGCGGCTCGGAATATGACCTTGACCTTGACCTACTTTCATCCCTGCTACACGCCTGCAATATTTTGTAATATCTTGAGCGGTTGCGAAGTTATCGTGCTAACAGACACACACTCAGGCAGACAGAATAACTGAAAACAATACCAGCAGCAATGTCGCGGCTGGTAACAACAGCAACAACAACAAAAACAACAGTTGCTGAGTAATGGAATGTAAGCAGATGCATCGATAACTCGGTATCGTAATTAAAGAGGAATAGATGGCAATAGATAGAGCCTAGATAGTAAGATATAAAACTGGTAAAGATATGAAGGGAGTTATTAGCAAAGGGTAATTAACCAGTTAGATATATAGCCACTTTGAGTGATAGACGGATAGGTAGGACGAGTGACAGGCAGGACCAGTGACAGTACAGTATAAAAAGGTAGAGAGCAACATGAATTAGATAGAAATATAGGAAAACATATTAGATTGGAAAGATGGGTAGATAACAAGAAGCACAAGATTAACAGACACTGACAGACTAAGAAGGCAGGTGGGCAGACAGTTTGCTAAAGGAATGGTGGGTCAATAGTCGGGTCACGCAAGCCCATACTCAGGGGACTTATAAGATCCGACTCCCACTGACTGTCTGAAGGCTGCTTTGCTGCTATGGCTCTGAAGCTGCTATAATTTACTGGTTGTCTGGTGGCTGTCACTGGGACTGTTATAATTCACTAGCTATATGTTTGCTATCACTAAGCTTATTGTTTCTAATCCACTGGCTGTCACCCAGAGACTGTCTTGAGACTGCTGACTGTAAATGGCTCTTTTGGTTGTCAGTGGCCGCCCGATCCGCTGGGTGTCTGAGCAGCTATCTATCTATCTATCTATTGCCAGACGCCTTAATCCCGTAAGGGGTGACCACAAACAAATCGCCTGCATGTCGCCCTGTCCCTCGCCATTTCATTGCCCTGCTCACACCTCTCTCATATACCTCTCCACTCCATCCCTCCATCTCATCCTCTGCCTTCCCCTTCCTCCCCTCCTCCACCTCATTCACACACTCTCCTCGTCAGTCTCTCACTCTCCATCCTCTCCACATGGCCAAACCACCTCAGTGTGTTTCTCCTAACACTTCCTATCACATCCACATCCACAGATTCCACACCACAACGCTCCTTCACGTCCTCATTTGTCAGTCTGTCTCTCCATGTGACTCCACATGCTCCTCTCAGATAACTCATTTCCCCTGCTCTCACTCTTGACTTGTGTCCATCCAGCAAGGTCCAAGCTTCACTTTCATACGTCAGAGTTGGTATGACAATACTGTCATGTAGTAGCTTTTTTACTTCCATGCTCACTTTCCTATTTCTTATCACTGCTTTCAAGGGACCAGCAACCTTTCTTCCCTGTTGCACCCTTTCAAGCACCTCACCCTCTAAACTTCCATCCTTACTCATCACACTACCCAAGAACTTAAACGCACTCACATTTTCCATTTCCTCCTCATCCAACCTCACTGTACATTCACTGACTTCACTTCTCTCGAAGACCATAACTTTACTCTCCCCTATATTCACCTTTAGATTCCGTTTCTTACACACTTTCCCAAACTAATCCACCAAGCCTTGCAGCTCTCCTTCGTCTTCACTTAACAACACAGTATCATCTGCAAACAACAGTACAGAGAGTTTCCAAACACTGCCCTCTCTCACTAGGGTCGCTCCAACATCCACTGCACTACCTGAGAAGCTGCAACAATTTAATGGCTGTTTGTTGGCTGTCACTGAGGATGTTGAAATTAACTGACTGTCCGTTGGCTATCACGGGTTGTCTCTAGGCTGCTGTCATTGAGAAACTTTATAATTCAGTAGCTGTCAGTTGGCTGCCATTGAGGCTGTTAAAATTCACAAACTGTTTATTGACTTTCACCGGCAGTCTCTGAGCTGCTATCACCGAAAAGCCAGTATAATTCACTGACAGTCTGTTGGCTGTCACTGGCCGTATTTTGGATTTTAGGTGTTACTGTTACCTGTCACATAGAGGTTGCTGGCTTACTAGCTGTGTCTTGTGATCTTGTCTGTTATTGGCTGTCTTTTGCATCACTGGCTGTAGGCTATCGTGTCTCTCACTGGTTGTCTTTTGGATACCATTGTCTATCTCTTTAATATTACTGGCTATCTCTTGGCTGTTCCCTGGACTGTCTGTTGGATGTCACTGGTTATCTCATACCTGTTCTTTTGGATGTTTATTGGGTGTCACTGGCAGTCTCATAGTTGTTCTTTTGGCTCTTTATTGGATACCACTGGCTATCTCTTGGCTGTTCTTTTGGCTGTCTGTTGGATGTCACTGGTTGTCTCATAGCTGTTCTCTTAGATGTTTATTGGATTTCACTTTATCGACTTTTTTTTTTTTTTTTTTTTTTTTTTTACTGTTCTGTGTATTGGTTACTGACACTGAGAGATTGTTAACTGGCTGTCTGTCTGTTAACTTCAGTGGTTATGGTAAGGCGAAAGTATTGTAAGGAAAGGATTATAATGTTTGGATTATTTTCATCCCGAAACTTTTTATTTATTTATTTATTTGTGTGTGTGTGTGTGTGTGTGTGTGTGTGTGTGTGTGAGAGAGAGAGAGAGAGAGAGAGAGAGAGAGATTATGCCAATTCACAGGGAACGGTTTGGAGGGGTAAGGTTATGGGGTAAATAGGTAAGGGTAGGGTGGGGCGAGGGACAAAGCATGCTATCCACCCACATTTTCTACACTTTTAGCTAGACTCAGGCTGTTTTCTCGTAGGCGTAGGAGGCTCCAGCGCACATCAGCCAAATTTAGTTTACATATTGCACCATAATATTCGCACGTTTAGTAATTCTCTCTCTCTCTCTCTCTCTCTCTCTCTCTCTCTCTCTCTCTCTCTCTCTCTCTCTCTCTCTCTGACAGTTTATACAACTATCATAAAAAATATTTACTACTGCCTTCATGTGAATATCTTTACATACTATAGTACCCACACCACCACAGTCACCACTTGATCACACATACCGGTAATAAGTCACAGTCACTACTATTGTCCCTGTCACCAGTCATCACACCAGCAGTCACTTCCCGCTACCACCACTAAACACCGTTTACAGCCAGTCATAGCCAAACACCAGTACTTTAGATTCAGCAACCATTTTTCCACCAAAGACAGTTACCACCCACGACTATAACCAGACTCTACCTCCATGATCAGCACGACCTTTTACTTACCAACATAATCAGGTATCAGTTCTACACACTACTACTGTCATAGTAAAGCCACCGTCTTTACCACTGTTTCCAGCATTAGTCACCAGCCACAGCCACTACTGTAACTATGCCATCACAATCACCACAGCCATTCATAAACATCACTACCACACCGAGTCATTATTACCTCAACTGCCGCGACCGCATAGAACCAGATTCCACCACAATCACCACCACAACCAGTCACCACCACTACACCAATACGCACTTGGATATTCCCCATCAACTTGGGTACGATATTTTTAGTCCACGCCCATCAGTAGTTTCTAGAGCGCCACGCCAAACAAAGGGAGAATGTGGGCAATGTCGGAAACTGCGTGCTTAACCTCGCTTTTTTTTTTTTTTTTTTTTTTTTTTTTTCCTCCATGCCTTCCCACCACCCCCCAACGCAGCCGTCGCTAATCGGGAAACAATGCACTGTCGATTTGAAGGGAGTATTTGATCGAGCTTTGTTGTGTTAGGTTTCGCGCTTTTTCGGATTGTCGAGTACAGCTCACTGATGTCATGTATGATGGCTTAAAGGGTAGCGTTGATAAGGCGATTAGTAACCTAACTTGGATGCATATTTTATTTATTTGCTTCTATGGTTATTTTGAAAACCTGCGTGAATTGAAATGGAACAGAACCAGGTAAACAAAGAGATGACTGTGAGGCTAATGGAGGACGAAGAGTTTAATCTCCAGCCCGATAACGTCTATTGTGAGCCGCATTTTCATATGACTTTCAGACCGGTCTTGACCAGTTTAGTCAAATCCCGTGGCTGTTTTGGTGAGATAGTGTCATACAAATTAGACTGGTTGGGACTGGTCTAAAGCGGATCTGCCCCAGTGTGCATACAAAAGGATGCGTGATGGCACTGGGCAACAGAAGACAGCCACGAGCGTCCCGGGACTCCCATGCTGGGGCCAACGAGCCTTGCCCGTGCCCGGCAGTCAACCGTTGAAACGGCATAGATGACGAACAGAAGTAAAAGATAAATATTTCAAAAATCGATTTTCGCACACTGTAAGAACGAGTACTGAAACGTTGCAACCTTTGCCTCCGGTTATTATAGCTATTTTCAGTTAAAAAGTAGGCTGCACGTTTATTTTACTTCTTGGCGTGGCAGGAACCCGTTATCATGATATTCATGGCGACAAACTGGCGAGGTGTCATTTTTTTTTTTTTATATGATGCAGAAACAGGTACTGTGTACGCGAATAATGACTAGATTTACAGCCACATTGATTTATTATCCCATTCTTTCTGTTCTGCTAGTGTGTGCATGGTTCAGGCCTGTTTGAGTGTGTATGAGCACATGAGCCCAACCATTTTTGTCCAGCATGGGAATGGTTTCCTGTAACCCAGAAAAAGCATTTACATTGCTGGGTGATAACCGTATAACCAGATTACCTGGTGAAGTGGAGCCTGCTGTGATGTCCCTTTTAACTGGTGGAGAGACGCAAATACACCATCCACCCAGGGACCAATCCTCCACACTTTTCCCCGCGCCTTGCCGTGGTGAGGTGCTGTCATTCGCAAGGTAACAACGGTTCACTGCACGGGACAGCCATGCAGGGGCGGTTGTTTGTCTGCGGTTGATGGGTCTGCTCTGCTAGACAGACAGGTTGATCAACAACAATGCAGAATCGATTTCACATGTCACTCAAAGTGTGCGCAAGTGGATGAGACTGTATGTTTTGGACAAAGTTCATTTAAATTTCCAAACAAAATATATTCTTATGGAAGGCTTTGTTACAGATGGTGTGTGTAACATCCATAGAGAAAGCTAGAGAACAAATCATACTTCCACTAGTGCCTTCACAGTTCTTTCTTCACGAAATATACTTATTTGTATGGTATATTCATATTTTAAATAGTATCATTGTTACCTGTTGATTCTTCCCGTACAGATCTAATTTTTCATTGTTCATATCAGACGATTTTATTACTTCACACATGCGGAAAAAAAAGTCGGTTGTTTTCAACTGAACGAAGAAAGCTTTTTCCTGTGGTGAGGAAGTTGCCCTAACTTAAATCGCCGGGCGTTAGTCAGAGTAAAGTTGCCATTTAGGGACTGAACTTTCTTTTGTAATGACATGGTGAGGGGTTAATTGCTGACGTAGCCTTTGTATACTTACTCTCCCACTTCTGTCAGCAATAGTTTCGAAGTTCAGCTAATATAAACACAAGCTTTCACACACACATACACAGCGGACGACAAAAGAACAGACAGTGCACTCGGCCACGTACCCAATAACACACACACACACACAGCCGTTCGTCGCATATTAGGCACACGTGTTAAAAGTTTCAGCCCGTACTTATTGGAACTATATTATCTGACTCACTTAGGCCGTATGGTGATAGACGTGATCACTCTCTCTCTCTCTCTCTCTCTCTCGAGAGAGAGAGAGAGAGAGAGAGAGCTGGCGCGCTTCGCAAGGTAGTTCACCTGTCTTGTCCCCCTGTTGCCAGCCGCTATTGACTGATGCTACCAGTTTCGTGCCACCTTGCACAACATACATGAGAGAGAGAGAGAGAGAGAGAGAGAGAGAGAGAGCACGCCGTTTCTAACACCTACACTACCTGAGGTCTTCCCTGCCATAAAGCTGTCCTGGGAGAAACAAATAAAGCACCACCGTACAAAACGGGTAAGACGTAATGGAGACTTTCTAACCCCTTTACCGAGAGAGGCCTTCCCTAGGCTCAATAAACTCTGGCGGCGGTAGAATGGAAAGGCGCCATCATACTGAAAGGATTGTCACCTTCGCCAGTGAAATTAAAGATTTTGTATTTATCCGTCTGTCTGTCTGCCACCCTTCCTGCCTATCTGTCTGTCTGTGGACAAGCTATCTCAAGAAGCTGTTACCAGATTTCAGTGAACTCTGGTGGATAGGTGGGCTGAGGTATGCTTTCTCTGCGACTGTGTAACGAGGGTAGATTAAGACCGTAGAATTAATTGTCTCCAGCAACAACATCAGATGGAGATATATTTATCAGTCGTAAAGTATATTTCCATTGGTAGAGGTATGCGATCTATCAGTGCCTTCTGATTGTTGTTGTTGCGACCCCAGCCACATAAAACGTGAGTCCGGTGGAGAGCAGGTTAAAGTTGCCCTTCTGCAGTCTGCCATCCATCTTTCGGGAGATAGGGATGTAGTATTGGGACATTTGTAAAATCAGGCATGCGAACTGCCTGGTGATTGTAGCTATCCCTCTACAAAAGGCATTCCTCTGCAGCACCTGCGGGAAACGGTTTGATTTAGTGCAATTAAAATATGGAACAACTTAGTGGTCGAGTTTCTCCGCCGAACGAAGTCGTCGGGTTTTGACAGTAACAAAATGCGTAGCTGCGTCATTGGCGGCGAAACAGTTACTCGAGGTAGCTCAACCCATTGACTGCAAGGAATTTCCCTGTGTGAGTGAATAAGATTTTCTGGTGTTTACCCAAGTGCAATACACTGGGGCGTCCGTAGCAGAGAAAACCTTACTTGAGGCTGACAAGCAGATTGACTGGAAAATAAGTAAACACACAGATTATACAGAAAAAGGAATAAAAATCTATCTATCTATCTATCTATCACATACGTTATGTAATGTCTGTGGAGAGAGAGAGAGAGAGAGAGAGAGAGAGAGAGAGAGAGAGAGAGAGAGAGAGTTACCGGTATACAAAGACACTGAACATAGAGTAGCTCTCACTCTCTCTCTCTATCACTATGTGTGTGTGTGTGTGTGTGTGTGTGTGTGTGTGTGTGTGTGTGTGTGTGTTCTTACCTAATTGTTCTTACCTAATTGTTCTTACCTAATTGTATCTTTACAGGAATGAGTCAAGCTCGTACTGTCCCGTGTCTTAAAACATTTTTATCGTACATGTCCTTAAATTTATGAATTGTTTTGGCACACACTATTTCATTCTTAAATTTATGAATTGTTTTGGCACACACTATTTCATTCGGCAGTGCATTCCACTGATCAGTTGCCCTAGTTGGGAAACTAAATTTCCTTACGTCTTTATCACCTCTCTTTTTAAGCAGTTTTTTGCAGTGTCCTCTTGCTGATGCATCCCCAAAGGTTAAGCAATCATTTACGTCTATTTTCTCCTTCCCTGATATGCATTTATATAGCATAATCATGTCACCTCTTTTCCTTCTGTCCTGTAGTGTAGGTAGATTCAGTTTTTCTAGTCTTTCTTCGTAACTTAGATCCCTTAAGCTTGGTACCCATCTTGTAGCGACCCTTTGAACTTTTTCAATCTTGTCTATGTGTTTTTTGAGATGAGTACTCCAGGCTACTGACGCATACTCCAGGGTTGGTCTGATGAATGATGTTATTATCTTTCTTAACATGTGTTCATTTATGTGTGTGAATGCAATTCTCATATTTGCAAGCAGTGTATACATGTTCCGTACCTTCTCACTGATGTAGTCAGCTGGAGATAGTCTGTTATTGATAATCACACCTAGGTCCTTCTCTCTTTCTGATGTATAGGGTTTTATTTCCTAACTTATAATCCCAGTCAGGTCTTTTTCCACTTTTACCAGATTTGGTTACATAACACTTGTCCACAGTGAATTCCATTTGCCATTTATTTCTCCATTCATGAAGTTATTTAATTCTTCTTGTAGGTCTCTACAAGAGTCTGTGTTAGTAATTCTCCTTTGTATTTTTGCATCATCAGCAAACATATTTAGATAGCTTTCATTTCCAGTGTTGTTATCTATATCATTTATGTACACTAAAAACATAATTGGTGCCAGCACTGAGCCCTGTGGAACTCCACTAGTCGCTTCCCTCCATGATGAGTAATTTCTCCTTAATACTGTTCTCATTTCTCCTTTTTTGAGAAAATCTTGCATCCAACAGTTTGCCTCGAATTCGTCCTTGATGGTACAGTTTCCTTAGAAGTCTTTGGTGCGGTACTGTCAAATGCTTTCTTGAAATCTAAATAGATACTGTCTACATCCTTCTCTTTTCTGTAATGTTTCTGTTACTCTGTCATTGTAGCTCAACAGATTAGTAACACATGATTTTCCCTTTCTGAAACCAAACTGTCTTTCTGTTATCATATTGTGTTCTTCTAGATGATTTACCCAAACTGTTCTTACCAGCTTTTCTAATACCTTGCTTACAACACTGGTTAGTAATACTGGTCGCTAGTTGAGTGGATTTTGTCTATTCCCTTTCTTGAATAACGGAACAATGTTTGCTTTCTTGCAGATATCAGGTAGTTTACCTTCTCCCAAGGATTCCGTAAAAATTAAAGATAATGGTTTACTTAACTCCTTTGCACATTCATGTAGCTCCCAACATGAAATTTCATCAGGACCATTTGCATTTCCTTTGTCTAATTTACTTAACTCCTCCTGTATTTCTTTTTCTGATATGTGCATATCAGGTAATGTGTGTGGGTATGCATGCTCCATATCATCCCTCTGAAAATTATATTCTTCTGTAAAAACTGATTGGAAATTCTTATTTAGTTTTTTTTTTTTTTCCCGACGCCCTAATCCCGCAAAGGGTGGCCGCAGACAAAACGCCTCCAAGTCACTCTGTCACCCACCATTTGACTCCCCTCCCCCCAACTCACCCCCCCCTCCCTCATATACCTCTCAACTCCATCCCTCCACCTCATCCTCGGTCTACCCCTCCCTCTCCCTCCCTCCACCTCACCTACATACACCCTCTTAGTCAGTCTTTCATTCTCCATCCTCTCCACATGTCCAAACCACCTCAGTGTATTTCTCCTAATCTTTTCAACCACATCCACATCTACCCCACAACGTTCCTTCACTTCTTCATTCGTCAACCTGTCCCTCCATGTTACTCCACATGCTCCTCTCAAGTAACTCATTTCCACTGCTCTCACTCTTGACTTGTTCCCCTCTTGCAAGGTCCACGCCTCGCTTCCATACGTCAGGGTAGGGATCACAATACCATCATGCAGTGACTTCTTAACTTCCATACTCACCTCCCTATTTCTCATCACTGCTTTCAGTGTGCCAACAACCTTCCTTCCCTGCTGTACCCTTTCACGTACTTCATCCCCCAAAGTTCCATCCTTACTCATCACACTACCCAATACTGGTGCTTCACAAATATCTTTCTCTTGTTTATATGTGATCCCCTCATCCGTAATGGATTGCGTGTGTGTGTGTGTGTGTGTGTGTGTGCGTGTGTGGAGAGAGAGAGAGAGAGAGAGAGAGAGGTGGCCTGTCTTTCCAACGGACCCAGGTTCAAATCCCCGCTGGAACAGGGAACAGTTTAAGGATTTGAATTTCATTAAATCAGGCTTTACTGATCTACCAGAAGACCCGCCGACATGTAAAAATACCCCCGCCAATGCCAATACACCAGTCCTGTATGAGACAGCCCTAGCATGTATTCAATATGGACGGTGGGTGTTAACGCCGAAGTGGCGACATGTAGAGGTGTAAGGTATGTAGGTGGACTGCTGGGCCTTGATAGCAGACTGTGAAGCCTATCCCCAGAAGTCGGACACATAAAATATATATATATATATATATATATATATATATATATATATATATATATATATATATATATATATATATATACGAGTATATATATATATATATATACGAGTATATATATATATATATATATATATATATATATATATATATATATATTTGTATGTATGTATGTATGGTACAGTGGTAGAGTGTGCGTTTCCCACGCTGGTGGACGAGGATTCGCCTCCCGCCAGAGTTGTAAAAACTTTGGGAATCTTTCACTGAGCCACTTGCTACTTTGGCGGACATAAGGGATGCTGTAGTTGAACCAGTGTCGCATACTAGTATGCTTGCACCCAATCGGCTTAAGGCGGGCCGATTACACTTGGTTCACAGACTACACACACATCCAAAGCCACTACAACACTACAATTACACTTACAAGCACTTCTCACCCTACATACAGTCTCTACCAGACAGCCTAAGCCGCTGGGTAGAGAAACATTGGCTGTATCGTCCCTGCTTCGGTAGGGATAGGCCGGTCCTGCAGTGGACCTCAACGGTTGATGATGATGATATATATATATATATATATATATATATATATATATATATATATATATATATATGTATATACAGTGTATATATATGTATGTGTCTATCTATCTATGTCTATCTATCTATCTATCTATCTACCTATCTATATATGTACAGTTAGACAGAGACAGGAGTAGATAAGCAGACAGTAATTAATAAGCAGGTATTAGTGGACTGAAATAGCGTCCTTCAGTTTCAGCTTCTATTATCCCGTGTGTGTGTGTGTGTGTGTGTGTGTGTGTGTGTGTGTGTGTGTGTGTGTGTGTGTGTGTGTGTGTGTCAGCAATAATCACGGTTGTAGAAAGTGGCAACATTAATAGATATGTTTGTATGTGTGTGTGTGTGTGTGTGTGTGTGTGTGTGAGAGAGAGAGAGAGAGAGAGAGAGAGAGAGAGAGAGAGAGATCTAGCGCGGTACAGTACTAGTAGTGGGTAGTAGATACGAGTTGTGGTTTGTTGATCTTTTCCTTCCTAGTCTTCATCTAGGTCCAAAGGCACTGCAACTCGCCTATAGCTATGATTTAGATTATATTTTCCCCCCAGTCCACGTGATGACGGACTGGCACATGGCAGTGATGAAGACGACGACTGTGATGATGATGGTGGTGATGGTGTAAGGAAGATTAATCCCTTCATCTCTAAGACGCAATTTTCGCTTCATCTTTGCGACCACTAGACGATAATACTCAGTTGTGTAGAGATGGGTTTCGAATGGGATGGGTCAGGCAAAGCTTTCATTTACCTCTTCCCTGAGAGGTCTCAGAAAAGAATAACATCGTCTGGGGTTCTCAAGAACAGAATTAAAAGTACTTATTGGTAGTGAAGGGGTTTATGTATTCACTTCTTTAGGCTTCGAAACACACCATAGTGTGGGTTGCCGAAAGCTATACCATGTCATGATAGCGGAAAAAATATTTCGGAACAGGTTGAACGGAACTATAAAAGGCCTTTCTGTTTTTTCCCCTCGTCGTGGCGCCAGTTATACAAGAACGGCATTTGATTACTTTCTCCTTTTGTTCTTGGAGAAAATTTTGCACTAACTTATCGCATCGCCAGTATATACCAAGCTACAACACCCATCCCATTAACATCCCAGCTTGTCCTGTCCACACCTCTCCCTATTCCTGTCCCACTCATATCTGCGTAGCCCATCCCACCAACTTTTGACCACCCCAAGCTAACCTACACTCAGGTTCTACATCCTCACCGTTCCCGCCACCCACCACCATCCCAGCCCACCCCGTCCACTCTTCTCACCCCGCCCTTGACACTTTTGAAAGAACGAGTAGATTTAACTGAAAAGAACAGTGCACAGATAGGGGTGATTTTTGGCACACGCTTTCATAGGCATAACATGAAATTATCTGCGTTAACCTGAGTGTACTTTGATGGATCTAATTGGCTTTGAAGCGTTATGACTGTCGTGGTAGATGTGAAGGGCCTAATTGTACAGTTACTGACATAAATATCGGTTCACTGTTACAATAAATTACTCCCGAAACCCTGTGAAACGCTCTTCGAAACATACAGATATTTCAGAATACGTTGTAGATTTTCATAATTGTTCGATTATCAAGTGGAGTGATATTGTCCGCGACTGGACATTTTGTAAGTAACATATGTATTAACCTAAATGATTCTGAACCAGACCCTGGGAGGAGGGAGGTGTTAACGGTACCAAAACATCAGGGTCCTGGTCCAGGGAGGACCCGGAGAGC
The DNA here is from genome assembly GCF_032717465.1 of Coenobita brevimanus. Classification (NCBI taxonomy): domain Eukaryota; kingdom Metazoa; phylum Arthropoda; class Malacostraca; order Decapoda; family Coenobitidae; genus Coenobita; species Coenobita brevimanus. The sequence goes on from NC_137024.1 coordinate 29,837,542, forward strand.
AAAGCAGGAGCTCACCAATGTGTAATAAGCAAATCTTAATATTACGTAGTCCAAGTATTGTAAGTGATCCTTCACATTTAAGGAACAACATAATTATGTCGGCAGAATTGCTGTTTATTTATTGACTCATGGGTTATGTCAGTACGGCTGTAGGTTATGGTATCCGTAACGTTTCTTTGCTCTAAAGGCCCCAATGGCCTCTCTTAGGCCATGCCCTGAACTGGCCCAAGTGGAGTAGTGGCCAGAATTGACACATTTGACCTTCGCTAATATGATTCTTGATTGTTCAGACTTAGTCCCAACATTTCTAGACTGGACTGAAAAATGGATGAACCAGTACTTACTGTACTGTAGGTTCGTTTGAACTTACAACAAGAGTAATTAGTTCGCAGTTCATTCACCCAGGATTATCGTAGATGTTCTGACAGATTGTGCAGGTACCCACCCAGTCCACAAACACGCCGATTAATAAGTAATGATGTCTGGAAAAATATTGTGAGTTTAGTATAACTCATGATATCTAAGTTATGTGCAGGAAATGAACAGTGACGAGCAGAACCGTAGACTTTCATTCTTTTGTCAACTATCTTGTGTTTGGGAAAGGAAATAACAATATCTGGATGAATCAGGCGCCACTGGTCAATTCTACCACCTCACCCCTACCAGGCCTTCGCTCCTCACAGCCAAGGCCGAAATAGCTCCTGATCTTGAAAAAAAAAAATAAAAATAAAAAATAAATAAATAAAAACACTATTTGGCAACCTTTCTTGGCGCCTGAGGAACATATGGCAAAGGCTGACGGAGGTAGGGGAGGAGGAAGGAAGAGGAGTGGGGAAGTAGACTTGGGGAAAGGGCATGATGATGGCAGAGATGGGGGAGGGGGGAGGGGAAGAGGAGTTGGAAGTAAGCACGGGGAAATAGCATGATCAGGGTGGAGGGGTGAGAGGAGAGGGAACAGTAGTGGGAAAGTAGACATGAGGAGAAAGCATGGCGAAGAAGAATGGTATGGAGGGAGGAGGGACAAGGAGAATGGGGAAGAGGGGGAGGGAGGAGGGAATGGGAGAATGGGGAAGAGGGGGAGGGAGGAGGGACGGGGAGAATGGGGGAGAGGAGGAGGGACGGGGAGAATGGGGAAGAGGGGGAGAGGAGGGACTGGGAGAATGGGAAAGAGGGGAAGGGAGGAGGAGGAAGGAGGAAATTAAACGTGATGGAAAAAGGTTGGAGCTTTGACCAGGCGTGGAGAAATTGGGAACTTGGTTGTAGAAATGACGGGGAAGGTACATTGTGGGAGAATTTCGCTTAATACCTTTATTTAACAGCAGTACTACTCACTTCTCTTTGTTAGCTAACATTCCTAGAATGAGAGAGACTTGGTGTATTTATCTACCCGTAGTTCATCCCCGTTGATATGAAGCATCACAGAGGGAAGTTGAATAGTAGGTGAATTTTGTCCCTGAATGTGCCAAAGTGACAGTGATGGTGAGGGATGGGAGCAGGGTAATGATGTTGTACTGGCCGTGTGGGGAGGTCCTTATTAAGACAGGATTAAGAGGAGAGGAATTGCTTTACACCTTCACTATGACAAGTCTCTCAAGCTGAATATCGTCTGACGGCAGCAGATTCGAAATAATAACGTTAACCCAAGAACATCCTTTTCATTTTATTCTTACTACAGCCCGTCTGAAATGGCGTTTAGTGATAGTTATTTTATTTTTATTTTTTTAATGTATAATCGCCTGACCAAGAGATGACTTTCCTTCCCTCGTAAAATTGCCAGGTCATAGCAAGAAAAGGTTAAAAATGGAGTTCTCGGACTGAAAGGGTTTGAAAGATATCATCAGACTAAAGATGTTAAAAATTTCCTCAACAAATTGCTGCAATTTCTCGCACTCAGGCAGTCTCCTCTGTAGGCTACCTAACGCCAATTATATTAATCTTAGGGAAACCCCATGCTGCAGAAAGGTGTCAGGAATGGAGCTAAAGGGGAGGGGAACACCAAGAGGGAGGGGGTATACAAGGTAGGAGGAAAAGAGACAGTGCCAAGTGGGTGCCTGCGATAGGGTACAGGAGGAGGGAGTGCCAAGGGAGAGACGTTGGTGGAAGGGTATGGGGTGCCAAAAATGCTGGGAGAGGGAAGGGGGGGGGGAGTGAGGGAGATAAGAGGCAATGTGGTAGTGAGGGCAGTGCATGATACCCTCAGCTTCCCTCTGTGCTCGCTCAATCGTGTTCACAGCGTCTGACGGCAAACAAGTCGGCGATACGCATTACCATAATACAGGATCCGCAGTCGATATTGACGAAAGTGCGAAGGCGAATTCATATGCATAATTGACATGTTATTATTACTCTAAAGTGAAAGTTGTCTGAAGTGGTGTTTTAGTGGTTGACCTATATTGTTAACTGTATTTTATCTTTTTTTTTTTTTTTCGCTTGTCCCAGAACTGAAACCAACTCATTTACAAATTATATTCCGATACAAAAAGTGGAATCGTCCGGTAACGTTAGTGAACCAGATTCTATTGGATATACGCGAGTTTTACATGTTGCAATTTTTTTTTTTTTTTTAAGTACAAGGATATACACAAATTTCAGAAAGCAGTGAATGCAAAATATTGATTACATCAAAAAGTAAGTGCGAAACTCTGAGCTGAATAAAGCTGTTAACATATGAGTGTCCCTTCAGATCCTTTCTCCCAGGCCCCTAAAAGACAAAAGACAGTGTCCTGGGGCGGTAGGTGTGAAAGTGATTCGTGCGTCTGGCAGCCACACGAACAGAACGTAACAGGAAACATGACGTTCCGCGGAGCGGCCAGCATGGTGCGTGACCCTGGGGATGAGGAGGATGGCACTCTGTATGCCATGTATCCTCGTAGAGGTACATGTTTTGCCGTCTTATCTATCCTTCTAAATTCTGACCTTGTTTTTTTTACCTTCACTGTAATGCCATAGTGATATCATGCATGGGAGTTTACCTGTTATCTTGTAAGAGGGTATGTTGCATGTCATCATTCCATGTGCAGTCATGGGTGGTATATTGGCTCGGTTTCTAGCGTATACCAGACATTGCTAACCCAATAACATGAGCAAATGCTGCAGACACTGAAACGTATATTGCAGCTTGTCATCGACTAATTATTGGCTAACCCAATAACGAGCGAATTCTGCAGACTTTGAAACGTATATTGCAGCTTGTCATCGACTAATTATTGGCTTCCATATTATACCTTTGCTCATCTTCCAACACATTACTGTTAACCACACAGTAAACGTATTGCAGATGAAAGCTACACCCTTTGGTATGTGAGGTGCCCGGTTGCTAATTGCTAGATCAGACTTGCGACAGTAACACCAGTAAATTATTGAGAGTCAATATGCCAGTAGATATGTAAGTTTTATGTGGCTTTATCACTAGGATCACACTGCAGTGTTTTGCTATTTAATTATTTCTTCCTAGCTTGGAAAAAGGCTGATAAGATTCCGTACTTAGCTTTAACTTCCATCTTTTTCCATTGTTAGGACAGAAAACGTGGAAACTGTTTAATCTTTGCAGAATTGATGAAATAATAGGTAAACGTACTCTTTAAACAGAAGTACCTTACCATATCAGTACTTCATCTTCTTCGTGATAGTCTAATATATTTTCTGATTTTGTCAGGGGTGGTAAACGTTTCTTGTTAAATCTGTTTCCCCGTTGTTTTAATTTTCCTCAGCATCAGCTCTTGTGCGGTCGGTCAGTGTAATGGCATAAGTGACTCTCCTAACCTGGGTAACAGTTTAGCTAACCAAGTATAATTTTTTTTTTAATAACAACAGAAAAAGGAAAAACAAATTAAAAAGAAATACAGTACCCTCACAAGTTTCGCGATATATACTCTCGCGAAATTTTGTTTCGTGATGGCAAAGGAATGTTTTTTTTTCTAGGAGTCCCCCGATTTTTCTATGATTTTCGCGAGCCCCTGCATCTCCTCTGTCACTTGTTTTGAGCCACCGCCGCCATGTTTATGACGCCATATCGTGCAACACTTTGTGATGTTGTGATCTCACACTCACAGAACTATCTCTTATTGCTGAACAGCAGCCTGAACTGACGATTGATGAGATGTTGGAAACAGACAAACAAGTCAACAACAACGAAGTTCAGGAAGAAACCTTACCTGTCCCACCAGATGAGCCAACATCTTGCCAAATCACAGACTTGCTGGCAAACACTGCTCATTTGAAAGAGCAAATTGAGGAATGTAATGGGAGGCCAGAGATCAGGGACACCTTCCTTCCAATGGTGGATAGACTTCTGGCTAATTACAAGGACCTTTTCAACGCCAGAGTTCATGCACGTCATCAGACTCAGATAACATCGTTCCTGTCCTCTCATATTCAACAAGCCCAGGCTTTGGAGAACATACAGCCTGGGGAGGACGACGCTGCTGTGGACGAGGACATTGATGACATTGGGGAGCTTGATGCTCCCATTGGATCAGGGCTTTGATGTTGAAGCATCGGGAAGTGTTGGTGTGGGGGACTCAACAGTGGTGGCGGGGAGCAGTGAGGGGGCAGGTGGTAATTAACCTCCGCTCTGAGCATCAGAACTCATCTTCAAGTCCCATCAATCAGTTTAACCTAAGTGTCAGCATTTGTAAATTCTCTGTTCAGTAATATATTATGTCATATTAACTTTACCGGTATGTAATTTATAGTAGTGGTATTGTGTAGGTGGTGGCAGCCATCCTCCACTCACTTGATGTAGTGCTGCCTACTTCTTCCTTAGCCTTTATCATTCTTTTTCTCTGCCTGCCCTCCTCTCTTCCTATTTCTCCCATCTTTCCTGTCACTTCTTATTGCTTTTCTTTCCTTTACAGGTGGCTTTACATTGAGTGACAAGCCAAATGGTTTCTTGTAAGTCAAGAAACCATTTACAACGCTGGGTGGTAACCATATAACCAAACCATACGTGCTCCCTACGTGTCAACAAGTGGGTTAGTTTCCCTCCCCTTAAAACTAATAACTCAAAGTTAAATGGCCACCCCGTACGGGATTATGGCGTCTGGCAATAGATAGATAGATAGATAGTATTGTGTCAGCAGAGGGTTAGTGCCCTTTCCTGTGAAACAACTCAAAGTCGAACGGTCACCCATCACGAGATTATGGCATCTGGCTATAGATAGATTATTGCCAGGTACCGTAATCCCGTAAGGGGTGGCCACAAACAAATCACTTCCCTGTTGCCTTTGCCCCTCCCATTTCACTGCCCTCCCCCCAGCTCACAACTCCTTTCATATACTGTACCTCTCCACTCCATCCCTCCATCTCATCCTCAGCCTCCTCTTCCCTCTCCCTCCCTCCACTTTACTCACATACACTCTCCTCATTAGTCTTTCACCCTCCAGCCTCTCCACTTTTGCATCCTTTCCTGATATTTAATACAAAGAACTGTATAGTATAACTTTTCTATACTGTTAGCATTTGGAACTGTACGTACAATATAATGTACGTGGCTTAAGCAGACTATTCCATGCATGATGACAGGTGCAGTGATATAATGTGATGCTGGTAACCTTTACAATATGATATGCTTAACTTGATGTCAGATGAGACATTTGTTATCCCTTAAATATTTAGTTAAATGGAAAATATTGATAACATCATAGTCTTGTAGCCAACCAGAAAGCACAGATGATAACCAGCCACCAATCAGAGCTTTTAGTCGACAGTGATGTTGAGTTGGTAGACCACAGTCTGATTCTCCGGCAACCCAGCCATTGCCCACTCATTCTCTCCACTGGACGCCATATAGTGAGGATGTAGCTATCTGCGCTTTGTGCATTTGTGACCCATGCGGTGGCTAGTCCCCAGTGCTGTGACTTAGCCTGTGGCTCCCCCCCCACCTCCTGTGCCTTGCCCATTGCTGCAGTGCTGTGACTTCCCTTGTGGCCCATCACTGCTCCATGCCCTAGTGCTCTGACTGCTGAACCCTAGTTCTGCTTGATGGCTGAGTTTGTGGCTTTTGTGGTGGTGCCAACCCTAGTTGAGTATGATTATGATTACTCAGCTATATGCACTGTATCAATACTGTATTATATTTTAATCTTATTCACATGGGTAATATTGTAGGAAAGTTTTTAGGATAGAGGGTCAAGATGCATAGCTTAGGGTGGTAACATATCATCCGGCTCAACGCCAAATGGATATCCGAATGGGGATAACTAAGCAGCATCCAGCATTTTTGCAATATTCAGCTGGCGGTTTGGTTGAATTACATTACATAATTGAGAGATTGCTGTTCAAGTCCTCAGCTTTGATGAAACAGGCCTGATTTGGAAATGGATTTCCTGAAAAATCCCTTTCTTCATGGAAAGATGATGTTCACTTAGCATTAAGGCAGCCAAAGCCACCTCATCCACCTTGATTCAGATGCAGAGGGGGGACATTATGCTAAAACCTCTGCTTGTCTACCAATGGGAGAACATTCAGGCACTGGCAAGGTACATTATAGAGAACCTGGGGATTGTCTGGAAAAGTAATACTGTACCTGGGCTTGGCTGAGCTCTGCAGTCTGTTCATTCTACATGAGTTGGTACCTGTCACCCCACCTGTATGACTGTGCCAGGCAGAATAATCAGGCAAACCACTTTCTCCTCTTCATGGACAATGCCTTGAGCCATCCTGATGGCATGGAAGACTGGGTGGACAACATCAAGGTGGTGTGCCTGCCCCCCAACACATCATTGCTCCAGCTCATGGACCAGGGGATGATTGCCACCTTCATGGCCCACCACCTCCGCTGCTCCATGGAACAAATGGTAAAGGTGAGTGACTCCGGGGAGACTGGTGCAGTGCACCTCTTTCGGAAAAAGTATAACATCAAGAATGCCATCAATAACATCACGACAGTGTGGAAAGAGGATTAGGCAAGCATGCTCAATACTGTTTAGAGGAATGTATGGCCAGAGTGCATCCACTTCTTCATAGGGTTCCTGGCAGTGGAATCATGAAATCCTTAACCACTCCCACAAGGCAGGGTTTCACGAGATCAATGAGGCTTATGTCCAAGAGGTCCTGGAGAACCACACTGAACAACTATCGATAGAGGAGCCCATTTAGCCTAGGGAACAGACGGTGGAGGCACAGGATAAAGCATTTCATGTCCTAGACATTAGGAAACTAAAGGATTTTGGCCAACACTGACAATGCCATTGCCTACCTCTAGAACAAGAACTTGAACTCACTGAGGAGTGATGCAGCAGCATACAGCAAAGAGTAACACTTGAAGCTGTAGCCTACATTGAGATCCTGGCAACCAAGAAAAAGACAACATGTCATACCACCATCACCTTTTTACCCCTTGAGACAAGCACCAGCACCGAGGTGAAGCCAAGGCAATGGGGTATAAACACTGCATCCTGTCTCATATGCCTTCATCTTGTCTGCCCCATTTTCATTACTGCCTGGCTCATCTCTTTATGCTCTCCCATTGTCAAACTGCTTTGCTCTCCCTTTGGCTCACCACTTTGCTGTATTGCTCATCACCTCCTCCTGACAACCTGGAATGAATACCCAGGCCATCTAGCTGTCCCCAAGCCTCAGGGAGTGGGTAATGACTTGGATTGGCCTACGACATACTTCGGGTGGGTGTCAGAATTTTTGTTTTTGAGATTTTAAGTTATGTGACATATGACTCCCAACATATCCCCACATTGAACCCATGTTAAATTAGATCAGTTTATGATTTATTGGTATGCTGTCGATTCTTGATGTGACCCAGTCATATACCAAGTCATGACTGTATAAAAAACTTTATTAATATTGTGTGTGGGGGGGGGAGTCTGGTGGGTTTGTGGATGGAACATTAAGGTGAGCCAGTTTTATGGCTTTGTAACAGCTGTACTGCAGTACATAATTTTTTTGTAAAAATTACAATGTTGGAGCATTTTACTTGGTGGTAGATGGCAGCACATTACACCAAACACTTCCTGTTCAAAATTCAACCAAAATGTCATCGTTTAACCAAGTCTCTGAGTCCCCAGGGGGGAGGGGGGACCATAAATACCCCCACCATCTGTCCCTCTCCCAGTGATGACCCAATGAGATGCCTGGAACCACTGTCTGACTCATTTCTTCATTTCTGCAACATTTGTTGCCCTTCCTGTAACTTTGTCTTTAGAGCACTACCTCTGCTCCTCTGAACCTCACCTTCTCTTCCTAACTGAGACTCAGCTCTCCGAGGCAACTGATAGCAAACCCTTCTCTGTATCCTCCTACTCTTTCTATGCTCATTTCAAAGCCAAAGGTGGCTGTTGCTTATATGTATGCAACGACTTATCTTTCTCTCATGTTCCAGAACTGGATTCTTCTGAATTCCCTACTGTCTGACTTCGGCAATCCTGTTGTTCTCTGACTAAATACGTCTGAGCTGTTTACTTATCCCCAAATTCTACTGACTGTGAAAAATTCTTTGACTATCTTACTTCTACAATGGAACACATCCTATCCATTTCTCCTTTCTCTGAAATCTCCATTTTAGGAGACTTCAATGTTCACCACCACTTTTGGCTCTCCTCTTCTTTCACTGATCCACCTGATGAGCTAGCCAACATCTTTTCTATCGTTAATGACCTAGAGCAGCTTGTGCAGCACCTACCTGTATCCTTGACTGCCATGGAGAGAGTTCCAACATACAGTACGTGACCCATTCCTTACAACTAATCCTTCTGCTAATGCTGTAAATCTTTTCTCTCTGTTGGGCTCCTCTGATCACAACCTGATCACCTGAATTTGTCCTATTGCTCCAGTACAGCCAGTGGACCCTCCAAAGAAATGTTGGTTGTGGCTTTTTGGAGCTGCTGATTGGGAGCCCTCAGGCAGTATTCGTTTGATTTTTCCTGGAATAATTACTGCTTCTATGGCAGGGAACCATCAGAGTGTACCATGTGCATTATGGAGGTTATTCTCTCGGGCATGGAAGTGTACATTCCTTTCTCATATCCTTTGACAAATGCAAAATAATCTTGCTTTAATCATGCTTGTTCTAATGCTGTCCACAACAAGGGGAAGGCCTACAAAAGGTACCAGAGCCAGCCCACCCCTGAATCTCATCTTGTATGTGGTTCTGCCCGGAATCATGCTAAGACTGTCCTTCGCTCTGCTAAAAATATTTTCATTTGTACTTAATGCTCTGAACTCTCCAACTTGAATTCTTCCTGCTCCTTCTGGCGCCTTGCTAAAAACCCTTCTAACAACATTACCTCATCATCTTTCCCTCCTCTTTTCTACCCTGATGGCTCTGTAGCTATTTTTCTTCTACTGATAAAACAGATCTCTTTGCTCAGACTTTCTCCTCCAGTTCCACCTTAGACAGTTCCAGTGCTGTCCTTCCATCTATTCCCCTCTCATACTTCCTCATGGCTGACATTAAAATTTCTTCAGTTGATGTGTTTTATGCTGTCACTGGCCTCAGTACTAACAAGGCATATGGGCCTGATGGGATCTATTCTGTTGTCCCCAAGAACTGTGTTTCTGTGCCTACACTCTACCTAGGTAAACTCTTTTGTCTGTCAACTTGTACCTTTCCTTCTTGCTGGAAGTTTGCTATCATTAAGTGTGTCCCAAAGAAGGGTGACCATTACCAGCCCTCTGACTATCACCCATTTGCTTTCACATCCTGTATTTCAAAAGTTTTTGAGTCTATTCTCAACAAAAATTTTTTAAAGCATCTTTCCTATCACAACCTTCTTTGTGATCGTCAGTATGGGTTCCGTCAGGGATGCTCCACTGGTAATCTTCTCACCTACCTCTCAGACTTCTGGTCAACCTCCTGTCGGGGCTTTGGCGAAAGCTTTGCCATTGCACTTGATATCTCAAAGGCTTTCAGTAGAGTCTGGCTTAAATCTTTAATTTCCAAACTACTCTCATACAGTGTTTATCCTTCTATCTGTGCCTTCATCTCTAACTTCCTTTCTGGTGGTTCTATAACTGCTGTTGTAGAGGGCCACTGTTCTTCTCGTAGAGGTGTCAGTAGTGGTATTCCTCAGGGCTCTGTCCTATCACCAACTTTCTTCCTTTTACACATCAGTGACCTAAGCTGTACATCTAACCCTGTCCACCCATACGCTGATGACTCCACCCTTCACCATTCCATTTGCTTCCTGCAGCATCCATCTCAGCAGTTGCTTCAACAAACAAGAGATGAAGCTATGGCACACCTAATGTCTGACTTGGCTCATATTTCAGATTGAGGTAAAAATAACCTTGTTGTTTTTAATGCTTCAAAAACTCAGTTCTGACATCTATCAACTCGACAAAATCTTCCACAGGATTACCCTCAAATTTTTAACAGTATCCACCTCTATCCTGAATCATACTTGGGGTTTCATTCTCAGGATTTTTGTTGAAAAGAACATATTACCTCTTTTGTAAAATCTTCCTCCAAGAGACTGGGTGTGCTAAGCTGACCTTGTACCTTCATTACCCCTGCACAGTTGTTGACTTTACACTCGGGTTTTATTCACCCCTGTGTAGACTACAATTCTCGTGTGGGAAGGCTCCCCACACACAGCTCTTCTCAACACGGTGGAGTCAAAGGCTTTTCGTCTCATTAACCCTCCTCCCCCTATTGGCTCCCTTCAGCTTATGTCTCGTCATCGTACTGTTGTATCTTTACCTCTTTTCTATCACTATCTCAATGGTCACTGCTCCTCTGAACTGTCTGCTTGCATCCCTTCACCACTATGGCAGGTGTGTTGCACCTGTCTAGCAACAAACTCTTATCATTTTCTGTCCAACTTTCTAATGCAAGAGTTAACTGCTACTCCCAGTCCATCAGGTATGGAACAGGTCAACTCTGGAACTGTCTCCCTGTGTCTGTTTTTCTCACTGCCAGCAATCTCCAGTCTCAAATGCAGTGTGTCCAGGCATCTCAAGTGAATGGATCTTGAATTTTGTTGTCTGTTATCTTGTTTTTGTTTTTTCTTGGAGGGATCAGTTTGGAGGTCCCAGACCTTTGGTTCCTTCTTCCTTGCATTAAAAAAAAAAAAAAAAAAAAAATCATCCATATACTTCATGTAGTGCTGCCTACTTCTCTGTACGCTTTATCATTCTTTTTCTGTGTCTGCCCTTATCTCTTCCTATTTGTGGGGGCGCTCATCATCCACCCACTTAGTGAAGCAGTACTCTATTTGAGTGGCAAGCTAAATTATTTCCTGTAAACCAGGAAATCCCGTACAGTGCTGTTTGATAACCTTATAACCAACCAGCACATGTTCCGTAAGTGCCCCTCCCCAGAAAACAACTAACTAAAAATATGAACAAGAAGCCTTGGACTAGGACTGACCAACAGGTACAACTAAGAGCCAAACAAAGGACATGGTATGGATTGCGACATGGAATGTAAGGGGTTTAAATGATGAGGTGAAAGAGAGAGAGATTGTCCAGATGCTTGAGGATGCAAAAGTGGATGTATGTGGAATACCTGAAACAAATTGGATAGGTGAGACTGTGAGAGAATGTGAGTATGGATGGGGTGTATGCATTGGAGTAGGTGAGAATGAGAGGGCAAAAGAAGGAGTTTGTATTGTGTGTATGAGGTGGAAGGAGAATATTAGAGAGTATGGATCCGTCGGCTCAAGGATTGTGTGGGTAAGATTGAAAGTTGGACCACAAATGTGGGCAATTGTGTGTGTATGCGCCAATGCAAGATTGTGCAAGTCGAGTGAAAAATAGCTCAGGACAAATGTGGAAGCGTGCATGGAAAGGAATGAGAGAGTGTTTTTGATTGGAGATATGAATGGAAAAGTAGAGAATGTGAAGATGGATGGAGTAGTTGGTGAGTGGGGTGTGCATGCATAAATGGATGAGAATGGCAGTGCTCTAGTGGCCGCTTATGCAAGTAGGGGGTTGGTGATAGCCAGTACCCTCTTTAGACAGAAAATGATCCACAGGCGAGTGATGAGAAGGGAGGATGGTGAACTGAATGAATGGAAGGCAGTGATTGATCGTGTGTGTGTGTGTGTGTGTGTGTGTGTGTGTGTGTGTGTGGATGATAGAATGAGAAGATATGTAATGGATGCAAGAGCATACAGAGGTTGGGGGAGTGGACTTTCTGACCACCACATGGTGGTGGTGAAAGTCAAGGTTCAAATGGAATGGAGGAGGAGGAAAAGTGAAGGACAGAGGAAGTAGTCCATACATGGAGAGTAGAAAGCTTGCAATAGAATGGAAATAAGGCAGAATATAAGAGAGAAGTGGAGGAGCGATTGGGTAAATATTTTGGAACAGATGGGGGACGTGGAAGGTATGTGCAAGATATTCATGGAAGAAATCTGTGCAGCATGTGAGGTGCTGTGTGGGGTAAAAGAGACGAAAGGGAGTGCAAGGAACAGCATGGTGGAATGAACAGGTGAGACAAGCTGTGGCACAAACGAAGAAGGTATATAGTAAGTGGATGAGAAACAGGGGCATGGAGGAAGTTGAGAGACAGAAGAGAGTTATATGTAGAGAGGAAGAGAGAGGTGAAAAGATTAGTAAGAGAGAGTAAGAAGAGAGTGGATGAGGAATTTGGAAGGAATTTGAGTGTAAGAAAATGTTCTGAAAGAGGTAAAGAGAGTTAGACTGGGTGATAAAGAAGTAGGTCAGGGAGTGAAAAATAAAAATCATGTATTGCTAGTGAAGAAGGGGAAAAAAGTGAGCAGATGGTGAAAACACTTTAAGGAATTGTTGAACATAGAGAATGAAAGTAATATGAGTATAAGTGGCTGGGGAATGACTGGTAGGAGGAGGGAGGTGAGAAGAGAGGAAGGAATTAGTAGGATAGAAGAAGTGGAATCTATGAAGTAAATGGGAAAGTCCTAGGAATTGATGGAGTGTGTGGTGAAATGCTGAAGCATGGGGGAGAGATAGTTGTAGAATGGATATGGAAGATGTGCAGATTGTCCTGGGAGGAAGGTAGAGTCCCAGAGGATTGGAATTCAGGTATAATTATTCCCCTGCACAAAGGAAATGGGGAAATAGAATTCTGTGGCAGTTATAGGGGCATTTGTCGTCTTAGTGTAATAGGAAACGTATATGGTAGGATACTCATTGACTGAGGGAAATAACAGAGGAGTTAGTTGAGAAGAACAGGGAGGTTTTAGGAGGGGAAGAGATTTTGTAGATCAGATATTCGTTCTTAGGTTTTTAGCGAAAAAATTTCTAGTGAAGGGAAAGAAGTTGTATGCAGCCATCATGGATTTGGGGAAAACATATGACAGGGTGGATAGATAAGGAATGTGGAAAATATTAAGGATTTGTGGAATGAATGGAAAGTTGTCGAATGCCATGAAGAGTGTATGAGTGCACTAAGGCTGCAGTGTGTGTGGATGGTAAACTGAATGAATTTTTCCATCTGCATGTTGGATTGACACACGAATGTGTCATGTCCCCGTGGTTGTTCAGTCGACATATGGATGGGGTTATAAAAGAGATACAAGGTAGGGCAGTGGATGTTGAAGCAACCCTCATGAGAGACAGCAGTGGTTGGAAACCCCCTGTACTGTTGTTTGCAGGTGATTGTATTGCTAAGTGAGATGAAGGGGAACTGCAAGGCTTGGTGAATGAGTTTGGGAGTGTAAGAAACGGAATCTAAAGGCGAATGTAGAGAAGAATAAAGTTATGGTCTTTGAGAGAAGTGAAGTCACTGAATGTATAGTGAGGCTGGATGAGGAGGAAATGAAAAATGTGAGGACATTTAAGTACTTGGATAGTATGATGAGTAAGGATGGAAGTTTAAAGGTGAAGAGCTTGAAAGGGTACAACAAGGAAGAAAGGTTGCTGGTTCTTTAAAGCAGTGAGAAGGAAGAGGGAAGTGAGCATGGAAGTAAAAAAGTCACTGCATGACAGTATTGTGATACCAACTCGAACGTATGGAAGTGAAGCATGGACCTTGTTGGAAGGACACAAGTCAAGAGTGAGAGCAGTGGAAATGAGTTACCATATTTGAGAGGAGCATGTGGAGTTGGATGGAGACAGACTGACAAATGAAGAAGTGAAGGAGCACTGTGGTGTGGATGTGGATGTGATAGAAAGCATTAGGAGAAAAACATTTAGGTGGTTTGGCCATGTGAAGAGAATGGAGAGCGAGAGACTAACGAGGAGAGTGTATGTGAGTGAGGTGGAGGGGGGTTGGAGGCAGGGGGGAGCCCAAGGATGAGATGGAGGGATGGGGTGGAGATGCTATGTGATTGAGGGGGGATGTGAGCTGGAAGCAAGGCAGTGAAGTGGCATTCGACAGGACAACATGGAGGTGATTTGTTTGTGGCCACCCCTCATGGGATTGAGGCATCTGGCAATAGATAGGTAGATAGATAGATTTCCATTTCTGGTGGCTTTACATTGAATGACAAGCCTTATGGTTTCCTGTAAGCCAGGAAACCATTTACAGTGCTGGGTGGTAACCATGTAACCAATCCATACGTGCTCCCTATTTGTCAGCAAGTGGGTTGGTTGAGGGTTAGTGGCCCTCCTCGTGAAAGAACTAACTTAAAGACAAACAACCACCCCTTATGGGATTATGGCATCTGGCAATAGATAGATATACCGGTATTGACAGATTTTAACTGTCCATGTAATATTGCTGTACACTTTGTTGGATCACCATTAATAACTTTTACATTAGAGTGCTACATCATGATTTAAATCATGTTGTATAATCTTAATTTCAAATTGCAGCTCCTTTCCCTTGTCAGCAGGTTATTCCAATAGGTTTAATTTTGTCTGATAATTCATATCCCTGACCTACATGACTGTAATTAAAATCATACTCAAAGCCTAATTTATCCTCCTGAAACAGATATACAGTTATGAATTAAGATTGTTACTGTACAGGTACAACAACTTCCCAGCATCAGATGGTCCAGCACCTCTTTTAATCTGGAAAAAGTTATGAGAAAGCACCTGAAATTCCTATGCCTGCCAGACTTGTTTACTGGGCATCCAGAGATACAGTGGCATTTCTAGCATTCAGAAAGTTGGGGGCCACTTTAGGGCCAAGGTAAATGTTAGGGGACAAAGCCAAAATTGTGTGTAAGTAGCAGTTTTTCCTGTTATTACACCATGTTGATTTGCAGAACTGAAATGATGGTAGCAATTCGGCAATTTATACGGGTGCAGTATATTTAGTGCAGCTTATTCGGCAATTCACATGGATGCAATATATGTATTGCAGCTTAATCGTACGATTATCACGTTGGCTGTCAAATTCGTCCACAAAACAATCTAAATCAATTCCTTCAGTATGTGCATTTGCAGTCGATAGTACCGAGATGTTACTCAATCTGTCACCGGTCATAGAATTTCTGAGAAATTTTTTCACTAATTTCATTTTAGAAAAGCTTCTTTCACATGACGCACTGGTAACAGGAAGAGTTGCTGCTGTCAGCAGTAACTTATACAAACAGTCAAATGCAGCCTTAGAAAGGCAAATGAATGATAGGAATTGCACAATCGATGTAGGTTGTTTAGATTCTTTCATGAGTGATTTCTTCACCAGAGGTATCTCATAGTTTAGATCACTTTCATTGACTGAGTAGGCAATTGCAAATGCATTCAAGTCTCCTTCAGACAAGAATGTCTGTCCTTCGGGACAGAGAGCTGAAATACAAGACAATTGTACACGAATCTTTGGAAAAACGACTGTCTAATTCACGAATCAAATGGTCTAGCACTTCATAGATGTTGCTTCCCACATGACTTGAGTCAGAAGATCTTTGTCCGGTTGTGTCCAGCATGATGAATTTTCAAGCTGTCAAGGTTTTCTTGTCTGCTTTCGTGTCATTGGTAAAATGCTGCATTTCTTACGGAGTTCAGTAACCTTCTCAGAGTAATGCTTAATCAAGTTAGAATTTTATATATGAGCTAGATCTTAACAAAGCAATGAAATGAACTTTTGCTGCTTTTCCTAAGTCTGCTTGTTTGTCCTGTAGCTGCTGTGATACTTTATTAATTTTTCCAAGAATTTCCAAGAAAAACTGCAATAAGTAAACAATCCTGCATCTGTCTGCCCAAGCAAACCTTGAGCGGATACGGCTCGAGCTCCAGTGTCATCTGCAGAGGTCTCTTTCAAGAGTCTTGTCATGCTTTCCGGATGTAGCAGAGCATTTTCACATGAGGTGGCCCAACGCCACCACCGTGTGTCACTGAGATGTTGCAGTTCTCATATTTGTTCTTCAGGAAACGTTTCTCACTATATAGAAAGGGATTTCTCATGAACTACAGAGTTACTAGCAAAATATAGAGTTCTTTAAGCATGCAGAGGTGTTTGGTATGTAGGAGGACTACTGGGCCTTGAGAGCAGGCTCTGAAGCCTGTGCCCAGAGTAAAAAAAAAAAAAAAAAAAAAAAAAAAAAATCATCTGCTTGATACACATACTTTGCAACATTGATCAGAACCAAATTGAGCCTGTGTCCATAGCAGTGTACATAATGGGCAAAGGGAGCTTTGTCACGAATGCATTTCTGAACACCACTGATTCCTCCACTCATGACTGATGCTCCATCAAATCCTAATCCAACAAATGAAGGTTTTTACTCCAAACCCAGTATTTTCCAAGTTTTTCAAAATTATGTCTGTGATAGATCATCCAAAAAAGCCATGTGAGGAAAGAAATAAAGCACTCCTGAGTACAGTGTGATTCTTCGTCATGAAATCTGGCATCTAGTGCTGATTTCTCTGATATACTAATATCTTTGGCTTCATCAGCTTGAACAGAAAAGTAAAGACAAAGACATGGTTTCACACTTTCTGCAATTTTTTCTCTCATCATAGATGCGACTGTCAATCATCTCATTCTGTGTTGCAGAACTAGTGTACTTCTCATTCATTGGACCACTTTTGACATGATCAGCTATAACAGGATCATGATTGGCGGTGAATCTAAGGAACCTATGGACATTTCCTGGATTCAGTTCATCATCACCTTCTCTGTGTCCTTTCTGGGCAGTGTCTTGCATTACTGTCAACAGGATTATTTCACCAACAGTCTTTATGTAATGACAGTTTTCATGAACTCGCTTCTGGTAGGCCTCACCTATACCCTGAGCAGTGGATGTCTTCTCAGCTTTATTGCATTGGTAGTCAGCCCATGCAGTACAGAATGATTTGTGGCATTGTGAGTTCAGATGCATTTCAATGGCACCATCTTTTCCATGTGCTTTTTTTCCATCATTGAAAGCTACTCTTTACGTATGCGTCATCTGCGTTGCCATAAGCTGGTGGTGCAAAGTGCATGCACGCAAAACAGAACATTGTATCACATCCTTGAGAATATTCAGCCCATTCATATTTGTCAAACCAAGCACCCATGAATGACCGAGCATGGAACTTTCCTTCACTGTGCTTAGGATACTCTTCTAGATGTGGTTGAACTGGATTACCAGCAGCAGATTCTGAGATGTCAATTGGTGCAGTATCTTCCCCCTTCTTTTTCTGTTTCCAAGGTGGATGTACACTTACAGTAACAGTTGCAGTAGTTTCAGCATCAGAATCCCCCTTTGACTTCTTTGCAGTTGGTTCTTCAAGGTCCTTTTTCTGTTGCACTGCATTTTTTATTTAAAAAAACTGATTGTAGTACAATTCAGTTGTTCTCTGTAACAAGATAAAGCTTAAATTAAAATCATATTCAAGATATACGAGTAGGCTTGCAAAAAGCACGTGAAAATCATTGCCAAGTGTATAGAAACTCAACTGAACATAGCCTAAATCTGATACACAATTAGATAGCAAATATTCATTGTCAAAACAAATCACAAAACTCTCACAGAAATAGCACATAAAATGCAGAATGGTCAGTGATGTTGCCATACTCCCAGATTGCACTCTGTGCCTTTTGCCAGATGCTTTTTTTTTTTTTTTTTTTTTTTTTTTTTTTTTTTTTTGAACCTGACTAAACCTGAACTTCAAAGGCTGAGTCAGATAACAAAATATGATAACTCTATAACCCCACATAGAATCACAAAGATATCCTGTATCATGTCCATGGAGAAAATATGATCACACTCAACTATCCAAAATTAACTCAAACTTTCCTGCTATTCATTCCATTTGAACTTCAATACATGTAAAAAAAAAAAATGGGATTGTGGGACAAGAGTATGTTCTGAGGCATTCGTGAGTGGAAAAAATAATATTTATAATTGAAATTCTATATTCATTTTTCTGAGCCATTTACAGTGAGTCTTCAGTGTACGAAAGGGATAGGGACCAAAAAAACTTACGTAATCCAAAATTTCGTATATCGGAACGATTTTCCTCATTGAAATATTACATAGAAATGGGGGGATGCGTCCCAGGACCCCCCCCCAGACCTCCCACCTAAACTTTAGCCCTCCTATTTTGAAGTAAGTAATACCTGTAGAAGTAAGTAATACCTGTAGATGTAGAGAACGAGGTGGCCATTTTCTTGTACATCTCCTTTTTCTTAGTCATAGCCCCAGTGGTGGAAACTGCAAGGCCTAAAGGACTCCCAATCTCCGAGACTCCGTGCCCCTCCTCGTGTCGTCTTATAATTTCCAATTTCCTCTCCAGAGTTAGAGTATGGTGCTGCTGCTTCATTGCAGTGGGCTTCTTCGATGCTGGAGATCATGCAGGGCGCTTGGGAGGCATGTCTAAACAGTACGAAAAGGTGTAGAGCTGCGAAAATATCCACGTACAACAAACTGCGAGGAGGGATGTGGACTCGGTTCCAGGACAATTCGCCGTGAAGCCAATTCGCCATCAAAACATGGACGAGTCCCCTTTAGGACAATTCTCACCCAATACGATTCCCGTCATTCTATAAATATACTTAATATCAATTGATTAATACTATAATAACTAATTCCATGGGGAAGTATCAAGGTCTGTGTTCATTCAACAGCATAGGCTTTGGATATTATTTATAATTTGCACTTGTAGTCAGTAATTAACTTGCTTCTGCCTTGCTGTAGTCGACTTTGAATTATAATCTGGCGTCTCCCATAGCTGTCTTCAGTAATTTTTATTGTAATTTTTGGATGCAGTTGGTTGAGATTGATTGATTAGCTGAGAATGTAGACGTAATATGAAGATTATTTGTATAATTTTAGAGTATGTTCATCATTCACTTGAGGTTTTTAGGCATTTATATAAATGCCAATGTCTCATATGCAGCCTTATGTTAAACGATGAAGTGAAACATCGTACGTCACCTGATTCACGTTTCAATATACTGTATTTATATTTTTTTTCATTAATACCAACTATTTGATGCCATATTTTACATTTATTATAAAAAGAATAAACCACCATCACCTTTATAACTCATATAAATCAAAAACTAATATACTTGGTAAATAAACTGATATGTAAATAGATGACGGGGAATTGACCTGACGGTGAATTGTCCCAAAACCGTGGACTCAGCTGAGAAGCACGCGAAAAACTGTTTATCAGAGAGGGGCTAGTTCATTTCCTCGCCGCAAGCGAGTGCCCATTTTGAATTTTTCGTATTTCCTTTTGTATTGCTTTTCGTATCATTGAGACAGATACTTTCACATTGTGGAATTTGTCCTAAATTCATCACTTTCATAACATTGAAAATTTGTACTTTGGGTTTTCATTTATCAAGGACTCACTGTATAAATATATAAAATATTATACTAGAACTGTGGAAGTATCTTATCAGTCTAATATAAGCAGTACTGAGTCAGTTGCATTTACATATACAATAAATATGTTTCGAAGAAAACCTTAAGTATTAATGGACCAAGGGGTAACTATTCAAATTCAGAATTTGGATATGTGAACAAAAAGTGGGGGGGCCAACCCAGGGGCCAGCCTAAAATTGGGGGGGGAGGGGGCATGGCCCCCCTTGACCCCTCCATAGTAACACCACTGCAGAAATAGTGTTGAGTGTCGAGCATGATCACTTGGAATGCTTACACTGCATGTCTTTGTAGTGATCCCTATATTAGCTCAGATTCTTCTCCATGTTTAACACTAGCTATGGCTTCTAAGAAAGATGCAGGTGTTGGTGGTAGTGTGAAGCATAAACACCAGTCTGTTCCAAAGCACTCAGACCTCTTTGATCATCAAACTGTCACAGTGATGAAACCCCTCAGTAACCAAATAAAGTAATAAATGGGAATAAATGCTAATTGGTTCAGGGCCCAAAAGTTTACACTCACTTTTTTGCATAATGCCAGAATAATAACCCCTAAACAGACTAGAAGGACTGGACCAGCAATTATACTGATTTGACTACTCTCTGTCATGAAAGAGACTACCCTTTTCTCTCATATTTCTCCTAATTAACTTTGTAAGCAAGCATTGTAATCATTGCATTTTGTCTGTGAATACAGAGTTCCCACTGTTTACCATTCCTAACCATTAGTTTCTGTTCTCATATGACACTTCTCATCATTTTTTTTTTTTTTAAGTTAACCTTAAGTATTATATCATTCTTATCTTTTTTTTTCTTTTTCTACGTTTACCCATAAATACTGCACAGTCACTGCTCGCTTAACATGGGAATTTGGTACCCAGAAGCTCCCGCTTTATGAGATTTCCACGTTATATGGCCACATGTTTACTTGTTACAAATGGGTACAAAGGAAAGCAAACAACTACAGACCTTATGATCCTTTCAAGGCTGTTTGTTACAAAGAAGACTGTGAATATGAGACCAGTCTATACATGATGAAGGATAAGGATAGTAAAGCAAGAAGGCTCCCTGCACCTCCAAACCCTCCAGTTAAAACTGGCAAGAAAAAGTATGAAAAAAACACCATGATGGATAAACTGACATAGAAATTTCACAGGAAAGACTGAAAAGGAAAAGCTACATTCTATAATACTTTATCTATAAGTTACCAGTATGAATAACCTGAAAGAGAAAGTAGTAAAGTAAAATGAATAATCAGATAAATAAATACAGTCACTACTCATTTTATGTTGATTCGGTTTACAATAATTCTCTTCAGTGATAATAGAAAAGTTCCACCCCAAAATCCGATTTACAATAAATTTCCCGCTATAATGATTTTGCCATCGGAAAGCGCCAGGCACACCCAAGGTGACCGTAGCTTGTCTCAGGCAAGATGGCGGCCCTGGCGTGCAGCGCATTGTTATGGTTCAGGTCCCGCCACCCCTTCAAAGCCCTGTCTTTTCAACTTGTTCATGTGTGCCCCCCTGTTATCGTCACCTCTCAGCCAAACATCGTACAACAGTAGACATTGTGTAGCACCAGGCCAACTTTACGCAAGTGTGATTACTGTACTGTGTTGTGTTGTTGCAACGATTTACTGTACATAACTCTGCCTGTACTGGTGTGATAGTATTTCTTTTGATGAATTACGGTACAGTACTGTGGATTTGTGTGCCCAGTGGTAAGGTCAGTGCCAGTGTAGGCCCCAGTGCTATGGTTGGTGCAGGTATGGGCCCCGGTGCTAAGGTTGGTGCAGGTATGGGCCCCAGTGTTAAGGTTGGTGCAGGTATGGGCCGGATTCCCCTCCCCCTAAACTGTTCCTGTCTGACTCAGAGGCTGACCACTAGTGCCTGTAAGCATAGGCTGTCCCCTAGCCTCGGGGGGACGACTTGGACCAACACAGGAAGGAATGAAGGTGGGTTGTCATTTATGGTTCAGTCTTGGTTAGGTGACTTCAGGAAGTTGAGTTGACGTAACCTCCCTTTTATAATGTGTTTCAATCTCCCGATTTACAATAAAATCGGTATACGATAAGATATGACCTGACATAACCCCATCGTAAAACGAGTAGTGACTGTAACTAACGCACATGACACTATGTGTGGGTACGTTGAGTTAACGGGGCGTCTGCGGACACAGCATGGAAATTGCACAGTGCATAGTGTTGATGGTCAGGTGTGGTGTGGCAGCCTTGCCTGGCACTATTAAGGTAGGCAGCAGTCAATCAGGCCCCAGCTCTGTTCATTTCACTGAGACTAGGAACTTTCCCATGCGGGACAAGCACACAAGTAACCTGCTGAAGCAGTGACCCCTGGTACATTTAAAAAATCCCGATGGTGGCATTACTATATTTGCATTAAATTGATCCAGGCTCTAAAAAGAATAAAATAAAATAAAATGAAATAAAAAATTATTCATACACAAGTGTTTTATTCAGGAGTAAACATATTAAGCTGGGGGTTAGATAACAAATACTTATCCAGGTGACCTTTAAAGGTCAGTACTGTATTACAGTTTACTGCATTGGAGGGCAATTTATTCCATATATTTACAACTCTGTTAAAGAAGAAATGCTTAGCTTCATGTGACTGGAATCATTTGCCAATTATTTTATGCCCATTGCCTCTAGTATAATTCAAGTGATCAACTGTGAAGTAATTTTCGACAGCCATGTTATCATGTCCTTTGAATATTTTGAATACTTGAATTAAATCTCCTCATAACCTCCGTTTAGTTAGGGTAAAAAGATTCAGGGCTTCTAAACGTTCCTCCTACGGTTTATTTCTCAATCTAGGTATCATCTTTGTCGTCCTTTGCTGTACTCTTTCAAGCTTTTCCATATCCTTTTTATAATATGGTGACCAAAACTGAACGCAGTACTCCAAGTGCGGGTGTAGTAAGGGTTTCATGGTACCTAAGCCAGCCACAAGTTCACCTTCTGGGACAATTTTCAGTTTTTTTCCAAGGACATTTACCTGCCTAGTAAAGACTTCATTACATACAAACATTGGAAGATTCCTCACAGAAGAGGTTGTGGGCTTGCCGGGGGAGATGGGAGGGAAGTGGGGACAGGGGAGAAGAGGGGGAGATGGGGAGGATGTGTAATTCACCGGGTCGGTCAGGATCACTTGATGGTCGTGATGGTCAGCTTTTACCCTCGCGGAAGGGAGCTGAGAGCTCATATAGTCCGATCTAAGGGCAAGGCTGTGACCTTCACACATGCACACACCTGTCCCCTTGCTCTAGGAGGACAGTAACCACACACTTCGTCAGTGAAACTTTTCGCAACCTGAGCGAGGTGCGAACTCCCATCCACCAGTTGGCAAGCGGGAATGTTACCACTGCACCAGCGAGCGGTGTGTGTGAGTGTGTGTGTGTGTGTGTGTGTGTGTGTGTGTGTGTGTGTGTGTGTGTGTGTGTGTGTGTGTCTTAGAGAGGGAGAGAGAGAGAGAGGGAGTGAGTGAGAGAATGAGTGAGATGGAGTGGGGGGGTAGTAGGTCTTGTCTCCCTCCCTGTCCCTCCACCCTCCCCCACCCCTGCTTGTCTCCCTCCCCTTCCTCCCACCCTCCTTGTCTCCCTCCCCTTCCTCCCACCCTCCTTCACACCCACTTGTCTCCCTCCCTGCTCTGTTCCACCCACATTTGTCTCCCTCCCCTTCCCCTCGCCGTCTCCCATCCCTGCTTGTCTCCCTCCCTGTCCCTCTGCCCCCTGCTTAGATCACTGCCTGCATGCTGTCAGTTGCCCTGAACCGCACCTCCCACCACCTTACCTTCCTGCATGTGATGTGTGATGTCTCATTTTTTAGCTGATGCAATCCACGCTCTGTCCAAAATTTGCCACGTTGTGTGTTTACCAACCATAATTTTATGCCTTGTGCTGCGTTCGCTCTATCGTTGGCCGTGTAGTATGCCTTTGAAACATAAATTGGGGTGTCCTGCCACAGTATATCCATTGTCAGTGTGTAGTCAGGCACTATAAAAAATGGGCAGTTTCCTCCAACTGCGTTATACTTATTTTTTTCGTGTTGTGACATTTTTCTAACACAAATGGCACCTTCCATGCTATAACTTATTTCACACTATGTAATTGCGCGTTATGTGAGCCGTGACTATATTTCATTTTATTCTAAAATTACTACCATAGTCAAATGAGTGAGTGTGGAGAACTAAAGCATTATTACTTGTCGGGGTAGTTTGCGTGTGGAAACCATTCACCACATTGCATGCTGTTCCCATAGGAAGCAAGACCCAGTGACCTACCACTCTGGCATCCTGTATCTTCACGTATATTTTCACTCACCTGTCTGGTCACAGTGGTGTATTAACAGCTGTTTGAGGTGATTTAATGCAGTAAGACATTTTTCTTAAGCAAAAAAAAAATAAAAACAGTAAAGCAGGGGAAGGTAGAACTGTTGAAAAAACTGGACTGCAGTGTTCCCGTGCAAAGATATGTGACATGTATGGTATTGGTTCGTCAGCTGTTCTTAGTATAAAGAAGCAAAGGTAGAAGTACAGTACTTAAATATTATGCCGACTGATTTTAAGATGCAAGTAAACATAAGAAGAACTAAGAAGGACGATTAAAGTAATGAACATGATGGAATAGTTTTGATAGTGGTGGGTGAAGTGGACTTGTCAGGTAGCTTGATAGCAAAGCAGGCTCAGCTTGTTCCATAAAGGACTTAAATTAGAACATGAATGTGATTACACTGAAAGATAGTGGGTCAGGTATATTAGTGAATTATTAAATGTGACCTTCATTGGTCCCTGTCCAGCTACCACATGCGGCATATGTGGCCACAGTTAATCCGGCAAAACTGTTCAGCCGGGAAGGCTCTGGAACCAAGGGTGCCAGAAAATCGGTGTTGTACTTGTGTTTATGAAACTGTTACTGAAGATGCTGTAGTAAGTGACAAGTTTCCAAGAGGAGCACCAGTACTGTACTAGCTTGTGTTAGATGACAGTTGTGGGTTAGGCTTATAGTCTTTCTAAAATATCGAGATCATTTGGGCATTGTCCCTCACAGGAATTCACCCACCTGCGACGCTGCCGAATCTGTACCAACACACACCTCTCTGTCTCATATCAGCTATTTACTACTACTAAATGAAATTTATTTACAGTATGTATACATATATATATAGATAGATAAGATATACTGTATATATATATATATATATATATATATATATATATATATATATATATTCATTCATTCATTCATTGCCAGATGCCATGTATCCCAAATGGGGTGGCCAAGGGCTTAGAGTTAATTGTTTATACAGGGAGGGGGACTAATCCTCCACCAACCCCACTTGACACGTAGGGATGCCAACAGCATCTGGTGTTCCCAGGCGGTCACCCATCCAAGTACTAACCAGACCCAATGTTGCTTATTATATATACAATAATCCCTCTAATATCCAAACGCCCAATATCCGAACATCCCCACTAACCGGACATAATCGTCCCGGGATCCAATACTCCCAAAATAGGCCAAAACCGCAAAAAATTAGAAAAAAATCTGACTTTTTTCCCTCCCGTAATTTGAAATTGCCACGTGGCGCCTTTCAGCTGTTACACCATGGTCCCTTCACCCCTTCCTTCCTCCCCCTCCCCCCTCCCCTGTCAGGATTGCCATTTGGTATTTTTCATTACCAAGTGTGGGCCAATTTAGTAATGAAAAATTCGTTGGTAATAAATCAGAATAATGCATTACCAAATGGATTTTTCACAAGCATGAGGATACACAGGATGGAGATGGTGGATTGTTTGCTCTCTCTGATTAATCTGCTACCCTACATAGCGTGAAAATAATCAACATGGTGTTAATTATAAGGAGAGTGATTACATGTACAGGTATTTCCACTTGTATATATAATTAGTGAAGAATAAATGCTAGCTTTACGAATTTGGTAATGAAAAGTTAAATTTGGTAATGAAAGTTGAGGAGATTGGTAATGTGGCCGTTGCAATCTGGCAACTCTGTTACCCCGCCATCATCAACAGTCACAGCCAAACTCCGATTGAGAGCAGATGCTTATAGCAGTGCAAGCCACAGGTGCTTGTTTTTTGTGAATAAACAGCGAATAAACTGCAATACCTCGCCACTAGAACACACGGGAATTTACAGTGTTGTGCAGTGTTAAGAAATTAGAATTTAGAGTGCAGAGGATTAACTGTGGACTGGAAACTGGCGGTTCAAACCAGTCCTGGAGCCAGGGACTTGTAAGTACCCAGAATGTTTAATATTGTATAAACTCACCTCTAAAACCTCATTTTATGGTTCTTTTGCATTTATTTCAGTCATTTATGTCCCTTATTGGTGTGATTTGGGTCTTAAATAGGTGCAATGCATGTCCAGAGGGAGTTGTATAGGTGTTTTTCTGAGTTAGGGTCCATAAGTACAAGTTCAGAAGGCTGGGGCCCAATATCCGGACAGGATCACTATCCGGACATGCCTTTGGCTCTATTGTGTCAGATATTGGAGGGATTACTGTGTATATATATATATATATATATATATATATATATATATATAATTCTCTAATAAGGCTGTATGGTGTAAGAAATGTCTGTTGTTTTTAATAATAACAGTGACTTTTTATAAGTACCTCAACACTTGGCACCGTTTCTTTCCAATGCTGTCACGCTTGTAGGTGAGTCAGTGAGGGTGGGTCAGGTGTCAATCTGCAGGTCACTTCCTCTCTGACCACCATCAAAGATGGAAGCTCCTACCCCTTGTGCTCATACAGATGTTTTATAGAACCGTATAGACTTTTTATAGAAATAAATCTCCATAAAATGTTGATTTCATATGCAGAGAGACAGACAGACAGTCAGGAGGCTTTTCCTCAAATTCTAATAATTCATAAAACCATATGTACCTTTTATAGAATTAAATCTACATAAAATGTAGATTTTATATGCAGAGAGAGAGAGAGGTAGTGAGCAGGGAGTGAGGGCTGTCCCGTGAGTTTTGTCTCTAATCCGATAATTTGCCCAGTACAAAATTTGGCAGCGTCGCAAGTAGGGGAATTCCCATGAGGGACAATGCCCGAACGATCTCGATATTTTAGAAGGACTGTAGTGGATAATACTGTTTATAAATAGTACCATAGTAATGTGACTGTAGAGTAACTTTTGGTCATCATGATTGTCATCCTCATCATTGTTGTCTTCATAATCATTAACGTCGTCGTTGTCATCATCATCATCATCATCATTGTAATAACAATAATAATAATGATAATAATAATAATAATAATAATAATCCATCCATCCATCATCCAATCCTACATTGCCCCATGAGGAGCGTAGGAGCCTGGGGCTAGGCAGTTGGTCTCGACATTTAAGATGAGAGTGACCAGCCTCACTCATCCCTGAGTGGCATTACATGAGCAATCAACCCCAACCACCCCTTGGATATAAACCTTCACCGGTTCAATCCGACTGGAGCGCAATAATTACCCACTAAACCACCAGGTGCCAAAATTAGCTATATGGTTACCACCCAGCATAGTAAATGGTTTCCTGGTGCACAGGAAACCATTTGGCTTGTCACTCAGTGTAGTCACCCACAGGCAGAAGAAAAAAGAAAGAATGAAGGAAAGAAAGACAGAAGAGGGAGTGTAAAGTCACCCGTAGGCAGAAAGACAAGGAAAGAATGAAGGAAAGAACAGAAGAGGATGGAAGGAAAGAAGGATGGAAGAGAGGAAAGGGCAGACACCCGATAGCAGCACTACATCGAGTGAGTGGATGGTGAGCGCCCCCACCTACCACAGTAATAATAATAATAATACTCCCACTAGTGAATGGAAGGTAGTAGTGTCATCATTAGCTTGGTATGGCTTGTTTCGGAAGCATTTTCTTAATGGCATAAACGTGGTTTTGTACACCCATAAAAAGTACTGATTTATAGCATAAGTATAATACTGTATTCCTGAACTTTATATTTAGCTAATTGGTGTTCATTGTGGTAGTTGGGGGTGCTTACCATCCACTTATTTGATGTAGTGCTGCTGTCAGGTGTCTGCCCTTTCCTCTCCTCCATCCTTCTTTCCTTCCATCCTCTTCTGTCTTTCTTTCCTTCATGCTTTCCTCATCCTTATGCCTACGGGTGACTTTACGCTCCCTCTTCTGTCTTTCTTTTCTTCATTCTTTCCTCTTCCTTCTGCCTGTGGGTGACTTGACACTGAGTGACAAGCCAAATGGTTTCCTGTACACCAGGAAACCATTTATTATGCTGAGTGGTAACCATATAACCAAATTTTGGCACTTGGTGGTTTAGTGGGTAATTATGGCGCTCCAGTCGGATTGAACCGGTGAAGTTTATATCCAAGGGGTGGTTGGGGTTGTTTGCTCACGTAATGCCACTCACATGAGTGAGGCTGGTCATTCTCATCTTAAATGTCAGAACCAACTTGCCTAGCCCCGGGCTCCTACGCTCCTCCTTAAGGGGGCAACGTAGGATAAGATGATGGGTGGATGGATGAACTGGTGTTCATACTCTTATTAACAACCCATCCCTTGACCACAGCATTTCATTAGCCTTCCTAACCTTGTCAGTTGAGAGTGTTTTTACCTTCACCACATCTGTGATCCTTCTCTCACATTTCCGTGAATTTAACCTTCAAATGCTGTGACTCCCTGTAATCTTGTCAAATTGTTATACTATCCTTACAGATTCCTGTAATCCCTCCACTACACCCTCTTTCATTGCCAAAATTGTAAACTGTCACAGTATATAAATTTTATATCTCACAGACTAAAATTACTAATTCAGTAATAAATCAAGTAGGTATCAGTGCTGGATACATTAACAGCACAGGATCAACAAGGGATGTGCCACCAGTTACTGTGTCATCTGTCTATCTATCTATCTATAGCCCGATGCCCTAATCCCGCAAAGGGTGGCCACAGATAAAACGCCTCCACGTCGCTCTGTCACCCACCATTTGACTACCCTCCCCCCAACTCACTCCCCATCCCTCATATACCTCTAAACTCCATCCCTCCACCTCATCCTTGGTCTTCCCCTCCCTCTCCCTCCACCTCCCTCCACTTCCCTCCCTCCCTCCACCTCACCTACATACACCCTCTTAGTCAGTCTTTCATTCTCCATTCTCTCCACATGTCCAAACCACCTCAGTGTATTTCTCCTAATCTTCTCAACCACATCCATATCCCCAGAATGTTCTTTCACCTCTATATTTGTCAACCTGTCCCTCCACATCACTCCACATGCTCCTCTCAAGTGGCTCTTTTCCACTGCTCTCACTCTTGACTTGTTGCCCTCTTGCAAGGTTCATGCCTTGCTTCCATATGTTAGAGTAGGGATCACAATGCTATCATGCAGTGACTTCTTAACTTCCATACTCTCTTCCCTATTTCTTATCACTGCTTTCAGTGAACCAACAACCTTCCTTCCCTGCCGTACCCTTTCACGCACTTTATCCCCGAAGGTTCTGTCCTTACTCATCACACTACCCAAGTACTTGAATGCACTCACATTCTCCATATCCTCGCCATCCAACTTCACTGTGCATTCTGTGACTTCACTCCTCTCGAACACCATAACTTTACTCTTGTTTACATTAACTTTCAGATTCCTTTTCCTACACACTGTCCCAAATTCATTTACCAAATCTTGCAACTCCCATTCATCTTCACTCAATAATGCTGTATCATCAGCAAACAACAACACCAAAATCTTCCAAATCTCACCCTCATTCATTAGAGCCATCCCCACATCCACTGCCCTACCTTGCACCTCCTTTACATCGCCATCGATGTAAATAATAAACAGCCATGGAGACATCACACAACACTGATCCCTTGATTACTGCACATAATATGTATGTTACTGAACAAGGAACATGATAACAGAATTGCTTGGTAATGAAAGCACAGAACCTGTTAATTGCTCGGTAATGAAAGCCCAAAACCTGTGGGGCTAGGAGAGAGGTATACAGGGCAAACTCTGAGTCACAGAGACTTTTACTTGATAACCTAAATCATGGGGAAAGGAAAAATATGATATTTAGGGTGGCAGGTCAGGTGAAGAGGGATAATTGGGATATTATAGGTGAGCAGTGTGTGAAGAATGATGAAGGAAGGGTAGTGGTGAACAGTGAGGATATTAAAGGTGCATGGAGAGAGCATTATAGCCGGTTGTTAAATGAGGAGTTTGACTGGGACAGAGAAGGTTTGGAGCCAGCAGATCCAGTGTCTGGCCCTTGGCCTTTGATTGATGCTGCTACTGTGAGTGAGGCAATAGGCAGGATGAAGGTGGGGAAGGCAGCAGGTGTGTCTGGGTTGACTGCCGAAATGTTGAAGGCCTCAGGCGATATAGGGATGAGGTTAGTCACTGATCTGATAAATAGGATTATTTATGAGTGTGTTGTCCCAGATGATTGGCTGAAGAGTGTAATTGTAAATGTGTATAAAGGGAAGGGTGATGCCCTGGAAAGAGGAAATTATAGAGGTATAAAGCTTTTAGATCAGATAATGAAGGTAATGGAGGTATGATTAGAGAAAGAGTGAATATTAATGAGATGCAGTTTGGGTTTATGCCAGGTAGGGGGACCACTGATGCCATATTCATTGTTCGACAGCTTCAGGAAAAATATATTGGTAGGAGAAGAGATCTTTATTTTGTTTTTGTTGATTTGGAAAAGGCCTTTGACAGAGTCCCTAGAGAGGTGGTGAAGTGGGCAATGAGAAAGCATGGCTTGGAGGAGTGGCTGGTTAGGGTGGTTATGGCTCTGTATGTAGGTGCTCACACACAGGTAAGAGTGAATGGAGATTTGAGTGATGGGTTTTCCGTGATGTTGGTGTGCATCAGGGGTCAGTTTTGAGTCCCATGTTGGTATCATGGTACTTGAAGCCCTTTCACGTGACTTTAGAAACGGACTCCTGTAGGAGTTATTGTATGCTGATGATTTGATGTTGATTGCAGAGAATGAAAGGGAGGCAGAGGAAAGGTTTAGGAAGTGGAGAAATGGTATGGGGCACAAGGGCTTAATGGTAAATTCAGATAAAACAAAAGTGATGATATCTAGGGTTGGTGGCAGTACTGTCAAAGATGAGAGAGAGTGGCCATGTGCAGTTTGCCACAAGGGCGTGGGAAGTAATCCCATCTTGTGCTGTGTTTGTGATAAATGAGTGCATGAGAGATGTAGTGGTATCAGAGGTAGACTGCAAGATAATGCTGATTTTATGTGTACGGCGTGTCGGGGAGAGCAGGTGGAGATTGTCAGACGTGAAAGAATTGACCTTGCTGGTGAATCTCTTGAGTGTGTGGAAGAGTTTTGTTATTTGGGAGACATGTTGTGTGCTGGAGGTGGGGCTGGAGCTAGCTCTGTGGCTAGGGTGAGAAGTGGTTGGAAGAAGTTCAGGGAGCTCTTGCCTCTCTTGACATTGAGAGGATTCTCCCTATGTGCTAAGGGGTCTTTGCATGCAGCATATGTTAGGAGTGTAATACTAAATGCTGTATGGTAGTGAGACCTGGGCAGTGAAGGAGGAGGATATTCACCGGCTCAGATGTACAGAAATGACAGTGATTAGGTGGATGTGTAGTGCGTCCCTGCGTGCAAGGTCTGGGGGGGCTGGGTTCACGATGGAAGAGTTGAGAGGTAGGATGGGACTGGAGTGTATTGGTGTTGTGATGAGGAGGGGTAGATTGAGATGGTTTGGACATGTGGAGAAGATGGGGGATGATAATTGGGTGAGGAAGGTGAGAAGTGTTAATATTGGGGGTGGGGTTATGAGGGGTAGACCGAGAAAGACATGGAACGAGGTCATTAAGTGTGACCTCAGGGTTAAGGGACTGAACAGGGAGGCTGCAATGGATCGTGCAGCATGGAGAGCCACCATTAGGTGACCAAGGCCAACGCATGCAAGCATGTTGGAGCCTTTAAAAAACGAAAAACGAAGTCATCCCAAATGCAAGCCCTCCGTGAAATTCACTGTGATGTACTTTTTTCACCACTCTGTTGTTATCCATTATCTCCAAATGACCATACCATCTTATTATACTCTCTTCGTTTCTGGTGTCCACAAGCTTCCTCATTCTGCATCTTTCACGAATCAGGTTATTTCGTATCCTGTCCATGGTTCTGCACTCCACACACATTCCTCAGCAGTCCCATCTCCACTGCTCTTGCTCGTGTCATTTCCTTCTCATGCCACACCATAGTCTCACATTCATATGTTAAAGTTGGCACTAACACTCCTTCATTTAAGCCTCACGCTGCTGCAACACTCAAGCCTCTGTTTTTTATCAAGGCCTTCATAGCACCAGCTACTTTCCTCCTTGTCACTCTACTTTTCACTTCTTTTGCACATTTTCTTTCTTTTCTTTCACTGTGCCCAGGTATTTGAACCCTCTTACCAATTCCAGTCTCTCTCCGTTCACTATAATATCTCACTGGGAGTCACCTTCTCTCTTGATTACCATCACTTTACTCTTTTCTACATTTACTGTCAAGGCATGATGCTCACAGACATCAGCAAAAATCTGCTCTAGTCTACCAAGCTCTTGCCTGGTATTTGGAAGTAGCACTGCATCATCATCATACAACAAATCAGATATTCTATCCATCACCATTCATTACCAGCGCCATCCCACTCTCCATTACTCGTGATTTTACTTCTCTCATCACCCTATCCGTATAATATATACAGTATATTGAACAACCATGGGGACATCACTCAACCTTGTTGCACACCCACATTAATCATGAACCAATCAGTTAGATGCCCATTTACCCTTACACATGCCTCACTGCCATCATAGAAATCCTTGACGGCACCTAGCAGCTTACCATGTACACTGTGCATGTGTAAAACCTTCCACAATCCTACTATGTCTACTTTGTCATATCCTTTTTTCAGATCCATAAATGTCATAAACACTTTGTAGTCCTTTTCACAAGCCTTCTCCACTATCGGTCACACTGCAGATATTTGATTCACACACCTCTGCCACTCCTAAAGCCACCCTGTTCATCATCCACTAGGACTTCTGATATCTCTCTGTATGTATATTATGTACTGTGTGTCTGTGTGTGTCCAATTCTGGACATTGGCTTGACAGCCTGTTCCTTGAGGCCCAGCTGACACCCACTGTCCATATTGAATACATGCTAGGGCTGTCTTATACAGGACTGATGTATTGGCATTAGTGAGGTATTTATTACTTTTCATTG
Organism: Coenobita brevimanus; assembly: GCF_032717465.1. Taxonomy (NCBI): domain Eukaryota; kingdom Metazoa; phylum Arthropoda; class Malacostraca; order Decapoda; family Coenobitidae; genus Coenobita; species Coenobita brevimanus. The sequence continues at coordinate 29,870,436 of NC_137024.1, forward strand.
GGTCATATGATAGATCAGTAAAGTCAGTTTCAACTTAATTCAGATCCTTAACCCCTTAACTGCGGGGCGTCACTTTCGTGACGCTTGGGAGCAAGGGATCATACCGCGGGGCGTCGCTTTTGTGATTCTGTGTTATTTTGAATTCACCCGGGCTTCCAAGTGGGGGCTTGTATCATCTATCAGTACTGCCAATGTCCAACATTAGTCAGCACTCCTAATCTCATCTGTACTCCCATCCATTGTTGACAATTTAGCCATTTCTCCCCGTTCTTGACTCCCCTCCCTACCCCCCCTCCATTACCCTATCCTCTCACCTGCCCGGCCGTGCTACGCTAAGTAAATCTTCCCTGGAATTTTTCACTGATTTCATCCATTGAAATAAGCCCTATGCCCTATTCTTATACCAAATAATATATACAAGAAAGAAATAAGGTAAGTGAGAGTGCCATACACCTGGAATTGGCTAATTATCACCTGACAACACCTCACGTGCACTCGTTCGCTAATTTTCGCTGTTTTTTTCCCCTTGAAATATGCCGTATAATCTATTTTCGTAATAAATATACATATAAGGAGGGAAGGGAGAAGCCTAAGTGATATTTACATTCACCTGGAACTACCTAATTTATAATGTATTGTCTAGATTTCCTGCCAATCATTTCAGTGCTATACATAGCTGTTTCAAGAGCTAACATTGGTAGTACTGAATATCCCCTAAGTAGGCCTCCACCCGGCCCTCCCTTATCAGTTCACTCTCATCTTCCAAAGTAGAGGTACGTCTGTTTCTTCTTGCTGACTTCAGGGACTTTTTCACCCCCATGCAAAGGGCCCTGTGACCTTTACCCCCTACTAAACCTCGTGTGGAAAGAGGTAAAGGGCTGACAATTGATAAAAGAGTGACTACGATCTTTCTATTGAGTAAAACAGTGCAAGTGGAATTGTAAATAATGTGTAAATAATGTGTAAACAACAAGTGAAAGTATTGAATGTAAATATACGTGAACAATGGAAAATAGTTTTATAAGTTGCTTCAAGTGACAGTGCATAACACAGTGTAAATAAAATAGAAATGTAAATAACTTAAATAAAATAGAGAACGTAAATAGAAATGTAAATGAGTAGTATTATAAGAATACGAGTATATACCCTAGGAGTGATGAAAGTGAAAGTTTCACTCTAGCATGTCTGAATACTATGAGTTATGAGAGTGAAGATGAAAGTGACATTCACTCTCAATGCTAGTATACAGGACGAGAAAGTGAATGCTACGTATTTTACTGAAAGAAATTGGATCCCTACAGTGACAATAAACTAATACTACTGAAAGAAACTTATGGATGAAGACTGTAGATATATATAAGTGTTATATAGTAATAGAAATATAAAGTGTGAGGGGTTTTATGAATAATAAATGACAGAGTACCAAGAGCGAACTAGCGCAAGTGCGACGGTCAGACGCGCTCATAATTTTCATTGCTTTCACAGTGTTTTTTTTTTTTTTGGAGTATGGATCCCATACTACTTGAAAATCATAGAGTAGTGTTTATAGTGTTAATATCTGGCTGTGGTAATCATATTACGGGTTGTCGGGAAGTGTAAAGTGGAGACTTCGTTACCCAACTTCAGAGGTCTCCACAAGTCCTACGGTAACTGACGAAGGCTCAACAAACATTCCAGGAGAAAGCTGAAGGTATGTGCCATAAGCATATGTAATTTTAATATTCTAGGACTAATAACTGATTTTTGGCAAATATTTTTTGAGAGTCTGTCGGAGCCCTAGTAACCCCGTGGCACACGCAAAACATTGGTGAACATGCCCGCGGTGTAGGGGTTAAACAGCCCAAATGGAAACACAGGATTTATTGATCAATGATCCAATCGTGATAGCCATTTCAACAGTCCCTCTTTATGTCGTGTTAGCTACTGTTCTGGTTGCTGAGCTCCTTTGTTTTCTTTTCTCTTATTTTCCAACATTTATTTAGAAGTTCCTATGTATTTTCAAAACGTTTTTCCTTGGACAGCCCGAATGTAGACACATGATTTATTGATGTCACATATTTTCTTTCTAAGGTTTTCGCAGTTATTAATATTTATTTTAAATTATTGTTATGTACTCCATGATAGGTCAGAGGATGGTTCTATGGTTGAAAATGAAATACTCTTTGTTGAGTTGCGTAGTTGTCCACACTGTTTTGTACCTCGACTGATGGGCGAGAATCCGTATCTCAGATGACAAGTGTTCACTCCACCAATGACTGAAACATTAATCTAAGTTTATAAATTTATAAATCAACCTAAACACAAAATTTAAGTGTAAAATATCATCAAAATCAGTAAAATAAGAAAAGAAAAAATTACAAAACCAGGGGTACGCCTACGATAGGCAAGGTATGGTGGTATTTCTACCCCCATCAGTATTCTGGGGTATCGCATTTAGGGGTATCATAAATCTGGGTCTGCCTGTACTGTATAACCTGGCCTCTGTATATTATATTTACTAACTTTTCATATTTCTCACTGACTGAACAGCTATTTGGGGTTGTTTCTTCTGTGTTCAGATAGCTATACAGTATAGTTTATTGTTTTTGTATGGGTTATGATTAAATGGATAATGGATGTATAGTAAGTAGTGAGTGCTTGAATACAAGGCTTGTGGGAGGCTATAATTGGGATTGAATACTTGAGAGGAAGGCTGGATGATGGAGGGATGGAATGGAGAGGTATATGAAAGAGGGGAGTGTGAGTTGGGAGCAGGGCAGTGAAATGGAAGGGGACAGGGCGACGTGAAGGCGATTTGTTTGTGGCCACCCCATACGGGATTAAGGCGTCTGGCAGTAGATAGATAGACAGGTAGATGGCTGGAACTTGAATGTACTAATGTTGTGATGAGGGGGAGTAGATTGAGATAGTCTGGGCATGTTGAAAGGATGGAGAATAACAGTTGGGTGTGGAGGTGAGAAATGTGAATGTTGGGGGTAGGGTTGTGAGAGGCAGACCAAAAAAGGTCTGGAACAAGGTCATAGAGTGTGACTTCAGAGATAAGGGACTGAATAGGGAGGTTGCCAGAGACTGAGCAGCATGAAGAGCTGCCATTAGGTGACCAAGGCCAACACCTTTTTTTTTTTTTTTTTTTTTTTTTTTTTTGCGAGGAAGAAGGAACCAAAGGCCACGAGCCTGCAAAAGAGTTCCTTCTAAGAAAAAAAAAAGAAAAGAAAAGAAAGAGAGCCAAATTCAAGATCTCTTCATTTCGAGATGCCTGGACACACTGCGTTTGAAAGACTGGAGATCATAGGAAGCAGGAAATACAGACAGAGGGAGACAGTTCCAGAGTTGACCTGTTGTATAAATGAAGGATTGGGAGTAACGGTTAACTCTTGCATTAGAGAGTTGGACAGAAAAGGATGAGAGTTTATTGCTAGACGGGTGCATAGCACCCGTCATAAAGGTGGAGGGATGCAAGCAGACAGTTCAGAGGAGCAATGACCATGGAAGTAACGATAGAAAAGAGATCAAGAGGCAACAGTGCGGCAAAGAGACAGAGATTGAAGGGAGCCAGTAAGAGAAGCAGAGTTGATGAGACGAAATGCCTTTGACTCCACCCTGTTAAGAAGAGCCGTATGTGGGGAGCCTCCCCACACATGAGAGTTGTACTCCATACAGGAGCGAATAAATCCCGTGTATAAAGTCAACAACTGTGCTGGGATAAAAAAGGTACGGAGACGGCTTAGCACACCTAGTCTCTTGGAAGCAGATTTTACGAGAGATGTAATATGATCTTTCCAAGATAAGTCCTGAGTGAATGAAACCCCAAGCATGTTCAAGGATGATGCTGGATTGAGCTGGATATTATTAAATGTTAATGGGTACTCCTGTGGAAGACTCTGTCGGGTTGATAGGTGTAAAAACTGAGTCTTAGATGCATTAAAAACAACAAGATTATTTTTACCCCAGTCAGAGATACGAGCCAAGTCAGACATTAGGAGTGCCATAGCTTCATCTCGATTGTTGAAGTAACTGCTGGGATGGACGTTGAGGGAACCAAATGGAAAGGTGAAGGGTGGAATCATCAGCATACAAGTGGATAGGGTCAGATATACAGGTTAGAAGATCATTGATGAATAAAAGGAAGAGAGTGGATGATAGGACAAAGCCCTGAGGAACACCACTGTTAATAGATCTAGGAGAAGAACGAGGGCCGTCTACAACAGTGGCTATAGAACGACCAGAAAGGAAGCTGTTGATGAAGGCACAGATGGAAGGATAGAAACCTTAAGAGGGCAGTTTGGAAATTAAAGATTTGTGCCAGACTCGATCGAAAGCTTTTGAGATGCCAAGTGAAATGGCTAAGCTTTCGCCAAAGTCCCAAAAGGAGGATGACCAAGAGTCTGAAAGGTAGGTGAGAAGATCACCAAAGGAGCGTCCCTGACAGAACCCGTACCCATACTGGGTCTTTTTTCCTCCCACTTGCCAGAATGTGGCCATTAGGCATGATTATATATCACTGTTCAAATAAGCAGACTTACAAGATTGAAAATAATAATGTGACTGGGAAGTGGGAATAAGGCAGTGCACCACAGGCTAGCACTTCATCGTATGGGGGAGGTTACTCACACTGTCAGATACTGAAGCAGGTTGCAAACTTGTTTTTTATATTTTGTCAAATTAGGATCATAATCATTAGATTGAATCATGTTACTGTGTATTCAAAGAAGAGTGTAGGTCATATGTTAACACTGAGTATAATCACATTTATTGTTATTATCAAAGAGCCCTCTTTCCGCCTTTTTTTAATAATTTCCTTGTAACAAAAGGCAATCATTGGTACCTGACTTGATCAAGTTCAATACAGGAAGAGTACAGTTCTAGCACTCTTGATGCATCTGTACAATACACATCCATCACATTCTCTGTCTTCTTCATTTTTACCATATTTATATAAAAAAAAATCCATTTTGATTTTTAAAATTATTTTTTCACTGATTTAAATCGATTTAAATCACACGATTTAAATAATTTGCTTTACATCATAACAACCCTGCCTGTATGTACAGTACCACTCCTAAGTGTGGCAACATTCTTCAGTATTTCAGTTATGTAAACATAAAACACATCAGAATATCCAATATAATGTTAGACACTGACAAAACAATGCATTAACAACAAACAGTACAGTACTTATCACTTAGTAAACGGCAGACAAGCGTCGTAACCCGTTAGCCTCTAGTTGGTGTACAGTAATCCCGTGTGGTCTAGTGGCTAACGTAATCACTAGTGGTGGCTGTATCGATACCAAAATATTGGTACATCTGATACTGATTTTATCTGCAAGCATTGGTATTGATGGCTAGGTATCGATTACTATCAGTACTAAAATACTTTCCAATTAACTGCATGAGTGTGGGTGTGTGTGGAAGAAATAGAATCTAAAGGCGAATGTAGGGAAGAGTAAAGCTATGGTCTTTGAGAGAAGTGAAGCCACTGGATGAGGAGGATATGGATAATGTGTGTTCAAGTACTGTACTTGGGTAGTGTGATGAGTAAGGATGGAGTTTAGAGGGTAAAGTGCTTGAAAGTGTACAACAGGGAAGAAAGGTTGCTGGTTCTTTGAAAGCAGTGATAAGAAAGGATGAAGTGAGCATGGAAGTTAAAAAGTCACTGCATGATGGTATTGTGATACCAACTGTAACGTATGGAAGTGAAACTTGGACCTTGTTGGAAGGACACCAGTCAAGAGTGAGAGCAGTGGAAATGAGTTATTTGAGGGGAGCATGTGGAGTTACATGGAGAGACAGACTGACAAATGAGGAAGTAAAGGAGCACTGGGGTGTGGATGTGGATGTGATAGAAAGCATTAGGAGAAATAGATTGAGGTGGTTTGGCTATGTAAAGAGGATAGAGAGCGAGAAACTAATGAGGAGAGTGTATGCGAGTGAGGTGGAGGGGGGAGAGGGAGGGGGAGGCTGAGGATGAGGTGGAGGGAAGGAGTGGAGAGGTATGTGAGGGAGGGGGTGTGAGGTGGGAACAAGGCAGCAATTTTTTTTTTTTTTTTTTTTTTTTTTTTTTTTTTTTTTGGTGAGGAAGAAGGAACCAAAGGCAATGAGCCCGCAATACTATTCCCTCCAAGAGCAAAACAAAATACAAGAGAGAGCCAAATTCAAGATCCATTCATTTCGAGATGCCTGGACACACTGTGTTTGAAAGACTGGAGATCATAGGAAGCAGGAAATACAGACAGAGGGAGACAGTTCCAGAGTTGACCTGTTGCATAAATGAAAGACTGGGAGTAACAGTTGACTCTTGCATTAGAAAGTTGGACAGAAAAGGGGTGAGAGTTTGCTGCTAGACGGGTGCTACACGCCCGTCGTAGAAGTGGAGGAATGCATGCAGACAGTTCAGAGGAACAGTGACCATTGAAGTAGCGATAGAAAAGAGATAAAGATGCAACACAGCGGCGAAGAAACAGAGGTTGAAGGGAGTCAGTAAGAGGGGGAGAGTTAATGAGACAAAAAGCCTTTGACTCCACCCTATTGTGGGGAGCCCCCCCATACATGAGAGTTGTACTCCACACAGGGGCGGATAAAACCCCTGTATAGAGTCAACAATTGTGCAGGGGTAAAGAAGGAACGGAGTCGGCTTAGCACACCCAATCGTTTGGAAGCAGATTTTACAAGAGATGTAATATGATCTTTCCAAGACAAGTCCCGAGCAAATGAAACCCCAAGCATGTTCAACGATGATGCAGGATTAAGTTGAGTATTATTAAACATAAGTGGGTATACCTGTGGAAGATTATGTGGGGTTGATAGGTGCAAAAACTGAGTCTTTGATGCATTAAAAACAACAAGATTATTTTTACCCCAGTCAGAGATACGAGCCAAGTCAGACATTAGGTGTGCCATAGCCTCATCCCTTGCCTGTTGAAGTAACTGCTGAGATGGACGTTGTGGGAATCGAATGGAAAGGTGAAGGGTGGAGTCATCAGCGTATGAGTGGATAGGGTTAGATGTACAGATTAGAAGGTCATTGATGAATAAAAGGAAGAGAGTTGGTGATAGGACAGAGCCCTGAGGAACACCACTGTTAATAGATCTAGGAGAAGAACGATAGCCGTCTACAACAGCGGCTATAGAATGACCAGAAAGGAAGCTAGAGATGAAGGCACAGATAGAAGGATAGAAACCGTAAGAGGGCAGTTTGGAAATTAAAGATTTGTGCCAGACTCGATCGAAAGCCTTTGAGATGTCAAGTGCAATGGCAAAGCTTTCGCCAAAGTCCCGAAAGGAGGATGACCAGGAGTCTGAAAGGTAGGTGAGAAGATCGCCTGTGGAGCGTCCCTGACGGAACCCATACTGACGATCAGAAAGAAGGTTGTGATAGGAAAGATGCTTTAAAATTTTTCTATTGAGAATTGACTTGAAAACTTTTGAGATACAGGATGTTAAAGCAATTGGACGATAGTTAGAGGGTTGGGAATGGTCACCCTTCTTTGGGACTGGCTGAATGAGAGCAAACTTCCAGCAAGAAGGAAAGGTACAAGTTGACAGACAAAAGCGAAAGAGTTTGCCTAGGCAGGGAGTAAGCACAGAAGCACAGTTCTTGAGAACAACAGGAGGGACTCCATCAGGCCCATATGCCTTATTAGTACTGAGGCCAGCAATGGCAGAAAATACATCAGCTGAAGAAATTTTAATGTTAGCCATGAGGAAGTCAGAGGGGGGAAGTGAGGGAGGAACAGCACCGGAATCGTCTAAGGTGGAGTTGGAGGAGAAAGTCTGAGTGAAGAGATCTCCTTTATCAGTAGAAAAAATAGCTACAGAGCCATCAGAGTAGAAAAGAGGAGGGAAGGATGATGAGGTAAAGTTGTTAGAAAGGTTTTTGGCAAGGTGCCAGAAGGAGTGGGAAGAATTCGAGTTAGAGAGTTGAGAGCATTTTGTAGGGATGAAATTATTCTTAGCAGAGCGAAGAACAGACTTAGCACGATTCCGGGCAGAAATGTATAAAAGATGTGATTCAGGGGTGGCACTGGACAGGGCAACATAGAGGTTATTTGTGTGTGGCCACCCATTACGTGATTGAGGTGTCTGGCAATAGATAGATAGAAGGTATTTTCAGAAAAACTTATGTATTTCATTGGGAAGTAATGATTTTAAGATTTATTAGCACACTGAATGACAGTTTTGGTGCTCATGTTCCCCTAAAATAGTGGCCATATACAGTGCCTGCCATTGCATTACGCCCAATAGGGCATGAAGTAATGCAATAGCGGTGATCACTCCACCCCTCTTAACTCCAGGATACCCAGGCTGCGGTGTGTATCGTACGTCTGGCACGTCAGAGGCAGGCATAGAGGAGGGAGGGAGGTGGAAAAGCAAGCCCCAGTTACCCCACAGAGTTGTTTGAGGGGGGTTGTGCTATTCTTGCTCCCCACCTGGACCCTGCCCTCAGCCCCCATTTTGTCTACATATTTTGTGGCCTGGTGGCAATATGGGGAAGAGAAGGGACATAACTAAAGAGGAGATTTCATCCATTACCAGTCTCTACAAGGCACAGAAGCCCACAAAGGAAATAGCAAGGGATTGTTGGTGTCAGTGTACAATCTGTGAACTTTTGGACCAAATGATTTCGTGATGGCGGAGGGGTAGCAACACCGCATCATCAAGGACGTCCAAGGAAGGTCTGTAAAACCTCACCTCGCACTCTAACTATCCTGAAACGTCAAGTGGAATGAACTCCACGTGTAACAGCACGTTTGCTAAGGGAACAAAATCCCCGGCTGCTGGTAGAGGTGTCAGTGAGGAGAGTGCAGCAACACTTACACGACGGTCTCAAATTTCGCAGCCATCGACCCGTCAAGAAGCCACTCATCACCCTTACACAGAGGCAGCATAGGGTCATGTTTGCCAAGAAATATTGACAGTGGGATCCGACTAGATGGCAACAAGTGCTATGGAGCGATGAGGCAATATTTACTGTGACTGGCAGCCAAAATGGCAACGTGTATCGGCGCCCAAGAAGTGACCCCCTAGACCCAAAGTATGTATGCAGCACAGTAAAACACCCAGATTCATTAATGGTATGGGGATGTTCTACATTTTTCGGTGTGGGTGACTTAGTAGTGCTTCCTGCTAATCAAATAATAAACCAATATAACTACCTTGAGTTATTATGTGATTATTTACCCAGCTCCTTTGAAAAGTGCAGAGCTGAGGTGTTTCATCAGGATGGTGTCTCTTGCCATATGGCCAGATCTGTGAAACAGTGGCTCACTGACTGTGCTGTAGAGTTTATTGATGATTGGCCAGCAAACTCACCAGACCTCAGCCCGATAGAAAATCTTTGGGCTATCATAAAGCGGCATCTCCAGGGGAAGGACATCAACAGCATCCCCAAGCTTGAGGCCACCATTTGGGAGGAGTGGGCCAATTTAGACCCTGAAATCTTTAGAAACCTTGCAGAATCAGTGCCTTCACGCTTACAGCAGTGCATCAAGAGGAGAGGGAAGTCCATTGATTACTAGGTGAATGATGAGTGCTGAAATTATATTTTCATACATTTTTTTATCATGTAGCTTACCCTAACACCCTACCGGGCATAATGCAATGGCGGGCACTGTACAGTAATTATTTTAACACAGACTGAGCCAGATGTGAGTAATTTTATTAAATTTTTAGGTAGAGTATCGCACTGGTAGGTATTAATTACTAAAGTACCTAGCTGTCAATGTCGATAATCAATACCACCGATACTGGCCAACAAAGTACAGTACAGTAATCGGTATCGTATCTTTAGTCATTGGTATCACCCTCACTAGTAATCACTTAACAAATGTCTGAAAACTCCTCCTCCAACCATAGGAGCAGGACTGTGAGTGGGGACGTGTGGTAACCACTACTGAACACAACATTGCCATGTCTCTACTGGCCAGCCAGGCAACTTAGATCATTCAGTAGGGAGGCAGACAGCCTTTTCTGATCAGCTGGTGGGTTATATTCTTTTACCATCGTGCAGCTTAGCTTGAGAGGCCAGCCAGGCCACTTTGACAATTCAGTAGGGAGGCAGACAGCCATTTCTGCTCAGCTGGTGGGTTACATTCTTTTACCAATGCGTGGCTTGGCTTGAGAGGCTGGCAAGACAACTTTGACCATTTGTTAGGAAGGCGGATAGCCATATTTGCCCAGCTTGTGGGTTAGGGGCTGTATTACTCACGTGCGACCAGTAACGTCTGAGTGATCGAGCAGGCCAGGGGAGTTTGAGTGATCAGCGAGGAGGCGGATGGCCATATTTGCTCATCTTGTGGGTTAGGGTCTATTACCTGCACTTTTTTTTTTTTTTTCTTTTTTTCTTTTTTTTTAATAACAACAGAGGAAGGAAAAACAAATGAATTAAAAAAAAAAAAGAATCCATACACCAGATTACTGGTGTCCTCTCTTCATAAAATATCTGTAACAGTTAGACTTAAACAGCTGTAGGTTGAAGTTTGGAGGGAAACAACTCTGGGAGAAGCGAGTTCCAGAGAGATGCAGTTTGTGGAATGAAAGAATTCTGATAGGCAGAAGTTCTGCAATATGGCTGAGTGACATTCCAGTCATGAGCACTACCAGATGCCCGTGTAGCACGAGGGAAGGCAGAGAGACCAGCCGACCGCCAAACTAGTTTTTTGAATTTGTAGGCTGCCTGACTGGCAATGTCAGAAATTTTATGGTTGGAGACACAAAAAGATTCAGATACAAAAATAATAGAGCAAAGACCTAACATTTGACTACGGAGTGTCTGGGTAATCGAGTGATTATTAGAAGCGTAGGTAGCCTAATTCCTCTTCCCAGTGCATTCATAATTTACCTTCCCTTCACAGACTCATAACCCCTCCCTCCCACATGGGTGCCTGCATGTGCATGCACACACACACACTCACTCACACACACACACACACACACACACACACACACACACACACACACACACACACACACACACACACACACCATGAATGGAGTAGTACATGGCAAATGGAATCCAATGTGGACAAGTGTCATGTAATCAAGTTTGGTAAAAGTGGAAAAAGACCAGATTGGGATTATAAGTTAGGAAATAAAACCCTATACACATCAGAAAGAGAGAAAGACCTAGGTGTGATTATCAATAACAGACTATCTCCGGCTGACCACATCAGCAAGAAGGTACGGAACATGTATACACTGCTTGCAAATATGAGAATAGCTTTCACATACATAAATGAAGACATGCTAAGAAGGATAATAACATCATTCATTAGACCAACCCTGGAATATGCATCAGTAGTCTGGAGTCCTCATCTCAAAAAGCATATAGAGAAGATTGAAAAAGTTCAAAGGGCCGCTACAAGATGGATACCAAGCTTAAGGAACCTAAGCTACGAAGAAAGACTAAATAAACTGAATCTACCAACACTACAGGAGAGAAGAAAAGAGGTGACATGATAATGCTGTATACAGTAAGTGCATATCAGGGAAGGAGAAAATAGACATAAATGATTACTTAACATATGGAGAAGCATCAGCAAGAGGACACTGCAAAAAACTGCATAAGAAGAGAGGTGATAAAGACGTAAGGAAATTCAGTTTCCCAAACAGAGCAATTGATCAATGGAATGCACTACCGAATGAAATAGTGTGTGCCAAAACAATTCACAAATTTAAGGATATGTACGATAAATATGGTTTAAGACACGGGACAGTATGAGCTTGACTCATTCCTGTAAAGATACAATTAGGTAAGAACAATTAGGTAAGAACACACACACACACACACACACACACACACACACACACAGGACCTGATGGAATTTCTAATTGGGTACTGAAGGAATGCAGAGAACAACTGGCGGATAAAATTCACAGTTTAATCGTATGTTCTCAGGAAGACGGGAAAGTGCCACAAGAATGGAAGAGGGCAAATATGGTACCAATTTATAAGGGAGGAAACAGGGAGGAACCCCTGAATTATAGACCAGTGTCTTTAACCAGCATGGTCGCAAAATTGTGTGAGAGAATCCTGAAAAACAGATGGATAAAATATCTAGAAGAGATGAATATTTTGGCTGAATGTCAGTTTGGATTCAGAAGTGGAAGATCATGTGTTTGTTGAGCTTTTACTCAAGAGTGATTGACGTGGTACAGGAGAGAGATGGTTGGGTGGATTGTGTGTATTTAGACTTAGAGAAGGCCTTCGACAAGGTACCTCATAAGAGACTAATGTGGAAACTAGAATATATAGGAGGACTGATGGGGAAACTCCTGGAATGGATGAGAGATTTTTGAGAGACAGACAAATGAGAACAGTAATAAAGGATAGGATGTCTTGATGGAGGGAAGTAACAAGTGGAGTCCCTCAAGGCTCGGTGTTGGCGCCAGTAATGTTCCTGATTTATGTAAATGATATGGTAGATGGAGTGAACAGTTATGCAAGTCTGTTTGCTGATGATGTAAAGATCTTGAGGAAGGTAGAGGTTGAGGAGGATTGTAAAATGCTGCAGGAGGATTTGGATAGGATACATGATTGGAGCCAGATGTGGGAAATGAAATTTAATGTAAAGAAATGTAAAATATTGGAAATGGGTAAAAGTACCAGGAGGCCATCACTGAACTATTTGTTGGGTAATGAATTAATCACAAAAATGAGAGAAGAGAAAGATTTGGGAGTGCTGGTCCAAGATAGTTTGTCACCTGAAAAACACATTAACAAGATAGTTAGAGAGATGTATAAACTCTTAACTAACATAAGAGTAGCATTTCATTATATGGATGAGGAGATGATGAAAAAATTGATAGTGGCCATGATCTGCCCCAGGTTAGAATACGCAGCGGTAGTGTGGTCCCCACACAAAAAGAAAGATATAAACAAGATTGAGAGAATACAAAGAACAGCAACCAAGATGGTCCCTAGTCTGGCAGATCTGTCATACAGAGAAAGGCTGGAAAAGCTGGATTTGCCTTCCTTAGAGGAAAGGAGAAAGAGGGGAGATATGATTGCAGTGTTTAGGACCATGGTGGGAGTAGATAAAATTGACCGAGAAGATCTGTTTGTATGGGATAAGAGAGCAACAAGAGGACACGGAATGAAATTGAAATAGCCAAGCTGCTTGAAGGATATCAAGAAATATAGTTTTCCTTACAGAAGTATAGACTTATGGAATAGCCTGGACAAAGAGATCGTCCAGTTTAAAAACTTAAATGAGTTTAAAGCTAAATTTGATTTACTGAGAAACAGCGACGGGAACCCACGAGCATAACACATTTCGTGTATATCACAATTAGGTATATAAGGTAAATACATAAATATTTGGAACAACTTAGATGAAAAGGTGGTGCGGGAGAAAAACATTCATGTGTGTAAAAGTAGACTAGATAAATGTGGATGAAGACAGGACAACACGAGCATTGCTCAATTCCTGTATACTACAAATAGGTAAATACACACACATACACACACACACACACACACACACACACACACACACACACACACACACACACACACACACACACACACACACACACACACACACACACACTACCAGTACATACATACCAGAGAGAGTGAGAGAGAGAAACTAATTCAAAACTAATTCATTTTCTTAACCCAACAGGCAGTGAGAGTCCTGTTTTTGGCCACTTTGGAGATACTGGACTGAAGGATATTGAAGCCATGATGGAAGCAGAGGACTCACCTCGCCCCAACAAGATCTCGGCTCCCTATGAGGTTCCTCAGTTTCCAATTGAACAGATTGAGGACAAACTGAAACTCCATCGTCAGCTGAGTGCCATGTGGGTTGGAATTTTGCAGGATGGTCCATGTATTGTACCCCTTTACCTCTTGGCTGGTGAACTCTCGTACATTGTGGGAGTGGCTCAGTTAATGTTAGCAATTTCTACCCTGCATCATCTTCTAGTTCCCATATTCCTTTTTCATGACGTATTCCTTTTTACCGTTCAAGAACTGCATGTCTGATTGATAATGCCATAAGGCAGCCCCAGTATAATTGCATTTCTCACATAGGCTAAACAAACTGATCCATCCCTGCAACACACATGATGAAACCAGATAAGTGTTAAGGGGGTGCTGTCAATAGACCACCTCTTATGCTATTGATTTTTACTAATCCTACTCATTCCCAAGAGATACTTCCCATTGAGTGGTAGGTGGTGGCAGCCATCATCTACTCACTTGATGTAGTGCTGCCTACTTCTTCCTTCACCTTTATCAATCTTTTTCTGTGTCTGACCTCTTTCTTCCTATTTCTCCTATCTTTCTGGTAACTTTTTACCTGTGGTGATAGCTAGCAGGTCAGTTAGTGGCCTTTGTTCTTCTTCTTCACCTTCTGCTTGTGGCGGCTTTGTTAAAAGGAGGCCTTTGGAGACATAAAAGTGGTACCATATGTGGTAATTAGCAGTGAAGTATCCAAATCTGCCATCAGCTGACACCTGAGCTGGCGCGATCTAACGACAGCTTCAGTAAAAGTGATTAATACAGTATAGGCAAACTGAAACAAGAGCCTTGCTGCAGGCCCCAGAGCAATTCTACTCTTGTTATTGCTATTCATTCCTTTTCAGGTGGCCTTACGTTGAGTGACAGGCCAAATGGTTTCCTGCAAGCCAATAAGTCAGGAAACCAATTACAGTGCTGGGTGGTAACCATATAACCAACCCATTTGTGTTCCCTACGTGTCAGCAAGTGAGTTGGTGGAGGGTTAGTGCCCCTTCCCATAAAACAACAAGTGGCCGAACTACGGTACCTGATTTTGGTGACATCTTTCCCACTTTATCTTGCTACCTTTAGAAAGTTTTATTCAGCTTAAGAGAGACGTTTTGAACTGCATGAGGTAGCTATAGCCCCCTTTAACTCTTTCATTACCAGGGATCTGAATAGTGTTTAGTATCATCAGATGTAAGCTACAAAAATATTGATATGTTTTAAATATCAGTACCAACTTGCCTAGCCCCGGGCTCCTACGCTCCTCATGGGGCAATGTAGGATTGGATGATGGATGGATGGATTAAGTGTAGGGGTTAGGGAAGAGTAATAAGTTGTTGTATGATGTTTAGAAGTACAGTACTTTTATTGCAGTTATTCTGAATGGACACTGAACAGTAGGATCAGACATTCTCACATTAGCTTGATTATCACATCCTCAATGATGATGTCTTTTTTCATATTTTTTACCTGCGGCGATAGCCCGCAGGTCAATGAGTGGCCAACGTTTTTCTTTTTTTGCTTCTACTTCTGGCGGATTTGTTAAAAGGAGGCCTTTGGAGACATAAAAGTGGTACCATATGTGGTAATTTGACATAGGAGAATCCAAATCTGCCATCAGCTGACACCTGAGGTGGCGTCATCTAGCGACAACTTTAGTAAAACTGGGTAATTTAAACCTGCCTTGCTGCAGGTCTCAGAACAATTCTACTCTTGTTTTCTCTCTAGGCCGTTTTTTATAGCTTTAGAGGGTGAGTTCATTAATCAAGTGTTGGATGTAGCCATCATTAACTTCTCCACCACTAGGAGGCTCTTCTTAGCTAGTAAAATCTAACAGCAGCAAGAATAAAATTCAGAAAATCATCATAAGAAGGGGCTAGGGTGACTTGGTGTTTGACAGTTATCATGTGATGTATATGTCCCAAGTCAATAATTTGAGCCCATGCTATGGCAGATATACAGTACCCTCGCGTCCAGCATGGTAATATTGTCATGCATGGGTCACGTGTTGGACCAAAAACGTGTTTGACTAACAATAGAGCTTATGGGGAAAAATGAATTATGTCAGCAACCCTCTGAAGAGTCACCCTAAATACCTACCATATACCTATACATATATTGGTACTATTGTAATTATAATAAATGGTAATGTGCTATGAATGATAACTAACCTATTAGGATAGTGTGGTGGGCTTGCTGGGAATGGAAGGTGGTATCCAAGGCTGTAGGCAGTCTTACTGGGTCCCCGGAGGATGGCTGCTGGCGTCACTAGCGGGTAATGGCTGTTGCTCCTCCTCAACCTCCCTCATAAATCCTTCGAAATCACACTCAGAATCACTATCTTCGTCCACAGCCATGGGAGGTCCTGCTTCTGCCTGTCCTAGCACTGTAATCCTCGGCAAAGTGCATGCTTCTCACACTGTTGCCAGAGCCCCGTCTCGTGACTGTGGAAAGTGATCGCTGTCGCTGACTCGGTAGAGAATAAGGAGAAGCAACTTTGTTTATAAACTGGTATGCACGCCAATGAGAAGGGTTTCAAAATGATTAATATTTATTCTAAAATATTAATATGTATTCAGTGTCAGGCTAAATGTTCAGTGCTGTAGTACGATACATTCTCTGTCGAGTTGCCTGGGTTTTGGTCACACTGTTTGGCCATCGTATCCTTGGCAGGAATCCATCCAGATGAATTCCAAATGCCTGTGGTATCGTCGGCAATTTTATCACGTTACCGTTCCGATTTACCATCGTATCCTCGGCAAACCTGGTATGAAGTGCCGTGTGATAGCCTTCGACTGCCAGGATCTTGTCTTAGTTTTTTATTATGATCACGGTGGCTTCATTCATGTCGTAGGCCTTGGCAATGTCAACTTACCTCTCCCCTTTCTTCTTCCTCTCGATGCTTTCTAGCTTGGTGGCCTGAGGGAGGTGCCGACGCTTCTTGGGGTTCTCAGAAGGCTTCCTAGGCATCGTGAGCAGGGTAAAATGCAGTAACAAGGGCAGAAAATGCAGCAAAAAAAAAGCACCTTCCAGTGCAATTATGCGACTGATTGGCGCTGTGGCGGGAGAAATTTAAACAAAACATCACGTGACAGCAGAAACGTTTTTAATTGGGCGGCATCACGATCACGTCACGATAGCGGGCGGGGAAGGCTACTTGATCAGAAGTTTTCATTGGCTATCATCATCATGGGAATGTCCAGTATGACCATGTTGGACCGGGGGTGATCGTGCTAGAGTGAACTCTGCGGATTTCGCCCACTTCTCAGAGCTCTGTGCGTGTTATGCTAACACACTCGTGTTGCAGTAATTAAATCGTATTAAATAATACTAATTAATTGCTATCTGTGCTGGACGTGAATCGTGCTGGACTAACGCGTGTTGGACGCGAGGGTACTGTATAAAGTAGGTGAGTACTGGTAATACTGTACAGTGGGGTAATTGCACCAGTTTTTTTACTGCATTTTTCATTTATTGTTAATACATGGAAACAAGTGTCATTTGCTTCAGTTTATTGCCTCAAGTTATAGGTACTGTATTTGTACAAGGAAATTATACTGTCAAAACAGAATTGCTGCATAAAATAATGTCACTGATATGTGGGAAAACATGATGACACAATTGCTCCGTGCTTTGGGGCAATTGTTCTGGTCTGTATAAAATTATTTTCCTTCATAAACACTGTTTGCTAGCACCATTTAAACCCTCAGACCACCACATGCCAGGCAATATTTAATGAAGCCGTCACCTCACTACAGGCAATTTTTCGGAATCCATAGAAAATTGCTTGTTTTCAGACCTTAATATTTCAGAAACCATAGGGCTTGGGGAAACAAATTAATGACCATTTTACTCACCAACTATTCCTCTTGCAAATGAAAGTATCCCCAGGCCTCTAGGTCATTGTGTTGATGAGTAATGACATGGGGAAGAGAACTAATTTTTGCCGCAAGAGCAGCGTAAGAGCAGGATGTGTTCGTGCATCTGCCTGCAGCGCCGACTATGGCTTTGCTCTCAACGTGATTATGTACTCCACTACTAGATAAACTAGACACTGTTGCATCCAAGGCATGCCTTATGGCACTATCACTGAACCCTTTTCTAGTATCCTTGGAAAGAGGTTTGGCAGGGGCGGATGATGCAATTGGCTGCAGGCAGCACGGATGGAATCAGACAAAGAGGAACCTGAGGGAAGCATTGTACACCTGGCAAAAGCAAGGGACAGACTGATGTGCCAGTTTGGTATAGAGGGACTCCCTACCCTTTGGTGGCAAGATGAAATGGCAGCAGTTCAAACTGTGGCAGGAAGACACTTGTGTGTATAGCCGTTACCCAGCGGTCCCATAGCAGCCCGATTGTGACGTGTATACACTTTACCCGGCGGATTGAGGTTAAACGCTGCTGAGAACAGAGCATTGCAAGAAGTTAGACAAACATACAGTGCTGAGAGCACAACATTGTGGAGCATTTGAAAATCATATAGCATACAGTGGAAATGGAAATTGTGAATGTGTTTAAGTACAGTTCAGTCATTACTCGTTTTACAATAATTCGGTTTACAATAATTAGCTACAACGATAATAGAAAAGTTCCACCCCAAAATTCGATTTACAATAAATTTCCTGCTATAACGATTTTGCCATCGGAAAGCGCCTGGCACACGCAAGGTGACCGTAGCTTGTCTCAGGCAAGATGGCGGCCCTGGCGTGCAGCGCATTGTTATGCTTCAGGTCCCGCCACCCCTTCAAAGCCCTGTCTTTTTAACTTGTTCATGTGTGCCCCTCTGTTATCGTCACCTCTCAGCCAAACATCGAACTGCAGAACTGTGGATTTGTGTGCCCAGTGGTAGGGTCAGTGCCATTGTAGGCCCCAGCGCTATGGTTGGTGCAGGTATGGGTCCCAGTGTTGAGGTTGGTGCAGGTATGGGCCGGATTCCTCTCCCCCTAACCTGTTCCTGTTTGACTCAGAGGCTGACCACTAGTGCCTGTAAGCAAAGGCTGTCCCCCCAGCCTTGGGGAGGACGACTTGGACCAACACAAGAAGGAATGAAGGTGGGTTGTCATTTATGGTTCAGTCTTGGTTAGGTGACTTTGGGAAGTTGAGTTGACGTAACCCCCCTTTTATAATGTGTTTCAATCTCCCGATTTACGATAAAATCGGTATACAATAAGGTATGACCTGACCTAACCCCATCGTGAAATGAGTAATGACTGTACTTGGGTAGTGCGATGAGTAAGGACGGAAGTTTAAAGGGTGAAGTGCTTGAAAGGGTACAGCAGGGAAGAAAGGTTGCTGGTTCTTTGAAAGCAATGATAAGGTACAGAGAAGTGAACATGGAAGTAAAAAATACACTGCATGACAGTATTGCGAGACCAACTCTAACGTATGGAAGTGAAGTTTGGACCTTGTTGGAAGGACACAAGTCAAGAGTGAGAGCAGTGGAAATGAGTTATTTGAGAGGAGCATGTGGTGTTACATGGAGAGACAGATTGACAAACAAGGAAGTGAAGGAACATTGTGGTATGGATGTGGATGTGATAGAGAGCATTAGAAGAAATGCATCGAGGTGGTTTGGCAATGTGGAGAGGATGGAGAGCGAGAGACTAATGAGGAGAGTTTATGCGAGTGAGGTGGAAGGAGGGAGAGGGAGGGGGAGGCTGAGGATGAGATAGAGGGATGGAGTGGAGAGGTTTATAAGAGAGGGGGATGTGAGCTGGGAGCAAGGTTGTGAAGTGGCATTGGACAGGGCAACATCTATGCGATTTGTTTGTGACCATCCCTTACAGAATTGAGGCATATGGCAATATATAGATAGATACACAAAGGCAGTGTTAATCTACTTAAAATTTACAATAAAAGTCCTCTCATTCGGCATCATCAGGACCAAGCAGGTGCCGAAAGAGCAGAAACTGCCAAATGGCCGGAAAACCTACGAAAAAGCTTCTTGCAGTCATTGGCTGCATTTCAACAGTTGTAGCACCACGAAATGAAACAGGGCAATCAAGAGTGAAAGTGTGGGGTTAAGGGGGGGAGGGGCTTGTCACAGCCTCTATCATGGTTGGAACTATTTGGAGCGATGGGTCTTTCTGGCGACATCTGGCAGCTGTAAATGGTTTTTGATCACAATTGTGTAAAGGATAACAGAACTCTACATACCAGGGTATTTTTCTGTGTATTTTGGGAGAGTGAACGTATTTTGAATACTCACATCATCAGTGAAAAGATTTGTTACAATACCCTCTTCATTTCAGTTACGTAATAATTTTTTGCATAATGAAAATGAAGGCCATGCGGATTTAAAGAGTATATATTGAGAGTTTGTTTTCATTCATGAATGCAAAGATCATACTTCTGTGTAGTACCTCCTCAGCTCTGCACAATCATCATATCTTCCAAAGTCATCTTGTTCCATTGCAGTCTTGCACTGCAGGGTCCATTTTGTTTTCAAAATCAGGAAATCACTGGAGGAAGCAGCTGTGACAAAGGCAGGTGTTGTTATGGTTCTTTGATATGGCTTACATAGAGATTAAATATTTCTAAGTATTTCAGAAATATTCATTTACAATTATATGTTGCAGACAGATATTCAGGTAACTTGTTAATATTGTTGTCAGTAATGCACAAATACAGTATATATAATTACTATTGTATTATTCCAGTTATTGTGTTCTAAAAGAAAGATATCTAGAGTAAATGGGATTTGGCACTCCAAGTATTCGGTGGTTTCACTGCTGCTTCCACTACCCCAGGACTGCCGTGTGGCGCTAAGGCCTGTTGAAACCCACCGTGGTCGGTCACCCAATGCAATCAGTGTCTATCAAGTGTTATTGGTCAACCATAAGCACAGAATATTTAATAAGCAACTTATATATAATTTATTGATACAATGCACATGAACTTACCTTAACCTAGGTGTATATACATAAAGTAGTCCCTCCGTGATCCGATGTAATAGAGCCAAAGGCATGTCCGGGACTTGGGTTTGTCCGAGACTTGGGAAAATGCCCCATGGACAGGTAGTTATGGACCCTAACCCAATCTGACTTTGAAAACCACCTAACTAACTCGGTACGGAACCTGCACAGCACCTATTTAAGACCCCTATTCACATAAATAAGGGACAGAAACCATAAAATAAATGAAAAGGAACCGGAGAATGAGAAATTAGAAGTGAGTATGGAAAATATTTAGCAGTGTATAGGGTACTTACGACACGTTTGTGGCCTTCACGAGGATTAACCTGCCTCCTCTTTGGCTCTGAGAGTGGTGAAGGTGCACTTGTAGCATGTTCAGTAATCCAGTGTTGTACTAAACTTTATCCTTTGCATTGTGAATTATAAGTGTTTAACACTGCACATTCTGTTCTTACTTGCACCACACCAGTTGCAACATGCCAGTGTTGCACTCTGCACTTAATCCTTTGCACTCTGAATTCTAATTTCTTAACACTGCGTAACACTGTAAAGTCTCAAGTGGTCTAATGGCAAGATATTACAGTTTATTCACTGTTTATTCACAAAAACGAGCCGTGGGCAGCCATGGCGACAAGCACACGGTTACGACGGTATGTAAGGGGGGAACTGGGGAGGAATGCAGGGGCACTCTAACAGTTGTCAGAGTAACTATGCGCCAAAACATAGCTGTTCATCACCACGTGGCAAATTTAAAATTGGAATGAACACATTTGTCACTTGTGGGAGTGTGTGTGTGTATGTGTGTGTGTGTGTGTGTGTGTGTGTGTGTGTGTGTGTGTGTGTGTGTGTGTGTCCAAAAACCAAAATGTTCAGGACTTGGGGTATCTGGGACATGGGCATCCGGGTCTTAAAGGGATTACTGTATGTAGTGTACATCTTAAAATAGCACGACAGTTTCCAAACTTTCAAAAGGTCCTGCTCACAAAGCCAGACATTCACGAGTTATGATGGCCAACTGCGCATGCAGTGTTGGCAAGCAGAAATCTTCAGAAGCACTAAGCTCAACTTTAAAATGCGCCAAGCTATAGGTGAACTGTTAAAATTTTTGCACTAAATTGTACTTCAAAATGCTCTAGATATAGAAGAAAATCTAATACAGTAGAACCCCATTCATCCGGAAGTTAAAACACCAGCAGTTTTAAAAAACTAGCAAATACAGAGTGTATAAAAATGTTTGACTAGGGAAAAAAAAAATATATTTGAATTTTGCGCACTTTTATGAATGCGCCGAGTGGATGGTTCTAGTCTGTGCTGGTTGGGTGATTCTAGGTTGCCCTGGGTGGATGGCCGCACACGTGGATGGTTTTGTATAGTACAAAGCGGCGCGACCTTTGTTTGCACTGTCGCCAACCAGAGTAGGTCACTGCTGCCGCTCCGAAACTATCTTCATGTTTTGTGCCACTTTTACAAGAAAAGTCTATCACAAAATCATCCAGCAATGCCTAAGGACGATTCTAACAAGAGAAAAAGGGTGGTGTTAACTCTAAAACAGAAACTAGAGATATGTAAGAAAATTGAAAGAGGTATGAAACGCAGTGTGTTGATGAAAGAGTACAACATCGGTTCATCCACCATTTACGATATCAAAGCACAGTCGCAGAAACTTAAAGAATTTTTCATGAAAACTGAAACATCTGATGGCATTGAAAAGCGACGAACACTGCGCACAGCAAAGTTAGAGGACCTCGATCATGCTTTGTATGAGTGGTTCCAGACAATGAGGTCTGAGGGCACGTGCATTTTGGATCCACTGTTGATTGAAAAAGCAAAAGAATTTCATGAAAAAATGAACATAGAAGAGAAGTGTGTCTTTTCAAGCAGTTGGTTAAGTTTTTTCAAAATTTGTCACGGAATAAGGCAGCTGGATATCTTGGGGGAACAGAAGTCTGCCGACACAGTCTCTGCAGACGAATTTGTAAGCAAATTTAGTGCCCTTGTCTCTGAACACGAATTGACTGCAGAGCTGATATATAACGCCGATGAAACTGGGCTGATGTGGCAATGCTTACCAACATCAACTCTTGCATGTGGCCATGAGAAAGTTGCACATGGATTCAAACAAAATAAGGATAGAGTGACTGTGCTTGTCTGTGCAAATGCGGCGGGTACACACAAACTCAGGCTGCTGGTTATTGGCGAGTACGGCAAGCCACGGTGTTTTAAAGGGTTGCCTGATTTGCCAGTTTATTACAAAGCACAGAATAATGCCTGGATGGACTGTGAAATTTTTCTTTGGTGGTTTCACCACCTGTTTGTTCCAAGTGTTAAGAACCATCTTAAGAATACTGGTAAGCCAGAGGACAGTAAAGTGGTGCTTGTGCTTGATGACTGCCGAGCGCATCCCCCAGCTGATCAGCTCGTAAATGGTAACATTTTTGCAGTGTTCATGCCACCCAGTATTACCAGCCTTGTTCAACCCATGGAGCAGGGTGTCATTCAAAACATCAAGATGTTGTACAAGTGGGACTTTATGTGTAAAGTCCTAAATGCTGATGGGAAAATTGGCGAGTTTCAAAAGGAGTTCAACTTAAGAGAAACCATTTACACTCGGGCAATCGCATGGAAAAATGTGAAGAAACAAACCCTCAGTAGGTGTTGGCGCAAGATGTGGCCTAGGGTTATGATTGAATCAGAAAGCTCTGATGACGACGAACAATTTGAGGGCTTCCTGACCGAAAAAACATCGAGTGAGGATCTTCAGCAGGAGCTATGCGACTTGGCAGGCCACATTGTTCCCCAGGAAGAAGTTAGGGAGTGGTTGAAAGTTGATGAAAATATTCCTGTCACCCATAATATCAGCACCGAGCAAATAATAGATGTAGTGATGAACAGAGGAAAAGAAAACACCAAGGACCAAGAAAGTGACGAGGAAGAGCCTGAAGAGACTAAAATTTCATGGAGTGAGGGAATAAATGCAATGAACACCGTCATTAAGTTTGCCGAGACGAAGCCGTTTTTTTTCCTCACAATCCATAATGTTTCTGCACCAACTCAATAACCAGATGATTACTGAGAGGCGCAAGAAAATTAAACAAAGTGACATTAGAACAATGTTCCAGAAAGCTGCACAGCAGTCATCAAAACTGCCGCTGCAGCCAGAACCAGTGCCATCCACATCAGCTGTGGATGTGGAGGATGACCGTCCAGCTGTCTTTCGACTCTAACAATGTTCATAAGGAAGAGTGAGTACTTACACAATATTTTATCAGTAGGCTGTGGAGTTGCATTATATATTAACGTTATTCTTACCAGGTTTCTTGCTCAAAAAAGATTAGTAGACTAACACATTGTTTCCCTAGTCACTTGCTCCCGCCAGCTTAAGTTACCGCTGTCACTTGCCAACAAAAACATCATTTATCTTAACGTATTGGTTTTGTAGTTCTGCTAGCATATGAAAATTCTCAGTATGAGGAGGATATCAACTGCAAAGTGGAATGTTTAATTAACGTTTTCATTCAGTGGGCTTCTTAGGAATGAGGATGGGTGCGGGGAGACGGGCAACAGCCACTCTAAAACATGCGTAACCTGCTACTGACAACATTTGAACGTGTGTTCCAGCCAGCAGATGTCCTTCCGTATTTTATTACGGTACTCCTGACACATTCAGACAATGTGTGTTCCAGCCAGCAGGGATAAGTAAGAAATAAATGTTTATGAGTCATTAGCACGGAAAAACATGTGTTCGCCTGGCAATAATCGGACATGTGTTTATGCTTCAGAAACATACAGTATTTTATGCAGCATGTGAACGTTTATTTATTCCAGATCTACCTTTTGATAAGAGATTAATGACTTTTCTCAGCGCTAAGAATAATGAAATAATATAGTTACTTACCGGAATCTGAGCAACAAATATTGGGTATGCAAGGTGATAAAGACATTCATCTCGGTAGAAGTACGTGGTAGGACGGCGCCATGGAGTGTTAGGTATAAAGTAGGGTGCCAAAAAATGTTTAAATAACCTACCCACAGGAGTAGTTCTCATACATCCGGTGGAAATACTTAACCGGCAATTTCAAATTCCCATTAGTGCCGGTTGATGGGGGTTCTACTGTATTTATTGATGCTAAATTATTATGAAAAGCTTAAGATTAGCGCCAACAGCACCAAATTGGCAATTATGGTCGCATGGGAACCAGCAATGAGCAGGTGACCCTATAGCAGGTGCCAATTGGCACAGGATATGTGCCGGAAGAGCAGAGAACTTTCGTACTGGGACTGTTTATGAAAACCACTGAAAGACAGGAAATACAGTAAGACCAGATGCCGAATGAGAGGACTTTTACTGTATTGATACCTTCAATGAGTTCAAAATTTAGCATACAGTGAGACCCTTGGCACCAAAAATATCTGTAACCCTTTGATACCTGCCAACATCAAGCGATGCCCTCCAGTGCCAGTGCTGGTTTCATTGAAGTAGTGCAATCTGTACAAAACTACAAACAATTACGGGAAGGAATCGAAGGTCACGGGTTTGTTTACATAATGCTTCTCAACCATTCCAAGCACTGAGATGGTCAATTCATCATGGATGTTAATGGCACATGCACAGTAGTTTTATGAATTTTTCTGCGAATCATAGCAAATCACTGGGTGGGTTTTGGAAGCAAAAAACCAGTGGTGGGCAGCGCAAATGAAGAAGGACCTTGCGCAAGCGCAATGCGCAATCCACAGTTGCCTACATTGCTCAAGCACAAGTGCGCAATCTGACAAATATTTAGCTTGCGCAGTGTCACAAAGCGCAATCACAAACCATTTGGATATATTTGTGGGAATTACTGTAAAATATTGAGATATTTACATAAAATAGCATACTTACTTTTATTTATTATTTTTTATTATTTGTAATTTACACAAGTGCGCAATCTAATATTTAGCTTGCGCAGTGTCGCTAAAACCATTTGCATATATTTGTGGGAATTACAATAAAATATTGAGATATCTAAACAAATTAGCATACTTACTTTTACTTATTGTTATTCTATGTATCTATCTATCTATTGCTAGATGCCTAAATCACGTAAGGGGTGGCCACTGGCCACAAACAAGCAACAAATCGCCTCCACGTCGCCCTGTCCCCCGCCATTTCACTGCGCTGCTCCCAGCTCACACACCCCTCTCTCATATACTTCACACCATCCCTCCATCCCATCCTTGGCCTCCCCCCTCCCTCTTCCGCCCTCCACCTCACTCACATACACTTTCCTTGTTAGTCTCTCACTCTCCATTCTCTCCATATGACCAAACCACCTCAAGGTGTTTCTCCTAACGCTTCCTATCACATCCACATCCACACCACAATGCTCCTTCACTTCCTCATTTGTCAGTCTGTCTCTCCATGTAACTCCACGGGCTCCTCTCAAATAACTCATTTCCACTGCTCTCACTCTTGACTTCCGTCCCTCCAACAAGCTTCAAGCTTCACTCGCATACATTAGAGTTGGTATCACAATACTGTCACATAGTAACGTTTTCACTTGTGGAAGTTCAAACAGAGGAGTGAGTGGGCTGCGAAGCGGAGGGGCAGGGAAACAAAGGCTGTGATGTTGCCAGTTTTACTTTTATCTGCATGTGTAATTCCTTACAAAATTCATTAAAACATGTTTAAATCAAATATCCACAGCCTAATAAATTATTAGGCTGTGGATATTTGATTTAAATAATATGTTTTAATGATTTTTGTAAGGAATTGCATATGCTGCTCTTTATAAATAATGTATTTATAATTTATTATTTACTAATATTAATAATTTGAAAAATATTAAAATACATTATCTCTTGAAGCATTTAAAGAAATGCTACTACCCTCCGTCCCTCCCACCTCCCCCCAGCAGAACCCTCGCGATCCACCCGAGCCTCCCCCATCCCTTTTCCAGACATACGGGAATCTCCCAAGACCACATATCCCTTGGATTGTGCAGTATGCAATCCACAGGACAGGTGCGCAAGGCAGGTATGCAAGCACAATATTGCTCATGGTCTCATGCGGTACACAATGCGCAAACAATACTCACCTGA
Organism: Coenobita brevimanus; assembly: GCF_032717465.1. NCBI lineage: Eukaryota > Metazoa > Arthropoda > Malacostraca > Decapoda > Coenobitidae > Coenobita > Coenobita brevimanus. The sequence goes on from NC_137024.1 coordinate 29,897,156, forward strand.
GCGCTACGGTGTGCAATTGCGCTTTGCGCAAATGTTTGCACACCTGCCCAGCACTGCAAAAAACACATTGTGAGGTGTGCCAGAAGATTCCTTTTACATCAGGAAGGAAAAGACATTGATTTTCAAAATCTGGAAAAATGATCCCAGGGTTTGCCTGGGGTGCATGCAAATTATTGCCTCACGGCCAGTGGGAGATTAAATATGAGTCTATCCTTCACAAAACTTAGGTTTCTCTAATTTCAAAACTCACTGTTCTGTAGGTATGACAGGAGTGTCCAGGACCTCAGGCTCCATGAAAGTCAGAAACCCAGGCTACACTTTTTGTGATTTTGTTTTGCAAAAAAAAAAATAAATAAATAAACAAATATAAATAAAATATAAAATAATAAAGTTAGCATCCCATGCACTGTTTTCTGATTCAGTCAAGTTTTGTAACACACCTATATAATGACAGTCTTTGCCATGGCCTCAGCCTAGATAATGCATTAGATTATCTATCTATCAATCTATCTATATACCTAGGCTGCTTCCCCCAAGAAAAGGGGGTAGCCGAGACAGGACGACACACTCCCAATTTACTCATCCACACACACACGTTTATTCACATCTTAGCTCCAAAGCGAGAGAAGACAAATCCTTACCGCACCACACCGCACGAGGGTCAGCTACACAGTGCAATCAGCGACATCCACAGCAGGGCCCAACAGTAGAGCTGGTTTACCCCTGCCACATCATAAAGGACCCATCCCTCTACCCGCACCTGATGTGATCAGCTGATCAGATCATAATCACCATTTTCCATCCCACAGTCAGGGCTTTTAAGTCCAAATCATCTTGTTTCATTACTTCTTGAATTTATCTGTAAATGAACAAAGCACATGAGCTAGTTATTTACAGTATGTGACGTATCCATCCATCCATCCATCATCCAACCCTGCGTTGCCCCATGAGGAGCATAGGAGCCCGGGGCTAAGCAAGTTGGTAATGACATTTAAGATGAGAGTGACCAGCCTCTCTCATCTCTGAGTCGCATTACGTGAGCAATAAACTCCAACCACCCCTTGGGTATAAACCTTCACTGGCTCAATCTGATTGGAGCACTGTAATTGCCCACTAAATCACCAGGTGCCATAATTTGGTTATATGGTTACCACCCAGCATAGTAAATGGTTTCCTGGTGTACAGGAAATGATTTGGCTTGTTACTCAGTTTAGAGTCACCCATAGACAGAAGAAAGAGGAAAGAGTGAAGGAAAGCAAGACAGAAGAGGGAGCATAAAGTCACCTTGTAGGCAGAAGGATGAAGAAAGAATGAAGTAAAGAAAGAAGAGGAAGGAAGAAAAGAACGGAGGAGAGGAAAGGGCAGATACCTGAGAGCAGCACTACATTGAGTGAGTGGATGGTGAGCACCCCCACCTACTACATAATGTTCACAACAATTATTATTGCCATTACAGGCATTAATATCATGGTTGGAAATACCCCATACAGCCTAGGGGCACTTGCACCATTGGTGCATATAAAGGACTGCACACGCTCAGAGCAATATATTCATTTGATTGCCATACCTTCTACAGTCCTCAAAAACTGACAGCATTCTGAAGTACTGTACTCATGCAGGCAGCTTCATTCATTTAGCACCACTCCTTCCTTAGCATTTCCAGCAAATATTTTTGTTAAAAAATTATAAACTTTCTAAATGGTTATATTTCAATAAGTGCTACATACAGGTATTTTGGCAACCATGCATGTATTTGACACTTTTGTGTAGTTAGCACAGTTACCCTGGACTTGACATGATTACTCCACTGTATGGTATGTCCTTTTATATGATTGCATATGCTTACACCCAGTCACACCAACACTGCAGTTCACAAACTCATATATAAACACATGGCCACTACAGCCATCCAAAACCTTCTAGCTAAACTGAATCCACCACCAGACATGCACCATTCAAAAACTACCCTACCCAGAGAGACACTAGTATACCTAGCCAGACTGTGATGTGGACACCACCTGTCCCTGCTACAATACTAATACAAAATACAACGCACAAATAACCCACTTTGCCTGCACTGTGATGCAGCCTCTTCACATTGCAACATCCCACATGCGCCACACTGTCACAACACAGACAATCCTTAAACATAATCTTAACAAAAGGCCTGTGGGAGTGACCAGTCAAGGTTGCCAATCTCTTGTAATCCATTGGGTTCACAGTGCAATGAGTCTGGGGTTGCAGCAGCAGCAGCAGCAGCAGCAGCAGTATCAACAACAACAACAAGGACTTGGCTCTTCTGATGATATACTGTATACAGTTTCTGACACACTTAATCATAGGCAGTATAACACTTTTACTGTCACACACATGGCTCTCTTTGCAGAGACACTTCTTCACCAAGCATATTTTGCCTGCATGAAGAAGGATTAAGTCTGGCTATCATTTTCCCACATAGGAGAAGACCTGATCCTGCAGTGAACCTAATAAGAATACCAACAGATGCCTCATGTGTAATGGTTAAATTCTGTTTTGAGATATTCATTCTTTCATTCATTCATCATCTAATCCAGTGTTGCCTCATGAGAAGCGTAGGAGCCCGGGACTAGGCAAGTTGATCCTGACATTTGAAATGAGAGTGACCAGCCTCATTCATCTCTGAGCGGTATTACGTGAGCAATAAACCCCAACCATCCCTTGGATATAAACTTGCTTAGGCTCAATCCGATTGGAGTGCCATAATTACCCATTAAACCCCCAGGCACCGTAATTTGGTTATATAGTTACCACCCTGCATAGTAAATGGTTTCCTGGTGTGCAGGAAACCATTTGGCTTGTGACACAGTGTAGAGCCACCTGTTGACAGAAGGAAGAGGAAAGAATGACGGAAAGAAAGACAGAAGAGGAATGAAAGAATGCTTTCCTGTCATTCTCTGGCTAAATTTATATGCACTGTTTACTCATCCCCTAATTCTCCTGACTATGAAAAATTCTTCAACTGTCTTCTGGGATGGAATACATCCAATCCATTTCTCCTTTATCTGAAATATCCCTTCTAGATTTCAGTGTTCACCACCACCTTTGGCTCTCCTCTCCTTTCACTGATCCACCTAGTGAATAAGTCTACATCTTTTCTGTCCTTGATGACCTAGAGCAGCTTGTACATCATCCTATCCATATCTCTGACTGCCTTGGAGAGAGTTCCAACATACTTGACTTCTGTACAACTGATCCTTCTGCTTATGCTGTTAATCCTTCCTCTTCATTGGGCTCCTCCAATCACAACTCTATCACATTAACATGTCCTGTTGCTTCAGTAAGGGCTGTAGACCCTCCCAACAAATCTTGGTTGTGGCATTTTGGAGCTTTTGATTGGGAGACCTTCAGGCAGTACCTCTTTGATTTTTTCACTGGAATGATTATTGCTTCCATTGCCGGGAGCCATCTGAGTGTGCCTTGTGCATTATGGAGGTTATTCTTTCGGGAATGGAAGCATATATTCTTTTCTCATATCCTTTGATTAATGCAAAAAAAACCTTGGTTTAATCACGCTTGATCTAATGCTGTCCACAACAAGGAGAAGGTCTACAACAGGTACCAGAGCCATCCCATTCTTGAATCTCATCTTTTATTTGTTTCTGCCCATAATCATGCGAAGTCTGTATTTCGCTATGCTAAAAATAATTTCATTCGTACTAAATGCTGTGAACTCTCTAACTTGAATTCTTCCTGTTCCTTCTGGCACTTTGCCAAAAATCTTTCTGACAACTTTACCTTATCATCCTTCCCTTTCTTTTCCATTCTAATGGTTCTATAGCTATTTCTTCTACTGATAAAGTAGAACTCTTCGCTCAGACTTTCTCCTTCAGTTCCACCTTAGACAATTACGGTGCTGTTCCTCCATCACTTCCCCCCTCTGACTTCCTCATGGCTGACATTAAGATTTTTTCAATTGATGTATTTTCTGCCATCACTGGCCTCATTACTAACAAGGCATATGGGCCTGATAGGGTCCCTCTTGTTGTCCTCAAGAACATTGCTTCTGTGCTTACACCCTGCCTTGGTAAACTCTTGTGCCTTTGTCCATCAGCTTGTACCTTTCCTTCTTGCTGGAAGTTTGCTCTCATTCAGCCTGTCCCAAAGAAGGGTGACCTTTCCCAGCCCTCAAACTATTGCCTTGTTGCTTTAACATCCTGTATTTCAGAACTTTTCTAGCCTATTCTTAACAGAAAAATTTTTGAACGTCTTTCGTATCACAAGCTTCTTTCTGATTGTCGGCATGGTTTCTGCCAGGTATGCTCCACTGGCGATCTTCTCACCTACCTTTCAGACTCCTGGTCATCCTCCTTTCAGGACTTTGGCACTTGACATCTCGAAGGCTTTTGATTGAGTGTGGCATAAATCTTTAATTTCCTAACTGCCCTCTTACAGTTTCTATCCTTCTTTCTGTGCCTTCATCTCTGCTTCCTGTCTGGTGGTTCTATAGCTGGTGTTGTAGACTGCCACCATTCTTTACCTAGAGCTATCAATAGTGGTGTTCCGCAGGGCTCTGCCCTGTCACCAACTGCCTTCAATATATTCATCAGTGACCTTCTAAGCTGTACATATGACCCTATCCACTCATATGTCAATGACTCCACCCTTCACCTTTCCATTCGTTTCCTTCAGCATCCATCTCAGCAGTTACTTCAACAAACAAGGGATGAGGCTGTGGCACACCTATTGTCTGACTCGGCTCATATTTCTGATTAGGGTAAGAGTAATCTTTTTAATGCTTCAAAAACTCAGTTCTTATATCAATCAACCCAACAACATCTTCCACAGGAGTACCCTCTAACTTTTCATAATATCCAGCTTTATCTTGCATCATCTTGAAATGTACCTGGGGTTTCATTCTTTCGGGATTTTTCTTGGAAAGATCATATTACCCATCTTGTAAAATCTGCTTCCAGGAGATTAGATGTGCTAAGCTAACTCCGTCAGTTGTTGACTTTATACATGGGTTTTATTTGCCCGTGTGGAGTACAACTCTCGTGTGGTGTGTCTTCCGACGTACAGCTCTTCTCAACCAGATGGATCAAAGGCATTTTGTCTCATTAACTCTCCACCTCTTACTTGTTCCTTTCAACCTGTGTCTTCTCTGCACTGTTGCATCTTTATCTCTTTTCTATCGCTACTTTAATGGTCACTGCTCCTCTGAACAGACTGCTTGCATCCCCTCACCACTAAGACAGGCGCATAACACCCGTCTAGCAACAAAGTTTCATTCTTTTTCTGTCCAGCTCTCTAATGCAAGCGGTAACTATTACTCCCAGTCCATCACATATGCAACTGGTCAACTCTGGAACTGTCTCCCTCTGTCTGTATTTCCTGCTGCCTATGATCTCCAGTCTTTCAAACTTAGTGTGTCCAGGCATCTTAAAATGATCGGATCTTGAATTTGGCTCTCTATTGTATTTTGTTTTTCTCTTGGAGGGAACTTTTACTGCGGGCTCATGGCCTTTGGTTCCTTCTTCCTCACATTAAAAAAAAAAAAAAAAAAAAAGAGAGAGAGACCTTTTCAAAGCTGACTTGCTTAGTCTCAGTAGCAAGAATGAAGCAGAAATGTCATCGTATTGAACAGTTTAATGCCATCCCCCTCGGGATGTGTTGTAAAGCCGTCAATATAGTGTAGACCAAAGAGTTATTCCCACATATGGAAAAATTGTTTATTCATAGGATAACAGTTTTGGCCCATCATGGACCGTCATCAGGTATGATTGGAAATGACCTTACTTCCCTACTGTATCCACCCTCCCCCCCTAGCCTTTCCAGCACCTAACCCCACTGCTTCCTTCTTACCCATCCCTCTCACCATCCTCCCTATCCCTCTCCATCTCACCTCACTATACTGTTTATGCTGTACAGTCATATGTCCCATCTCCATTCATCATCATCATCATCATCATCATCTAATGAAAGTTCAAGTTGGGCTGAAGTTATTGTATCTTTTGAGCACCGTATATCCTCAATATAATGCACTAGTTCATATACTAACCTGTGAGCCAAATCATGAAGATCCCTGTTTATGGCGCTCTGGATGGAGGTTCGTACACTTTGTCATTAATTTATATACAGAATAAAGTGAGATAATGGAACAGCCTCCTCTAAATAAGTTTCATTAAGATAGGACATTGATGATTTTGTTCTTAAGGTATGTGATTTCTTTCTACTTACTGTTGCAGTGTGACAAGCAAACTTGTGCTTGTCTGCATTTGTGAATATGTGTGTCTAGCATGGCAGCAGTGTTGCTGTTGCGTAGTAGCTGATGTTTATACTTTGTTTTATGTGTTGTGAGGTGAGCTCAAATGTGTTTTTTATTAAAATCTCATATTGTATTGTCATATCATTTATAAATCCAACGTGCTTGCATGCTTCTTCTTTGGTCACCTAGTGGTGGCTCTCCACATTGCTTGTTCTGTGGCAGCATCCCTGTTCAGTCCCTTAGCCCTGAGGTCACATTCTATGATCTCATCTCGTCTTATTCGGTCTGCTTCTTGCATCTTTACCTCCGATGTTCACACATCACACCTTCTGCACCCAGTTGCCATCCACCGTCCTCTCAACATGGCCAAGCTATCTCAGTCTACCCCTTGTCATCACAATATCGCACCAGGACATTCAAGTCCCATCCTACCTTACAACTCTCCAGTCACAATTCTAGTTTTCCAGTCCTCACATTCAAGGATGCACTACATACCCATGAAATTGTTGTTTCTGTACACTTGAGCCTACAGATATCTTCTTCCTTTACTGTCCATGTCCCACAACCATACAGCATTACACTTCTGATATGTCTGTCTGTCTATCTATTGCCAGACACCTAAATCCCCTAAGGGGTGGCCACAAACAAATCTCCTCCATGTCACCCGGTCCCCCAGCAATTCACTGCCCTGCTCCCAGTTCACACACCCCTCTCTCATATACCTCTTCGCTCCATCCCTCTGTCTCATCCTTGGCCTCCCTCTCTCTCCCCTCCCCCCCCCCTCCACGTTACTGACATACACTTTCCTCGTTAGTCTTTCGCTCTCCATCCTCTTCACATGGTCAAACCACCTCATTATATTTCTTGTAATGCTTTCTGTCACATCCACATCCACACCACGATGCTCCTTTACTTCCTCATTTGTTAGTCTGTCTCTCTGTGTAACTCCACATGCTCCTCGCAGATAATTCCACTGCTCTCACTCTTGAATTGTGTCCTTCCAACAAGGTCCAAGCTTCACTTCCATATGTTAGAGTTGGTATCACAGTACTGTCATGCAGTGATTTTTTTACTTCCATGCTCACTTTCCTGTTTCTTATCACTGCTTTCAAAGAACTAGCAACCTTTTTTCCATGTTGTACCTTTTCAAGCACTTCACCCTCCAGACTTCCATCCTTACTCATCACACTACCCAAGCACATAAATGCACTCACATTTTCCATTTCCATTTCCTCATCATCCAGCCTCTGTACATCCTCATCATCAAACCTCTTCCCAACATTCACTGTTCGATTTCGTTTCTTACACACACACTCTTCCAAACTCATTCACCAAGCCTTGCCCTTTCCCTTTGTCTTCACTTAACAATACAGCATCATCTGCAAACAATGTCTACACACAAATATCCCATAACATGGAGGGAGAGCCCTTTCAGTAGAGATGCAATAGGTCCTTGAACATCATCCAGCCACTCCATATTCCTTATCCAGCACCACTTCCAGCATTTAACGTGTCCCCCAAATAACAAAACTCCTCACACCCTGAAGAGACTCCAGCAGGCTCAGTACGTTCCCACCAGACAGTCTCTGCTTGCTCTCATGCACACACACAAACAAAATTGCATCATTTCACAGCCTTCCCTTGATACTGGTACATCTGTTATGCACCCATTTGTCACAAAATGTGCACAAAACAGAGTTACTTCCTATATCCTTGTGGTAAACTGTACATACCTCTGATTTAACAGTACCACCACCAGTCCTAGATATCGCCACCTTTGTTTTGTCAACATTTACTCTCAGAAATCTTGTGCCTCTTTCCGTCTGTCCATTTCCTAAATCTTTCCTCCACCTCTCTTTCATTCTCTTCAGTCAACACTGAATCATCAGCATACTTCTCCCATGGGAATCTGTTTCTGAGGTCATGTGAGAAAGCTTCAGTAACCACAACAGACAATAAGAGGCTCAAGACTGACCCCCTGATGCATGCCAATATTTACTGAAAACTCATCACTCAAATCTCCGTTCACTCTTGCTTGGGTGTGAGCACTCACATACATAGCCATGACCACTCTAACCAGCCACTCATTGATCCCAAGCTTTCTCATTGCCCACTTGATCACCTCCCTTGGGACTCTTTCAAAAGCCTTCTCCAAATCAACAAAGTACAGCTCTCTTTTCTTTCCTAAATATTTTTCATGAAGCTGTCAGGCAATGAATATGGCATGACATCAATGGTCCCTTTGCATTGCATAAACTCAAGCTGCATCTCATCAATACTGACTCCTTCCCTTATCATACCTTGTAGGACTCCCTTACTTTCATTATCTGGTCCAAAAGTTTTATGCCTCTAATTTCCATTTTCCAGGGCATCACCCTTCCCTGTGTGCACATTTACAGTTGCACTCTTAAACCAGTCATCTGAGACAAAACACTCATATATAATTGAGGTCTTGCATGCCACAAGGGGCAAAGTGACACAATTATGATTTTCCACAAATCGCCTTTAAAGTCTGGTGACATAAAAAAGTTCATAGAAATGTTATTTTTTAGTTTTAAGATCTAAAATTTGGACGCAAGGTGCATAAATGTGAGTACTTTAAGGGCAATATCTAAGAAATTTGGCACAATAATATTTTCAGTGTTAAAATAACGTCATCAGCAGAAATATATTTTTTGCTAGTGTCTTGCTGGACTTTGTGAGCATTTTGCAGCCATGTTTGTTTTGTTTTTGTTATTCAGACCAATACAGTATCATATCATATTTGTCATTCAGACCAGTACAGTATCATATTTGTCAAATACTATGATAAAGGTAAGTTGTTTTTTAAGGGCAATATGGAAGAAAATGGTGAAGTGCAAAGTGCCACCCACGACAAGGCGGAAGTACCTAGGGTGCTTTGCACTCGGCAGAGGTAATGCTAAGACTGAGCAGGTAAGGCGCCACCCTTAGGAACATTGGCAGCTGTAATTGGCCATGTGTGGGTGACAGCACATTCTGATTGGCTGGCTGGTCACTGCTGTGGATGACATACAAATGGAGTTTACCCTTTGTGGCACACAACGGAACTTACACCCCAGACCAGGTGTCAACAAGGTTGCTTGGAGCACACTTCTCACTTCAGACTTTGACCCTTACTGCACTAATAGTGACTTTGCACAGTCATAGGGTAGTGTTTGAGGGAGTGGCCGGTGGAAAAAAACAGGTTTCAGCCAGACATGGGGTCTATTATTGGGTTTCTATTACTATTACCATTAATTTCAATTGCTCTCTATTATACTACTATTATAATTACTTTAGTGATCATCTATTACTATTACTATTACTATTACTTGGTCATCTGTTAGTATTACTATTACTATTAATATATTATTTATGATAACGGTATTAAACTGAAAATGGTTTTTATTTTCATTATTGTTGGGAGGCTGTTCCACTGAATGCACAAGTGTATCTGGATCACCTGATGGCCTGTTGACCACTCTCCATTCTGCACGGTCTCCTATGGTGTACCTGCAGCTTGGAGAGCAGCCAACAGGTAACCAAGGTGAGAAGGCTGTTTTTATTGATTATGGTAAACGGTATTAAAGAAATGTCTGTAATGGGAAAGTAATATACATTATCTATTACTTTGCCTTCTATTACTATTACAATTACTATTTCAGCCAGGAACTTGTGCACTGTTACTATTACTATTACATTGAAAACCATGTAATAGTCTATTACTGTTACTGTTACATACTACTATTACCCCATGTCTGGTTTCAGCAGGTATGGCGTTTTACCCTTGTGGCATGCAGCGCCTCAGTTGAATTCATCAGATCAGTAACTAAACCCTCTTCTGTATTACCTGAGGCCTTCAGCATTTCAACAGTCAACCGATACACACCCGTCTACTTCTCCAACTGCATCCCGTCTTTTGCCCAACTCACAGTAGCAACATCAGTTAAAGGCCAAGGGTCAAACACTGGATCTGCTGAATTAAAACCTTCCCTGTTCCAGTCAAACTCCTCATTCTGGGGCTGGTTGTAATACTCTTTCCAGGTGCCTCTAATATCTTCAGTGTCGACCGCTACCTTTCCTTCACCATTCTTCACACACTGCTCACTTGTGATATCCCTGATTTTCCTTATCATTTGATTTGCCTCCAGAAATACCATATTCTTCCTTTCAGCACTGTACAGCTGTATAGGTCGTCCAGTAAAAGTCTCCGAGACTCAAATTTTGCCCTGCATACGTACTTTCTAGCCCTATGCTTTGTAGCCACCTGTTTTCCTTTCCCAGAAGTCTTCTTTTCTCCTTAACTGCAGCTTCTACACCCTCATCCCACCACCATGTTACTTTACATCTTGTAGGGCCCCTTGTCCATCCAGACACTCAATCAGTAACTCTCAAGAGATTATTCTCAAGAGCTGTGTACTGTTCATTAATACACTTGACAAAATTTTCCTATTCAGCCACTATACTCATCTTGTTATAGAAGGCATCCCTTACTGCTTGATTTTTCAACTTTCCATATTTTCCCCTTGGGAAGATGGTCCTTTTCTGCACCACTTGCTCCTTCAGCACCATGTCACATATCAGTAATTTGTGTTGCTGTACATACTCTACTCTCCCTATAACTTTAATATCCTTCACCAGCCTCCTATCAGTCCTCAACCAGAATTTAGTCAATATGGCATACAGTCATGTTCATTACCTCCCCACATTTGAGTATCCTTCCCCTTCTGCATTCATTGTACCATATGCTCATCCCCCATGTACCCTGACATATCCCTGAACTGCTTCATTCACATGACCATTTAAATCCCCACCAAAAAGTGCGGTCTCATCATTCCACATGCCACCAACCACACGTATCAAGTCATCCTAGAAGACAGTGGAATCTCCTAAATTGCATGATCCAGAACAATGAGTTCATAATATGTGGCAAATCATGCAACAGTATTAGGAACTCACTGAAATTACACACAATTTGTTAATATAGCCTCAAAATTGACACTTTTCTGATGCCCCGTGTAAAACGTGCCACCATTACTTCAAACCCGCATGTCTAGCCAAGCATAAACCATTTGTAGTCAAGGATGGCAGTTACTGAACTAATCGTACTCAAGTATAGCACTTACTATAAACCAGTCAGTGTGCATCCCACCCACGCTAAGCATGGACACGCGCGCTTGATGCCTCGGCGCCCAGCTCAGTGCATTGTCTCCTCTCCGTTGTTAGCTTGTGGTTCCAGTGTGGTTTTTCATGAGAGGATTTTTTGTTTCCCCTCTGCATCCTCAGTCTACCCAGTGTCACTGTGCCTGATTGTAATGCTCCAAAGCTTACAACTTCTTCAAGGAAGGGGATGAAGAAGCCAGCATTAATGTACATCCAAATGTTAGATGTAATAAGGAGGATTAACGGTGGTGAGAAGAAAGCCAAAGTTGCCCACCATTACAGGCTCAGTGAGGCAGTTCTTGCGGTGATTCCACCTACATTGCAGCAAACTCATAGTCTCAAGTAATTTTGGCATATATGCGATACAGATAGACATACCCTGCTCTATGATCCATCACTAGACGATGCCCTGCCTTAGTGATGTAAAAACATTACTTTCCCCGCATATCAATGGCCAGTCCCTGGTTATTCGATGGGTTTTTATCCAATGGGCTTTTTTTTAACTGATTTTGATGAAATTTTTTACTTAAATTTTGTGCGTAAGTTGATTTATAAACTACTTTTAGACTTAGATTAATAATTTTTAGTCACTGATGGAGTGAACACTGTCTTTTTGGGGTACAATTTATTGTTTGATTTTTTCCAGCCATATTTTAAATTATTTTCATATTTTATTTTTGGGTTTAGATGAGTAATAAACTGCCTTTTAGGCTTAGTTTACTGTGTTTTAAAGCTACTTGAGGGTGTAGGTGAGCTAGAAACTTGTTTTTGGACTCATTTGGGTGGGTTTCGGACTTGGTTGGGGGGGGAGATCCCAAGGCCCCCAAATGCATCTCTATACCTACTGTGTTGTAACGCCTCTGTTTAATGATACCCTGGCTGAGCGATGGGTTTTCCCAAACCTATCTCATCATTATAACGAGGACGGCCTAAAGTTAACTGTTGAATTGTGGCTGCAAGAAATGACTGGAAAAAAAAAAACTCATTACATATGCAAAACAGATAGTTAACTGTTGAATTGTGACTGCAAGAAGTGACTGGAAAAAAGCAAAATACAGTATACCTACTTTGGGGCATTTAAAGAAGCGGGCAGGCCACCCACAGCAGTGTTTATCAAAGGTCTCTCCAACTGGCTGCGTTATTTACTAACCACCGCTCCGACTGGAAACGTCAGTGTATCATGCATTTTAAATCCTCATTTATGGCTTTTAGAGGTAAGTTTATAATAATGCCCAGTAGCTGTGGTAATCCAGGAATAATATCAAGGAACCTGTGAAAAACTTATTTCAATAGAAAATATGGAAAGGTGGCATCTGTTTGAAAAAGAATGAATCTAGACAACAAATTGACGATTCTTATGATGACACGGGGGCAGCTGAGGGCGATGACGACACCGCATCTGTTGTCTCCGCACTGGACGTTGAGATGCTTCTGAGGTAGGTTGATGAGGAGGAAACGGCACACAGGCAGCAGCATGAGGCAGCAGCACACTCGCCTTGTGCGGCCCCAAGCCTCGGAACCCCTCCCCCCTCCCCCATCCATTCAAAAAATGTCGTCAGTTTGAGTCAGGTAATAATCTTGCAGTCTTGTTCATTCCCACTTAATATGCTTCACTAATTTCTTTTCCAGGTTGTTAGTTTTCGCTGGTGACCAGCTTGATGTAGGTCTGGGGATAAGGGGGGCAACTTTTCCTAGATGACTGACCCCTAAGTAAATTTCCCATGAGAGTAGTTATTTCTAACTCGCAGAACTCTCAAGTTGCGGCGTGTGCTCAGTCTCATAAAGCTGCAATTTAGGAGATTCCACTGTATATCTTTTTCTTCATCATCCAGGCCAACCAGCGAAGCATATGCTGCTATAACTGAAATCATGAGTTTGCCAACCAATGTTTTCCATGCTATAATCCTTTCATGTACTCTCATTGCTTTCATGACACATTCCACCCATTTCTCCTCAACCAGCACACCCATACCACCATATCCATTTACACTTTTTACTATAATCTGATCAACTAAATATAATTTGTTTGCTGCTCTTGGGTGTCTGCCCTATCCTCTCTATCCTTCTTTCCTTCCATCCTCTTCTGTCTTTCCTTCATTCTTTCCTCGTCCTTCTTCCCATGGGTGACTTTACACTCCCCTTTCTGTCTTTCTTTCCTTCATTCTTTCCTCTTCATTCTGCCTTTGGGTGACTCTACACTGAGTGTCAAGGCAAACGGTTTCCTGTACACCAGGTAACTATTTACTGCGCCGGGTGGTAACCATATGACCAGATTTTGGCGCCTGGTGGTTTTGTGAGTAATTAGCACTCCAGTTGGATTGAGCCGGTGAAGGTTTATATCCAAGGGGTGGTTGGGGTTTATTGCTTACATAATGCCACTCAGGGATGAGTGAGGCTGGTCACTCTCATCTTAAATAACAGGACCAACTTGCCTAGCCCCAGGCTTCTACACTCCTCATGAGGCTATGTAGGATTTGGTGATGGATGGATGGATAGAATTTGGATATTGAGAAGCAAGCATAGAGCATGGAGGAAGAGGGTAGAAACAGCAGTCTTCCCTGTTCTCATACCACCTCATTGTAATAAATTTCAGTTACTATTACTTTACATGTTTGGTGTACATTTTCAGGGATTATATCCTACATATCTTTTGTGTTGGTACAGTAATCACTCTAATATCCGGACGCCCAATAACCGAACATCCCCACTACCCGGACCTTATCGTCCTGGGATCCAGCATTCCCAAAATGGTCCGAAAACCCAAAAAAATTATAAAAAAAAATCGATTTTTTGCCGTCCGTAATTTGAACTTGCCGCGCGCGCCGCGGGAGAGCATTGTTTTGGTTCGTCATTCCTCCGACGTCCGATAGAGCGCCGCTGCATCCTCCCCACTTCCCGCCTGTCTCTCACCGCGACTGGACCTACGCTCTTCGTAATGGCTGCCCACGTGCTCGCTTTTGTGGTGGTGCCGTACTTGCTGCAAGGCCTCCTGCTGCTCTCGGCCCTCCTCTTAGCGTGTGTGATGATGGCCCTGCCACCTGAGAAAAGGAAGAGAGTGGTGTTGACTCTGGAAAAGAAGAGGGAGATATTGGAGAAAGTTGATGCGGGTTGGTCTTCTTCACGCATTCTCCGCGAGTTTAACCTGGCCCGGTCGACTTTGTTCGATATCAAACGTTCCCGAGACAAACTCATGCAGTACACGGCTGACTTCTCGTCGAGAAGCAAACGCAACGTGGAAAGGAAGGTTATGTTTACCCCCAAGTTTGCAGAAATCCACCGATCCACGTTGATTTGGTACCGACAGCAACGTGCAGCTGGTGTGATGGTACGTGGAACGGAGCTGAAGGCTGCTGCTGAGAAGTTTGCAAGGCTTCACGACGCCCTAGACTTCAAGGCATCCGAGGGTTGGCTCTTCGCGTTCAAGTTGCGACATGGCCTTACTAACCGTAAAGCACATGGTGAAGCATTGGACGCTAACGAGGATGGAGTTGACGAGTTTCGGCACAAGGTGAAAGGCTTGATCGACAGGGAGGGCCTCACTCTCGGTCAAGTCTATAACGCAAACGAAACTGGCCTATTCTATCGCTCGCTGCCAACGAACACTCTAGCCAATGAGACGGAGAAGCGTGTACCTGGCCGCAAGCTTTCTAAGGAACGGATATCTGCTTTGTGTTGTGCCAGTGCTAACGGCATGCACTGGCTTAAGCCCGTTGTTGTTGGCCGTGCAAAGCAGCCTCGGTGCCTTCGTGGGGTGATGGATGTCCTTCCTGTCGTCTGGTACCATTCTTTGAAAGCATGGTTCACAGCTGTGATTTTCAAAGACTGGTTTCACCATCACTTCGTCAAGGAGGTCATCCAGTACCAGACGAAGACACTGGGAATCCCTCGCGACCAGGTAAAGGCTCTCCTTCTGCTCGACAATGCACCTGCCCACCCGTGCGACAAGGACTTGGTTGCTGAGAATGGCCGTATTAGGTGCATGTTTCTGCCACCTAATACGACTGCTCTCATTCAACCCATGGACCAAGGAGTGATCGTGGCAACAAAGCGCCTGTACCGTCGGAAGTTCCTGGACGAGGTGATGGTTGTTCTCGAGGACGAGGACGAGCGCAGGGAAGGACGTGACACTCAAGGCAAGCGGACTTTGGAAAACCTTCGCCGCTACAACATCAAGTCTGCGCTGTACAACTGGGCTAGTGCATGGAAGGAAGTCCCTGTGAAAACTCTTGAAAATGGTTGGTCTCGTCTGCTTCTCGGAACAGATGTGGAGTACGATTTTCTGGGCTTTGACGTGGATGACTTCCATGCACGGCTACGTACGCACGGCGACGTTGTTGATGTGGACGATGTTCGTGAGTGGTTGGACGACGACGAGGGCGATCCTGGGTATCAGACGTTGTCTGATATCGAGATCGCGTCTTCGGTTGCTGGTGTCAGTCCCGAACTTGAAGATTCCGACGACGAAGGCGACGATGATGCGGACTTCTCTCAGCAGGACACTACTCCAGCCATCCCCAAGCTGAGCGCACTCCGGGAACATCTAGAGTTCGTCCTAGACTACCTGGAACACCCGGACTGCGACAGGGAGATGGGGCCCTTGGGACTCGTGGAGGAAGTGCGTGCTTTCCGGCAGCGCATCATCAATCGCCAGAATCGTCGGTCCTTGCGTCAGTCAACGATTGACAGTTTTTTCAGGCCCGTGACCCCCACTGTGCCAAGCCCTGGCTCCACTCCGTTGCCTCCCCAAGACAGACCCTCATGCTCCAAGCCACAGCCCAGCACATCAGCTACAGTGGAGTCACCGCTTGATGTGAGTTTGCGGCTTTCGTCAGAGTCTTCTATAGTCGGTACGCCATCACCACGACCCAGCGATGCACCCCTTGGTCGCCTGCCAGTGATACTCTCGGACTCTGACAGTGAATAAACAGCAAGAACTTCTCCACTAGACCACACGGGAATTTTGAGTGTTGTGCAGTGAAAAAAACAGTATGTTGTGTTAAGGTTATCGAAATGAGAGAAAAGACTCAGTGGAAACAAAATTTAACGTAACTAACCTTCTTTGTTTTGGCTTTGGAAAATAAAAAAAAATTGGGAAAAGTTTATGTGCAACACAAAATTAAAATGGAACATTATTTGGACTAAAGTGAACACTGTGAAGAGAACGGACTTCTGTGTGTTATTGACTAAGTTCAGTGCAAGACTTCAGGAAGAGTGTACTGCAAGTGCTTCAGGAAATTGTTCTTACTGTCAGAGTCCGAGAGGAGGCGGTTATTCATCGAGGTGGCCAGGGACTTGCTGTAAGTAGCCAGAATGTTTCATATTGTACTTTTTTCCATACTATACTTACCAGAATGTTTCATACTGTACTTTTTTCCATACTATACTTACCTCATGCATGTGCAGTAGGAATGTGTTTTTCAGAGTTAGGCTAGGTTAGGGTCCATAAGTACCAGAATGTTTATTAATGTATGAACATACTTCTAAACCCTCATTTTATGTTTCTTTTGCATTTATTTCAGTCATTTATGTGCCTTATTGGTGTGATTTGGGTCTTAAATAGGTGCTATGCATGTCCAGAGGGAGTTGTATAGGTGTTTCTCTGAGTTAGGGTCCATAAGTACAAGTCCATAAGCTGGGGCCCAATATCTGGACGAAACCAATAACCGAACCTACCGATGGCTTTATTGATCTGGATATTGGAGGGATTACTGTATTTAGAGGTAAGGTTGAGGGCATAATGAGATGAAACTGTGATGACGTAGGATTACCAGTGGAGGAGATCATCTAGTTCTCTGTGTGTGTCCTTGTTTAGTAATTTCTTATTCACAGCCTTTGACTTGACTTCACACCCACACCATAGCACACTTCTTGCAGCGTAATACTTTTCAGACTGTCTTTACTTTTTTCGGATTGTATAAACTATCTTCCATGATGGCAGCAGGAGACATCCGTTTCTCAACTTTCACAGCTGTTTCTAGCTTTTGAACAACAGATATGAGCACTTATTTTTCATGACTATCTTTCTTGTTAACCTAAGGCATGAATGCTGTCTGTTCTACTATACTGCATGAGACATAGCACCAGTATTCATGATGTATCATTTTTGTATCATTTATATATGCATGCATGTGTTAGCCTTGGTCACCTGATGGCAGCTCTCCATGTTGCTTGTTCTGTGGCAGCCTCCCTATTCAGTCCCTTCCCCCTGAGGTCACACTCAGTGGCCTTGTCCCAGGCCTTTTTAAAGCGCAGACCGGAGATGTAGCTTTGCCAATGATGCTGGATGATTGCATTGTTTTATTTTGGGAACCGAGTGCATTGACATGTGACAAGGGAGATTAATGCACACATATTGCAGTTCAACAGTTTATGCATGTTTTGGCAGGTAAATCAGACAGTGATAACAGAAATGGTTTTATGCGCTGAATCGTGAGTTTGTTAAATCAGGGTGCATAAAATCGAGCATATACTGCACTCTAAACATTTCCATAGCTGGGTTTAATTCTTACATTTCATGGCGGTTTGTAATCAAAGCACAAAGCTAATTTAGTTCTCTCCACTCTGGGCAGGGTGGCAGAGCGGTCATCCAAGTATGAGCCCTCTGAGACAGCTTTGGGTGATGAAGACACCAAAGTCACCGATATTGATGAGATGGATTATACTCCCCACTACCAGCGTGTTTACATCAGTGGGGAGGAAACATCCAATGTGAGTCACCATATCTTTTCCTTTGTCAGCATTATGTGCAATAATAACTTTCTTTTCTCTCTCCTCTCACTACACAGGTCGTCCCCCACTTACAAACGGTCTATTTACAAATTTTTGCACTTATGAGTTTGTACTTTCAGTAATATATTCAATAAATTACATGGTATTACATGAGATATTCAACATTTCATTATAAAATAGGCTTTTTGTCAATGATTTTGCCCAACTGTAGGCTAACGTAAGAGTTCCAGGCACGTTTAAAGGGATTGGTAGGCTTGGCTAGGCTATGATGTTCAGTTGCTTAAGTGTATTAACCTCTACACGCCGGGAGGTTTCCAATGTTGCACACTCCTCCCTACAGGTGATTTCGTTATTATGGAAAAAAATACCCTAACTTCAGACACTAATATCTGCCAAACTATAACAGCCAGAGAAAAAATTAAGGATACAGAAGACTCATCAACTCTTTCTCTTTAAATGAAAGTATCCCCACGTCTCCAAGTGGTTCCGTCGATGAGTAAGGATATTTTAAAATTCAAAGGGTGGCAGGAAGACGTTTGCAGCTATACACGTCAACCGGCGTTGCTCCGCGCCCAAAATCGTGAAGGCTGTACGCGTCAGCAGGTGTGTAGGGGTTAAATGCATTTTTTTCCTAAGAAAAAATTGTCTTATGAGCAGTTTCTCAGAATGTAACCCGTTGGTAAGTGGGGGACAACCAGCATTCAGTACTTATTCATGTGTATTGTGCATGTTCTCTTTCTACTTGTTTTTATTGCTTTTCCATTTGTGAACTTGCACTTCTTCCACATTGTTCTTCTCACTTTCCTCTGTGTGACTTTTTTTTATCCTTGTCCTTTTCTCTTTTCATTCTTCGTATTTGTATCTTTCTTCCTCGTTCCTCTTACATTTACCTCTCTGTGCTTGTTCTGTTTGTACTTATTCTTCTCAAATATCCCTTGTACTTCTTATAGACTGCTCAGTGCAGCCTCATTTCCCTAGCTATTCTTTCCTTTCTGTCCACTTTTGACCCTTCCCGAGTGCCACCTGTGTAAAAGTAACTTTAATCAGACCTCTGCCTTTTCCACCACAATTTCTCGCTCTTGAGTTGTTTTTATTTTGCTGATACAGTCTATAATTCTCATAGCCCATATTTCATCTTTATGATGCTTTTCCCAGGTAGCCAAATTATAGGTGTGTAATTTGGACATGTATTCATCTATATACTCATTTTCCTTTCAGCTCTTTATTTCACTTGGGTGAATTTATATGACATATGTACATTTGTGAGTCCATTTACATATATGTAAAATTATTGGTGCATCCTTTACAGTGCATTTGCCATTGTTTGTCTGATGATAAGTAATGCTTTTCAGTCCTGAACATGATACAGCATTAACAGCATCAGGTGTTTTAACTACTGCCAGGTGTTATAAACTTGTTGTACAAGGTGTCCTCTGATACCTTTGTGTGTGATGTTACTGATCTTTTAATGCACAGTGATTGGCACTTGCAACTATGGTAGCATATTTTTTGTTGATGTGTGTGTGTGTGTGTGTGTGTGTGTGTGTGTGTGTGTGTGTGTGTGTGTGTGTGTGTGTGTGTGTGAGCATTTACTAAGTCACAACAAAAAGCCATTAATGCTACCATAATGCTTGAAGGATGCTGAGAAGGCTGATCTGTTATTTATCATTGGGAGTTTTGGCTTTTTTATATTTTCAGACATGCTTCAAGAATGTAGAAACTATTTGTTTTTCTCATATGTGTATGCCTTTATATTTTTATTAATTCCATTTATAATTGCAGGTATGTGTTGTACTGTGCATAGGAGATCTAGTAATCTGAGTGAAAGTTTGATCAAAATAGCAAGACATTTAATACTGGTGTTAGTTCTCCTTTCCAGAAAGTGCTGTATGTGGCAGTTGTCCACCACTTTCTGGAAATTGTGTCACAGTCTGAGCTAAATTTAGCATTTGCTGAATATGACAGTGTTCAATGTGAATGATGAGTGAATCATTGTAAACTGGATGAAATTCTGCATTATATTCTTGACCACAACTTCAGACCACTAAATGTGAGACAAGCACTATCAAAGCAATGGCCAGACACTGGCCTGTCTGCTAAAATTGTGTGATAGGTATGGGGAAGGAGGAGGAGTGGTAGGAGCCATCAGCTCCCTAAACTCTCCATCCCATGACTTCTCCTATGTCACACACACTCACCAGAAAGGTAAATGTTATGGTTATTGCTTCTCTTATGTGTCCAGCATTTATGGGTTCAGACAAGTGGGCAGGTGTATAACTTGGAATTTTTCTCAAATGTGCTCTTATAAATGTTTCATGGGACGATGTTGATAGCCTCTTTTACTTTACACTTTCACCCTTCTCTTTCTAGAGACAGCTTACCCCTTCATATTAGAAAGTATGTTAAGATAATGATGATAGAAAAAGAGAGAGACAGAGAAGCATCGTGTGGTTGTGTGGTCATGGTAACTCTTGCTCTTACTTCCCTCTTTATGCTGTCAGGAAAATATGGAAGCCAAGGGGAAGGTAAGGAGTCACATCCTTTGCTTCCTCCCTATTGTATATCATAGCTCATCCCTGTCATTGTCTTTTTCTTATTGTTTCATTCTGTCATTTAGCTCGTTCTCCCTTTGTTAACTCTCTCAGGTTTCTGTGACTCGGCTGAATATATAATATAGCTTTAGTTGGAAAAGAATGCCTGTACTAGAGTTTTCGTAATTATGAGAGAATTGATTGGTGACAGTAATAACTCTTTCATTCTCCTATGACTCAGCTGAATAAAATCGTTTGATGTTAACTGGAATTGAATACTAGAATTGTTCTGATCATGAGAGGGTTAATGGCCTGTTTGGCTGTAATTGCTCCTTATGCCCTCTACCCCTTACTGTGTGTTTTGCCTTGAATGTTTATTTTTGTGTTTTAGTCAGGTTTCATGATGTTTGTGTGTTTGTTCAACTCCACTTTAGTTTGTAATTATCCTTTGGCCTTCGTTTTTGTATTTCCCTTTTTTTTTTTTTTCCCCCACCCTTGCATTGTCCTGTGTGAGTTTGTCATGTATCATCCTCGCCTGCATTTTCCAAGCATTGTGTGGGCCTCCCCGTCCTTTCAGCTCCCCTTGAGTCCCATGTTCGGTATGGCTTGTTGATGTTGTATTGTGCATTGCTTATGACCCAAATGTCAGGCAGGTATGAAAATTTATGCAGGCCACTCATCTCTCAGTCATACAGTACTGTTGTTTATGTATTTTCCAGGTGTTTGATATGTCTTACATTTGGATATTTTGTGATTGTTGTGGTGCCCTTGCTATTACTTTGGAGCAGGTGATCCATTATACCATGATTAGTTTCAAACTAAGGTTAACGAAGTGTGAAACTTAGAAGCAGAGCCAGTGCCACTTTCACCATTTCCAGTTTGGCTTATAGCTTGTGGGAAAATGCAGATTCATTTTGTTTTCCATTACTACTGAAACTGTAGGAGACAGAACAAATAAACAGAATTATATGAAAGGGCAAAATTCAGTATATAGTGCATAACATATTAATGGGCTGTGTGTTGTTTGTTAGTTATGCATTCTTATGGGGCCGTTCTTGCATTCAGTGACTACAGACTGGTGATCAGTGTGATGTGCTTTATGCCTGACCTATATTTTGGTAAAGCTTTTTTTTTTTTTTTTTTTTTTTTTTTTTTTCCCCAGAGTTTAGGTAGTTTGTTATGTAAGCAGGTGCATTGTGAAGCTCCTAGCTTTATGTTGTACATTTAAAGAAATGCCTTCGTAATTATTTTTTTTTTTTTTCTCTGTACAGTATATTATATACATTCCCAAGATTTTTATTTTCCTCTTTGTTCAGCATGACTGCATGATTCAGAATATATTTATGGCTTTGTTATTGAATACAGGTATGTATTTTTGCCTCCTTTAATCAAATAACATTTTTATCAGTTTGTTCTTGCTCCCTTCAGACTGATATTATTCAGCTAAAGAAGGATTTGTGATAATAAGAATCAGTGAAGACTATGTATGGTATGTTAACCTTCTGCAAAGTTAGAACACTCTACTAATTGGGATAAATTTGTCTGAAAATTGCAAGAAGTACCAGTAATTGAAAGAAGTATCATCTGATAGAAGAGAATAAAGTTATCAAAATTTGGTGCAGGTCAGTGTCAGTTGTGTTTGAAACCTATTTATATATTCATGTACTGAATGTGTTTGTACATGTTTCATGTGACTCTGCCTCCAGACAGTTTTATTCAGGTTGTGAAGCACATCTTGTTGTGAAAGGGTTAGTCAAAGATATGAGGTCTGTCTCAAAAGAAACCAAAATTTTTAAATAGCTCACCATTTTTAAAATAATAGCTGGGGATCAAGGAGTGGCTGGTTAGGTTGGTTATAGCCATGTATGTAGGTGCTCGCACCCAGGTAAGGGTGAATGGAGATTTGAGTGATGAGTTTTCCGTGAATGTTGTTGCACATCAGGGGTCAGTCTTGAGCACCTTGTTTATCATGATACTTGAAGCCTTCTCACATGACATCAGCATTGGACTCCTGTGGGAGATGTTGTGTGCCGATGTTTTGATGTTGGTTGCAGAGAATAAAAGGGAGGCGGAGGAAAGATTTTAAGAAGTGGAGAGGTGGTATGGGGCACAAGGGCTTAAGAGTAATTGCAGATAAAATTAAAGTGATGGTATCTAGGCCTGGTGACAGTACTGTCAAAGAAGAGGGAGAGTGGCCATGTGCGCTTTGCCACATGGGCATGGAAAGTAATTCCATCTTGTGCAGTGTTTGTGATAAGTGGGTGCATAAGAGATGTACAATAGTGCTATTAGAGGTGGACTGCAAGATAATGCTGATTTCATGTGTGCAGTGTGTCTGTGTGTCAGGGAGAGCATGTGGAGATTGTCAGGTGTGTAAGGATTGATCTTGCTGGTGAGCCTCTTCAGTGTGTGGAAGAATTTTATTTGGGAGACATGTTGTGTGCAGGAGGTGGGGCTGGAGTGAGGAGTGGTTGAAGAATTTCAGGGAGTTGTTGCCTCTTCTGACATTGAGAGGGCTTTCCCTTCATGTTAAGGGAACTTTGTATGCAGTATGTGTTAGGAGTGTAATGCTGTATGGTAGTGAGACCTGTGCAGTAAAGGAAGAGGATATTCACAGGCTCAAATGCACAGAAATGATGATAATTAGGTGGATGTGCAGTGCTTCCTTGAGTGCGAGGCCTGAGGGAGCTAGGTTTGCGACGGAAGAGTTGAGAGGTAGGATGAGACTGGAGTGTATTGGTGTAGTAATGAGAAGTTGATTGAGATGGTTTAGGCATGTAGAGAGGATGTGAGATGATGATTGGGTGCAGAAAGTGAAAAGTGTTATCGTTAAGGGTAAGGTTGCAAGGCATACACTGAAAAAGTCCTGGGTTGAGGTCATTGAGTGTGACCTCAGAGATAGGAGACTGATTAGGGAAGCTGTCAGAGATTGAGCAGCATGGAGAGCTGCCATTAAGTGACCAAGGCCAATGCAAGCAAGCATGTTGGACCCTTTAAAAACTAAACGAACCAACTAGTCGCCATAGTGTGATTAGACGAGAGCTTTGTGTAGCAGTGACTCTGAGTTTTAATATAACACCAGCCACATAATGATGTCACTTAGAAGGTACACATGCTTGAGTGAATATGTGTTTAGTGCACATGGCAAATATTCTTCTGTCTCTTCTGTTGTCAGAAATCAGTAGCCATTCAAGGTGGATTTAAACTTTGGAAAAAAAAATCTGCAGAGGCCAAATCCGGAGACTAGGACTGTTGGGGGGATGATAGTCATCTTGTGCTTTGCCAAAAGATCATGGAGAAGGAGCAGTGCGTACTGGTGCATTGTTGTGGTGCAGAATCCAGGTTTTGTTTGTCTATGCCTCAGGCCTTTTTCTTCACACCTACTCCCTCAAATGCTTCAGGACATCCAAGTAAAACTCTTTATTGATCGCTTAACCAAATGGAATGAACTCATGCTGTACAACACCCTTCTAGTTAAAAAAAAAAGATGATCAACATAACATTCACATTTGAGCAACACTTGCATGCCTTTTTTTGGTTGCGGTAATGATGTTCCTACCCACTGTGATGACTGCCTTTAGTTCCAGCATCGTAGCTGTACACTCATGTTTCATCATCTGTTATGGCATTTTTCAGAAAATTTTCATCATTCGAATGATCAAACAGTTCATGACTGACTGTGACATGGTTTTTTTTTTTTGCTCATCCATCAGCAGACCTTGCACAGATTTTGTGGCAACACGGTGCATCTTCAGCATTGTTGGTTAAAACTGTGTGGCATGAACTTGTACAGATGCCTACTTCTTCGGAAACTTCACGGACAGTCAGGTGACAATTTTTCATGGATCACAGCACACACTTTCTCAACATGATCGTCAACTCTTGATGTGGAAGGCCACCCAGATTTGGGAGCATCATCTTTGGATGTTCTTCCTTATTTGGACTGCTGGAACCACCTGTGACATTGCGTATGGCTCAAACAATCCTCCTTTCACTGATCCACCAGGTGAACAAGCCTACATCTTTTCTATCCTTGATGACCTAGAGCAGCTTGTACAGCACCCTACCCGTATCCGTGACCGCCTTGGAGAGAGCTCCAACATACTTGACCTCTTCCTCACAACTAATCCTTCTGCTTACTCTGTTAATCTTTTCTCTCCGTTGGGCCCCTCCAATCACAACCTTATTACCTTAACCTGTCCTATCACTCCGGTACGGCCTGTGGACCATCCAGGGAAATGTCGTCTGTGGCATTTTGGAGCCGCGGACTGGGAGACCCTCAGGCAGTACTTCTTTGATTTTCCCTGGAATGATTATTGCTTTCATGGCCGGGAGCCATCTGAGTGTGCCTTGCGCATTACAGAGGTTATTCTCTCGGGCATGGAAGCATACATTCCTTTCTCATATCCTTTGACTAACGCAAGAAAGCCTTGGTTTAATCACGCTTGTTCTAATGCTGTCCGCAACAAGGAGAGGGCCTACAAAAGGTACCGGAGCCAACCCACCCCTGAATCACATCATCTTTACGTTTCTGCCCGGAATCATGCTAAGTCTGTTCTTCGCTCTACTAAAAATAATTTCATCCATACTAAATGCTCTCAACTCTCCAACTCGAATTCTTCCCGCTCCTTCTGGCACCTTGCCAAAAATCTTTCTAACAACTTTACCTCATCATCCTTCCCTCCTCTTTTGTACTCTGATGGTTCTGTAGCTATTTCTTCTACTGATAAAGCAGATCTCTTCACACACACTTTCTCCTCCAATTCCACCTTAGACAATTCCAGTGCTGTTCCTCCATCACTTCCCCCCTCTGACTTCCTCATGGCTGACATTAAAATTTCTTCAGTTGTTGTATTTTCTGCCATCACTGGCCTCAGTACTAACAAGGCATATGGGCCTGATGGTGTCCCTCCTGTTGTTCTCAAGAACTGTGCTTCTGTGCTTACACCCTGCCTAGGCAAACTCTTTCGCCTTTGTCTGTCAACTTGTACCTTTCCTTCTTGCTGGAAGATTGCTCTCATTCAGCCAGTCCCAAAGAAGAGTGACCACTCCCAACCCTCCAACTATCATCTAATTGCTTTAACGTCCTGTATTTCAAAAGATTTCGAGTCAATTCTCAATAGAAAAATTTTAAGGCATCTTTCCTATCACAACCTTCTTTCCGATCGTCAGTACGGGTTCCGTCAGGGACGCTCCACTGGCGATCTTCTCACCTACCTTTCAGACTCCTGGTCATCCTCCTTTCGGGACTTTGGCGAAAGCTTTGCCATTGCACTTGACATCCCAAAGGCTTTCGATCGAGTCTGGCATAAATCTTTAATTTCCAAACTGCCCTCCTACGGTTTCTATCCTTATCTCTGTGCCTTCATCACTAGCTTCCTTTCTGGTCGTTCTATAGCCGCTGTTGTAGACGGCCATCGTTCTTCTCCTAGATCTATCAACAGTGGTGTTCCTCAGGGCTCTGTCCTATCATCATCTCTCTTCCTTTTATTCATCAATGATCTTCTAAGCTGTACATCTAACCCTATCCACTCATATACTGATGACTCCACACTTCACCTTTCCATTCGGTTCCCGCAACGCCCATCTCAACAGTTACTTCAACAAACAAGGGATGAGGCTATGGCACACCTAATGTCTGACTTGGCTCGTATCTCTGACTGGGGTAAAAATAATATGGTTGTTTTTAATGCATCTAAGACTCAGTTCTTACACCTATCAACCCGACGAAATCTTCCACAGGTATACCCACTAATGTTTAATAATATTCAGCTTAATCCTGGATCATCCTTGAACATGCTTGGGGTTTCATTTACTCGGGACTTATCTTGAAAAGATCATATTACATCTCTTGTAAAATCTGCTTCCAAGAGATTGGGTGTGCTAAGCCGACTCCGCTCTTTCTTTACCCCTGCACAATTGTTGACTCTATACAGGGGTTTTATCCGCCCCTGTGTGGAGTACAACTCTCATGTGTGGGGAGGCTCCCCACATACAGCTCTTCTCAATAGGGTGGAGTCAAAGGCTTTTCGTCTCATTAACTCTCCTCCTCTTACTGACTCCCTTCAACCTCTGTCTCTTCGCCGCACTGTTGCATCTTTATCTCTTTTCTATCGCTACTTCAATGGTCACTGCTCCTCTGAACTGTCTGCTTGCATTCCTCCACCTCTAAGACGGGCGCGTAGCACCCGTCTGGCAGCAAACTCTCATCCCTTTTCTGTCCAACTCTCTAATGCAAGAGTTATCTGTTACTCCCAGTCTTTCATTTATGCAACAGGTCAACTCTGGAACTGTCTCCCTCTGTCTGTATTTCCTGCTGCCTATGATCTCCAGTCTTTCAAATGCAGTGTGTCTAGGCATCTCAAAATGATCGGATCTTGAATTTGGCTCTCTATTGTATTTTGTTTTTCTCTTGGAGGGAACTGTTACTGCGGGCTCATGGCCTTTGGTTCCTTCTTCCTCGCATTAAAAAAAAAAAAAAAAAAAAAAAAAAAAAATGTAAGCCTGTTGCAATATTTGAAAAGTGTCTGTAAAAGCTCTTCCCAGTTTGAAGCAAAAGTCCACACAAATACATTGCTCTTTAAGATCCTTCATTGTTCAACTTGCAGCATTTTGCCAAGTGCACTAAACACACATTCACTCGAGCACTTGTACCTCAGTGACTAAGTGATGTGGTTTGATGCAGCTTATGTCGGACTAAAGCTTAAAGTTGTTGCCACGCAGCGCTTCCGCTGCAGTCATACTGTGCTGGCTAGTTGGTGCACCATTGAAACAGTTCGGTTTAATTTTGAACAGGCCTCGTATATCAAACCCCTTCACCTGGAACAGTTTATCATAAGTTGATTAGAATTTTGTGGAGATAGCAAGAACAGAATAAAAAAGTATATCATTGTATGTGAGAGGTTGATGAATCATGTAGCAACTGACTCAGTAGCATCAGTTAGAAGTGGTGGATTGACTTTGTATTATCATCAGCACTCAGTTTTCAAAGACGACAAAGAAAATATTTGATGGAAAGTAGACATATGGCAGATTTGGCTTAACTGAGTCAGAGGACAAAAGCAAAGTTTGGTAGCACGTTGGTTTTGCATTCTTCACATATTTGGTATTGTGTTGTCTTTTCAGAACTGTTGGTTAGTTTCTCTTAATTTCTTCATTTATGTATTAATTGTGATACTACCAACTGATTTGTATTCAGCTCAGGGGAACTTATTGTAGTGAATGAGTTACAAATAATTTCCATTTATTCCATTACCATGAGCAGGTCCCCCCTAAACTGCATAAAGTCACCTGGCTGTAGGAAGAATAAAAAAAAAAATGTCAGTTGCTGCTGCTTTTAAGCTGAGTAAAATATTGAACACATGTGGGATGATTTAGTTTTGCACAGGATGGTGTTTTTTGTTTAACAGGTACATAACAGCACTGGGTGATAACCCCCAGGGGTGATTTGGAGCCTACTGTGGTGCCCCTGTTAACTGGGTGGAGAGAAGCACACATGGCCTCTGTCTGGGAGCCAAACATCCACACTCTTCCCTGTGCCTCGTTGTGGTGAAGTGGTGTCTGCAGCAGGGAAGCATTGGTTCAAAGCGCAGGATGGCCTTATAGAGGCAGGTGCTTGCCTGCAGTAATACCGGGTATTAGTAGTAGTTCTTCCCTAGGCAGTTTGGCCGAACAGCCCCGAGTCCCTTAGGAAGGCCATGGCCGAGACCGGGCTTTCCCACAGAGCTCTCAAAGAGTGTATGTTGTGTTGTTGATGTAGGTGATTGTGTGCAATGCAGTCTTCCATAATGTGCTTAATAGTATGGGGTGCTGTGTTGCATCCTGGACAGGCATCAGCGACGGAGTCATCCGGCCTCTTATGGTAGCTTAACCCACCCCGTCCTGTCAACGTATGAGTACGTTGCAACATTTTGCATTTGCCAGTCCCGACGATGTACTGGTACGTCGTGCAATTGCAAGGTCCCTAATTTGCACAATTTTCAATTTTCGCGCGTGATTTTTCATACGTATACACGGGACACCTTCCTCTATTCCTCTACAAGATGCCAAGCAGGGACAATGCCTTACACCGCATAACCTCCCCCCACCCCCCCACACGCCATTGTCTCGGCAATGCACCTGTTACCAGTGACCTGGCCAATAAAGACATTCAGGGCCAGAGTGATTCCCCAATCGATGACAATGTGGAGGACAAAGTTTACATAGCATTAGAGGAAGAAACAGTCAGAAATTATGATCAGGTAATGTGGCAAAAGAAGGTCAGGTATGGTGATGAGTTAGTGAGTGAAACAATGCTTATAATGCCTATATTACTGTTTGAAAACCAATATACTCTCGTACTACATATAAATTCGTACCAAGTAAATAAATAAATACCGTTTATGAGTGGTATGAAATAGTTACCCTCCCATAGAACTCATTTTCTTTGGTGCCAGCCTGTTAGAAAACCCAGTCAGGTAAGGAGGTACTGGTACCTGGATCGAGTATTTTAAACCTCAGGTGAGCAATTTCTCAATGAAAAACGGAGGTTTTAGTAAAAAAAAAAAAATTTTTGAAAATACCTCACGATTGGGGGGTGTCGGAGGTGCGAAATAGCTCGGGACGTGACAGGTTAAGAGGGCTGGATGGTGCCCACATCTCAGCCTGGCCAGGTGGACCCTGTCCTCACGAGGGAGATAGGATTCAGAAGGGTGGATGTCAGGAGGCCGTGCATGCAGCTGTGTGTTGTCTTTAAGTGACTGAATGGAGCGGCGAGTGATCTGAGTGTGGATATGCTTCTGGAAGCTGGTCTGAGGTGGGCGAGGGGGGAGAGATGACTATTTGTGTATGGTATCTTGTGCTGGGTGTTGTTTTGATGTTCCTTGGTGTGGGTGGATGTGCTGCCATGCAATATAGTGGATGTTGTGGGTTTGTGGAGGCTGCAGCAAGAAACTGGGTGCCTCTCATGTCTAGGTGATCCTTGACTTTCAGGACTGGTTTGTTGATGTAGGTGGTCTGTGGGTGTAGTAGCAGTGCAGCCCATGATTATTTTTAGGGTCTTGTTCTGTATGGTCTGTAGAGTGTTGTAGTGTGTTTTGATGAGGTTAGAAGCCCAGGCAGGGCTTGCATAATTCATCACTGAACATATGTATTGTTTGTATGCTGTGGTGGTGGTTTCTTTGTTGTGTCCGAATGTTGTGTGGGCAAGTGACCTCAAAACATTGAGTCTTGGTGTTATTTTTAATGTTTGTGATGTGTTGTTTAAATGACATTGATGTATTGTATGTTACACCAAGTATTTTGGGTGTGTGTGTGTGTGTGCGGTAGGGGAGTGTTGTTTATGGTGAGGTGTGGGATGTGACTGTGTTCTGCTGTCCAGTTTGTGAGAAGGGTCACTGTAGATTTGGCAGGGGCTATTTTGAGCCTGTTTGTGGTGAACCATTCATGTAGTGTGTTGAGATAAGGTTGAATGATGTGTGCAGCTATGTTTGCTTTTTGGTGCGTACATGTAAGTGTTATATCATCTGCATAGGAAGCTATGTGTATCTGTGGTGTGTGGGGTGTGGGTATGTCATGCATGTATAGGTTAAAGAGTGTAGGGGACAAAACAGATCCTTGGGGGACGTCATTTGTGAAGTTTCTGATGTTAGAAGAGTGACCGGCAAATGTTACGTGTGCACATCAGCCTGCTAAGTAGTTTGCCAGCCATCTTTTTGTGTTATTGTGCATGTTTGTGTTGAGTATTTTGTTTGTGAGGTTGTGGCGGGGGATGGCATCAAAAGCTTTGCTAAAGTCTAGTGTGATTAGGAGTGTTCTGTTTGGCGACCTAGCTGAAATCATGCCATCGAAAACTCTCTGTGTAAGGTCTGTAAGAAGGGTGTTTGTGGAGTGTAGTGGCCTAAAGCCATGTTGTGAGTGGGCTAGGGGAATGTGAGGTGTGACTAGTTGTAGTACCAGTCGTACAGTGACTTTAGAGGGGGTGCAGAGGAGTGTGATGGGGCGGTGTGAGGAGGGTAACATGGATTCTTTGTTGGGTTTAGGGATAGTGATGATAATGCCATGTTTCCAGATGATGGGTATTATGTTGTGTGAGTAGCTGTAGTTTGATATGGTGGTGAGTGCTTGTATGCCTTGTGGTCCAAGGTGTTTAAGGTGAACGTTGCTTATGTTGTCTGGTCCACAGGCAGATGAGTGCTTGAGGTTGTTAAAGATGTGCTTCGTCTGGTTGTAAGTGAAAGGTGCGTAGTTTGGGTCTGTGGGGAACTGTCTCTTACGTCGGATAATGTATCGGTCTTCGGGATGGGGGTTTAGATGGCTGACTTGTGAAAAGTGATTGATGAGAGTGTTTGCTTGTTGTTTGTTTGTGGGTATGGTGTCTGTTGTTGTGATGGAAGCATGTGATTGTGTGGTGTTGCTGTTGGAAAGTGTGATGCTGTTTAGTGTATTGTAGAGTTTGTTGATGTTTATTTTGTGGTAGAGTGTTTGGAGGTAATTTTTCCAGTTTAGCGTTTGCTGTTCTGATATTTTATTGTTTATTTGAGTGTTGAGTTCTTGTATTTGTTGTAAAGTGTCTTGTGTATGGGGTGTTGGGGAGTGTCGTAGTGTGTCCCATTGTCTGATGAGGCCTTGAATTTCTGGTGTGAAGTTGGGGTTGTGTCTCTTTCTGTTGCCTCTGGGGATGTGTCTTTTGTCTGCGTTTTGTATAATTGTATTGAAAGTGTGCACAGCGGTGTTGATGTTTGTGATGGGTGTACTGTTTAGTGTTTTGAAGTGTTGTTCTGTTTCAGTTACAGAGGCTTCCCAGTTGGCTGTCTTATAATTAGCGTATGTGTGTTTGCTTGCCTGCAGTTGATGGGTCTGCTTAGCCAGACAGACCAAGGTTACTCAATAACAACATGTAGTTCTGCACTAAACTTCTTCATTTGAAAGATGTATGGTACCCAGTAACTGTGAATTTAGCTGTGCAATCAGAAATTTTAGTTAAAATGCTGGCTTGGATTGGGATGGAAATTAGTTCTGTACAGTATATTTTGATGTACACTTTTGTAGCCTGGATGAGTAAAAGCTTGGTAGGATAATGTACTGTATTATGAAATGTTTTTGCTATGGGTTTCTGCCATCACAGAGCTCCCAGGTGAATGCAGAGCTTTGGGGATGATGACAGTGAATATGCATGTCTTGAAATCATGTAATCCATATAATATTAAGTGCATAATGCTCTACAGTGAATTATGAAGGTTTTCCTGTACATCTCAAAGTAGCTTCATTTTTCAGTAGTTCATTGTACGAGTATGCATCAGCGGAGGAGCTGACCTAGTTTATTATATATACACAGTAGGTGTTTGATAGTTGGTTGTGTCAAACTTAAATATATATAGTGTAGATGGAGTCTTATGTATAGGTATTGATTCATTACTTGAAATATGGTAACACTGTAAGGATAAATGTTAGGATAACACATGATGTGCTGTAGGTGGTGTTTTCCTGGTCTTAGTTGTTGCTACTAATGACTATACCACAGTGTTATGTTCACACTGTAGTTCATTGCTAGATTTGACATGGGTAGCAGGGTTACAGTCACATCAGTTTATGAGTTAAGGCACTAGGACACTAATACAGTGCTGGTGGTGTAATATGTTTTGTGTACACAGTGTTGTTTGTGTATGCCTCATTGTACCTTGTTTTTTGTGAGTAATATTTCATCACCTAATAATGTTTTGTGAATAATCCAATAAGTTCCATGTATGTACTTTATAAACACTGTTAGAAATTTATTTTGTGGTCACAGAGCTTTATTGTAAATTATTACTGATCAAAACCTTACAGTACAGCATACACTATGTAGTAAGTACAGTCAAGTCGCCTAAAGCACGGTTAATTGGTTCTGGACCAAGGCTGTGCCATAGAGAACTGTGCCATACAAATAATTAAACCTATGGGAAAAATGGAATTTGGTTGTGGATGTTCACCCAAAGTCTCACCCCACTTTTCCCCATTTTTCCCTACTTTACACACGCACTCAATCAAGCAATCAGTCAATGCATGTATTTCATGTAAGAATAGCCACAAAAAACGGGAGGGTGATCAGATAACAAGTGGTCTGGCTACACACTGAGAGGGGTTTGAACAGCGGGTGAGGGCTGAGGTTCTCTCTCTGGCCACCAGGGGAATCAGCCCACGTGTTTGAAACCTTGCCGTGCCTTCTCCATAGGTGGTTTATGCGTGTGGTTCATATGGGGGGAGGTCTGGCACCTAGCCGTGTCATAGAAAACCGTTCCATAGAAGTCGGCGCCATAGATGACTTGACTGTATCATCTGATACACAGTCTCTGGTGGATTGAGTAGTTGCATACATAATAATAAGATGGTGATATACAGGGTGTAATGCGACATAAGACAAAAACTTACACCGATGATCTGTCATGCAATTTTGAGTATATTTTGTTCTATCACATATACTCTCTGCGACCCCAGTTCAGTACCCAGTATTCGGCTATTTAAGTGTAAAAGTTTCATGGCTGGCATGTGCCATTGGGTGAGAGCTTCGCAGGGCGACGGGAGACGAGTATTATTAGCTTATACTGTACTGTACATAATAATCCCATATCCTTTCAGTACAAACGAGTTTGAAGAAGAAACTTTACGTAGTCTATTGACTCTTTAACATCATCATGCATTCCTGCAACTCTTTTGCACAAATCGACTGTAAATTGAGGATTAAATTCAAATTTCATGGCTTGCGAGAGAGTAGGGAGGGAGGAGAGGGGCTGGTGTGTTGTAGCCAGTTATATAATGTTTAGTTTATAGGATATTGCTACCAGCATTATCATAACACGCACAGCTCAATCCTCGTAAATCGCGTGTTCATAAATCACGGATTCGTAAATCACAGCTAGGTGGCTGTCAGACTGCCGGCAACCTTAAATCACTGTTAAGTCACGAAAATCGTGGATCTAGGCACCCAAGTGGGCCTTTTCTGAGGAGAACCGTAAACCGCGGCATTCAAACTGAAAATCACAACTCACCAACCAATCACCACATGTCCCTGGTGGCATATGTGCATACTAATGCCGCCATGTTGTTGTTGTTCTTGGCGCGCCAGTCCGCACACTACAGACCGTTGCCGTGGAGTACAAGAGTTACCTGCCTTTTATATGCAACTTCCCCCCCGCCTCCTACCTGCGATGGCCCCTCCCGACCCTCCAATGAAGCGCTTTAAGCAGTATGGCTTCAAGAAGCTGCCGCAGTTGTTGTACAGTCAACATTTGGAGCTCATTCGTCGTGTTGAGAGGGGAGAGAAGTTTTCAAAGCTGGTGAAAGAGTTTGGGAAGAACAAGTGCTGAGAGGTTCTTAGTTCTTCCTAACACCACGCCACTCCATTCACTTAAGCAATTTCGTCATAGGATTAAGGTGAGATCCCTTAACATGGCTTATTTCTATTTAATACATGCACTGAATATTCCTAAATTTGTATGTTTGTGTTTGATGGTGCCTAGATAGGTGTAGGTAGGGTGCTGTGGGAGCGGGTCGGCCAAAATCCAGACCCAAATTAATTTTTCAAATAAGAGTTATTATTCATAAATCACGGAATTCATAAATCACTGCAGTGGTCCAGACCCAAATTGCGGCAATTTACGAGGATTGAGTGTGTATACACACACACACACACATATATATATATACATATATATATATATATATTATATATAGATAGTCGGACAAAAAAAAAAGATAGATTATATAGATAGATAGATAGATAGATAGATTATATATATGATAAATATATAACCTATCTATCTATAATATATATATAATATAGATAGATTATATATATATATATATATATATATATATGTTTCTTGTAAGCCAAGAAACCATTTCCAACGCTGGGTGGTAATCATATAACCAAAACATACGTGCTCCCTACGTGTCAGCAAATGGGTTGGTGGAAGGTTAGTGCCCCTCCCCGTAAAACAAATAACTCAGTCAAATGGCCACCCCTTATGGGATTATGGCGTCGGGCAATATATATATATATATATATATATATATATATATATATATATATATATATATATACAGTACAGGTAAGCCCTTAATTCACGCGAACTTTTTTCACGCAATTTCGGTTATCCACGAATTTTTCGTACAATAATTAAAACATAAAATTATAGTTTCATTCATCCATTCATTGCCAGACGTCATGTATCTCAGACGGGGTGGCCAAGGGCTTAGAGTTAATTGTTTTACAGGGAGGGGCACTAATCCTCCACCAACCCCACTTGACACGTAGGGAGAACATTATGCCAACAGCATCTGGTGTTCCCAGGCGGTCACCCATCCAAGTACTAACCAGACCCAACGTTGCTTAACTTCGCTGATCAGACGGGAAGCGGTGTACTCAACGTGGTATGGCCGTTGGCAAATAATCTTAATATACAAGAGAAATAAATAAAATATAAAAATGCCTACCTGCTGCCCATGTGCATACATGTGTGTGTGTGTGTGGGAGGTCGGTCTACCACGCACCACACAGTCAGTTTGAATCCTACGCTCGAAATATGCGTTTTTTGCGAATCGTTATTTGTGGCTTATTTTTCTGCCTTCCAGTGATTGCTTGCCTTGTCTGCCAACATGGGGCCTAAGCGTAGTGCTAGTGATGCATATGGTAACACACCAAAACGGACTAGTAAAGTGATGTTGCTGACAGAGAAAGTTAAAGTGTTGGACAAACTTAATGGAGGAATGTTGGCGACAATTCTCCGTCAGGACGATTCCCTGTCATTTATTTACATACCAGTTTATTTAGCAAGTACAGTACACTAGTTTTTTACTTATATGAGTTATAAAATCCCCCTGAAAATTAGTTACAAAAGTATTAATTAATCAGTGATAAGTATATTTATAGAATGACAGGAAATCGCCCATGTTTTGATGGTGAATTGACTTCGTGGTGAATTGTCTTGGAACCGTGTGTTTGGGGTGAGTCAACTATTCTTACAATAAAGAAGGCAGAACATAGCATACAGGAGGCAGTGAGGGCTAGTGCACCAGACTGTGCTGAAGTCTCCACCTACTCATGTGAACTGGCTCGGAACCGTATGTGTGGAGTGAATGAGTCAACTGTTTGGACAATAAAGAAGGCAGAATGTAGCATATGGGAGGAGTGAGGGCTTGTGCACCAGACTGTTGAAGTGTCTCCACCTACGCCTGTGCTTGTCAGGTTTCAGTGTTAAATTTCTTATATTTTTGTTGTTTTTCATATTGTATGCTAGTTTATAAGGTGTATGTAGTGCATAAACAGTATTATTCAGATGTAATATACAGGTAACTCGCACGGAACACGTGGGTTTCGTTCCTACGGTGCCGTGTTGGGTGCGAAATCGCGTATATTTAAACTACTTCGTATTTTGCTCCCTAGACCCCCCAAATGTGTTGTTTTGCTGTTATCTGTCACTGGTAATCACTAGAAAGCACTTTAAGTGGTTAGAAGGTTTATTTAATGTTATAACTCACAAATACAGTACTCCAGAGCAAAACTTCAACACAAATACTGTACGTAAACACAAGGAAACATTCCGACGCCGATCATAGGTAATCTTATAAATCAGGTTAACTGGTACCAGTGCTTTAACTTACAAGTACATACCAGAACAGTACATATTTAACTTAGAAATGCAGTACTGTGATATCGAATGATTTCAGTACTGTTAGGAATGGCTGGAAAAAAAAAATGTTATGAATACATTTTCACCTTTTTGATATATGTTTATGGTAGTTTTGAGTTATTTTTTACGTTATCGTTGTGCCCATGCTTGGAAAAGGGAGCAAAAGAGTTGAATTTTCAGTCCTAAATGAGAAAACTGCACGTCCTCCAAGGCTAGACTCTGCCACGGGAGAGTAAGTGGAGGGTCAGTCCGATTAGCAATAAGGAAGTTGTGTCACAACTTCCAGCTCCCACACCACGAGAATGGCTAAAAATAGAATCGTAATGCAGTTTCAGAACCAACAATAAGTCTAATTATTACGAATACAGATACAAAGCAGAAATAAATACGTTTACAGACGGGGAAAACGTACTTCTTCCGTCATAACATGTTCATCTTTATCATTTTACGTTCATCTTTATCATTTTACCTTGTTATTTTCGCAATATATATTGCTGTCTCGTAAACAGGGTGGTTGTTTGTGTTTTGCAAGGGAGGAAAAAGATTGTATTTTCTGTCTGGGTCGAGATAATGGGTGTAACTATGTGTGGTTAGGCATGGCCACGAGCGAAAAAATCGTACATCCACTCATTACGATAGCAGGTGGTGAACTGACAGATGATACATGAGAGGGTGAAGTCAAGGTCAGTCTCATGTCTCAGATTTTCGTTCACTTCCCGAAAGTTTTCACAGTTTTCTACAAGTTGCATTGCATCAAATGGTCCAAACCATTACAGCAAACCTGAGCAAATAGGTAAAGATACCAAGACAAAAATGTATTTTTCTCTTATTATAAGTAACGAACAAACAAAAAAGGCAATATTCCGACACCGATCATGGGTAATCATATAAATCAGGTTAACTGGTTACAAGGCTTTATTTAATGCTTTAATTGCTTACAAGTACATACCAGAACAGTAAATATTTAACTTACAAATACAGTTTGTACTGTAGAAAAGCAGTACAGTAAGAGTTTAACGAACAAACAAAAAAGGCAATATTCCGACGCCGATCATGGGCAATCATATAATTCGGGTTAACTGGTTACAAGGCTTTATTTAATGATTTAACTTTATTTAAGTGCTTACAAGTACAGTACATACGAGAACAGTAAATATTTAACTTACAAATACTGTACAGTACTGTGGAAAAAACGAACAAATAAAAAAGGCAATATTCTGACTCCTATCAGGTAAACTGGTTATAAGACTTTATTTCTTGCTTTAACGTTATTTAATAGTACTTTAAGTTGCACATAAACTTACCAGAAGAGTACAGTACTGTAAATATTTAACTTACAAATACTGTGCTACTGTACTCGGGAATGTCTCACTCACTGAATAATTTCCCGCCTAGATCGTCACGTAATCAAAACAAACCGCGCGCTGCGGTGACGTTCGAGGATTTGATCTTTCAAAGGCCTCTCCTGCGTTAATTTGTAGTTTTCATAATGGTTTTTTAATCTTACGTTGTCTTATATGTATCCCAGCCCTTACCGTGTTGTATAATTGCGAGCGCGTTCCGTGAGATCGTGTTCCGTGCAAGTTACCTGTACTTAGTAGACATGCATAATTATGTGCAGACAAGGGCAGAACATATACGCGAATTTACCACACACACGAAGGGTCTGGGAACGTAACCCTCGCGTGAATTAAGGGCTTACCTGTGTATATATATATATATATATATATACACACAGTACATCCCCCTAGTATGCACCTATATGGGCAGCAGAGGACGTCGCATACTAGGAATTCGCGTACTGTGAATACATAAACTTATGGGAAAAATTACATATGGGCTGCACCCCCCTTCATGGGCAACCCTTGAGACGCTTTTCAGATCTAAGTATTGTACTGTACAGGGAACTATCTAAGACATATTACCTAAGATAAAGTAAACCAACAAGATTATGGCTTTACTAGGTAAATCAACAAGGATATGGCATAACTAAACCAACAAGAATATGGCTGCTTACCTTTACCCAAGAGGCCAACAGGCGTGATGGAGGTAAGAAGAAGATCCGAGGCAGGATGAGGCACCTAGTGTGCATCTCCTGCATCGCCCACCACACCACCCAACACACCACCTTCCTCTCCACTTTTGTCACCAGCACTTTCGACACTTTCACTACCTACTGCACTCACTTCGTTCATAAACCCTTCAAAGTCTATTTCTGACACCTCAGACATTGAATCAGCCTCTTGATCCTCCTCAGGATAAGGATCTTCTGATGTTGAAGGGAGTGATTCCTCACTTTGTTCAAGCCAAAGGAAACGGGTGATGAGTGTTTGCTTCCGTCTGTTTACTTCCTGGTTGTGCTTGTCAGTGTAGTAGCGGAAGGTTCTGTCCAGTGAAGACATCACCTCCTCCACTCGCAACTGAGAGCGTTCGATGTCCTTGAAATCTTCATTGAATTTATGAATGGCGCTCTCCATCACTGGTGTTGCTGCCTTTTCTGCTGCTATCTCCTGCTCAAGATGGGCGGAGCTTAGGCAACCATTATCGTTTCTTGGGGGGGCTATGTCGCATACTCGGGGTAACCTCAGGTTTGGACCACCGTTCGCTGCCTGTCTCACTTTCAAGGATTTCAAATCGCGTACTAGTAAAAAATACACTAAGATTTAAGAAAAAAAAAAATCAGTCCTCGCGTACAAGGGGGATTGTGTACTTGGAACTCGTGTACTGTGGGGATGTACTGTATATGTATGTGTACATATATATATATATATATATATATATATATATATATATACACATATATAGTTTGCTTGCCTACTGCGCGAGCTCAGAGTGCTTGAATCGCATTGTGCACGTGACCAAAAATAATAACCAAATACCTTGAATGCACGAGTTTACCTCATAAAACACGAGTTAGAGGCAAGGAGTGGCTCAAAAATGCCATTGTCAGTGAGTGCTCCAACCCCCCTCCACACAACGTTCCAATAATGACTTAGAGGCTCGTGGGGAAAGTGCTCAAGAGGAGTCTATAGTAAGATCTCGCCAATAACAACTTCGACAATAACATTTTCAGCAATAACAGTAAGTTGGAATAGATACCCAGTTTCTATAGTAATTACAGTTATTTCGTGAATACCAGATTGTTATACTGCCAATACGTCCATAACAAGATGAGGAATGAAACAAACAAGCAAGAAGAGATGAAGGAAATTGCCGAAGATGTGAGCAGTAGCAAGGAGGAGAGGGAGGATCCTTCCCTCACCACCTCCCCTGACTCGCCCACCGTCATCCCCTCCTCCTCCACTGCCCCACCTGACTCACCAGCCGCCTCCCCCTCCACCTTCACAGCCCCACCTGACTCATCTGCTTCACCTGGCATACCTGCAACCCCCACCATAATGACTTGCTGCATTCTGGAAGAAATGTAACATTTGACAGGCCGTAAGTTTCTTTGTCAGAGCCTGGAATAATACAACATTGGCAACCATTAAACAAGTGTGGTGCTGCCGGGGTGGTGGCAGGGGCACTCTAAGTGTGTTGCCGCGCCTCAGAACCCCTGTTATTTAAGTCCATCAGGCCTGTTGTCTACTGGTGTTAAGGTCTATCTATCTATCTATTGCCAGACGCCTCAATCCCGTTTGAGGTGGCCACAAACAAATCGCCTCCAAGTCGCCCTGTCCCCCGCCATTTCACTGCCCTGCTCCCAACTCACACCCCCCTCTCTCATATACCTCTCCACCCCATCCCTCCATCTCATCCTCGGCCTCCCCCTCCCTCTTCCCCCCTCCACCTCACTCACATACACTCTCTTCGTCAGTCTTTCGCCCTCCATCCTCTCCACATGGCCAAACCACCTCAGTGTGTTCCTCATAACGCTTCCTATCACATCCACATCCACACCACAACGCTCCTTTATATCCTCATTCGTCAGCCTGTCTTAAGGTGACTGCCCATATTTTTGTTATTGTAGCTATATCTGTTGTACAATGTCTGAAAAATTTGACCTTTATTATGTCTCTAAGGGCCAAAAAAGGTCCAGGTATGAGGGGGTACCACCCATATGTAATTTTTCCCATAAGATTATGTATTCTCAGTGCGCAAATTCACAGCGCGCAAGGTCGTGGACCGCCCAATCTCTCACACACCATGTGGCAAACTGTATATATATATATATATATATATATATATAGAGTTAGCGAAAGAACAGAGGAATTAGTTGGAGAAGAACAGGGAGGCTTTAGGAAGGGAAGAGGTTGTGTAGATCAGATATTCATTCTTAGATCTTTAGTGGAAAAGTTTCTAGAGAAGGGAAAGAAGTTGCATGCGGCTTTCATGGATTTGGAGTAAGCATATGACAGGGTGGATAGAGAAGGATTGTGGAAAGTGTTCAGAATATATGGAGTAGATGGGAAGTTGTTGAATGCTGTGAAGAGTATGTATGATGGTGCTAAGGCTGCAGTGCGTGTGGATGGTGAACTAAGTGAATTTTTCTCTTTGAAAGTTGGGTTGAAACAGGGATGTGTCATGTCTCCATGGTTGTTCAATCTGTACATGGATGGGGTAATAAAAGAGGTACAAGGTAGAGTAGTGGATGTTGGAGTGTCCCTGGTGAGGGAGGATAGTGTTTGGAAACTCCCTGTACTGTTGTTTGCAGATAATACTGTGTTGTTGAGTGAAGACGAAGGGGAGCTGCAAGGCTTGGTGGATGAGTTTGGGAGAGTGTGAAAGAAACGGAATCTAAAGGTGAATGTAGAGAAGAGTAAAGTGATGGTCTTTGAGAGAGGTGAAGTCAGTGAATGTACAGCGAGGTTGGATGGTGAGGAATTGGAAAATGTGAGTATGTTTAAGTACTTGGGTAGTGTGATGAGTAAGGATGGAGGTTTGGAGGGTGAAGTGCTTGAAAGGGTACAGCAGGGAAGAAAGGTTGCTGGTTCCTTGAAAGCAGTGATAAGAAACAGGGAAGTGAGCATGGAAGTGAAAAAGTTACTACATGACAGTATTGTGATACCAACGCTAACGTATGGAAGTAAAACTTGGACGTCTTTGGAAGGACACAAGTCAAGAGTGAGAGCAGTGGAAATGAGTTATTTAAGAGGAGCCTGTGGAATCACATGGAGAGACAGGCTGACGAATGAGGATATAAAGGAGCATTGTGGTGTTGATGTGGATGTGATAGGACGTGTTATGAGGAACACACTGAGGTGGTTTGGCCATGTGGAGAGGATGGAGGGTGAAAGACTGACAAAGAGAGTGTATGTGAGTGACTTGGAGGGGGGAAGAGGTAGGGGGAGGCCGAGGATGAGATGGAGGGATGGGATGGAGAGGTATATGAGAGAGGGGGGTGTGAGTTGGGAGCAGGGCAGTGAAATGGCGGTGGACAGGGTGACGTAGAGGCAATTTGTTTGTGGCTACCCCAAACGGGATTGAGGCATCTGGCAATAGATATATATATATATATATATATATATATATATATATATATATATATATATATATATATATACAGTATATACACAGTAAAACCTCGACATAACGGACTTCAATAGACTGCAATTCGTTTTTATCGGAATCGAGGAGCTATCAGACTAAATTCCTATATACTGTATTGGAAAATGTCCGATAAAGCCAGCAGCAGTCCAGACTGCTTGACCACTTCAGCTAAATAAGGTAAATGAAAAATGTTTATCAGTGTAGAGTACAGTATTATTATATACACCTATATTATACCATTTGATTAATGTAGGGAAGTTATAATACAGTACAGTACTGCAATGGTAGTGAAAATGGTTTAGAAACCATTGATGCAATCTAGACTAATGTCTGATATATCGGAAAAAGTCAGGATTAGCAGGGGGTAAAGATGTCTCTTTTGTCAGAATTTTTCTTTTTTCGGAATGGTGTGGGCCCCAGTTAGTCCGTTATATTGAGGTCTTACTGTGTATAGATAGATAGATAGATAGATAGATATTTTTACACCATCGTACATTGACAGAAATGAGAGGGAATATGTGGAAAAAAATGGAAAGCAGAGTGGCTAAAGGAAGGAAGTCAAGTAGTTAGTGTTGTAAAAGCTTTCTATACAGTATGGAACAGAAACCTGAGTCTAGAGGCTGTAAGAGAACTGAATGGAATTGTGTTATTACTCACATAAATGTATGTGACAAATAGCTATGGCAAAAATTTGAAAAATCAGAGAGAGCATTTAAAATGATACCATTTGATAAGAAATATGATATAGAACACAGAACTTTGTGAAAGATGTATGTACTGTATATGAAGCATGGACAGAAAGGCTCATGACTAGTGTTTGGTATCTACTACTTGGTAGTAGATGAAGTTGCTATCCAACAGTTGCACATGAAGTCCATTATTTAGAATTACCATACCTAGCTTTGTTGGTGAAGTTGAGCCAGGATTCCAAAAGCTTGATTGATGTGTAAATGACTGTGTGGCACATATTACTGGGCTTGCTCTTGATAGTTCTCCCAGCCTCATTTCATTGGGCCTGCTCTTCATAGTTCTCCCTGACTCATTTCCCTGGGCTTTCTGTTGATAGTTTTCCCAGGCTTATTTAACTGGCCTGACTCTTGATAGTTCTTCCAGGCTCATTTCACTGGGCCTACACTTGATAGTTCTTCCTGACCCATTTCGCTGGACCTTCTCATGATAGTTCTCCCAGGCCCATTTCACTGGGCATACTGTTGATAGTTCTCCTTGGTCTGTTCCCTGGGCTAGCACTTGATAGTTCTCCCAGGCTCATTTCACTGTGCTTGCTCTTGATAATTCTTCCAGACCCATTTCTCTGGACCTGGTCATAATAGTTCTCCCACTTTTATTTTTTCTCTCAATTTCTGGGTCCCACCTCACCCCCAACTATTTGTGGAAGTAAGGATTGGGGTTATGTTGCTGTTTTAGTAGAGTACCTATGTTTATCAACCTTAAAAAAAGTTGGCTAGGCATTTCTTATCATGATCTTGCCCATTTTTGTTCATGGGCATATTGACAGAAATGCTTTTTTGATACTGTGCTCAAAGCATTGTCAGTGTCTTTTGCTTGTAGTTTTATTCTTAATCCATTAATTATAATAGTTTCTGTAAGCCAAATGTAACTGTATGGAGTTACCTGAAATAAAATACGTAGTTCTGAGGTCTTGGCTAAAATGTTATCCTAGGTTGATCAAAGCTGCAGGGCCATGATGAGTTTCTCCACACTTTAATCATGTAACTTAGGTGGAATGAAGTACAGTCAGAGGGTTAATGGATATTGATTCATGTTGAAACCATCAAAAATATATTGAGCTAGGTTTGTAGTGTTGGGTTGTCAAATATTTGAGTAAAAATCCTCTTTTTGCCATTGTTAAGAATGAGTGACCGTATGATTTAGTGTTGTGTAGAGCTATGATTTAGTGTTGTGTAGAGCAGAGGTACTGAATTACAGTCAACCCTCAGTATAAAAAGCTAATTTGGGTTAATTGTCATATCACATCTAAAAATTCCCCAGTCCAGTGTTTGGTAGTTACCTTGATTTACCAACCCAGATGATGGTAGATCTTTGCGACCATCTTCCAGACACTTGTTGAACCACTGCCTAATTCTTCTCTTTTTTTCATTCTGTCTTTATGTTTGTCCTCTTATCATCTAATGTCTTTCTTTTCTGTCTGTCACTTTTTACTACAGTACTGTTTTTTCCGCTTCATATGTTCCCTACGTGTCAACAAGTGGGTTGGCAGAGGGTTAGTGCCCTTTCCCATAAAACAACTTGCTCAGAGACAAATGATCACCCCATACGGTAGTGTGGCATCTGGCCGTAGATAGATAGATAGGTGGCTGTACACTTGAGCGACGTTCAAATGGTTTCCTGTTACCCAGGAGAACATTTACAATGCTGGGTGGTAACCATATAATCAGATAATGGGGTGAAGTGGAGCCTATTGTGGTGCCCCTGTTAACTGGGTGGAGAGATATAAATCCAGCATCCATCCAGGAACCTCCACTCTTTTCTCCAAGTCTCGCTGTGGTGAGGCACTGTAAGCTACAAGGGAATATTGCTGCCCTGCACTGGATGACCCTGCTGAGGCAATTGATTGTCTTCAGTTGATAGGTCTGCTCAACTAGACAGATTGAG
Organism: Coenobita brevimanus; assembly: GCF_032717465.1. Lineage (NCBI taxonomy): Eukaryota > Metazoa > Arthropoda > Malacostraca > Decapoda > Coenobitidae > Coenobita > Coenobita brevimanus. The sequence goes on from NC_137024.1 coordinate 29,941,594, forward strand.
GTTGATCAGCAACAACAACAACCAGTCTTGCGTCATTGTATGTCTGCCCTTGTTCATTAGTCACATTAGGGTACCATTTTGTGTAAATACAGTTCTTATAAATCACTGAAATTTTAGATGTGATAAATTACACTACAGTGAGATAAAGAAATTAACATGGTAACTGGTAGATAGGTGGTGGAAGCATTTACACAATGCTGGGAGTGCTACACTGATACCGTTGGTTTGTTGGTCAATCTGCTGCATCTAATGAGCAGTAGGTTTGCCCAAGATGCGCTTTCCCATAATACTGACAGACAGTGACACCAGGAAGTTGATCAGTTTCTGTATATTACCAAAACACCTGTAGATCCACTTGCACCATAGGACATGGGGCTCAAACAACCCTAAATAATGCATATCCAGCCACAGCACCGATATATATCATGCAGCATGAGGCGTGTGACTGCTCTGAGCCTCACTGGTTTGGGGTGATGGTGTGGAGTGAGATGTGGTTGATGATGTGGTTTTGGTGATGATCTAGGTGATAGGTCTGGGTGATGGTGTAGGGTTATAGTGTGAATTATGGTAGTCTGGGTGATGGTGTAGGGTTACAGTGTGAATTATGGTAGTCTGGGTGATGGTGTGGTCTGGGTGATGATGTGGTGGTCTGGGTGATGTGTGATGAGGTTGTGGGTTATGGTGGTCTGGGTGATGGTGTGATCTACCTGCACACTTCAGGTTGGTTACAATGTATTGTGTTTTTAAATGTGTTTTATCGTTGTTTGGCACATTTAATGCCAGTTTAATGTGGTGACTCTGGGTAGGGTATCAAGTATAAGCCATTTTTTCCAAAGGTTCTGTGATTTCCATAGCATGATATTCCATATTGCCAGTCTTGTTGTCAACCAGTTGGCCTTGTTATATCCAAGCCTACTGTATATGTTTGACCATATTCATTACATGAAAAGAGTGGTCAGTTGGCTTAAAGAGTTCGTTCGACCCAGAATTTGGAAAATGATAGTTATTACAAGTAGAATTTACTGTATGTGAGGAGGAACAGTTGTTTGGTTTGAGTGGCCATACCCCCTTCTTTCCAGTTACATAATTGCCATTTTTTCCTTGTTGCCAGTAGGTTTTATTCAGCTTTGAAACTGTTAGTGAAGGAGTCTGTGAAGGTTATATCTAACCTCTCCAGTTCAAAAAATCGCTCTCAAGATCAATAAAATTGTCAGGGTGTTGTTTTTGTTGACTGCCCCCAGTCTGCCTGGCTGAGCAGACCCATCAACTGCAGGCAAGCAGGTGCCTTTGCTGGGCCATCCCATGCAGTTAACTAATGCTTCCCCTGTGGCAGTCAGTGCCTTACCACAACAAGGCATGAAGAAGAGTGCAGAGGTTTGATTCCCACATGGGTGACACATTTCTGTCTACCCACCCATCTAACGAGTACCGTATGAGGTTCAGCATGACCGCATTATTTAGTTATATGGATACCACTCAGTATTGTAAAAGGATCTCCTGGGTTACAGGAAACATTTAGGCCAGTCACTCAGTGCAGAGCCACCTGAAGTGGAAAGAAGAGTAATAAAATGTGAGAGGAAAGATGGGAGAAACAGAATAGAGAAGAGAAGACACAGAAAAGAATGATAAAGATGAAGGAAAAAGTAGGCTGCGCAGCGTCAAGTGGTGGTTGGAAAAATAAGCTAACGAATATGTCATAGGATTATAGGGATTAGTATTAAAATAACAATTATCTTCCAGATGTCAGGGATTTGGTTGTGAATCCAGGAGGAATGGAAAATTTTAGTGAGAGCATCTCACTAAATGGAACCTTGATATTTTAGGTGACTGTGGTTTGGTGTGTTCCTACTTTTTTTTTTTTTTTCTTTCTTATTTTGTTTGTTTGTTTGTTTTAGTGGACTTTTGAGGTGAATGGAATTTTTGTGCTGTACTTTCTTTGATATCTTCAATTTTTTATAAATATTCTTGTTTGGTTGGTGGTGTTTTTATCGTTTATAGATTAACATTTTTGTACTATTGTTAGGTAGTAAACATGTTCCCTTTTGCTGAAATGATGCCTTCGGGGTTCACTATAATGTCATGACATGGTGGGAGGGAGATGTTGAAACTTGCTGTTGTTTGTTTCATAAAGGTGTCCACACCAAACATCTTGTTTTCTAGCCTGGATCAGCTCACTGATAGGGTTGTTTTGAGTCTTTTTCAAGTTTTCTTTTTCAGTTAGGCCAATGGTGATGATTTGTTTGATGAGCCATTTGAATGGGAGAGTGGTTATAGTAATGAAAGGGTATACAGTACAATATATGCTTAAATGTTGATAGATGTGGAAGACCAAGAAGACAATAATTTGGTATTGAATATGAGAAAGTGAGGTACCAGAGATAAAGGAGCAAGTGAGCTGGCAAAGAAAAGTAGTGGATGGATTTGCAGAGATGCACGCAATAATCATTGCACCAATGATAATATACATGCAGGGCATATGGCAGATCAAATTATTGTCATCGTTTGTGCAGCACTGTGTGTAAGGTTGCATAAGTGAGGAGGTATGATGTCATCAGATGATGATGATGTGTTTTCACCCTCCATAGCATAATGAGTGAAACTTGACAGTGCAGGGTGGTGGTGGCAGTATTAGTGGAGGGCTGCTACTATGCGATGTCAGTGCAGGTTTTTCTGGACAAGAGCAGGGCCAGAAAGGAAGTACACAGGGTAATATCTGAGTTTCAGAGACTTTACTGGATAACCTAAATAGTGCCCAAAGAAAGAATGTAGTATTTAAGGTGGTAAATGAGATGAAGAGGGAAGTCAGTGATATCGTAAGTGAGCACTGTAAAGAATGATGAAGGAAAGGTAGTGGTGGATGGTCAAGATATTAAAGGTGCCTGCAGGGAGCATTATAACTGGTTGCTAAATGAGGAGTTTGACTGGAACAGAGAAGGTTTGAAGTCAACAGATGCAGTGTTTAGCCCATGGTCTTTTGTTGATGCTGCTACTGTGAGCAGGGCAATAGGCAGGGTGCAGTTGGGGAAGATTGCAGGTTCATTTGGGCTAACTGCTGAAATGCTGAAGGCCACAGGAAATATAAAAGTGGGTTTAGTTGCTGATTTGATAAATATGATTATATATGAGCATGTTGTCACAGATGACTGGCTGAAGAGTGTGATTGTAAATGTGTATAAGGGTAAGGGTGATGCCTAGGAAAGAGGAAATTATAGAGGTATAAAACTTTTAGATCAGATAATGAAGGTAATGGTGAGAGTTCTAGAAGGTATGATTAGAGAAAGAGTGAATATTGATGAGATGCAATTTGGGTTTATGCCAAGCAGGGGTACCACTGATGCCATATTCATTGTTTGACAGCTGTAGGAAAAATATATAGGAAAGAAAACAAACCTGTACTTTGTTTTTGTTGATTTGGAAAAGACCTTTGACAGTCCCTAGAGAGGTGGTGAAGTGGGCAACGAGAAAGCTTGGGATCAAGGAGTGGCTGGTTAAGGTGGTTATGGCCATGTGTGTGGGTGCTTGCAGATTTGGGTGATGAGTTTTCCATGAATATTGGTGTGCAGCAGGAGTCAGTTTTGAGCCCCTCGTTTCTTATCATGGTACTTGAACCTCTCTCATATGACTTCAGAAATGGTCTCCCATGGGAGATGTTTTATGCTGATGATTTGGTGTTGATTTGAGAGAATGAAAGGGAGGCAGAGGAAAAATTTAAGAAATGGAGAGATGGTATGGGGTACATGGGCTTAAGAGTAAATGCAGATAAATAAAAAATGATGGTATCTCGGGCTATTGGCAGTACTGTCAAAGAAGGAGAGTGGCCATGTGCAATTTGCCAGAAGGGCATGGGAAGTAATTCCATTTCGTGCTACTGTCATTATTATTGTTATTATTATTGGTGGTTGGTGTGGGCGCTCACCATCCACTCACTAGATGTAGTGATGCCTTGGGTGTCGGCCCTTTCCTCTCTTCCTTCCCTGTCTTTCTTTCCTTCATTCTTTCCCCTTCCTTCTGCCTAGGGGTGACTTTACATTCTCTCTTCTGTCTTTCTTTCCTTCATTCTTTCCTCTTCCTTCTGTCTGTGGGTGACTCTACACTGGGTGACAAGCCAGTTGGATTCCTGTACACCAGGAAACCGTTTACTACACTGGGTGGTAACCATATAACCAAATTATGGCACCTGGTGGTTTAGTGAGTAATTATGGTGCTCCAGTTGGATTGAGCTGGTGCAGGTTTAAATCCAAGGGGTGGTTGGGGTTTATTGCTCAAGTAATGCCACTCAGGAATGAGTGAGGCAGGCCACTCTCATCATAAATGTCAGGACCAACTTGCCTAGTCTCAGGCTCCTAAGTTGCTTGTGGGGTGACATAGGATTGGATGATGGATGGATGGATAAAATTTGGACCAGATAAAGAAGGTAATGGAGAGTCCTTGAAGATATGATAAGAGAAAGAGTGAATATTGATGAGATGCACTTTGGGTGTATATCAGGCACAAGGACCACTGATTCATTGTCCAACAGCTTCGGGAAAAATATTTAGGAAAGAAAAGGAAACTGCACTCTGTTTTTGTTGATTTGGAGAAAGCCTTAAAGAGTCCCTTGGGAGGCGGTAAAGTAAGCAATGAGAAAGTTTGGGATCGAGGAGTGGCCGGTTGGGGGTGTTATGGCTTTGTGTGTGGGTGCTTACTCCCAGGTGAGAGTGAATAGTGATTTGAGTTTTGGGTTTTCTGTGAATGTTAGTGTGCATCAGGGGTCAGTCTCTAGCCCCATTTTGTTTGTCATGAACTCTCACATGACTTCAGAGATGGACTCCCATGGGAGATGTTGTATGCTGATGACTCATTGTTCATTGTGGAGAAAAAAAGGAGGTAGAGGAGAGATTTAGAAAGTTGAGAGATGGAATAGGGCACAAGGGTTTGAGAGTAACACAGATAAAGCAAAATTGAAGATATCTAGGGATGGTGGCAGGACTGTCAAAGAAGAGGGAGTATGGCCATGTGCGTTGGCCACAAGGAAGTAACTCCATCTTGTGTGGTGTTTGTGATAAGTGGGTGTGTAAGAGATGCAGTGGTATTAGACGTAGACTGCAAAAAATATCCCATTTTGTGTGCGCTGTGTGTTGGAGAGATCACATAGAGATTGATAGGTGTGAAAGGATTGTTCTTGTTGGAAAGTCCTGAGCTAATGGAGCAGTTTTGTTATTTGAGAGACATGTGCTGGATGTAGGACTGGAGCTATGGCTTGGGTAAGGAGTGGTTGGAGGAAGTTCAAGGGGCTGTTGCCTCTCCTAACATTGAGAGGGCTCTCCCTCTTGGGTAAGGGATCCTTTCGTGCGGCATGTGTTAGGAGTGTAATGCTGTATGTTAGTGACACCTGGGCAGTGCAGGAAGATGTTCATAGGCCCAGACATTCAGAAATGACTGATTAGATAGTTGTGTAATGTGTCCTTCAATGCAAGGCCTGGGGGGGCTAGGATTGTGGTTGAAGAGTTGAGAGGAAGGATGGAACGAATGTATTGGCATGAGATGAGGAGGGGTAGATTGAGATGGTTTGGGGATGTTGAGAGGATGGAAGGAGACCAATGGGTTTGTAAGGCGAGAGCTTTAAATTTCTAGGGGAGGGTTTCAAGAGAGACTAAGAGAGACCTGGGACAGTCATAGAGTGTGACCTGAGAGATAAAGGACTTAATAGGGAGGCTTCCAAAGATTGAGCAGGATACAGAGTCACCATTAGGTCACCCAGGCCAGCACATGCTAGCATGTTGGAGCCTTTATAAAAGATCCCATACTAACAATGGTGGGGGAATTTGAATTATAGCAGTCGTTGGGAACAGCCTGATCTGTGATTTGCACTCCTCCATAAACACAGCCGGAGCTGTATTTACACACCACAGATTAATTTGGCATTTGATGCAATGGTTGTTCCCCACAGGTATTGCAAGAACAACTTAGTTGAAGCACATAGAGTGGATCTGAGAATTTTGTAGACATGAATGATGAGTTAGTGAATGTTTTGCTCACATTTGTGGGCACTCTGGTGATAATTCTCCTTTTGCAATGTTCATGTGTTAGTATCATACCCACCCCATTTATTTGTGGGAGACAAGTTTATGCTAATCCCAGTACTAGGGTACCTATGGACACATCACAAAATAGAGAAGTTTTGAAAACAAATATACAGTAATGGGTAAGTTTGCTGTTCCAGCCATAGGATCATTTTAGTAGATTAAAATGTACGTGCCATCCTGTAAACCAGTATGAAGATAGGAATATGCTAGGTTTAACCTATAAAGGTACACATTTCAGTACAAGGATAAACACTCATGTACCATTTATTTAACCTGTCCATATCACACAATTTATGTTTATATGTTGCTTTCTCTTGTCTTGTCTGATTTGAGGAAAAGACTTGGCAGGCCATGTTGCCCCTCTCCTACCATCACCTCAGACCTTTCACTTCTCTTTCCAGTACCTCCTTGACAACCTCATCTCAGATGTAAGTCGAAGCAGAAACAGCAGACGTCCGCACACCTAACATCCTCATGACAATCCCGTCCCTTGATAGCTTGTCACCCCACTGCCTCTACCCCACCTTTTGCTTGATATTCTTTTATTTCTTCTTTCTTTTATCCAGCTCTGAGCATACTTTCCATCTTCTTATTCTGATGCTTGAAATCCCGTGTACAGTATCTCCCTCATGACAGTACAGTATTTCTTACATTGTTTCTGCTACCAGACATCATAAACAGATGTTTCCCCCTCTTGTGTAAGAGATTGCCCTATCCGTCATATCTGTAATGATATTTATGTACATTTCATTGCATCCAGCACATAGACTTAATTGTGAAATATCTCACTTCTGCGTCAATGCCTCTTTGAATCACATGAAAAATGCTTGACCAGTATTATATCAGTGATATTCTGAATATTTTATAGTTACTCTCATATTGGATTCTATAAAGTTTTAACAGTATATACTGTATTGATTTTTTTTTTTTACAACTTAATTTCACTTTTCAAACTTGCATCATTATACATTGCTCATGAATCTTTCCATGGTATCAAGAGTGATGTACAGTAATTACACAAATGTATTTCTAGCATTATTTCAGTTGTTTTTTCTGTTTATCAGAACGTTTACCATTCTCCCTCATCCTAACCATATTTTGCTGTATGCAAATTTTAAAAATTTTGCTCATATTGTTCCATGTGACTGAAATGTAAAGGGGTGTATCTGGAGCCATACTTTGCACTTTTTATATTTGTATTTTATGATTTAGAAACTTCCATCCCCGTTTCACAAGTACATTTAACTTTGTATAATACTTTCTTGGTTGGTAATTCTTAATCCTATAGCACTAGCAGAAATTATTTTTGATTTAGTCAGGTAAAATTTATTTTGAAAATATTATTCCAGTGCAGTCCAGTACGTGCAAGTAGAAAATGAGAAAATTCAAGTTACTGGTACCTCCTGATCTTAGTGTTCCTGAGCCTTAGTACTAAAGTGAAACCCACCCAGCTTCACACCATTCTGTCTCCATCCTCTTCACCTGTCACCCAGTAATATTCCCTCCTCTTCACCTGTCACCCAGTAATATTCCCTCACCCTCACCCTCACCCTCACCCCTCTCTTTGGCCATCTTCTGCAATCCTAGCCTTGCGTTTCCTAATTATGGTGCGAAATGATGTACTCGTCACCAGTCTTGTTGTGCTGTACCTACTGGAAGCTCAGAGTCATGTCATTAAAGCTCAGAATCACACTCATTTCAAGTCCAGCATCTTTTATAAGCAGTTCACTATGAGAGGTTATGCAAGACATCTCTACTGGAGGGTTGAATGAGTTTAGTCAAATGTTCCTGTTTACATTTCTAGTCATATATACATCTTGTTCCCTACATTTCAAAATCATGAATGACCGGTGCAACACAGTACAGTACTTGGTTTCTGGAGAGTGTGTTATGACAGTTGCCTGACAGGTTTAGTTGAAATGTGCAGCTGAGTTCTTGTGGCTTGGCAGTAAATCTGATGCCTAATGTGGGATTGTCGGACTGCTTGGGAACTAACATGTGTAGAGGCTGTGTGGAGTAGACTTCATTGATGCCAGTTTGCAGTGGCATAACATCAAGTAACTTATATTGTGTAGAGTTTTGGCTAGTTATGCTACATGTACATGGCTACAGGAGTGCAGGGTTTATTTGGAGCTAGTAGATGTAGAATAACAATGTACCACACTGACAAGGTTGTACTGTACCATTCCAAGGCAGATAGTCCACCATGGTAGGTTAGATGCAGCTGTTTCTTCTAACAATAAACTTAAATTTCAGATGCTGTAACTGACCAAGTTATAACTAGAATTGTGCATGGTGTAAGCACTAAGCCTGGCAAAGTAATCAGTAATGAGAGAACTTGTTTACCAGTAAATGAGATACCTTACTGTAATGTGATATATGTGTGACAGCTCATCATGTCTGTCTCTGAGCTTTGTAGATACTACTGTATATGCTGTTGGATCTCTTCGTTTACTGCCGTGACCAACACATTTGCCTGGTTGTTGATGCGTGTAGAGATGATGATTTTCTGCACAGTGAGAACAGTATTCAGGATGATTTTCTGTGTGCTTCAGCTTTTTACTTTCTTGTCTATAATGAATATACAGTGGGGAACTGAATGATTTACAGGTATGTGTTTACAATAAAATACAAGTGATCCTTGCTTTATACAAACTTGCCTTGACATGGTAAACATCATTTACAGTGTTTACGAGTGGCTCACATTACAACAGTTTCTTTGTTAAGGCTGATTAAGCATGCCTTGCATTGCATTGGAATTTATCTGGTTGTTACAGGGCTACTATCTCTCCATCCTCTTAATCCTTAAGGGGACAATTTGTACAGATGCTGAGACTGTTTGGCTTAGATGATTCCTGCAACATGCCAGTAGCTGGATATTCCTCATCTTGTTCATTCCTCAGTCAAATGTGCATAGAAGAACAATGCTTGCAATGGATAAGGTAGAAAATGTCACTGCCAAATGTTATTGTGCATCATCACAAAGTAGAGCTAGGAATACTTGGTAGTTTTCAATATCCATTGCCTGTGCTGTGAATTGTTCATGCACAGTTTGCACCAGTAGTCTCTTGATGAAGTGCACATGTCTTAGAAAGTATCAGTAATCACTGGGTACCGACCTTGGAATCATCCCCGTCAGCAACAGGTCTACACCATCTTATCATCACCTTCATCAGCTTCCTTTTATGTTATTTAAATTCAGGTATGTATTGAGCTATTGTTTTATTTTATGATTGTGATTTGTTCTTATATTTATATTATTATTATTATTATTATTATTATCATCACTTTTATTATTATTATCATTATTGTTATTAGTAGTAGTAGTAGTAGTAGTATTGTTGTTGTTAATGATGTTGTTGTTACTGCTGTTGCTGCTGCTGCTGCTGCTGTTGCTGTTATTATTATAATTTTTAAAAATGTAAGTAGAACTAGCCACACAGCGATTACTTGTAGGAATGGAGCTCATTCATAACAGCATGGAGTCCAAGCTGATGTTTTTACCATTACAAGTATAATCATCTCATGATCTTTCTCAGCTGAGCAAAATTGATTGATGTTGGAGTGAATAAAATTTCAGGTCAATCAGATGCAGTGAAAGGGTCATCTGAGAGTGTTAGGAGTCTTTAACAGCTAGGATTTCACATGGTTGAACAGAATATTCTGGTGTTATCTTAAATGAGATAAAAAACAGTACCAACTGCTGGAAAAGGATTAAATATTATTGAATTATTCAACCCAACAGCTTCTAGTGCTTAGTTGTGTAGCTTAGCTTGTAGCCCTTTGAAAATTTTCCTCCATAAAAATAAAAGATAAAATGGAGTATCCAAGCATACTCATAGCAGCATAAGGCATAAGGATCACTTGTATTTCAGTATTTTTTGAAAGGATCTCAATGTGCTTGTTAAAGAACAACATTGCAACAAATACACAATGTGCCAGCATATCATAAGTTGTGAATCCCATCACTGTGTCAAACCTCGTCCATTCTCCAGATGATGATACAATATTTAGTTGAGGTACTCAGTTCGGTGTGAAAGATATAGCCTTCATCAACTTCTTAACTGGAAGGTGTTTCTCCTGAGTTGTATAATTGTGTGTGGTGTTTGCAAGAGTAATTAAAAAAAAATCATTATCAGAGTGAAGAGGTTAAGTAAATTATAGTATGGTACAACAGTGAATATACAAAATACTGTATAACTTGTTGATTTAGCGGTCGGAGGTTCCATTCCGTATGTGGAATAACTGAGACTAACGTGAGAGAATGGGAGTTTGGATGGGATATATGCATGGGAGTAGGTGAGAATGAGAGTGCAAAAGAAGAAGTATGTATTGTTGTGTGCAAGAGGTGGAAGGAGAATATAATAGAGTATGGATCAGTTGGCTCAAGGATTGTGTGGGTAAGATTGAAGGTAGGACTTCAAATGTGGGCAATTGTGTGTACGTATGCATGAACCCAAGATTGTGCAATGACTGAAAGAAGAGTTTTGGGCAGTTATCAAAGCATGCATGGAAAAGTTTGAAAGGAATGAGAGTGTTTTTGGTTGGAAATATGAATGGAAGAGTAGGAAATGTGAAGGATGATAGAGTAGTTAGTGAGTGGGGTGTGCCTGCAGAAATGGACGAGAATGGCAGTGCTCTAGTGCACATTTGTGTGGGGAGGAGGAGTTGGTGATAGCTAATATCCTCTTTAGACACAAAATGATCCACAGGTATACATGGCGAGTGATGAGAGGGGTGGGTGATGAATTGAATGAATGGAAGGCATTTGATTGATTATGTGTGTGTGGATGACAGAATGAGAAGGTGTGTAACGGATGCAAGTGCATACAGAGGTTGGGGGAGTGGACTTTCTGACCACCATGTGGTGGTGCCAAAAGTCACGGTTCAAATGCAATGGAGAAAGAGGAGGAGGTAAGGACAGGAAGAAATAGTCCATAAATGGATGGTAGAAAGGTTGCAGGAGTATGGGAAATAGGGAGAATATAAGAGAGAAGTGGAGGAGTGATTGGGTAAATATGATTTGGAACAGATGGGGGAGGTGGAAGGCATGTGCAAGATATCCACAGAAAAAAAACTATGTAGCATGTGAAGTGGTGTGTTGGGTGAAGAGATAAAAAGGAATGCAAGGAACAGCATGGTGGAATGAAGAGGTGAGACAAGCTGTGATGCAAAAGAAAGAAGCATACAGTGAGTGAATGGGAAGCAGGGGCGTGGAGGAAGTTGAGAGATGGAAGAGAGAGTTATATGTAGAGAGGGAGATAGAGGTGAAAAGATTAGTAAGAGAAAGTAAGAAGAGAGTAGATGAGGAATTTGGAAGGAATTTTAGTGTAAAGTGGCAGGAATATAAGAAAATGTTCTGGAAAGATGTGAAGAGAGTAAGATAGGTGATAAAGAAGTTAGTAGGGAGTGAAAGATAAAAATGGTAGATTGGTAGTTGAGAAAAGAGAAAAAGTGAGCAGATGGAGAGAATACTTTCAGGAGCTTTTAAACATAGGAAATGAAAGTGATGTGAGGATAAGTGGCTGGGGAACGGCTGGGAGAAGGAAGGAGCTGAGAAGAGAGATAGAAATCAGTAGGATGGAAGTAGTGGAAGCAATGAAGAAAGTCAAACTGGGAAAGCCCCAGTAATTGATGTAGTGTGTGGTGAAATGCTGAAGCATGGGAGAGAGCTAGTAATAGAATGGGTACAGAAGACGTGCAGATTGGCGTAGGAGGAAGATAGAGTCCCGAAGGATTGGAAGTCAAGTATAATTATTCCCCTGTACAAAGGAAAAGGGGAAAAAGAAGTGTGTGGTAATCATAGGGGCATTTGTCTTAGAGTAATAGGAAAAGTGTATGATATTATATGTATTGAGAGAGAGTTAGGGAAGTAACAGAGGAATTAGTTGAAGAAGAACAGGGAGGTTTTAGGAAAGGAAGTGGTTGCGTAGATCAGATATTCATTCTTAGGACTTTAGTGGAAAAGTTTCTAGAGAAGAGAATGAATTTATATGTGGCCTTCATCGATTTGGAGAAAGCATATGACAGGGTGGTTAGACGAGGACTGTGGAAAATATTAAGAATATATGGAGTAAATGGGAAGTTGTTGAGTGCTGTGAAGAGTCCGTATGAGGGGGTTAAGGCTGCAGTGCGTGTGGATAGTGAATTGAGCGAATTCTTCTGTTTGAATGTTGATTGTTCAGTCTGTGTATGGATTGGGTTGTAAAAGAGATACAGGGTAGGGCAGTGGATGTTGGAGCGGCTTGAACGAGAGATGGCAACATTTGGAGACTCCCTGTGCTGTTGTTTGCAGATGATACTGTATTGTTAAGTGAAGACAAAGGGGAACTACAAGTCTTGGTGAATGTGTTTGGAAGAGTGTGTAAAAAATGGAATCTGAAGGTGAATGTAGGGAAGAGTAAAATGGTCTTTGAGAGAAATGAAGTCACTGGGTGTACAGTGATGTTGAAGGATGTGGATATGGAAAGTGTAAGTGTATTTAAGCTCTTGGGTAGTATGATGAGTAAGGATGGAAGTTTGGAGGGTGAAGTGCTTGAAGGGGTACAACAAGAACGAAAGGTTGCTGGTCCTTTGAAAGCAGTGATAAGAGACAGGGAATTGAGCATGGAATTTAAAAAGTCACACAGTATTATGATACCAACTCTAATGTATGGAAGTGAAGCTTGGACCTAGTTGGAAGGATGCAAGTCAAGAGTAAGAGCAGTGAAAATTAGTTACTTGAGATGGGCATGTGGAGTTTCATCGAGAAACAGATTGACAAATGAGGAAGTGAAGGAGCATTGTGATGTGGATGTGATAGAAAGCGGTAGGAGAAATACATTGAAATGGTTTGGCCATATGGAGAGGATGGAGAATGAGAGACTAATGTGGAAAGTGTATGCGAATGAGGTTAAGGAGGGGGAGAGGGAGGGGGAGCCAAGGATGAGACTGAGGGATGGAGTGGAGAGGTATATGAAAAAGTAGGATGTGAGCTGGGAGCAGAACTGTGAAATGGCAAGGAACCAGGCGACATGGAAACGACTTGTTTGTGGCCACCCTTTACAGGATTAAGGCATCTGGCAATAGATAAATAGATAGGTAGGTACCATTCAGGGTAAGTGTCAAGGTCAGTATTTATCAAGGACCTAAAACTGTACAGAATAAGTAATTCACCATAACAATTAACTTTCAGGAAATCATTGTTTTTATGTTTTTGGAGGTTATATGTTCACTTTATGGGTTGTGAAGTGTTTGTTACCTGTATGAGTACAAATTGAAGCTATCTTACATATGCATAGGAAGTTTGTAAGTACATACCCTGCTGTCTATCAGTTTGAACCCTTAAGAAGTGACTTTTTTTATGTAATGCTACAAGGGATATAAGCTAGCTCCGTAGTATAATCACTGGCCACTGCTCATCAGAAAAAGTAATAAGAGACTGGCTGTTGGCCATTCCCTCAGTTTTGATTTTGGGTGGAGTTCTGTGTGAAGCTTAATGTAATTTTGGTAGATTATTGGTTAGAATAGACAGAATTTGGAAGCAAATTGTGAGACAAGCTAATACTGTATTTCCGTACTTTATATCTGACAGTGCAGGTTGTAGAAGAACTATAGTGGTTGAGAGGAATGGTTTACGAACCATTCCTTTTGCAGTGTTCTGCTGCATTATCAAAACTTTCATCTCAGAGCAGTGAAGACTACAGTTTTGGGCAGTGCCTGCTGATAAAATGCTGGGTAATGTGATCATGCAAGAACACTTGTCAGCAGCTGAAAATAAGAATGCACTTTACAGTGGGTTGAATCACAGTGAAGCAGCTGGAGTTTTTTTCATGCTTTGGTATTCCACAAGAACTGCAGATCAGTCACTTCCCTTAAATGTTCTGAACTATGGTGGTCTAGCTTGGGCCCCAATACCTCACTTTTTTTTTTTTTTTTTTTTTTTTTTTTTTTTTTTTTTAAACCAGAGATCAGTGAAGAGCTGCATTTTGTGGAGCATTTGTAAATTAGACTGTGAGGTGTGGGAGTGTTGGAGTGGTAATTGTGGCTGTGTTTTCACAGGTGCCAGTGGAGGATATCTCAAAGTCTTCCAAGCTTCTCATAGAGGCACTTAGGCTCAGAGAGAAGTAAGTGTGGGTTTTCGTGTGCATGCATTTGTGTCCTCCTGTAAATGATACTGTATGTTTTTCTAGCACTTGTAAAAACTTGTCACTGTTATGTGATATGTATACTGCACAGTCAGCAGAATAGATATTACTTCTTCACTACATAATACATATGCTGGTACAGTTCTGGTCAGAGGAAGGTCCAAATCCATGAGGTGGTCAGAGATTATTCTATCTGTGAAACTCTAGCAGACATAGAGTGGTTTTGTGCACCTCTAGTGATCAGGAATAAGGTAATCTAACCTTGGGTCCTACCACACCCCAGGACTTCTGGAGCCAAAGAGGTAATAAGTGATATTCTGGTCCCATTTTGTTGTTTTTAAGGATAGTATGATATCATTCTGATTTTTTTTTTTTTCTCCCCTCAAAATTACCAGCCACGCCAGAATATGAAAAAACACTGACTGCTTAGGTCCAGTCTCATGAAGCCTGTGTATAGGCATAGGGATACTCATGTCAGCTGTACACATGTTATTATTAACAAATAGGACTGATATGACTACAGTTGTGTGTCATTCTTGTGTTAATCTTGACACCACACAAAAAAGTCAGTACTGTATTATGTAGTTATTTATTGCATGAAGTGTGGTAGGTGGGGGCGCTCACCATCCACTCACTCAATGTAGTGCTGCACTAGGGTGTCTGCCCTGTCCTCTCCTCCATCCTTCTTTCCTTCCATCTTCTTCTGTCTTCCTTTCCTTGTCTTTCTGCTTGCGAGTGACTTTATACTCCCTCTTCTGTCTTTTATTCCTTCATGCTTTCCTCTTCCTTCTGCCTGTGGGTGACTCTATATTGAGTGACAAGCCAAATGGCTTCCTGTACACCAGGAAACTATATACTACGCTGGGTGGTAACCATATAACCAAATTTTGGCGCCTGGTGGTTTAGTAGGTAATTACGGCACTCCAATTGGATTGAGCTGGTGAAGGTTTATGTCCAAGGAATGGTTGGGGTTTATTGCTCATGTAATGCCACTTAGGAATGAGGGAGGCTGGTCACTCTCATCTTAAATGTCAGGACCAACTGCATAGCCCTGGGCTTCTACGCTCCTCATGGGGCAACGTAGGATTGGATGTTGGATGGATGGATGGAGTTTTTTTGTTTTTTTTGTTCAGTTTAATGCATTATCTCATACTGTTTACAGCATTTAATGATCTTGCCATCTCCTTTAGCATTTCTCCTTTATTTTACTTTTTACCATTTACCTTGTACAGTATTAAGCTTCTTAACCTTATTCCTTCATCAACCTTTCATCCTGCTCATCTCACCCCACCCATCCCTCTTTTCTCTCTCATTCCTTCCGTCCTTTCTTATCCTTTTCCTTCTCTCCCTTTCCAGACTTTTTCTCTCCTATCACACTAACCTCTCACTGCCACCCCTTTCCACTTGTAGTTTTTCTTTTTGTAACCTCTGTTCACATTCTTGACCTCTTCCATCCATCCCATCCATATCCTCTCTCTTCCCTTCCATTTCTTATCTCTCTCTTTACACCTGTTCCTTACCTGTCACATCTTATGCATCATTCTCTTCAGTATGATGATGTCTTTTCATTTATATTCTTCCTGCCACCTGGCAGTTTTATCAAATGTACAACACGTTTTTGAACTGGGAAGGTCATAACCCTGTCACTACAAAGCATCTCCCCTGGATCAAAGGAAATTATCAATATATTGTAAGAATAATATAAAAAGTAGCATACCCCCCCTGGGGGTAGGGGGGTTTCAAGAATACTCCCCCAGTATCCCTGCTTGTCATACGAGGCGACTAAAAGGGTTGGTGGTGGGTTAGTGCCCCACCCCGTAAAAAGAACTAACTAAAAAAGCGAACAAAGCGCCTCGGACCCGGACGGACCATACGTTGACGACTAAGGAACGGACGAAGGACATTCTTAGGGTGGGAACGTGGAATGTGAGAGGAGTGAATGATGAAGTGAAAGAGAGAGAGATTGTTCAGGTGCTTGAGGATGCAAAAGTGGATATATGTGGATTGACTGAAACTAAATGGAGGTGAAAGGGTGAGAGAATGGGAATATGGTTTAGGTATATGTGCGGGAGTCATTGAAAATGAGAGGGCAAGAGAGGGAGTATGTCTGATGATAAGCAAGAAGTGGAAGGAGAATATAAGAGAGTATGGAACAGTGGGTGCAAGGATTGTATGGGTGAGGATGAAAGTAGGTATACAAGCGTGGGCGATTGTATGTGTGTATGCCCGGACAGAGGATCGAGTGGCAAGAGTGAAAGATGAGTTTTGGGCGAGTGTAGAAGCGTGTATGGACAAGTTTGAGAGGAGCGAGAGAGTGCTTTTGATTGGAGACACGAATGGCAAAGTTGGGAATGTACGAGTGGATGGAGTGGTTGGTCAGTGGGGTGTGCCAGCTGACGTAGATGGGAATGGAAGTGCTTTGGTGGACATCTGTGCTTGTAAGGGGTTGGCAATAGCCAACACCTACTTTCGGCATAAGATGATCCACCGGTATACATGGGGAGTAATGAGGAGGATGGATGGTGAACTTGTTGAACGAAAGGCAATGATAGACTACGTGTGTGTGGATGAGCGAATGAGAAGACAAGTGTTGGATGCAAGAGTGTGGAGGGGGTGGGGGAATGGAGTCTCAGACCATCACTTAGTGATGGTCAAGGTAGAGTTGCAAAGAAAGTGGTTGAGGAGACGAAGGGGAAGACAGGAGGAAGCAACTCCTGTGAGAAGAGTGGAGAAATTGCAAGATAGTGAGAAAATGACAGAGTATAAGAGCATAGTGGAAGAAAGACTGGGAAGGTATGAGCTAGAGCAGATGGAAGGGGTGGAAGATGTATGTAAGATATTCACGGAAGAGATAGGCGCAGCGTGTGAGGCGGTTTGTGGAGTGAGGAGGAGATGCAAGGGTGTGCAAGGGACAGCATGGTGGAATGATGAGGTGAAACGAGCTGTGGAACAAAAGAAGAAGGCATATAGTGAATGGTTAGCGAGTAGAGATCAGGGAGAAGATGAGAGAGAGAGAGAAAAGAGAGGTATATGAGAGCAGGAGAAGGGAGGTTAAGAGACTGGTGAAGGAGAGTATAAAGAAAGTGGATGAGGAGTTTGGAAGGAATCTGAGTGTGAAATGGAGGGAGAGTAATAAATTGTTTTGGAAGGAGGTAAAGAAAGTAAGGCAGTGTGAAAGGGGAAATAGTAGGGGAGTGAAAGATAGGAATAATAGATTGTTGGTGGAGAAGAGAGAGAAACTGAGGAGATGGAAGGAGCACTTTGAGGATTTGTTGAATGTGGAGAGTGAGAGCAGTGCGAGTATAAGTGGTTGGGGAATGGCTGGGAGAAGAAGAGATGAGAGGAGGGAGGAAGAGATCAGTAGGGCGGAAGTAGTGGAAGCGATGAAGAATATTAAGTTGGGAAAGGCCCCAGGAATTCATGGAGTGTGTGGTGAAATGCTTAGGTATGGGGTTGAGATTGTTGTGGAGTGGATATGGAAGTTGTGTGGATTGGCTTGGGAAGAGGGAAGGGTTCCAGAGGACTGGAAATCAGGTATAATTGTTTCTTTATACAAAGGAAAGGGAGAGAGAGAAGTGTGTGGTAACCATAGGGGTATTTGCCTACTTAGTGTGACTGGTAAAATATATGGTAGAATACTCATTGATAGGGTTAGGCATATGACAGAGGAGCTAGTTGGAGAAGAACAAGGGGGATTTAGGAAGGGAAAAGGGTGTGTAGATCAGATATTTGTTCTAAGATGTTTAGTGGAGAAGTATCTAGAGAAGGGAAGGAAAGTGTATGCTGCCTTCATGGACTTGGAGAAAGCTTATGACAGAATAGATAGGCAAGGTATGTGGAAGGTATTAAGAATATATGGAGTGGAGGGGAAATTGTTGAGTGCTGTGAAGAGTACGTACGAGGGAGCTAGGGTTACGGTGCGAGTGGATGGTGAGCTGAGTGAGTTCTTTGATCTCAATGTGGGACTGAAACAGGGTTGTGTGATGTCTCCATGGCTGTTTAATATATACATGGATGGGGTTGTAAAGGAGGTGCAGGGTAGGGCAGTGGATGTGGGGGTGGCTCTAATGAATGAGGGTGAGATTTGGAAGCTTCCGGTGTTGCTGTTTGCTGATGATACAGTACTGTTGAGTGAAGATGAATGGGAGTTGCAAGGTTTGGTGAATGAATTTGGGACAGTGTGTAGGAGGAGGAATCTGAAAGTTAATGTAAACAAAAGTAAAGTTATGGTGTTTGAGAGGAATGAAGTCACAGAGTGTGCAGTGAGGTTGGATGGTGAGGATATGGAGAATGTGAGTGCATTCAAGTACTTGGGTAGTGTGATGAGTAAGGATGGAACTTTGGGGGATGAAGTGCGTGAAAGGGTACAGCAGGGAAGGAAGGTCGTTGGTACACTGAAAGCAGTGATGAGAAATAGGGAGGTGAGTATGGAAGTTAAGAAGTCACTGCATGATAGTATTGTGATCCCTACCCTGACGTATGGAAGCGAGGCATGGACCTTGCAAGAGGGGAACAAGTCAAGAGTGAGAGCAGTGGAAATGAGTTACTTGAGAGGAGCATGTGGAGTGACGTGGAGGGACAGGTTGACGAATGAAGAAGTGAAGGAACGCTGTGGGATGGATGTGGATGGTTGAGAAGATTATGGGAAATACACTGAAATGGTTTGGACAAGTGCAGAGAATCGAGAATGAAAGACTGACTAAGAGGGTGTATGTAGGTGAGGTGGAGGGAGGGAGAGGGAGAGGTAGACCGAGGATGAGGTGGAGGGATGGAGTTGAGAGGTATATGAGGGAGGGGGGGATGAGTTGGGGGGACGGTAGTCAAATGGTGGGTGACAGAGCGACTTGGAGGTGTTTTGTCTGCGGCCACCCTTTGCGGGATTAGGGCGTTGGGCTATAGATAGATAGATAGAATATCCATTATGTGTTACTGAAGAGATTAACTCTTCTTCCATCATCTGACCTCAGAACCCTTCCCTTCCTTGACCTTTGTTCCTTCCTTCTGCTAACATCTGAACCTGTCTCTCTTTCTCTTTTGACTCTTGACCTGTGCCCTCCTCAGACCCTTTCATCCTCCCACACAGGTACATGGCATGGGCAGTGCAGAGCTTCCCTCCCGTCACAGCCCGTTTTTTACGTCAGGCGGGCACTGAGGACCCAAGTGGACCCGCTCATCCATCTGCTTCCTCTTGCAGTGATCCTAAGAGCCTTGAAGGTGGGCAGTGGATTTTTTTTTTTTTTTTTTTTTTAGGGGGGGATAAACAAATGGTTTGGGGGTCAAGATTTAATTTATGGGTAAGAATGAGGTGTGTATGTATGTGTGTACAATATGTAGGTTGGGGTGGGATTGGCAGGAGGGGAAGTTGTACTAAGTGGCTCATATTTTCATTTATTGTTTATAGCTATTTTTGTGGCCATATCCAAGAAGGAAAATAACATCTTCCCAAGATTTTGTGAACACTTTGTAGAAAAATCAAACCATATGAGAGACATCAGTCAAGATGAGATTTGTCTTTGTTTCATCACCTGTAAGTACTCTTCAGGCAAAATTGGAGATTTGCCTTTGTTTCATCATATGTAAATACTCTTCATGCAAAATTGGAAAGGTTGTTATTTTGCTGACTGTACACTCTTAATGCAGTGATGTTAGGGATTTGTGTTCAGGTTGTATAGCAGTCTATAATCTATGTCTTTCTGACTTTGTGTCTTTATTGAGGAATGATATGCTTGGTGTGTTCACTGTTGTCTTTGTTGGTACTGTATCATCTCATGTAAGGAAAGAAAGCATTTGTTAACTCTGCAGCATGTTGTGTTTTATGTGCAGCAAGTCCTCTCTATATGTCACTTTTATTTTTAATAACTTCTTCAGTCCACACACACACACACACATATATATGTATATATACAGTACACACACACACACACACACACACACACACAATCCAAAGTTAGTCAGAGATTCAGTAGATATAAACAAATCTATAGTAGTCACTGGTATAGAAGAGGAAGAAGTAAAAAACAAGATCACAAGAGACAAAAAGGAGATGGCAAATGTAATGAGCTTACTGAAGGAAGTATCAGAGGAAATCTGTAGTAAAGACATAGAGGAACACAAAAGGTTAGGGAAATATGAGATAAGCAAGACAAGACCTCTAAAGGTGACTTTCCAGAGTGTAAACACTGTGGAAGAGATACTAAAAATTGCAAAGAATCTTATGGAAAAAGAGGAGTTCAAAAATGTATGGATAAAAAGATGCCTAACACAAGAGGAACTGGAATTACTGAAAGAGAAAAGGGAGGAAGCAAAAACAAAAAATGAGGGAAGATCAGAAGAGGAGAAGAAGAAATTTTTTTACAAAGTAATAGGATTGCAAGTACGAAAGTGGTACACAAACAGGATGGAATAAAAAGGAGGAAGGTAGTAGAACCATGTCATGACAGGTATATAAACAAGATGATAAAGTTGATGTACTCAAATGTGGATGGAATGGCATCTAAATTATTAGAGATGAATGATTATGTCAGAGAAAATGAACCACAAATAATATGCCTAACTGAAACAAAATTAACACCAAGGATATCCAATGACATACTAAACTTAGAGGAATACAATATATGGAGAAGAGACAGAAATTTAAAAAAAGGAGGAGGAATTATAATATTAACTAAGAAAAATCTAAAAGTCAATTAAATAAAACAAGATATACCATCACAAGTAGAACTGATTGCAGTAGAGATCAACACATCTGAAGGTAAAGTAATTGTAGCCAATTTGTACATGCCACCCAGATCAAACACATGGGAAAGAGATGAATATGAGGACCTGGCAGAGAGTACAATTCAGAGTTTAAGATCATTACTACATAAAATGGAAGAGAAATCAGAAAGAATTATACTAACTGGGGATTTCAATACAAATATAAATTGGAATACTCTAGATATAATTAGCCAAGAAAGCTGTTGGGACCAAAAGCTCCTGGATCTCGTACAAGAGTTCTTCCTAACGCAACATGTGAGGGAAACTACCAGAAAAAGAGGACGATGTACCTTCAGTGCTAGATCTAATATTTACTAGGCAAGAAAATGATATTGACAGTTTAATATATCACCCTCCACTCAGCAAAAGCGATCATGCAGTACTAAATTATAACTTCAGGATAGCATATGACATAGTAAACAGCAATGACAGTTACAAAAAGAGCCTAACCAATAAAAAGGGAAATTATCAAGACCTAAAGAAGTATTTCTTAGAAGTTGATTGGGAAAATGAGCTTAGAGGACAAGATTTAAATGCTGTATATAAAAAATTCTGTGAATTTTATGAAATAGGAGTCCAGAAGTACATCCCACAGCACAAAGAAGCAGATAAGAAAATACAGAAATGGTTCAATACAGAATGTAAAAAATCAAAAGAAAGAAGAGATTTGTTGTGGAATACATACAGAAGACATAATAGTGAAAGAGCGTATAATAATTACAAACAGGCAAGAAACGATTATACAAGAATAAGGAGGGAAGCCCAAAAACCGTTTGAGGAGGATATAATAAATAAAAGTAGTGATCAACCAAAGCTGTTATACAGCTATATCAGAAGCAAAACCAAAGTAAAAGATATAATACAAACAATTACGGACGAGGGAATCACTTATACACAAGAGAAAGATATTTGTGAAGCACTAAATAAGAATTTCCAATTAGTTTTTACAGAAGAAAAAAATTTTGAGAGGGACTATGTGGAACATGCATGTCCACACATACTACCAGATATACAAATAGCAGAAAAAGTAATACAGGAGGAGTTACGTAGATTAGACAGAGGAAAAGCAAGTGGTCCTGATGAAATTTCATGTTGGGTACTACGAGAATGTGCAAAGGAGTTAAGTAAACCATTATTTTTAATTTTCAAGAAATCCTTGAGTCAAGGTAAACTACCTGATATTTGGAAAAAAGCAAATATTGTCCCCTTATTCAAGAAAGGAAATAGACAAAATCCACTCAACTACCGACCAGTATCACTGACCAGTGTTGTAAGCAAGGTATTAGAAAAGCTTATAAGAAAAGCTTGGGTAAATCATCTAGAAGAACACAGTATGATAACAGAAAGACAGTTTGGTTTCAGAAAAGGAAAATCATGTGTTACTAATCTGTTGAGCTACTATGACAGAGTAACAAACACAATACAGGAAAGGGAAGGATGGGTGGACAGTATCTATTTAGATTTAAAGAAAGCTTTTGACGCAGTACCACACCAAAGACTTTTATGGAAACTGTACCATCAAGGAGGAATTCAAGGCAAACTGTTTTGTTGGATGCAAGCTTTCTCATAAGAGAAATCAGAACAGTACTAAGAGGAAACTACTCATCATGGAAAGAAGTGACTAGTGGAGTACCACAGGGTTCAGTGCTGGCACCAATCATGTTTTTAGTGTATATAAATGATATAAACAGTAACACTGGAAATGAGAGCTATCTGAATATGTTTGCATATGATGCAAAAATACAAAGGAGAATTACTAACACAGACTCTTGTAAAGAGCTACAAGAAGAATTAAATAAACTTCATGAATGGAGTAGTACTTGGCAAATGGAATTCAATGTGGACAAGTGTCATGTAATCAAGTTTGGTAAAAGTGGAAAAAGACCTGATTGGGATTATAAGTTAGGAAATAAAACCCTATACACATCAGAAAGAGAGAAAGACCTAGGTGTGATCATCAATAACAGACTATCTCCGGCTGACCACATCAGCGAGAAAGTACGGAACATGTATACACTGCTTGCAAATATGAGAATAGCATTCACATACATAAATGAAGACATGCTAAGAAGGATAATAACATCATTCTTTAGATCAACCCTGGAATATGCATCAGTAGTCTGGAGTCCTCATCTCAAAAAGCACATAGACAAGATTGAAAAAGTTCAAAGGGCCACTACAAGATGGATACCAAGCTTAAGGGACCTAAGCTACGAAGAAAGACTAAATAAACTGAATCTACCAACACTACAGGAGCGAAGGAAAAGAGGTGATATGATAATGCTATATAAGTGCATATCAGGGAAGGAGAAAATAGACATAAATGATTACTTAACATATGGAGAAGCATCAGCAAGAGGACACTGCAAAAAACTGCATAAGAAGAGAGGTGATAAAGACGTAAGGAAATTCAGTTTCCCAAACAGAGCGATTGATCAGTGGAATGCACTACCGAATGAAATAGTGTGTCCCAAAACAATTCACAAATTTAAGGATATGTACGATAAATATGGTTTAAGACATGGGACAGTACGAGCTTGACTCATTCCTGTAAAGATACAATTAGGTAAGAACACACACACACACACACACACACACACACACACACACACACACACACACGTGTATATATATATATCCATCTACACACACACATACGTGTATATATATGTATAAATATATATATATATATATATATATATATATATATATATATATCCATCCATCCATCCATCCATCATCCAATCCTACATTGCCCCATGAGGAGCGTAGGAGCCTGGGGCTAGACAGTTGGTCCTGACTTTTAAGATGAGAGTGACCAGCCTCACTAATCCTTGAGTGGCATTACATGAGCAGTAAACCCCAACCACCCCATGGATATAAACCTTCACCGGCTCAATCCGATTGGAGCACAATAATTACCCACTAAACCACCAGGCGCCAAAATTTGGTTATATGGTTACCACCCAGCATAGTAATTGGTTTCCTGGTGTACAGGAAACCATTTGGCTTGTCACTCAGAGTAGAGTCACCCACAGGCAGAAGGAAGAGGAAAGAATGAAGGAATGAAAGACAGAAGAGGGAGTGCAAGGTCACCTGTAGGCAGAAAGACGAGGAAAGAATGAAGGAAAGAAAGACAGAAGAAGATGGAAGGAAAGAAGGATGGAGGAGAGGACAGGGCAGAGACTCGAGAGCAGCACAACATTGAGTGAGTGGATGGTGAGCGTCACCACCTACCACAATATATATATATATATATATATATATATATATATATATATATATATATATACAGTACCCTCGCGTCCAACACGGTAATATTGTCATGCATGGGTCTCGTGTTGGACCAAAAACGTGTTGGACAAACAACAGAGCTTATGGGGAAAAATTAATTATGTCAGCAACCCTAGGAAAAGTCACCCTAAATACCTACCATATACCTATACATATATTGGTACTACTGTAATTATAATAAATGGTACTGTGCTATGAATGATAACTAACCTTTTAGGATAGTGTTGGTGGGTTTGCTTGGAATGGAAGGTGGTATCCAAGGCTGTAGGTAGTCCTACTGGGTCTCCGAAGGATGGCTGCTGGCGTCACCAGCGGGTAATGGCTGCTGCTCCTCCTCAACCTCCCTCATAAATCCTTCGAAATTACACTCAGAATCACTATCTTCGTCCACAGCCATGGAAGGTCCTGCTTCTGCCTGTCCTAGCACTCTGTAAGCCTTCACTGCTGCCAGGATCTTGTCTTGGTTTTTATTGTGTTCCTCACGTTGGCTACATTCATGTCGTAGGCCTTGGCAATGTCCACTTTCCTCTCCCCTTTCTTCTTCCTCTTGATGCTTTCTAGCTTTGTGGCCTGAGGGAGATGCCACTGCTTCTTGGGGTTCTCAGAAGGCTTCCTATGCATCGTGAGCAGGGTAAAATGCAGTAACAACGGCAGAAAATGCAGCAAGAAAAAAGCACCTTCCAATGCGAATTATGCGACTGAGTGGCGCTGTGGCGGGAGAAATTTAAACAAAACATCACGTGAGAGCAGAAGTGTTTTTAATTGGGCGACATCACAATCACCTCATGATAGTGGGTGGGGGAGGCTACTTGATCGGAAGTTTTTATTGGCTGTCAGCATCATGGGAACGTCCAGTTTGACCGTGTTGGACCAGGGGTGATCGTGCTAGAGACGAACTCTGCGGATTTCGCCCGCTTCTCAGAGCTCCGTCCGTGTTATGCTAATGCACCCGTGTTACAGTAATTAAACCGAATTAGATCTTACTAATTATTTCTCTCCGTGCTGGACATGAATCGTGCTGGACAAACGCGTGTTGGACGCGAGGGTACTGTATATATATATATATATACACTCAGTATATACAATACAGTGCACTCAATAGTTTCATGAAGTATACTTTCGCGAATAGCAGTTTCGCGAGTAAAGGAATATTCCTCTGGAAGGAGTCTTTCTATTTTGCTGATAGTTTCTTGAGCCCTGGTGGCAAGTGATTGCATGCATACATATCTCTTCAGTCACTTGTTAACAGCCACTGCTGCCATGTTTGTGACATCATATCTCGCGACACTTTGTGTTTTTGTGATTTCACTCACACGGGACTTTCTCTCATGAGTCTGTAGTTCATGTGATATGTAATGTGTATCACGATTACATAATGAGTGACCGCAGCGCTGAGGGTTCAAGGAAGGGCAAGGGTACCTGGGAGTACCGTAAAGGTGTGAGTAAGAAGAAATATTCTCTAAAGATGAGTGTGGTATACTAGCCATGCTGAACAGTGATCCTAGAACTTGTGATATTTTGAAGCATTTTAACTGCTCAAAATCAACAGTGCTTTTGTGTGTGTGTGTGTGTGTGTGTGTGTGTGTGTGTGTGTGTGTGTGTGTGTGTGTGTGTGTCCGACTGTGGGCAAATGCTTCAGGGCCTATCCCCAAGTCCCAGTAGTCCTCCTACATCTCCTCATGTACCACTTTGGTGCTAACACCCACCATCCTTATGGAGTACATGCTAGGGCTGTCTCATACAGGAATGATGTACTGGTATTAGCGGGGGGTACTTTTATGACATGTCAGCAGGTCATCTGGTAGATCAGGAAAGTCAGCTTTTAATGAAATTCAAATCCTTAAACTGTTCTCTGCCCTAGCGGGGATTCAAACCTGGGTCCATTAGGACTGCAGGCCGCCTCTCTAGCAGTGAGTGCTAGTGTGAGTTTATTTTCTTGTTCCTCGACTAGACGAGCATTTAGTTTAACCTCTGAATGAAACATTCCTTCTTATAACTGAACATTATCTGCGGGTGTGGGTGGCCAGGAGAAACCATGAGCAAGGTGGCATCTGTGGGCCTGAGATGGGGAACCATGCACATCTCTATTACCAGGCTGTTGCATGGAAAAAAAAAGTATTGATAATCCGTCTCATTCCTGTGCTTCCGTTGGTTGGCTCGACACTTTCAAAAGACGATGCAAGGTGAAATTTTCAGTGTATCAGGGTGAAGCTGGCTCTTCCGATACTGAAGCCGCAAAAAATTTTCCTGCACTCTTGCAAAGCATTGTTGCACGGTGTGGTTACACCATGGATCAAGTTTTTAACTGTGATGAAACAGGCTTTTATTGGAAGGGAGTTGCGAAAACGACATCCATTGCCGCACAGGAGAAAGAAGCCAAGGGTGTGAAAACATTGAAAGACCGTGTGACAGTGTTGTTTACCTGCAGCACAACAGGTGACTGAAGCCCTTAGTGGTCCACAGAGCTGCCCACCCCAGAGCTTACAAACATGCAGATATTTCCAAGTTAAATTTTAGTTTACTGAACCTCCAAATCATACCATGGATGACAATACCCATGACCACTGACTGGTTTGACAAACATTTTGTCCCCAATGCTAGGGCTTATTGTCAAAAAAAAAAAAAAAAAAAAAAAAAAAAAAAAAAAGTGGAATTCATTATTCCTTTCCATCCATCCATCATCCAATCCTACGTTGCCCCATGAGGAGCGTAGGAGCCTGGGACTAGGCAAGTTGGTCCTGACATTTAAGATGAGAGTGACCAGCCTCACTCATTCCTGAGTGGCATTAAATGAGCAATAAACTCCAACCATCCCTTTGGATATAAACCTTCACCGGATCAATCCAATTGGAGCGCTGTAATTACCCACTAAACCACCAGGCGCCAAAATTGGTTATATGATTACCACCCAGCATAGTAAATGGTTTCCTGGTGTTCAAGAAACCATTTGGCTTGTCACTCAGTGTGGAGTCACCCACAGGCAGATGGAAGAGGAAAAAATGAAGGAAAGAAAGACAGAAGAGGGAAAGTAAAGTCACCCGTAGGCAGAAGGATGAGGAAAGAATGAAGAAATTAAGACAGAAGAGGATGGAAAGAAAGAAGAATGGAGGAGAGGAGAGGGCAGACACCTGAGAGCAGCACTACATCAAGTGAGTGGATGGTGACCACCTCCACCTATTATTCTTTTACTCTTGGATAATGCACCTGGCCATTCTAAATTTCTGGTTGGTCGTCACCCTAATGTGGAGGTACTGTTTCACCAAACACCACATTCCTTCTGCAGCCCCTTGACCAAGAAATTATTTGTAATGTGAAGCTGCTGTACCACAGAGGCCTCTATAATGACCTGCACCAAGAGACAGTTTTGCTGGAGGTGCTTCAGTGAATTCAAGTGGAAGGTGTTGACGTACGTATGGATGTCTCCTCACCTGCTGGACCTTCCATTCCCACCTCACCACCCCTTGCCTGGCAGTGCGGGAACCTCCACCATGGAACACTTCACTCATGAAGTTATCACTGTCAGTGCGTTCTGGCAGAAGCTCAGCATAAGCAACGCTGTTGATAGAATCATCATCTCCTGAAAAAGTGCGAACACTGCATCAGTGCTTCACGGTTGGAGGCCACTGTTTCCTACTACTGTACTGAGGTTGGTGAGGACGGGCAGGAGGAGGA
Source organism: Coenobita brevimanus (assembly GCF_032717465.1). Classification (NCBI taxonomy): domain Eukaryota; kingdom Metazoa; phylum Arthropoda; class Malacostraca; order Decapoda; family Coenobitidae; genus Coenobita; species Coenobita brevimanus. The sequence continues at coordinate 29,969,507 of NC_137024.1, forward strand.
TATTGTTCTCGGAGAAGCGGTCGAGGCACCAGGGTTTGCTGACCTACAAGAATCTGATCTCCAGGAAGTTATTGTTAAACAGCAGCCTGAACTGACCATTGAGGAGATGTTAGAGGCAGACAAACAAGTCACTGATGACAGTGTTCCGGAGGAACAGTTATGTGTTCCACCAGATGAGCCAACATTTCGCCAGATCACAGACTTGCTGGCAACCACTGCTCGTTTGAAAGAGCAGATTTAGGAATGTGATGGAAGACAAGAGATCAAGGACACCTTCCTCCTGCTGGTGGATAAACTTCTGGCCAATTATAAGAGCCTTTTCAGTGCCAGAGTTAATGCATGTCATCAGACTCTGATACCATCATTCATGTCCTCCTGTATTTAACAGTCCCAGGCTTTGGCAAACATACAGCCTGGGGAGGACGACGGTGCAGTGGACGAAGACATTGATGACATTGTTGAGCTTGGTGAGCTCCCACTGGATTTTGAGGGCTTTGATGTTGAGGCTTCGGGAAGTGAACTCGGAACTCATCCTCAAGCCTCATCAAGCAGTTCAGCCTATGTGTCAGTGTTAGTAAAGTCTTGGAGGTGAAATTAGTGAGTGCACTCTGTGTGTGTGTGTGTGTGTATACAGTAAAACCTCACTACACTCAATCCTTGTAAATCGCGTGTTCATAAATCACGGATTCGTAAATCACGGCTAGGTGGCCGTCAGACTGCCGGCAACCTTAAATCACTCTTAAGCCACAAAATTTGTGGACCTAGGCACCCAAGTGGGCCTTTTCCGAGGAGAACCGTAAACCGCGGCATTCAAACTGAAAATCGTGACCCAACAACCAATTACCGCGCATCCCTGGTGGCATATGTGCATACTAATGCCGCCATATTGTTGTTGTTCTTGTTCCACCAGTCCGCACACTACAGACCGTCGCCCTGGAGTACGAGAGTTACCTGCCTTTTTTGTGGAACTTCCCCCTGCCACCTACCTGCCATGGCCCCTCCTGACCCCCCAATGAAGCGCTCTAAGCAGTATGGCATCAAGAAACTGCCGCAGTTGTCGTACAATCAACTTTTGAAGCTCATTTGTCGTGTTGAGAGGGGAGAGAAGTTTTCAAAGCTGGCGAAAGAGTTTGGGAAGAACAAGTGCTGAGAGGTTCTAAGTTCTTCTCAACACCACCCCACTCCATTCACTTAAGCAATGTCGTTATAGGATTAAGGTGAGATCCCTTAATACATGCACTGAATATTCCTAAATTTGTATGATTGTGTTTAATGGTGCCTAGATAGGTGTAGGTAGGGTGCTGTGGGGGCAAGTTGGCCAAAGTCCAGACCCAAATTAATTTTTCACATGCGAGTTATTATTCATAAATCACGGCAGTGGTCCAGACCCAAATTGCCGCGATTTACGAGGATTGACTGTATAACAGACTAATTGGAGACCAAGCCTTCCAAAAAAAAAGCGAAATTCCGATAAAAGCGACATCCAGACTTCCCCCTGCTATCCCGGACTTTTTCCGATATATCAGACATTAGTCCAGACCGCACCAATGGTTTTTAAACTGTTTTCACAACCATTGCAGTACTGTACTGTATTATACATTAATTACAAATATCAAATGGTGTAACATATATTACAGTTCTGTACTGTACACTTATAAACATGTCTTTTATTTACTTATTGTGGTGAACATAGCTGAAGTGGTCAGGCAGTCCAGACTTCTTCTGGCTTTATCGGACTTTTTCCAATACAGTATATAAGAAATTAGTCCGGTAGTTCGTTAATTCTGATAAAAGCGAATTCCGGTCTATTGAAGTCTGTTATATCGAGGTTTTACTGTATATATATATATATATATATATATATATATATATATATATATATATGTATATGTGTGTATATATATATATGTGTGTGTATATATATATGTATGTATATATATATATATATATATATATATATATATATAGATATATATATATATATATATATTGTGTGATGTCCCCATGTTTGTTAAATATATATATGGATGGGGTGATGAGAGAAGTAAAAACATGAGTAATGGAGGGGGGAATTGCATTGGTAGTGAATGGTGATGGATGGAATATCTGAAATTTGTTGTATACTTATGATGCAGAACTACTTGCAAATACCGGACAAGAAATTGGTAGACTGAGTTTTGCTGATGTCTGTGAGCATGGTGCCTTGAGAGTAAATGTAGAAAAGAGTAAAGTGATGACTATTGAGAGAGAAGGTGACTCCCAGTGTAAATGGAGGGAGACTGGAATAGGTGAGAGAGTTCAAATACCTGGGTACAGTGATAGAAAAGAAAGGATAATATGCAAAAGAAGTGGAAAGTAGAGTGACACAGGGAAGGAAAGTAGTTGATGCAATGAAGGCCTTGATAAGAAACAGCAGCACGAATGTAGCAGCTGCATGAGGCTTACGTGAAGGAGTGTTAGTGCCAACTTTAACATATGGATGTGTGACTATGGTGTGGCATGAAAATGAAAAATCAAGAATTAGTGCAGGAGAGATGGGACTGCTGAGGAATGTATGTGGAGTACAGAGAGTGGATAGGATACTAAATAATGTGATTCATGAAAGATGTGGAGTGTGGACACCAAAATCGAAGAGAGTGTACTGAGATGGTATGGTCATGTGGAGAGAATGGATAACAATAGAGTGGTGAAAAAGGTATAACTGAGCAAATTTGAAGGAGGGAGGAGGTGAGGTAGGCCAAGGAGAAGGTGGTGGGATATGGTGGATGAGTGTGTGAGGAAGAGAGGTTTGGTAAGTTGATGAGGCTAGGAGAAGAGATCGAGCTGGCTGGATGAATATCGTAAGGAGAAGCGCATGATGAGGGATTTGGCATCCCTTTTTAACGTGACAGCATCCAGATTGACTCTGTTGGATACATTTATGTGAAGCTACAGAACATGGTGAATGTTTTTGGCATATCAGATAGAACCAATTATTCCGGGGGCTTGAATGGTGAACAAAGGGAACCATGGCCTATTGGACTAGGCAGATATGGTCTGTCTGGACATTGCTACTCCTCACCCTGCCCTAGGGTGGGAAAGGATGTCCAGATGATGATGAGCATTATATATATATATATATATATATATATATATATATATCCATCCATCCATCCATCAGCCAATCCTACGTTGCCCCACGAGGAGCGTAGGAACCCGGGGCTAGGCAGTTGGTCCTGACATTTAACCCCCCCCATCCCGACATTTTCTGGGCAGTGGTATACCCCAGTCCTGACATTTTTGGACCTTTTTTTTTTTTTTTTTTTTTTTTTTTTTTTTTTTTGCTCAAACATCCGCTTTTGGTGAGAAACATCGAAAATTCATAGAGAAATTGCTCACCTGAGGTTTAAAATACTCAATCCAGGTAGGAGTACCTCCTTACCTTACAGGGTTTTCTATCAGGCTGGCTGCAAAGAAAACAAGTTCTATGGGAGGATAACTATTCCACACCACTCATAAACGGTATTTATTTATTTATTTGGTACGAATTTATATGTAGGACGAGAGTATATTGGTTTTCAAACGGTAATATAAGCATTATAAGCATTGTTTCACTCACTAACTCATCACCATTCCTGACCTTTTTTTGCCACATTACCTGATCGTCATTTCTGATTGTTTCTTCCTCTAATGTTTGTCCTCCACATTGTCATCGATTGGGGAATCACTCTGGCCCTGAATTTTGTACCGTGGCATGACATGGCTTTACTGGCCAGGTCACTGATAACAGGTGAATTGCTGAGAAAAGGGCATGCAGGGGGGGGAGGAGGTCATGCTGGGTAAGGCATTGTCCCTGCCTGGCATCTTGTAGAGGAAGGTGTCCCGTGTATATGTGCCAAAAATCACTCACGAAAATTGAAAATTGTGCAAATTAAATTGAAAATTGTGCAAAGTAGGGACCTTGCAATGTTGCCGCGTTAATTTACGTCTCCGGGATATGAGTGCACATCATGTGAGGACGTGAATTCACGTCTACGGGTTGGGGCGGGTTAAGATGAATATATATATATATATATATATATATATATATATATATATAGATCTCATCTCATCAGCCTTTTGAGTGTCCACTGCAGCATCGGCCTATCCCAACCGAAGTGGGGACGATACAGCCAATGTATCTCTGCTAAGTGCCTTAGGGTGTCTGGTAGAGATTGTACAGTATGTTGGGTGAGAAGTGCTTGTAGGTGTATTGTAGTGTTGGAGTGGCTTTGAATGTGTGTGTAGTCTGAGAACCAAGTGTAATCGGCTCGCGTAAGCATACTTTATAGTATGCGACACTGGTTTAACCACAGAACCCCTGATGTCCGCCAATGCAGTACATGGCCAGAAGAACGCTCCCAAAGTTTATTACCCTGGTGGGGCGCGAACCCTCGTTCTTCAGTGTACGAAAATGCCCACTTTACCACTGTACCATAGAGGCTATATATATATATATATATATATATATATATATATATATATATACAGTAATCACTCCAATATCCGGATCAATAGAGCCATCGGTAGGTTCGGATATTGGTTTTGTCCGGATATTGGGCCCCAGCTTATGGACTTGTACTTACGGACCCTAACACAGAGAAACACCTATACAACTCCCTCCGGACATGCATAGCACCTATTTAACACCCAAATCACACCAATAAGGCACATAAATGACTGAAATAAATGCAATAGACACATAAAATGTGGGTTTAGAAGTATGTTCATACATTAATAAACATTCTGGTACTTATGGACTCTAACCGAACCTAACCTAACCGAACCTAACCGAACTCTGAAAAACACATTCCTACTGCACATGCATGAGGTAAGTTTAGTATGGAAAGAAGTACAGTATGACACTTTCTGGTAAGTATAGTATGGGAAAAAATACAATATGAAACATTCTGGTAAATATAGTATGGAAAATAGTACAACATGAAACATTTTGGCTACTTACAGCAAGTCCCTGGCCACCTCGATGAATAACCGCCTCCTCTCGGACTCTGACAGTAAGAACGATTTCCTGAAGCACTTGCACTACACTCTTCCTGAAGTCTTGCACTGAACTTAGTCACTAACACACAGAAGTCCGTTCTTTTCACAGTGTTCACTTTAGTCCAAATAATGTTCCATTAAATTTAAGTGTTGCACATTAACTTTTCCCAAGGTTTTTTAAGTTTCCAAAGCCAAAACAAAGAAGGTTAGTTACGTTAAATTTCTTTTCTACTTAGTCTTTTCTCCCAACTTGAAAACCTTAACACAACACACCGTTTTTTTCACTGCACAACACTCAAAATTCCCGTGTGGTCTAGTGGAGAAGTTCTTGCTGTTTATTCACTGTCAGAGCCCGAGAGTATCACTGGCAGGCGTCCAAGGGGTGCATCGGTGGGTAGTGGTGATGGCGTACCGACTACAGAAGACTCTGAAGACAGCCGCAAACTCACGTCGAGCGGTGACTCCACTGTAGCTGATGTGCTGGGCTGTGGCTCGGAGCATGAGGGCCTGTCTTGGGGAGGCAACGGAGTGGAACCAGGGCTTGGCACAGCGGGGGTCACGGGCCTGAAAAAACTGTCAATCGTTGACTGACGCAAGGACCGACGATTCTGGCGATTGATGATGCGCTGCCGGAAAGCACGCACTTCCTCCACGAGTCCCAAGGGCCCCATCTCCCTGTCGCAGTCCGGGTGTTCCAGGTAGTCTAGGACGAACTCTAGATGTTCCCGGAGTGCGCTCAGCTTGGGGATGGCTGGAGTAGTGTCCTGCTGGGCGGAGTCTGCATCATCATCGCCTTCGTCGTCGGAATCTTCAAGTTCGGGACTGACACCAGCAACCGAAGACGCGATCTCGATATCAGACAACGTCTGATACCCAGGATCGCCCTCGTCGTCGTCCAACCACTCACGAACATCGTCCACATCAACATCGTCGCCGTGCGTACGTAGCCGTGCATGGAAGTCATCCACGTCAAACCCTAGGAAATCGTACTCCACATCTGTTCCGAGAAGCAGACGAGACCAACCATTTTCAAGAGTTTTCACAGGGACTTCCTTCCATGCACTAGCCCAGTTGTACAGCGCAGACTTGATGTTGTAGCGGCGAAGGTTTTCCAAAGTCCGCTTGCCTCGAGTGTCACGTCCTTCCCTGCGCTCGTCCTCGTCCTCGAGAACCACCATCACCTCGTCCAGGAACTTCCGACGGTACAGGCGCTTTGTTGCCACGATCACTCCTTGGTCCATTGGTTGAATGAGAGCAGTCGTATTAGGTGGCAGAAACATGCACCTAATACGGCCATTCTCAGCAACCAAGTCCTTGTCGCACGGGTGGGCAGGTGCATTGTCGAGGAGAAGGAGAGCCTTTACCTGGTCGCGAGGAATTCCCAGTGTCTTCGTCTGGTAATGTATGACCTCCTTGACGAAGTGATGGTGAAACCAGTCTTTGAAAATCACAGCTGTGAACCATGCTTTCAAAGAATGGTACCATACGACAGGAAGGACATCCATCACCCCACGAAGGCACCGAGGCTGCTTTGCACGGCCAACAATAACGGGCTTAAGCCGGTGCATGCCGTTAGCATTGGCACAACACAAAGCAGATATCCGTTCCTTAGAAAGCTTGCGGCCAGGTACACGCTTCTCCGTCTCATCGGCGAGAGTGTTCGTTGGCACCGAGCGATAGAATAGGCCAGTTTCGTCAGCGTTATAGACTTGACCGAGAGTGAGGCCCTCCCTGTCGATCAAGCCTTTCACCTTGTGCCGAAACTCGTCCACTCCATCCTCGTTAGCGTCCAATGCTTCGCCATGTGCTTTACGGTTAGTAAGGCCATGTCGCAACTTGAACGCGAAGAGCCAACCCTCGGATGCCTTGAAGTCTAGGGCGTCGTGAAGCCTTGCAAACTTCTCAGCAGCAGCCTTCAGCTCCGTTCCACGTACCATCACACCAGCTGCACGTTGCTGTCGATACCAAATCAACGTGGAGCGGTCGATCTCTGCATACTTGGGAGTAAACATAACCTTCCTCTCCACGTTGCGTTTGCTTCTCGACGAGAAGTCAGCCGTGTACTGCATGAGCTTGTCTCGGGAACGCTTGATATCAAACAAAGTCGACCGGGCCAGGTTGAACTCGCGGAGAATGCGAGAGGAAGACCAACCCGCATCAACCTTCTCCAATATCTCCCGTTTCTTCTCCAGAGTCAACACCACTCTCTTCCTTTTCTCAGGAGGCGGGGCCATCATCACACACACTAAGAGTAGGGCAGAGAGCAGCAGGAGGCCTTGCAGCAAGTACGGCACCACCACAAAAGCGAGCACGTGGGCAGCCATGACGAAGAGCGTAGGTCTTGTCGCGGTGAGAGACAGGCGGGAAGTGGGGAGGATGCAGCGGCGCTCTATCGGACGTCGGAGGAATGACGAACCAAAACAATGCTCTCACGCGGCGCGCGCGGCAAGTTCAAATTACGGACGGCAAAAAATCGATTTTTTTCCCAATTTTTTTGGATTTTCGGACCATTTTGGGAATGTTTGATCCCAGGACGATAAGGTTCGGTTAGTGGGGATGTTCGGTTATTGGGCGTCCGGATATTAGAGGGATTACTGTATATATATATACTGTATATATATATCTATCTATCTGTCTATTGCCAGATGCCATAATCCCTTAAGGGGTGGCCATTTGACTTTGAGTTATATGTTTTACAGGGAGGGACACTAACCCTCCACCAACCCACTTGTTGACACGTAGGGAACACGTATGGTTTGGTTATATGGTTACCACCCAGCGTTGTAAATGGTTTCTTGGCTTACAGGAAACCATTTGGCTTGTCACTCAATGTAAAGCCACCTGTAAAGGAAAGAAAAGCAATAAGAAATGACAGGAAAGATGGGAGAAATAGGAAGAGAGGAGGGCAGGCACAGAAAAAGAATGATAAAGGCTAAGGATATATATATATATATATATATATATATATATATATATATATACATAGTAAACCCTCGATATAACGAACTAATTGGGGGGAGGGGTGGGTCACTACATCCAAAAGTTCGCTATATACGAGGGGTCAGTATTTCTGAGGGATTACTGAACTCAGTTCACTATATAAAGGGAATAGTTCAGTCTTACATGCTCAAACATAACCTAAACTAACTCTGTAAAGTTTTACTTGGAGAATTCAATGGTTTATGAAGTTGTACATGTAAGTACAATGCTGTATGAAGTTGTACATATGAATACAATACCTATAATAAGAATACAGTTTAATGTAGTACTGTTATGGTACACTTACTGTGCCAGGAAGGGATGCTGTTGAAGTACACTAACTGTGCCAGGAAGGGATGCTGTTCAGGTACACTAACTGTGCCAGGAAGGGATGCTGTTCAGGTACACTAACTGTGCCAGGAAGGGATGCTGTTCAGGTACACTAACTGTGCCAGGAAGGGATGCTGTTCAGGTACACTAACTGTGCCAGGAAGGGATGCTGTTCAGGTACACTAACTGTGCCAGGAAGGGATACTGTTGTCACCGTGGGCTGATTCCCGAACTTCCCCTTCATTTAGCAACCATTGTTCGCAAAATCTGGGGGAAGTTCGGTTGCAATTTGACAGTTCATTATATCCAAAATTCACAATACCAGGATTTGTTATATCAAGGGATTACTGTATATATATATATATATACACAGTACTCTCGCATCCAACACGGTAATAGTGTCATGAACAGGTCCTGTGTTGGACCAAAAAAGTGTTGGACAAACAACAGAGCTTATGGGGAAAAATGAATTATGTCAGCAACCCTAGGAAAAAGCAACCCTAGGAAAAGTCACCCTAAATATCTACCATATACCTTTACATGTATTGGTACTACTGTAATTATAATAAATGGTGCTTTACTATGAATGTTAACTAGCCTTTTAGGATAGTGTTGGTGGGCTTGCTGGGAATGGAAGGTGGTATCCGAGGCTGTAGGTAGTCCTACTGGGTCTCCGAAGGATGGCTGCTGGCATCACTAGCGGGTAATGGCTGCTGCTCCTTCTCAACATCCCTCATAAATCCTGCGAAATCACACTCAGAATCACTGTCCTCATCCACATCCATGGAAGGTCCTGCTTCTGCCTGTCCTAGCACTCCGTAAGCCTTCACTGCTGCCAGGATCTTGTCTTGGTTTTTTATTACAATCCTCATGCCGGCTTCATTCACGTCGTAGGCCTTGGCGATGTCCACTTTCCTCTCCCTTTTCTTCTTCCTCTCGATGATTTCTAGCTTGGTGGCCTGAGGGAGGTGCCGCCGCTTCTTGGGGTTCTCAGAAGGCTTCCTAGGCATTGTGAACAGGATAAAATGCAGTAGTAAGGGCAGAAAATGCAGCGAGAAAAAAGCACCGTCCAATACGAATTATGCGACTGAGTGGCGCTGTGGTGGGAGAAATTTAAACAAAACATCACGTGATAGAAGAAGCATTTTTGATTGGGCGACATCACGATCATATCACGATAGCGAGTGGGGGAGGCAACTTGATCAGAAGTTTTGATTGGCTGTCAGCATCACAGGAACGTCCAGTATGACGGTGTTGGACTGGGGGTGATCGTGCTAGAGGCGAACTCTGCAGATTTCGCCCACTTCTCAGAGCTCTGTGTGTGTTATGCTAATGCACCCACGTTATAGTAATTAAACTGTATTCAATCGTACTAATTTTTTGCTCTCCATGCTGGACGCGAATCGTGCTGGACAAACGCGTTTTGGACACGAGGGTACTGTATGTATATATATATATATATATATATATATATATATATGTATATTTTTTCATCAGTGTGAAAATATCAAACTTCAAAACACTGTATGTGTAGTGGCTAAGTTATGACACACATTGATGTGAAAATTATTATACCTATACCCTGTCACATCCCATATTAGTTGGTAGGACAAGAAGACAAATATGAAGAATGTTCTCCCCTCCCCCTTCCTCCTCATGGAGTGCATTTTGTATTTCAAGTACTGTATGTTGCCGTTTATGGGTTAATTCCCATAAGTCAATGCTATCTGCTATTTTATTCTTGCTCCTCCAGAAAGCTTTATATAGCTTAGGAGAGAGAAGACTTCTTTGTAGTGAAGAAGTTATAAACCATCTGCTTTTAAGCCTTTCAGTGTGAGAGCTTCTCTTCAAGCTTAACAAAATCATCTGAAGGTAGCAAAAATAAAGTAAGAGATTGTGATGCCAAAAAAGGTATGACTAGGAATAATTAGGAAGTATGATACAATATCATTTTTTTTTTTTTTTAAGCCATTTAGGAGTTTTGGTAATACCTCTTCCTTTGCAGTTTATTTGCATGTTGCACTGCAGTTTCCTGTTATGTTACATGTTCAAACACTGTCAATATTAAACATATATACTGTACAGTAATGTTATACAATCGTATTGGCTGCAGTCGACTGCTATAATGATTGATGAAAACAAGGCTGATACCTAGTTTTAGGATAACAATAATTGAAAATCACTTACTAAGTGTTTGCGAAGGCCACATACAATGATCCTATTCAGACGGGCTGCCAGGTCTCCCTTTTATCAACGGGGGTTATGTTCCTAACGTGAGGTCAGTATTCAAATCCCATCAATACCAATTTTCCAGTGGACATCATGATATAATCATTGTATAACTCTTATATAACCCACATATGTTAATATGATTTTTAATTATCCAAAGATGCATTTTCTTTCTGCATGCCATTCCACTATAGGCCCCTCTTATCCCCATTGAATACTGTACATACTTATTCAGCTACAGGCACTAAGAATATTGTTATTTATTAAAAGTGAGAGTGAGATGCATAGATGGAAATGAGTAGAAATGAAAGCAGGTGACTAGCTGCATAATACAGAGGAGACAGGCTGGCATCACCAGTGTGCATACTGGTGTAAGGATTTTATTATATTCCAAAGAAGGAGCTACAGGCACTGAGAATATTTTTTTGATTATTAAAATTGAAAGTAGAATTCATAAGTTAGAGGGAAATGTGAAAAGTCCGGAGCAGACAGTAGCTACGTATTTAACAAAAGATACAGGTTGGCACTGTCATCATATATACTGTATTTACATAAAAATTTTATTATTTTCCATGGAAAGAGATACAGACACTGAGATTATTTTCTTATTTATTTAAAGTGAGAGTGAGATGCATAGATGGAAGTGGGCAGAGTCAAAATCTGGTGAATGGTTGGTTGGTGAGAAAATGCTGCCACTGGCTGCCTGGGAAGGAATTAATAAATAGTTGCCAGCTGAAAAATAATCCTTTTATAGTCTAAACTGTTGGAAAAAATCTTATAGACAACAAGGGAGTACTGTAACTTTTTGTGTATTTAATACTGAAATTTGTGACTTGGTGAACATGGCAGGTAAGGATGCTAACCCTGGTGGAAAGCTTGTTAGTACTCATGCTGGTGAGGGCAAGCCAAAAAGGGTAAGGTATAGCCATTCCTGTTGATGTTAAATTGGACATTATTAAATGTCATAAGGACAGGCATGGGGCCAACAAGATCACTGAGGCACTTAAGCTCTCATGCTGCCTCATCATATTGATCTTGAATTTGGCTCTCTATTGTATTTTGTTTTTCTCTTGGAGGGAACTGTTATTGCGGGCTCATGGCCTTTGGTTCCTTCTTCCTCGCATTAAAAAAAAAATATATATATATATTGTTCCCCACCTGCCACACTACTACACTACTATGCCCTCCTTGTCTCACTGCTTCACTCTCCTCATAGCTCATCACCTGACAACCTGGATTGATTGCCTAGGCCCAGGTACCCCTGGTTGCAACTCAGACCAGCCCATGACATACTTCTGGTGGATGGCGGATTTTTTTTTTTTTTTTTTTTTTCTTTTTTAACATGACCCTTGACCCCATATCATATTCCCACTGAACCCATGTTAAGTAGACAAATTGATTTACAGTGAATATGTATGTGATTGGTTTTTACTTGACGTAACCCTGTCATAAATCAGGTTGTTACTGTAACCTACAGAAGCAGATTAGGTGTGTGATGGAAAATAAATTGCCAAGGAAGAGGTGCTACAAAGTTTCCTATGCCACCTGGAATATGACCCTAAATGTTGATGGTGAATGAAAAGCTTGCCATTTCATCCCTCATAAGCATTATCAGTATACCCAAGGCTAAAGAAAGCTCAGGAACTTGAGAGTGACAGGTGTATACTTAATTGCACTGACCATATGTTAACTGATTCTGATAATTCTAGTTGAGCAGATCCCTGTTTTACAGAAATGTAACTGTCCAGGACAATCCACTTCTCATGAAGTAGAAATTTCCCAAAGTTTAGGCAGTTACAGTTGATGTTGAATTTAATTATATAAAGCCCAAGTGAAGGCATAATGGGAAATATTGTTACCCTGAATACAAAACCCAGTTTATTAATATAATGCCCATTGTATAATCAATGTCAGTGAATTGGTGATCAGCTCTGGTCACTTTAATCAATCCCAGACTTGGTGAACAGTCCTCAGGTTAGCAAACATGATATTATTAGAGCTGAAATATGCCAAAAGTCCACTCTGGGGAGCTTTTTCTTAGGTTGAAGATGTCCATAATCTTAATTCTGGTAATATGGACATTATATTTTAAGTTCCACTTCCTTACCTAAGGATTTCATTATGGATAATGCTAAATTATATTCTTCCAAAGAAGACCTTCAGCACCCAAGTGATTAATATATGCAAAATACTTATAAAGTGTATATAATACAGTAAGAGGATTGAGTAATGAGGTGAGTATTAGTGATGGTGTGTCTCTACAGCAATAGCACTGAGGGTGATGAGGGACTCCCCTGAAGAGGAGGGGGAGACCAACGGGTGTCCTGGTAGGTTCTGACTGTGTGTGTGTGTGTGTGTGTGTGTGTGTGTGTGTGTGTATGTATATGTATGTATGTGCGCGCGCGTGTGCATGCAGTGTCGTTACCTGATTGGAGGGTACATGATTTGAGTCTGTCTTTTGTTGTCATGTCTCCATATCTGCATTTATCCAATCCATTTTTGAACACACACATGTACTTTGCTCATGCCATCTTCCTTTTCAAACTGTTCTGAACATCTATACAGGTATTTACTATATGAAAACTACCATTAGGTGACCAAGGCCGACGCATGCAAGCATGTTGGAGGCTTCAGGAAACGAACGATACCCTTCCATAGTTTATATTAACAGCCATTTATCCTGCCATCATCATTCACAAAAAGGTTCAATCTCGCCCTTTTTTCGAGTTTTCTGTTACTTTTAAGTGTCATAATCAGTCTGTCTGTCTGTCTGTCTGTCTCTCTCTCTCTCTCTCTCTCTCTCTCTCTCTCTCTCTCTCTCTCTCTTGTCTCATCATATAGTGACAGGTTTTTCTTTTTCTTCCTCGTTTTGGTCCTCCCTCTTAATTATCTAACAGTACTCTTCTGTAGTGTTTAACCCCTAAAGACCAATGTTGCACTCATCATTTTCAGGCCGTGCTATCTAAAGTCCTAATACTGGTGATCATAGACAGGCTGAATATATATATTTTGCATGAAAAAAAAAAATTTGCTTCATTTGCTTTTTTATTTTTTTTTCATGTTCATCCCTTCAACTTGTTTCATGCCTAGGCACAAATTCATATTGATTTTATTGATTTCTGTAAGGTTGTTTGGCGTGGCAAAAATAATGTATTTTCCAAAATTTTCATATTTTCATTCTTACATGAGTGACTTTTTTTTTTGTCTTTGACGGTCGATAGTGCAGTAACCATTAGACATATGAGAGTGAAATAATCATTTTCATGTGTGTTAGTTCAAGCTTTTGAAGTCTGTAAGGCCATAATATACCTTGGTGACAGTTGAAAAACCAGACCCAAAATGCAGCTGGTGGGATAGTCGGGGTGGGAGATTTGCAATCTTTAGGGGTTAAACTTGACAGTGCCTTCGATATTTCCTTCGCAACACTCTCTCTTCTTAGAGTTACTTTCTCTCGCCTCACCTTAATCTTTTTATACCCAGATATTGTTCATGCCATGTTTATCTCATGCTCCCATGCTGTCTCCTCATTGTTAATCCATCTCAGTATTTTTCCCATTTCTATCCATTCATTTGTTCTAACCTGTTTGTCTTTCTGACCTTTTTCTTAGCATCACCAATTTTAACCATGCCTCTGTTTCCCTCCACAGTATCTTACACAGCCTTCTCCTTTTTCTGCACTATCCTAAGCACATCTGTATCAAGTGCTCCCTTATCCATTTTTTGTTTACTCTCTCTCCTCTTGGCTTTTGTATTCCAAGCTTTCTCCAGGTGTGTGTGTGTGTGTGTGTGTGTGTGTGTGTGTGTGTGATTCTGACATGTGGTTTCGTTGACGTTAAAATAAACAAGTTACTGAATTATAATAACCATGATATAACTGTCCGATGCTTCATGTGCACTACTACCATTGTTTTTACATAATTTTTGCCTAGGATTATTTTGAGCTGGGTGATTAAGTTGGCTTTTCTTATTGCATGAGGTTTGCTAGTAACTATGAGTAATCTAACATCTGATGTATGAGGCTTGCTTTAAGTTAGACTGATATATTAATCATACTATTTTTGTCCCATTCAGGCATCTCTAATATCTTTGTTGTTATAGAGAATTTCACATTTTTCAATGATAAGGTGAATGGATGTAAGAATAATTAATGGGGCACCAATATATTTTTAAATCTTTTAATTTTCCTCTTCCCAGATCATACCCATCCCCCATTTTGTACAGTAATGGGATATTGTGAGGTTGGTAGTGCCAGGAAAATGCTTCATTAAAGAAATTGTCTGAATGTGTTAACTGCTGAAAATACATAGCAGTAACAAATTCATGTACAGAATGTTGTGATCTGATAGTGTTGAAGTGATAATAATGGTCATGGATGAGACTGGAAATGAAATACAGTACGAGGTAAAATAACAAGCAATACTTACCAGGTATGCTATTATTTGAACCTTGGAAATGATTCTGTGAAGTGTTTTAGCTTCAGTGATTTACTGTTGCATGTAGACTCAGTATAGTTTTAAAGATATTATGGATTGTTTTTGTATATCCTTTGATTGTTGTGCAGTGAAGTTTGTATGTTTGGTAGTGATGTATGGACAGAGATGCTTAACAAGTGTATGATAGTGATACATGTATGGTGCTGCAGTGTAGGTGTGTGTAGTCATGGTATGTGGGTAGTTAGTGTGAGGTACATTGCGACCCCACTACAGAGGCGGGCTGCGATGCTGGGTGTGAGGGTGGCGTGGCGCAGGGGCCAACACACCGTGAGACCAACATTTATCACTATTTTCATCATTGTCTGCCTCTTGGCACTCAACACCCACCCTATGTCCACCTGCTCAATCCCTCGTTTCCTTTTAGTACTGATTCATGTTGTATTGTAAAATTATTGTGTATTAGCATCTTTTTGTGGATATTAATGACAGGTTGATGATGATGAGGATGATTATGGTAATACCATCTGAGTATCTGTCAGAATTAGATAAATTTGAGCCCTGTAAAATTCACTGCTGTAATATCAGTTAGTTCTGGCATTTAAAGTAAATCCTCTCTGCCATGTTAAAATAATAGTACTGTATTTTAATATCTTGTGAATTATGGCATGTGGCATGTGTAGGTGTGGGTGTTAAGTGTAGGTGGTGGGTGTTTGGGTTGTGGTGTGATATAAGGGGGAGAGGGGGGGTGTCTTGTTAGTGTTGTCTCACCCTCACTTTACCACTCACTGGCTCCAGGCACACACCTTTTAAGTATCTGATATGCCAGGAAAAAGAATAAGCATTTTTTAACTTTTCACTGGAAGAGTTTGTTATTAACTGCATAAAATTTCAGTGCAAGCCATTTCAGCCGTTGGCATCAACATAGAATTTCCTTAACCCCTATTGGTTGGATGATGTCATTGAATATTTTATTCTTGTTACAGCCTGGCCATTTTATTTAGCTTTGAGGAGACCTTTGTCAGTGGAAGAGTTTAGCAGAGATTGTTTCTAACACCTTCACTGTAAGAGTGTTCCCAGAGTTAAACAGAATCACCTGGAGGAAGCAAGAGTGAAATGGAAAAAAAAAAAAAAAAATGGGATGGTAGATAGATACATAGATGATAAATTAGTTGTTTATAAATCTGGTACAACATCCAGCCATTGTCAGCTTCAGTCATTGCCACTTGATTTGAGTTATATTATGTTCCTTTGATGATGTGTTAAGGTGCCGAGGTAGTGGGTAGAGAGAGGTGTGTGCCGGCAGTTTGGTGAGGTAACAGGCAATAAACAACCAGGACTGTGTCAGAGGGGGGCATGTGGTTCAGCTGCCCTGAGGGGGGCGTGTGGTTCTGCTGCCCTGATACTCGCACTTATGACACTTGCTGTTTTAACTTCTATCATGTTACTGCACAGTAGTTTCAGATGGATTTTATATGCATCATATTGTCGTCTGTGATAAATAGTGATGAATTTGTAAAAATAGAATTCCTACTTAGTATTTACATTATTTTCCTATATAATTCACTACTGTATTACTGCATTTTACAGTAGTTACTTATCTCCCTCTTGCCTGTATATCTTTTATCAGACTTGACTTCCATGATCTCGACTAGACTGTGGTTGTACTTTTCAATGACAGACATACCATTATGAAGCAGATACAAAATATGTAGCAGTTTACAGCTTAGATTTATACATACCAGCATCTGGAATAGAAAGGAGACTCAGACTCATAATACATTATTTTACTTTTTTCTTCCTTTCGTTTCCCTATCCTGCCCTGCTGAAATGTACCGTGCCCTCCTAGACCATCCAATCCACCCTCCGAGGAAGGAAGTGAGCCCGTGGAAAGTGGATGTACCAGAGAGCTGTGGTTACCACCTTGAGATGATTGATGGCGTCTTTCAGGTAATTCACTAATGTACTGTACACCATTATGAAGGAAATTTAGAGCAGTGATCCCTCCATTTGCTTGAGTTCCATGTGCGCAGTTCACCATTTGAGTGGAGAAATAAACCCTATCTGTAATCAGTTCGTGCAGGGAAATGATGTATGTGGGAAAAATTCAGAAATCAACTCTCAGACTATGAGGTTCCAGACATTGACATTTGGAAGTCCTGCATGGTAACAGAAGTCAAAATGTCTGCCAAACATTGCCGCTGTGCATGCATACTCTGAATTGTCTTCCCTTTCCCTCTCTCACTTTCTATTTCAGCCATCTGACTTTGGCCATTGTTGTGCTCGCTTGAACGTCCTGTGCGATACCTGTCCCATGTTTCCCTGATAATGCTACGGTCAGGGCTTGGTATGTGGTAAATCAGTAGAATGATGAACTAAAAGTTAAACCCAGTTTTTCAGTAACGATGGCAAATTTTGCTTATATGAAAATTGTGTTGGCCATGTATGATGATCTTGTATGTACATGATGTCTCCCATGCAAGGCAAGAGTCAGACATTCGAGCCAAGACTTCTGCCCAGTATTTACATTTGCTGTAATCATCTCCCTTTTGTTCTGTTTCTTGCATGCAGAGTCATTGAAATCCATCCATCATCCCATCCTACATTGCCCCATGAGGAGTGTAGGAGCCTGGGGCTAGGAAAGTTGGTCCTGGCTTTTAAGATGAGAGTGACCAGCCTCACTCATCCCTGAGTGGCATTACGTGAGCAATAAACTCCAACCATTCCTTGGATATAAACCTTCACCGGCTCAATCCGATTGGAGCACTTTTATTACCCACTAAACCACCAGGAGCCAAAATTTGGTTATATGGTTACCACCCAGCATAGTAAATGATTTCCTGGTGTACAGGACACTATTTGGCTTGTCACTCAGTGTAGAGCCACCCACAGGCAGAAGGAAGAGGAAAGATGAAGGAAAGAAAGACACAAGAGGGAGTCTTTCCTTCATTCTTTCCTCTTCCTTCTGCCTGTGGGTGCCTCTACACTGAGTGACAAGCCAAAAAAGTTTCTTGTACACCAGGAAACCATTTACTATGATGGGTGGTAACCATATAACCAAATTTTGGCTCCTGGTGGTTTAGTGGGTAATAAAGGTGCTCCAATCAGATTGAGCAGGTGAAGGTTTATATCCAAGGGATGGTTGGGGTTTATTGCTCACATAATGCCACTCAGGGATGAGTAAGGCTGGTCACTGTCATCTTAAATACCATTGATATTTGCCATATAACAGTGCAAGTGTGCAGTAAATAGTGCAGTGTGCGATATTAAATGGATTGATAGCTGTGGAAGAGAGAGAGAGATTGTCCAGATGCTTGAGGGTGCGAAAGTGGATGTATGTGGAATAACTGAAACAAAATGGAGAGGAGAAAGTGTGAGCGAATGGGAGTATGGATGGGGTATATGTGCAGGAGTAGGTGAGAATGAGAGGGCAAAGGAAGGAGTATGTATAGTTGTGAGTAAAAGATGGAAGAAGAGCATAAGACAGTATGGATCATTTGGGTCAAGGATTGTGTGGGTAAAGTTGAAAGTTGGAATACAAATGTGGCCGATTGTGTGTGTGTATGCGCCAACGCAAGATCGTGCTAGAAGAGTGAGAGAAGAGTTCTAGACAAATGTAGAAGTGTGCATGGAAAAGTTTGGAAGGAATGAGAGAGTGTTTTTGATTGGTGATGTGAATGGTAAAGTTGGGAACGTGAAGGTGGATGGAATAGTTGGTGAGTGGGATGTGCCTGCTGAGATAGATGAGAATGGGAGTGCGTTAGTGGACATTTGTGCTGGGAGGGGGTTGGTGATAGCCAGTACCCTCTTCAGGCATAAAATGATCCACATGTATACATGGCGAGTGATGAGAAGGGTGGGTGGTGAACTGAATGAAAGGAAGGCAATGATTGATTATGTGTGTGTGGATGAAAGGATGCGAAGATGTGTAATGGATGCAAGAGCTCATAGAGGTTGGGGGAGTGGACTTTCTGACCACTACTTGGTGGTGGCCAGAATTAGAATTCAAGTAAGATGGAGGAATAGAAGAAGGGAAAGATGAGAGGAAGGAGTAGTTGCAAGGAGAGTGGAAAGGTTACAAGAGGATGAGAAAAAGGCAGAGTATAAGAGAGAAGTGGAGGAACGATTGGGCAAATATGAATTGGAGTAGATGGGAGACATGGAAGGTGTGTGTAGGATATTTACAGAAGAAATATGTGCAGCATGTGATGTGGTGTGTGGAAGGAAGAGAAGACGGAGGGGGGTGCAAGGAACAGCGTGGTGGACTGAAGAGGTGAGACAGGCTGTGGCACAAAAGAAGAAAGGATACAATGAATGGATGAGAAATAGGGGCGTGGAAGAAGTTGAGAGGCGGAAGAGAGAGTTATATGTAGAAAGAAAGGGAGAGGTGAAAAGATTAGTAAGAAGAGAGTGGATGAGGAATTTGGAAGGAATTTGAGTGTAAAGTGGAGGGACTGTAAGAAAATGTTCTGGAAAGAGGTGAAAAGAGTAAGACAGGGTGGAAGTGAAGTTAGCAGGGGAGTGAAAGAAAAAATGGTAGATTACTAGTGGAGAAGGGAGAAAAAGTGAGCAGATGGAGAGAACACTTTAAGGAATTGTTGAACATAGAGGATGGAAGTAATGCGAGTATAAGTGGCTGGGGAATGGCTGGGAGAAGGAGGGAGGTGAGAAGACAGGAAGAAATCAGTAGGATAGAAGTTGTGGAAGCAATGAAGAAAGTTAAATTGGGGAAAGCCCCAGGACTTGATGGAGTGTGTGGTGAAATGCTGAAGCATGGGGGAGAGATAGTAGTAGAATGGATGTGGAAGATGTGCAGATTGGCCTGGGAGGAAGGTAGAGTCCTGGAGGATTGGAAGTCAGGTATAATTATTCCCTTGTACAAAGGAAAAGGGGAAAAAGAAGTGTGTGGTAATCATAGGGGCATTTGTCTTCTTAGTATAATAGGAAAAGTGTATGGTAGGTTACTTATAGACAGAGTTAGAGAAAGAACAGAGAAATTAGTTGGAGAAGAACAGGGAGGCTTTAGGAAGGGAGGAGGTTGTGTAGATCAGATATTCATTCTTAGATCTTTAGTGGAAAAGTTTCTAGAGAAGGGAAAGAAGTTGTATGCGGCTTTCATGGATTTGGAGTAAGCATATGACAGGGTGGATAGACAAGGATTGTGGAAAGTGTTAAGAATATATGGAGTAGATGGGAAGTTGTTGAATGCTGTGAAGAGTATGTACGTTGGTGCGAAGGCTGCAGTGCGTGTGGATGGTGAACTAAGTGAATTTTTCTCTTTGAAAGTTGGGTTGAAACAGGGATGTGTCATGTCTCCATGGTTGTTCAATCTTTAAGTGGATGGGGTAATAAAAGAGGTACAAGGTAGGGTAGTGGATGTTGGAGTGGCCCTGGTGAGAGAGGATAGTGTTTGGAAACTCCCTGTACTGTTGTTTGCAGATGATACTGTGTTGTTGAGTGAAGATGAAGGGGAGCTGCAAGGCTTGGTGGATGAGTTTGGGAGAGTGTGTAAGAAACGGAATCTAAAGGTGAATGTAGGGAAGAGTAAAGTGATGGTCTTTGAGAGAGGTGAAGTCAGTGAATGTACAGCGAGGTTGGATGGTGAGGCATTGGAAAAGGTGAGTACATTTAAATACTTGGGTAGTGTGATGAGTAAGGATGGAGGTTTGGAGGGTGAAGTGCGTGAAAGGGTACAGCAGGGAAGAAAGGTTGCTGGTTCTTTGAAAGCAGTGATAAGAAATAGGGAAGTGAGCATGAAAGTGAAAAAGTTACTACATGACAGTATTGTGATACCAACTCTAACGTACGGAAGTGAAGCTTGGACGTTGTTGGAAGGACACAAGTCAAGAGTGAGAGCAGTGGAAATGAGTTATTTAAGAGGAGCCTGTGGAGTCACATGGAGAGACAGGCTGACGAATGAGGATATAAAGGAGCATTGTGGTGTGGATGTGGATGTGATAGGAAGCGTTATGAGGAACACACTGAGGTGGTTTGGCCATGTGGAGAGGATGGAGGGTGAAAGACTGACGAAGAGAGTGTATGTGAGTGAGGTGGAGGGGGGAAGATTGAGGGGGAGGCCGAGGATGAGATAGAGGGATGGGGTGGAGAGGTATATGAGAGAGGGGGGTGTGAGTTGGGAGCAGGGCAGTGAGATGGCAGAGGACAGGGTGACTTGGAGGCGATTTGTTTGTGGCCACCCCAAAAGGGATTGAGGCATCTGGCAATAGATAGATAGATAGATAGCTGTTTGTATATGAAATGCTGAAAGTTGTGACATGGAAATCATGTCTGATAAGGTTGCTACCCCTGGTGGAAAGTGTAATGCTACTGAGGGTGCCAAGAGCAAGCCTAGAAGGGTAAGGATTTTTTTTTTTTTTTTTTTTTTTTTTTTTTACATGGTTGTTGGACCCCTTTCTATCCCCATTGACCCCATGTTATGTTGGCTTTGGTATACGATAAGTCGTTTCATGAGTTTTCATTTATAACCCCATTCCATACTGAAGCACAACTGTAATTGATGCACAGTGGAATTTGCCAGTCATACACTGGTCAGCAAGGGAGGTAGTGACAGGCTTCGGTGGGTGCCCATGTTAGCAGAATGATAAATAAAAAGATGCTGTGAAGACTCAGCTCTAAAGAATGTTGACATTGCTAAAAGGTATGACATTAATGAATCTTTCGTCCATAACATACGCATTGCAACTAGCAGGTAGCCAGGATATTGAGAAATACTCCTATATGAATAATCCTGTGCTGGTGAAAACTGAAAATGTGGTGTACATGTACACATGTGCCCAGCATGAACTTAAAATGGCTGAGTACATTAATGCTATTCATGAAAAGGCTTTTGAGATGTATATTAAAATTACGCAAATAATGAAACGGTCCGTTTAGTAAGTTCTGTGCCTATAAGAATTTGCGCCATGCAAGGGTTTGTGGTGTGGCTGTGGCTGAGGATTTTTCTACTTTCTTCAGGAAGGTGGTTGAGGATGGCGGCTACAAATTAGACCATATACGGTGTTCACTACGGATGTAACAGGTCTTTTTTTTTTTTTTTTTTTTTTTTTTTCTCTACCAGCATCCTGATGAATGAAGAAACCTTGATGAGAGGGTTCAGGGGCTTTCAAAGAGTGCCTTACCTCACTGTTTGCATGTACCATCACAGGGGACTTTAAGGTACAGCCTTTGGTCATCCACAAGTTTGCATGGCTCAGGGCATTTCAGTGGAAGAATGTTGAGCATTTGGGTGTGCTTTTGATGCACAGCTCGAAGGGGTGGGTGACATTGTCATGTGTGCTGGAGTGGTGTAATAAAATTTTTGTTCCAACAACTGAAAGGCACTGCAAGAATAATATCTCCTTTAAAGTGATTTTTTGTATTGGGCAATTGTCCGGGTCACTCAGCATGTCACGTCAGTCATCACCCAGCCAGTCAAGTTGTGTTCCAGCCACCAAACACTGCTAGTATTGTACAGCCTTCCAGTCAGGAGATCATCTCCACCTCCAAGAGGCTGTAGTATGGACATACCTTCAAAGATGTGCAACATGCAACAGACCAGAGGACTGAAGTTGCTGAAATGGCATCAGAGGACTGGGGAGATACTGAAGGGAGTTGAAACATCCATGGCATGAAACCTTCATGCCAAGACCAATATGGAGTCCTGGAAATGCTGTATTATTAAAGATGCCATTAATGACATCTTAACATCTTGAATGGATGTTTGGAAGGAGACTATAGAGCATGGCTGGAGGAAACTGATGCTTCATGTACATCTGGCATGGTAAGCGATACCTATCATAATGCACCTCATTAGGCAGCAGAGGTAATTCAGCAAGTCTTTGCTGATGTCACTCCTGAGGACATTGTACAGTTCACTGATGCTGCTCCGGAATAACAAACACTGACCTTATTGAAGAGGTGGATAAGGGGAATGCCATGCACCTGAGGGCCTACAGGAGCAGCCAGTAACATTAGATTTAGAGTGAGTTGAGATGTCGATATGATGACAATTGACTTTGGTCATGGAGAATGCCAACCATCTCAGGGAATCTCTCATATTAGTTGTGCACAACACAGGCAAGTTAAAGTTAAGAATTTCAGAGTGAAATAGACTGTATCTTGCGGGATCAGTGAGTGCAGCTGGTGAAGAAGATAAATATGAGGCCTCCCAATCAGTTATCATCACCGTCCTTGGTCCTGCCACTGCCCTGATGCCTGCCTTTCCATCTCAGTTTCCCCAGCCTGACACCTCCACACCACACTACACGCCACAACCTGCCAGTGATGACAATGAGGGGAGCGACTTTGAGGGCTTTGAGGCCTAGCCTTGGCCCTCAAGAGGTTAGAGGGAATGCTCATTTCCCCTCCTTTAGTCCGTCAGCCTCAGATACCCCCTTCTCCGACGTCCAGTAATCACTTTATCTCATTTGTTTACCACTTTGTACACCCTAATTTACCCCTTTTTATCCATTGTTATATTCCTAAGGATTGTATGTTTACTACAGTGAATGCTTGGTATGATCAGTGGGGAGTCAGAAATTTTCAGAAGGGCAAAAGGGGGACTTTGGGAAAATTTTTGGATTTTACTATACTGTATTTTTTAGCCATATACCGTAACATGGGTTTGAGTGGTACCATTTGCGTGTTTTGAATTGCATGGTAAAATTCAGTGATAAATTAGGCATGCAGATGGAGGGGTCACTGTATACAGTATGTTGTCAGTAGCATTTTTATGAGCCTTGTATTATTCGCGATTGATAACACTGGTTTACAAAAAAAAACAAAAAAAATTTGAGGCAAGCATGTGAATAGGTGTTTTTGACCAATTTTGATATGCTTAATTAAAATTTCTAAACAGTTTTGCTCTATCACCTCTAGTTTTTGTGCTTTCACATATAACTTTTTTTATTATAATGCATATACAGTAACCCCTCCAATATCCGGATCAATAGAGCCATAGGCAGGTCCGGATAGTGGTCCTGTCCGGATATTGGGCCCCAGCTTATGGACTAGTACTTACGGACCCTAACTCTGAAAAACACCTATACAACTCCCTCTGGACATGCATAGCACCTATTTAAGACCCAAATCACACCAATAAGGGACATAAAAGACTGAAATAAATGCAAAAGAACCATAAAATGAGGTTTTAGAGGTGAGTTTATACAATATTAAACATTCTGGGTACTTACAAGTCCCTTGGTCTTGGACTGGTTTGAACCGCCAGTTTGCAGTCCACAGTTAATCCTCTGCACTCTAAATTCTAATTTCTTAACACTGCACAACACTGTAAATTCCTGTGTGTTCTAGTGGCAAGGTATTGCAGTTTATTCACTGTTTATTCACAAAAAACAAGCACCTGTGGCTTGCACTGTTATGAGTATCTGCTCTCCATCGGAGTTAAGCTGTGACTGTTGATGTTGGTGGGGTAACAGAGTTGCCAGATCGCAACAGCCACATTACCAATCTCCTCAACTTTCATTGTCAAATATAACTTTTCATTACCAATTTCGTAAAGCTAGCATATATTCTTCAGTAATTATATATACAAGTGGAAATACATGTAATCACTCTCCTTATAACTAACACCATGTTGATTATTTTCACACTATGTAGGGTAGCAGATTAATCAGAGAGAGCAAACAATCCACCATCTCCATCCTGTGTATCCTCATACATGTGAAAAATCCACTTGGTAATGCATTATTCTAATGCATTACCAAACGAATTTTTCATTACCAAATTGGCCCACACTTGGTAATGAAAAATACCAAATGGCAACCTGACAGGGGAGGGGGGAGGGGGAGGAAGGAAGGGGTGAAGGGACCATGGTGTAACAGCTGTTTGGCGCCAGGCGGGAATTTCAAATTATGGGAGGGAAAAAAGTCAGATTTTTTTCGAATTTTTTGCAGTTTTTGGCCCATTTTGGGAATATTGGATCCCAGGAGGATTATGTCCGGTTAGTGGGGATGTTCGGATATTGGGCGTTCGGATATTAGAGGGATTACTGTATTTATAATATAATGAGTTTATTTCATATATTGAAATGGCATATTACAGAATGAAACAAAACAGACACAGAACACTGACAGAACTAAATATTACCATTACTTGGATATAAGCATAAATACACACCATAGTACTACAGACAGTCAGAAGTGAGTTTTTTTGGATGATCTGGTGTACTTTGCCTCCGGGATGTCGTGCAGGAGCATCCAGCAGAAGTCCCCCATCATGCTGGGGTTCCACTTGCCTTGGTAGTTGCTCTCCATCTTAGTAATATCTTGGTGGAACCTTTCCCCATGTTCGTCACTTACTGCTCCGAGGTTCTGGGGGAAGTTGAGGTGGGAGTGGAGAGTGTGAATCTTGAGAGACATTCAGCACCCCATATCCTGATGAGCCTGCAACAACTTCTCGACACACTCTTGGTAATCTAGTGCCCATGTGTTACCAAGGAAGCCTTGGCAGACTACCTTAAATGCTTCCCATGCTCTCAATTCCTTCAAGGTGAGCTTCCCCTCGAATACCTCATCCTTCAGCACCTCCCGGATCTGAGGTCCGATGAAGATGCCCTCCTGGAGCCTTGCAGAACTGAGAGCTGGGAACAGAGTGCATAGGTGTTGGAAGGCAACATCATCCTTGTCCATGGCCTTCATGAAATTCTTCATAAGGCCAAGCTTGATATGAAGAGGGGGAAGAAGCATCTTGTTCATGTCCACCAGAGGATTTTCTCGGGCACTGTGTTTCCCAGGCACGAAAGTGCTCCTAGACCCTCAGTCCTTCTGTGTGTAGTGCTTGACATGTTTGAGCTTGTTGTGGCTCGCGTTTTAAACCAAGTTCCAAGAAAATAGGACGGTAAATGGATTTTTGGCGAATATTTTGGGTCTAGGCCTATATGTATACATGTACATACATGTATATCTCAAAAACTAGAGGTGATGAGTGAAAACAGATTTCGAATCTGAAATCAGCACCCCAAAATTAGGTTAGAACACCTAATTTCATGCTTGCCTCAAATTTTTTGTAAACCAGTGTAATTAGTTTCATCTGTATTTCACGGCATAAACAAGCAGATGCATTCACTCCACAGTTAAAGTCTAGGACGTTTGCAGGCAGAATGCTGTTTTTAGTAAAACTACTTTAACCTTTTCTGATTAACAACAGGATTTATTTAGGGAGAGAGAAATTCACACACATGTATACACTGTGTGGTAAATAAGTTCTGTATTGGTTGATTTTACCCCCACAGATTGTTTTTGTTGGCACATACCATATTGTACATTGCTGGCTTGCTGATGCTTGTGTAATAAATTCTAAAACAAATTTAAAAGCTGAAACTGACTACCTTTCTTTAGTTTGAATAAAATTATATTACAGTATGTAAATATATTCTCACTTTTGTAGGTTGAGACTTGACTCACAACTAATAAGATGTAAGAATTTGTTTAGAAGCTGAATTTCATATGCTCTCCAGTGGTATTTTGGAATTTTTGTAGAACAATTTTCAAGAAAAGGAAGGAAAACTATATAAATGTTACAAAGAATGACATCTGAACTAGTAGCCTCTGGTGTCTCTTGTGACCTCAGGAAGGAGTACAGTAGAGAGTTGCCTATTGTTTCATTATGTTTCACTTATGACCCAATTGTTATGTTAGAATATGAAAAGAATTACAGTACTTGAAGACCTTTCCCTTTAGAACAATTTATATAAATTACATGTGACACCTGCATAATTGAAAAATGTCCCTTGAAAATAGTTGCTGCAACATTAGCTTCAAATTGCATGAAAAGATTGAGACATATTTTTGTGATAGATGAGATAAATAAAAAAAATAATCTGACTAAAAAAATGTTATAATGAATCACAAGCAATTTTTAATGAATCACAAGCAACTTCTAAGTGATAGGTAGGTGTTAGTTCATGAGTAGCTAATAACTACTAAATGTATTGAATTAATTTCTTTCTCTTATTAGTCATTTCACTTCCCCCTTCACCAGAGTTGCATAGTTGAGTCTTCCCAAAGATTTTGCTCTCAGCTTCATTTGACTCCCCTTTTCCCTTTAGTTTCATATACATCCTTTACGGATAGTGCAACAGGATCTGTCTGCCGTACTGTCATTATATGCATACCCGAGTCTTTCATCATCTCATTGTAGTTTTCTCTTTGTTTCTGCTTTGTTTGACTCACTGTATTCCCATCATTAAAAGTCACTTACCAAAACAGTGAATGAAGACCAGCCATGGAAATTTCACTCAGTAGACATTGTCCTCATGTCTTGTATTGTCTGTTACTTCTCTGGTTCTCCCTCCTTTGCTCATGACTTACTCGATATCAGCTGCTTATCTTCTCTTCAGAACTGCATCTCCCATATTATACTTTCCCAGGTGTCTCTCCACAACATCTGATCACTGTCTCCCTTTACAGGTATTCAACAGTGAGGAGGATGTGAAAAGCAAGAAACCTATAGCATACCACTTCCCTGATCTCTCCCGCTACATCCAGGACCACCATTTGCTGTGTGCACTAATTGCCAATGGACCTGTCAAATCCTTCTGCTACCGCCGACTTCAGTACCTCACCTCAAAGTTCCAGCTGCATGTCCTGCTGAATGAGATGCGGGAACTGACTGCACAAAAGGCTGTCCCTCACAGAGACTTTTATAATATAAGAAAGGTAACTTGACTTTCCTTAGTGGGGTTATGTAACAGGAGTGAGAGGGATAGGATTGAGTGTACCTGAAAAGGTGAACTGAGAAGGGTTCAGGAAGCTCAGTTTACTGGTCTTATCGGCTAACAAACAAGCCAACAGGCAACTCTTTAATAACCCTTATGATCTTCGGAGGGCATTGACAAATGGATAAATTTGATGGCAAGGAAAATTCAGGAAAGAGCCTTAATATTTTCTAACATTGAGGCTACATGGATACCAAGATGTTAAAAATAAAGAACTACAGTACTTTTCTTCACTCACACTCAGTTTCTGTTGAATTTGGATAAGGTTGTTTGGTCTTTTGGTCTTGGCTATTGTAGATAAAAAGTTATCTTTGACTTCAGACAATTATGATGATGATGATCATCTTTGTTTTTCGTCCTCCTGTTCCCATATTCAGACAGGTTGGACATGTGATGGCTTTTCTCCACTGCTTCCTATCCTGGATTAAATCTCTTCCAATACCCAGCCTTTCCATATCTTGCATTACAACACTTTTCCAGGTCTTCTTAGGTCTGCATGGCAGTCAACGTCCCACTACCTGCATTTCCTCTGCTATTCTCACACAGCTCCCTTCCTCACTCCTCCTCACGTGACCAAATCATGTAAGCCACCTCTGCCTCAGGATGATATCAAGATCCTTCACCTTGCATCTTCTGGGTACCTTCTCACGCAAAACTCTGTCCTCCCATCTCACTCCCGCCATGTATCTTAACATTCTACGATCAGTACTGCTCAGAACATTCATCAGTCTATCTGTCAAAGCCCATGTTTCAACACCATATTTCAATACTGGTCTAATGCAGGCCTTGTATTTTACTTCTGTGTCTCAGTGGTATGTGTTTGTTGACCAGTAAGCCAACTATTTCCTTCCACTTTAACCATGCTGACACCACTCTTGTTCTAATTGATCTCTTCACCCCTGCTTCAGAGGCCAATACATCTCCTAGATAGCAGAACTGCCGCACTTCCTGTAGTGTGCCCTCATTCACCTCTAGCTCATCCTCTGCTTTATTTCCCTCCACCTCTCTTCTAATGCAGGCTGGGCAGTGGAAATTTTGCACTCCCCTCAAATTCTGCAGACCTGAACACCTTCTATAGCACCTTTTATTACACTCTTTGCACAACACTGAGATCACTCCTACTCCTCTGCCACAGCATCCTCATGGCCATTTTCCTGACTGAATCCTTTCGACTGGTTTCTTGCCTGTCACCATTACCTTTGTCTTATCCATATTTATTTCATTCCCCTCTTCTCCATTCCATTTTTCCACAGACAGTGATGATGAGTTTGTTTATTGCCAGATGCCTTAATCCCAGAAGGGGTGGCCACAAACAAATTGCTCCATGTTGCCCTGTCCCATGCCGTTTCACTGCCCTCCCCCCAGCTCACCCCCCTCTCTCATATACCTATCCACTCCATCCTTCCATGTCATCCTTGGTCTCCCCCTACCTCTCCGCCTCTCCACCTCAATCACATACACCCTCCTCGTTAGTCTCTCACTCTCCATCCTCTGCACATGGCCAGACCACCTCAGAGTATAATTTTCTGATGCTTTCTATCACATCCACGTCCACACCACAATGCTCCATCACTTCCTCATTTGTCAGTCTGTCTCTGTGTAACTACTTAACTCTCTGACTATCACCCAATTGCTTTGACATCTTGTGTCTCAAAAGTTTTCAAGTCTGTTCTTAAATAATTTAAAATCATCTTTCGTATCACGACCTTCTTTCTGATCAGCAGTATAGGTTCCACCAGGGATGCTCCACTGGCAATCTTAGCACCTACCTTTCAGACTCCTGCTCATCCTCCTTTCAGGACTTTGGCAAAAGCTTTGCCATTGCACTTGACATCTCAAAAGCTTTCGATTGAGTCTGGCATAAATCTTTCATTTTCAAACTGCCCTCTTGGGGTTTCTGCCTTTCCGTCTGTGCCTTCATCTGTAGTTTCCTTTGTGATCGTTCTATAGCTGCTGTTGTAGACGGCCACCATTCTTCTCCTAGAGCTATCAATAGTGATGTTCCTCAGGGCTCACTCCTATCACCACCTCTCTTCCTTTTATTCATCAATGACCTTCTGAGCTGTACATCTAACCCTGTCCATTCATACCCCATCAGTTTTCCATTCACTTCCTGCAGGGTCCATCTCGGCAGTTACTTTAACAAACAAGGGATGAAGCTGTGGCACACCTAATGTCTGACTTGGTTCATATTTCTGACTGGGATAAAAGTAATCTTGTTGTTTTTATTGCATCAAAAACTCAGTTCTTACACCTATCAACCTGTCAATATCTTCCACAGGAGTACCCACTTAGGTTTAATAATATCCAACTCAATCCTGCATCATCTTTAAACATACTTGAAGTTTCATTCTTTCGGGATTTATCTTTAAAAGATCATATTGCATCTCTTGTAAAATCTGCTTCCAAGAAATTAGGTGTGATAAGCTGACTCCGTACCATCTTTACCCCTGCACAGTTATTGACTTTATACACGGGTTTTATTCGCCCCTGTATAGAGTACAACTCTCATGTGTGGGGAGGCTCCTCACGTACAGCTCTTCTGAACAAGGTGGAGTCAGAGGCTTTTTGTCTCATTAACTCTTCTCTGACTGGGTCTCTTCAACCTCTGTATCTTCACAGCACTATTGCATCTTTATCTCTTTTCTGTCACTACTTCAGAGATTACTGCTGATTTGAACTGTCTGCTTGCATCCCTCCACCACAACGACAGGCACGTAGCACCCATGTAGCAACAAACTCTTATCCCTTTTCTGTCCAGCTCTCTAATGCAAGAGTTAACCATTACTCCCTGTCCTTAATTTGTGCAGCAGGTCAACTTTGGAACTGTCTCCCTCTGTCTGTATTTCCTACTTCCTTTGATCTCCTGCCTTTCAAATGCAGTGTGTCCAGGTATCTTGAAATAACCAGATCATGAATATGGCTCTCTGTTATCTGGGTTTTGTTTTTTCTTGGAAGGAATGGTAATTGCAGGCTTCTGGCCCTTGGTTCCGTCTTCCTTGCATTAAAAAAAAAAAAAAAAAAAAAAAAAAAAGATAAATTTTTAAAAACGTAACTCCACATGCTCCTCTCAAATACGGTAACTCATTTCCACTGCTCTCACTGTTGACCTGTGTCCTTCCAACAAGGTCCAAGCTTCACGTTTGTATGTTAGAGTTGGTATCACAGTTCTGTCTAGCAGTGACATTTTTACTTCATGCTTATTTCCCTATTCCTTTTCACTGCTTTCAAAGAACCAGCACCCTTTCTTCCTTGTTGTGCCCTTTCAAGCACATCCTCCTCCAGACTTCCATCCGTACTCATCACACTACCAAAGTACTTAAATGAACTCACATTTTACTTTTCCTCAGTATCCAACCTCCCTGTACATTCAGTGACTTCATTTCTCTCAAAGACCACAGCTTTATTCTGCTCTACATTCATCTTCAGATTCCCATTCTTGCACACTCTCCCAAACTCATCTTCACTTAACAGTATAGTATCATCTACAAAAAAACAATACAGGAAGTTTCCAAATGCCACCTTCTCTCATTAGGGCCACTCCAACATCCACCGCTCTATCTTGTATCTCTTTTATAACCCCATCCAAATACAGATTGAACAGCCATGGAGATATGACACATCCCTGTTTCAATCCAACTTTCAGACAGAAAAATTCACTTAGTTCACCATCCACACATACTGTAACATAGCACCCTCATACATACTCCTCATGGCATTCAACAACTTCCCATTTACTCCATATATTCTTAACATTTTCCATATTCCTTGTCTATCCACTCTGTCATATGCTTTCTCCAAATCCATGAAGGCCTCATACAACTTCATTCTCTTCTCTAGAAACTTTTCCACAAAAGACCTAAGGATGACTATCTGATCTACACTACCTCTTCCCTTCCTGAAACCTCCCTGTTCTCCAACTAATTCCTCTGTTATTTACCTAACTCTTTCTCTATAAATATAGTACCATATACTTTGCCTATTACACCAGGAAGACAAATGCCCCTATGATTACTACACACTTCTTATTCTCCTTTTCCATTGTACAGGGGAATAATTATACCTGATATGTGCAGTTTGTCACAAGGGCGTGGGAAGTAAATTCCATCTTGTGCAGTGTTTGTGATAAGTGGATGCATAAAAGATGTAGTGGTATTAGAGGTAGACTGGGGAATAATGCTGATTTCATGTGTGTGGTGTGTCGGGGAGAACATGTGGATATTGCCAGGTGTGAAAGGATTGAATTTGCTGGTGAGTCTCTTGAGTTTGTAGAAGAGTTTTGGTATTTGGGAGACATGTTCAGTGCTGGAGGTGGGGCAGGAGTTAGCTCTGTGGCTAGAGAGAGGAGTGGTTGGAAGAATTTCAATGAGCTGTTGCCTCTCCTGACATTGAGAGGGCTCTCCTTCCATGCTAGGGATCTTTGTATGCAGCATGTGTTAGGAGTTTAATGCCTTATGGTAGTGAGACCTGGGCAGTAATGGAAGAGGATATTCACAAGGTCAAACATATGGAAATGACAGTGATTAGGTGGATGTGCAGTGCATCTTTGAATGCAAGGTCTGGGGAGGTTAGGTTTACAATGGAAGAGCTGAGAGGTAGGATAGGACTGGATTGTATTGGTGTTGTAATGAGGAGAGGTAGATTGAGTTGATTTGGGTATGTGGAGAGGATGGGAGATGATAATGGGGTGCTTCTGAAAAGCCTAGTATTCCAGTAGATGGCACCACCATTTTGTCAAACGCATTCCCCGCGCTGTTTAAAAAGCATAATTTTCTTTGTTATATATCTACACTGTTGTGTGAAACTGTGAATCACAGTAACGTCATATACCATGATATAAATAATTCAAATAGAACATGTATATATAATGTAGCGTGAATTGTTTATATTTATCATAAATGGGAATTAAAATATCATTGATGGCATATGATGGCAACCAGTCATTTCAGTGGTCCTATATTATTTAATTTCTGCTACATTTAGTGCAAGTTAAGTTCTTAAAATATAGTTTGTTCAGACTGTAAATTATGCCTAGAGGGTATCTTGACTCATTCAGTCCCTATGTGGGCAGAAATTTAATGTTGAGTAAATACTGTGACTTAACATTTTGCTCACTCCCTTCGCGCAGATGCACCACAAGGCAATCCTTTGTTGCCCTTCAGACCCTCCAAAGCAATTACAGTACCTTTTACTTCATCTAATCTGACGAGACCACAAGTAGTCAAAATTGTATTATTTTAAGCATTAGTCCTTGTCTGTTTCTTTTGAAAACAAATCTCTCGTGAAAAAACTTAAACACGGGATTGTCTTGTGATGCACATGCCTGAAGGGACTGGGCAAAATGTTGAGTCCCAGTATTTACTCAACATTAAATTTTTGCCCACATAAAGACTGAATGAGTCAAGCTACCCACTAGGCATAATTTACAGTCTGAACAAACTGTGTATTAAGAACCTAACTTGCACTAAATGTAGCAGAAATTTAATAATATAGGACCACTGAAATGACTGGTTGCCGTCACATGCCATCAGTGATATTTTAATTTCCGTTTATGATAAATGTAAACAATTCACGCTACGTTACATATACATGTTCTATTTGCATTATTTATATTATGGTATATGACATTACTGTGATTCACAGTTTCACACAACAGTGTAGATATTTAGCAAAGAAAAATATGCCTTTTAAACAGCGTGGGGAATATGTTTGTCGAAATGGTGGTGCCATCTACCAGAATACTAGCTTTGAAAGCACCCCATTGGGTGAAGAAAGTGAGAAGTGTTAATGTTGAGGGTTGGGTAGTGAGAGGTAGACCAAAAAAGTCCTGGAACGTGGTCATTGAGCATGACCGCAGGGTTAAGGGACTTAATAGGAAAGCTGCCAGAGGTCCAGCAGCATGGAGAGCTGCCGTTAGGTGACCGAGGCCGACACATGCAAGCATGTTGGAGCCTTCAGAAATGAAAACGATGACTTCCAGTCCTCTGAGACTCTATCTTCCTCCCAGGCCAGTCTGCCTATCATCCATATCCATTCTACTACTATCTCTCCCCCATGATTAAGACTTTCACCACATACTCCATCATTTCCTGAGGCTTTCCCCATTTTGACTTTCTTCATTGGTTCCACTACTTCCATCCTACCAATCTCTTCCTCTCCTCTTGCCACCCTTCTTCTCCCAGCCATTCCCCAGCCATTTATACTCACATTACTTTCATTCTTAATGTCTATCAGTTCCTTAAAGTGTTCTCTACATCTGCTCACTTTTTCTCCCTTCTTCACTAACAATCTACCATTTTTATCTTTCACTCCCAACTACCTTCTGTATCACCCTGTCTAACTCTCTTTACCTATTTCCAGAACATTTTCTTACATTTCTTCCACTTTACACTCAAATTCCATCCAAATTCCTCATCCACTCTCTTCTTACTCTCTCTTAAAAATCTTTTCACCTCTCTCTTCCTCACTACACATAACTCTTTCTTCCATTTCTCAAATTCCCTAATGTCTCCACTTTGCATCCACTCACTATATGCTTTTTTCTTTTGTGCCACAGCTTGTCTCACCTCTTGATTCCAACACGCTGTTCTTTGCACCCCTTTTTGTCTTCTCATCACCCCATACACCACCTCACATGCGCAGATTTCTTCAGTGAAAATATTGCACACATCTTTTGCCTCTCCCATCTGCTCCAGATCATATTTACTCAATCGCATCTCCACTTCTCTTATATTCTACCTTTTTTCCATCCTCTTGCAACCTTTGTATCCTCCTTGTATGGACTGTTTCCTCCTGTCCTTCCATTCTTCTGTTCCTCCATTGCACTTGAACCTTGACTTTTGCCATCACCAAGTGGTGGTCAGAAGGTCCACTCTCCCAACCTCTGTATGCCTTTGCATCCATTGCATATTTTGTTCTGTCACCCAGACACACATAATCAATCATTGCCTTCCATTCATTCAGTTCATCATTCGCCACGTATACCTGTGTATCATTTTGTGCCTAAGGAGGGTATTGGCTATCACCAACCCCCTCCCCACACAAATGTCCACTAGAGCACTGCCATTCTAATTCACTTCTGGAGGCACATCCCACTCACCAACTACACCATCCACCTTCACATTCCCTATATTTCCATTCATATCTCCAGTCAAAAAAACTCTCTCATTCTGCTCAAACTTTTCCATGCACACTTTCACATTTGTCCAGAACTCTTCTATCACTCTGCTTGCACGATCTCGCATTGGTGCATACTCACACACAGTTGCCCATGTTTGTATTCCCACTTTCAGTCTTATCCACACAATCTGTGAACCATCTGATTCATTCCATCCATCCATCATCCAATCCTGTGTCACCACATGAGGAATGTTGGAGCCTGGGGCTAAGCATTTGGTTCTAACATTTAAGATGAGAGTGACCAACCTCACTGATCCCTGAGTGGCATTATGTAAGCAATAAACCCTAACCACCCCATGGAAAGAAACTTGCACTGGCTCAATCCAATTGGAGCACCTTAAATACCCACTAAACCACCAGGCACCATAATTTGGTTATATGGTTACCTCTCAGCATAGTAAATGGTTTCCTGGTGTTGTCACTCAGTGCAGAGTCACCCATAGGCAGAAGGAAGAGGAAAGAAGGAAGGAAAGAATGACAGGAGTGTAAAGTCACGTGTAGGCAGAAGAAAGAGGAAGGAATGAAGGAAAGAAAGATGGAAGAGGAAGGAAAGAAGAGAGGAGAGGGCAGACAACCAAAGCAGCACTACATCTTGTGAGTAGATGGGTGGGGTTGTGAGGGGTAGACTGAGAAAGACGTGGGACGAGGTCATTAAGTGTGACCTCAGGGTTAAGGGACTGAACAGGGAGGCTGCCATGGATCATGCAGCTTGGAGAGCTGCCATTAGGTGACCAAGGCTGATGCATGCAAGCATGTTGGAGCCTTGAAAAACGAAGCGATACTCTCTTATATTCTTCTTCCATCTCTTGCACACAATAATACATACCCCCTCTTTTGCCCTGTCATTCTCACCTACTCCCATGCATATACCCCATCCATACTCCCACTCTCTCACACTCTCACCTCTTCATTCAGTTTCCATTAATCCACAAGTGACCTTTTTTGGATCCTCAAGCTCTTGGACTAAATTTCTCTCTCTCACCTCATCATTCGCACCCCATACATTCCATGTTGCAGTCTGTACCATGTCCTTTGTCCGGTCCTTGGCTGTCACCTGTTGGTCTGTCCTAATCCGAGGCTTCATGTTTGTAATTGTAGTTAGTTGTTTTATGGGGAGGGGCACTAACCCTCCGCAAACCCACTTGTTGACACGTAGGGAACTCGTGTTGGTTGGTTATAAGGTTACCACCCAGTTTTCTATGCTGGGCAGGTTATGTCTGTGCTAGAGTCAGCTGCGCTTAGTGCCCCACATCTTCATGCCATGAGATTCTTCTTTGATCGCTCTGTGTAAATACACTTTCAATGTTAGAATGTTGGTTTTGGTGTCATTTTAAAGCTGAATAGTTGTATTTTATTGTAGTATGTTAAAAAAAGGAAAACCAAGAAAATCATCATCACCATCATCATCATCATCATCATCATCATCATCATCATCATCCAGACCTCCTTTCTCACCCTAGGACAGGGTGAGGAGTAGCAACGTCCAGACAGTCCAAGTCTGCCCACTTCAATGGGCTACGCTTCCATTCACTCATTCAAGCCCCCAGGATCATGGCTCTGTCTGATACACCAAAAACTTTCACCACATTCTGTAGCTTTACATAATTGTATCCAAAGGAGTCAATCCGAATGATGTCACACAAAAAATGGGTGCCAAATCCCTGACCATGCACTTCTTCTCACAACATTCTTTGAGTCAGCTCGATCTCTTGTTAGTCCCCTAGCCTCACTGACTTCAGTACGTCTCTTCCTCACACACTTATCCACCATATCCCTAATCCTTCTCCTTGGCCTACCACGCCTCCTCCTTCCTTCAGTTTCGCTCAGATATACCTTTTTCACCACTCTATTGTTATCCTTTCTCTCCACATGACCATACCATCTCAGTACACTCTCTTCAATCCTGGCGTCCACAGACTTGCTCACTCCGCATCTTTCATGGACCACATTACAGTGATCCCTCATTTATCCAGACTTGCAGTATCTGGACCTGTTCATTATTCGGATACTGGACCTTGGCTGTATTAAACTGTCATCCGAATTTACTTGCTATAATGCAGATGTAAAAGTCTCCGAGAACTTTGGCCAGCCAACCAATGTGTTTAAACATTCGGTATCATGGCCGCTGGGCTCGAGCCTATCTATCTGTCTATCTATTGCCAGATGCCTTAATCCCGTAAGGGGTAGCCACAAACAAATCACCTCCAAGTCACCCTGTCCCCCGTCATTTCACTGCCCCGCTCCCAGCTCACACCCCTCTCTCATATACTTCTCCACTCCATCCCTCCATCTCATCCTCGACCTCCTCCTCCCTCTCCCCCCCACCATCTCACTCACATACACTCTCCTCATCAGTCTCTCACTCTCCATCCTCTCCACATGGCCAAACCACCTCAATGTGTTTCTCCTAACACTTCCTATCACATCCACATCCACACCACAACGTTCCTTCACCTCCTCATTTGTCAGTCTGTCTCTCCATGTGACTCCACATGCTCCTCTCAGATAACTCATTTCCACTGCTCTCACTCTTGACTTCTGTCCCTCCAACAAAGTCCAAGCTCCACTTCCATACATTAGAGTTGGTACCACAGTATTGTCATGTAGTAACTTTTTCACTTCCATGCTCACTTCCCTGTTTCTTGTCACTGCTTTCAAGGAACCAGCAACCTTTCTCCCTTGTTGTACCCTTTCAAGAATTTCACACTCCGAACTTCCATCCTTACACATCACACTACCCAAATACTTAAACACACTCACATTTTCCATTTCCTCCTCATCCAGTCTCACTGTACATATACTGACTTCACCTCTCTTGAAGACCATAACTTTTCACTACATTCACCTTTAGATTCCATTTCTTACACACTCTCCCAAACTCATCCACCAAGCCTTGTAGTTCCCCTTCGTCTTCACTTAACAAAACAATATCATCTGTAAACAACAGTGCAAGGAGTTTCCAAACATTGCCCTCTTTCAATAGAGCCACTCCAACATGCAGTGGCCTACCGTGTATCTCTATTATAACCCAATCCATATACAGATTGAACAGCCATGGAGACATGACACATCTCTGTTTCAATCCAGCCTTCAAGTAGAAAAATTCACTCAGTTCACTATCCACATGCACTGTAGCCTTAGCACCCACATACATACTCTTCACAGCATTCAACAACTTCCCATCTGTTCCATATATTCTTAATACTGCACTTTCCTGTAAACCAGGAAAGCATTTACAACACTGGGTGGTAACCATATAACCAACCAACACGTGTTCCAAACGTGACAGCAAGTGGGTTGGAGGAGGGTTAGTGTCCCTCCCCAGAAAACAACTAACTAAAAATACGAACAAGAAGCCTCGGATTTAGGGAAATAGGCCATAACTCACAACCAGAGCTACAATGTCCATCCGCCCCTGTACTGAATGGCCAAAGTCGCACTGGTCTGATCGCTCCCGATGAACCTCCGGCACCCGAGTAATACAACTGTAACTCACAAGCAGTGTCAAAACATCCGTACACATCCCCACCAAATGTTCAAAGTTGCTAGGCCATCAGGATAGGTCTTTCCCAGCTGCCACCATGCATCGAACACAGACCACAAACCATGAGTACATGTTCGGTGACAGCGGCCATCTGCCTCTCTGCCGAACTTCCAAAGTTGCCCGGTCACCAGGAGTTTTGTTTCCAAATGGCCACCACTCGCCATGAGTAAATGTACGGTAAAAGCGCCCATCCTTCTTGTAACAGAAGAGTTAAAATCCTTCCACGGCCTCACTTCTCCCCCCACCCATCCCTCCTCCATACCATCCCGGCTCCTCCCTCACTCCCTCAGTCTCTCCCTTCCTTCGCGCTGATAGCACTGACTCATGAGTTTTAAAGTTTTTTTTTGCAATTTATTTGAATACTATTGGTTTTATTGAAATTCCGAAGTGACCACGAGAAAGCTCATGAAATTCTTCATCCAGACATCTACTTAACTCTTGGAAGGTGCTGGCAAAAATATTGCACTAGGATGGTGGAAAGTTAAATGAAGGTAAGTTTTACATGAACACAATTTATTCTCATTGCATTTCTGTACTTTTACTCATCAGTTTTGTGTGTTTTTATTAGCTTATAGTACAACACCAGTGAAGATAATGGTATACCATTTATACCAATTTAACCAATTTCTGGTGGCAAGTTTTTTTGAGGCCCGGAAGCAGTTATCACTGGTGTCAGATAACTGATTTTCCTACCATCCTGAGGTATTTTGTGGATGTTTGTTGTTTTTGTATTGTTTCCTTGGTGTTTAACATTAATGTGGATAATCCTATGTGTGTTTTGATGTCTAAATATGGCAGATTGACCTGAAATCAGTGCCAAATTTTGGAAGGGTACTGTACATACAGTAGGGTTTAAGTAGGATGTTTTTGGTTTTCATTTTTTTTTTTTTTTTCATGGTTTTCTTGGTGTTTAGCATTACTTTGAATATGCCTATGTGTGTTTTGATATCTAAATATGGCAGATTTATCTGAAAACAGTGCCAGCATTATGAGGGGTACTGTAGATACAGTAGTGTATAGATAGAGTGTTTTGGTTTTCAGTTTGTGTGTGTGTGTGTGTGTGTGTGTGTGTGTGTGTGTGTGTGTGTGTGTGTTTGTGTGTGTGTGCTTTGATGTCTAAATATGCCTGAATGGCCAGAAAACACTCCCAGAGTAAGCAGAGGTACTGTACAAATAGGCTAGATATAGGTTGGAGGTTGGGTATAGGTAGGGTCTAGGTATAGTAGGGGGATATTGTTCATTATTCGGACACTGCCGCTACCGGGACATGCCAGGGATTACTGTATTTTGTATCCTATCCACTCTCTCTACTCCACATACATTCCTCAGCAGTCCCATCTCCACTGCTCTCACTTGTGACTTTTCATTTTCATGCCACACCATAGTCTCACATCCATATGTTAAAGTTGGCACTATCACTCCTTCGTGTAAGCCCCGTGCAGCTGCAACACTCAAGCCTTCGTTTCTTATCAAGGCCTTCATGCACCAGCTACCTTCCTGCCTTGTGTCACTCTGCTTTCCACTTCTTTTGCACATTTTCCTCTCTTTTCTGTCACTATACTCAGGTATTAGAACTCTCTCACCCATTCCAGTCTCTCTCCATTCACTGTAACGTCACAGTGGGAGCCACCATCGCTCTTGATTACCATCACTTTACTCTTTTCTACATTTACTCTCAAGGCACGATGCTCACTGACGTCAGCAAATCTCTGCACTAGTCTACCAAGCTCTTGTCTGGTATTTGCAAGTAGCACTGCATCATCAACATACAACAAATTCAAGATATTCCATCCATCACCATTCAGTACCAATGCCATCCCTCTCTCCATTGCTCATGTTTTTACGTCTCTCATCACCCCATCCATATATATATTGAAGAACCATGGGGACATCACTCAACCTTGTTGCACACCCACATTGATCGTGAACCATTCACTTTGCTGCCAATTTACCCTTACACATGCCTTAGAAGCATCATAAAAACTCATGATGGCACCTAGCAGCTTACCATCTACACCTTACATGCGCAAAACATTCCACAGTCCGTCTGTGTCTACTTTGTTGTATGCTTTTTCCCACCTCCTTACTCTTCCATTGTAAACCTAGCACTCAAGGACGTACTGCACATCCACCTAATCATTGCCATTTTTGTACATTTGAGCCTGTGAATATCCTCTTCCTTTACTGCCCAGGTCTCATTACCATATACTATTACACTCCTAACACAAGTTGCACACAAAGATCCCTTAGCAATGAGGGAGAGCCCTCTCCGTGTCAGGAGAGGCAACAGCTCCCTGAACTTCTTCCAACCATTCCTCACTGTTGCCACAGAGCTAGCTCCTGCCCCACCTCAGCACATAACATGTCTCCCAAATGACAAGACTCATACACACACTGAAGAGACTCACCAGCAGGTTCAGTCTTTTCACGCCTGGCAACATCCACATTCTCTCCCCGACACATTGCATGCATGAAATCAACATTATCCCAGTCTGCCTCTATTACGGTTCTAGGACAACTGCCCCCTGCACAATTGCCCCCCAGACAACTGCCTTATGGACAATTGCCCCCCAAACAACTGCCCCCTGGACTATCACCCCCGTAGGACAACTGCCCCCCAGACAATTGCCTCCGCCAAATGTCCCCCGATTCACCATACAAATGGTTGCAAGTGCCTAAGCTAAGCTGACCTAACCTAACCTAACCAAACCTAACCTTCAGCGGGAGGCCCGGGGATTGTTGTCAGGGGGTGTCTTACCGGGGTGATTGTCCAGGGGACAGTTGTTCAGGGCAGTTATCCGGGGGGCAGTTGTCCTG
Organism: Coenobita brevimanus; assembly: GCF_032717465.1. Taxonomy (NCBI): domain Eukaryota; kingdom Metazoa; phylum Arthropoda; class Malacostraca; order Decapoda; family Coenobitidae; genus Coenobita; species Coenobita brevimanus. Next base: position 30,010,767 of record NC_137024.1, read on the forward strand.
ATACCCTCTAATAACCTCTACATCTCTTATGCACCGACTTATCACAAACGCTGCACAAGATGGAACTTCTTCCCACACCCGTGCGACAAATCACACATGTCCACTCTGCCTCCTCTTTGATAGTACTACCCCCATTCCTGGCCACCATCACTTTTGTTTTATCTTCATTTACCCAGAAGCCCTTGTTTTCCATATCATCTCTTCACTTCCTAAATCTTTCCTCTGTCTCCCTTTCATTTTCTGCAATCAACACCAAATCATCAGCATACAACATCTCCCACGGGAGTTTGTTTCTGAAGTCATGTGAGAGGGCTTCAAGTACCATAATAAACAACAAGGGGCTCAAGACTGACCCCTGATGCACACTAACATTCATGGAAAACTCATCATTTAAATCTCCGTACAATCAGTTTATGGCCCCTGGGCATTTCTCCCGCTGCTTCATCCAGCTTATCCCAAAACCTGTCTTTCTCTCTCTCACTCCTGTCATCACACTGTGCATAAGCTACAATCATAGCCACTTTCTCAGACTTGAGCTTGACATACATACATCTCACGCTGACACATTTGTAATCTCATATTCCACTCTGCCACACCTCATTCATGATCAAAGCAACTCCTTCCTTGCATCATCCTCACCCTGAGATTCATGCCTCATCTTATACATTTCACACCCTCCCACTTCTCCACTTCACACACTTTCATCTTTGTTTCACACAGTGCCATCGTGTCATATCTCTCACTCTGGAACACATTCATCACTTCCACCCTTTTGCTCTCCTAATTCACACCTCTCACATTCCACAAGGCCATGCGATCTGCCCATTTGGTTGGGGCCCTGGGCAGGAATTGGGCCCTGAGTCTCTCTGAAACAACTGCCATGATTAAGTGATTTTAGATAGGGGAATGTGGGGGACACTTTACCAGGGCAAAAACCTCAGTTATATGGTTACCACCCAGCATAGTAAATAGTTTCCTAGGTACAGGAAACCATTTGGTTTGTCACTCAGTGTAGAGACCATAGAGCAACTTTACATTGGGTGAGTGGATGATGGGCACCCCCACTTACCACGAAGAAAACAGAAGTTCAAAATGATGAGTTGAAGTTAGGCAAAAACCAAAAATTTTGTACCATGCCGTAGATAAATATTTGACAAAAAAAAAATAATTATAAAGATATATCAACCTGCCTTTAAAAACCATGTTAACTACAATAAATTATCTTTCCAGTGATATATAGATTATGGTTATTTTTTGCATTTTATTGCGCAGTAAATTGAAAGGAAAAAGATGCATTTTTTTATGCTTCTCGACTGCACATTCACTTTACGATCTTTTCTTTGATTGGTCAGTTTAAATACACTTTTTATGATAGGGTGCTGGGTGTGATGTTATTTTGAAGCTGAATAGTTGTACTTGATTGTAGTATGTTCAAAAAAGGAAAACAAAAAAAGTAAGAAGTCAAAATGATCATTTGAATTTAGGTGTACAGTATACCAAAATTTTATACCTTGCCATAGAAAAATATTCAGAAAAAAAAGAAAAATAAAAGTATATAAACCTGGTTTAAGCCATGCAAAACTACAATAAATTACCTTTCCAATGACATTTAGATTATTGTTATTTCTCCATTTTATTGCATGGTAAAGCGAAAGGAGAAAGATGCACAATTTTTTATGAGTCTCAGTTGCATATTCACTTCACAATCTTTTTCTTTGATTGGTCAGTGTAAATACACTTTCTGTGATAGGATTGCTGGTTGTGTTGTTATTTTGAAGCTAAATAGTTGTATTTGATCATAAGGTTTTCAAAAAATGAAAACAAAGGAAATAAAAAGTCAAAATGATGAGTTGAAGTTTGGCAAAAATGAAGAATTTTATACCTTGTAAAAAAAAAAAAAAAAAAAAAAAAGCTAATGAAGATATTTAAATCTGGTTTAAACCATGCAAAAGTACAAAACTATTGCCCGCCACGCACAGAGCAAGCATTCCACAACATCATGCTCGAGTCTCTTTGTTATGACGCCTAATTGCAATTTATGGTGAATATATTACAAAAGTATCTTACAAAAGTATCTTAAAATGATACATAAACGCATCACTGGAACCTCTGAGGTTGGATTTGAAATGATGCAAAAACGTGTCATTGGAATCTCAAATGGTTGAATGATTTTCTGGTTTACAGGAGATAATTTGGCTTGTCACTCAATGTAGAGTTATTGAAATAGAATATCACTACACTGAGTGAGTGGTTGATGGGTGCCCTCACCGACCACATTGTATGCTGTAGTATGGAAGTCTTTTGATTTGATCTCTGGAATAGAATTTGAAAATACAGTATCCATATGGAAGTATTATGTAGACTAATGAATAGAAATTCAGTACTGTATACTCATCCAGGTACATTATAGTCAGAAATTTGATTTCTTTTTTCTCTACTCATTTTCTTCCTAGGTATATTGGCTTACACTGTACAATACGTCAAATCATGAAAATGTTGTTGATCATTCTGTATATTTTAGACACGAAGAGATTATTGTTATTGTTATTTTTTAATCATCATCATTAATATCATCTCAGCCTCTTTTTCCCACCTAAAGATTGGGTGAGGTAGGGTCCGAGAAAAACATGATAAAGGAAGAATTATTCGATGAAATGGGCAACACACTCATACACTAACCAATTAAGCCCTTCAGACCCTGACTCCTCCTTGGAGGCATAACCTTCCACACTCCCCCTCCTCCCCTTTCCTTGAGAAAATCTCGCACGGGGGATGTTTGCAATCCACTCATTTAATATAGTGATATCTTCATGTTACTGTACTTTGAGTGGCAAGGGAAATGATGTCCTGTAATTCAGGAAGCCATTTATTACATGGGGTAGTAACCATAGACATTCGGCTTTCTGGTGGGTTGACGTATTTAATCCTGAGCACAGTGTAATTTTTGGTCACTCCCTCATACCACAGTGTGATAGATTTTTTAATCATTAAGTTTTGACTTTTTTTTCTATAATTGTTTGGTAGGATAAGGTTTTCCTGGCTTGGACAGTAGTCTTTTATCCACCAGTGAGGGTTGCTATAGCATGTGGGTGGCCGGCTGACACACAAGAAAAACTTCATATTTAAAAACTTGTTTTGCAGCTATTCTATAAATACTCAAACATGCTGAAAATTATATGGCATTAAAGTTGAAGTAAAAATGAACTCGTGTATATTGTATGATGGTGATCACATTTTGGTGGTACCGTAAAACATCATAACTTTGGACTGTGCCCAAAAATTTCAGACATTTTGCGAAAAAATGTAATGATTCAAGTTTATCGGAAGATAGTGCGATATTTGCAAAAAATAATGATATGGGTAGGTAGGGTAATCTTCAAAGATTATTATCTATAAGTCCAATTAAATTAGCCTGAATTCGTGTGGGTGAAAACAAATTATGAATCAAATGGAAAAAGAATTGGCATTTTTTAACCCAGCAAAACTTTGTTCACACAGAACAAACAGTTTCAATTGTAAGAACGTGATTAGTACGATTATATGTGGAAAAGTGATGTAAATACTGGGCAGTAAACTATTTTAAAATGTATACAAGCATAATCTTGCTATGACTGTTTTAATGAATATTTCTTTATTTTACAGAATAAATTCCTAACTTCAGACAGACAAATTACTGGAAAAATACAGACTATAAGTGTTTGTGTGTGTGTGTGTGTGTGTGTGTGTGTGTGTGTGTGTGTGTGTGTGTGTGTGTATGTATTTACCTAATTGTATTTACCTAATTGTGATATACAGGAAATGAACTACACTCGTGGGGTCCCGTCTCTGTTTCTCAGTAAGTCAAATTTAGCTTTATACTCGTTTAAGTTTTTAGACTGGACGATCTCTTTGTCCAGGTTATTCCAATGGTCTATACATCTATAAGGAAAACTATATTTCTTGAAGTCCTTCAAGCAGCTTGGCTTCCTCAGTTTCATTCTGTGTCCTCTTGTCACTCTCTTATCCCATAAAAACAGATCTTCTTTGTCAATTTTATCTACACCCACCATGGTCCTGAACACTGCAATCATGTTGCCTCTCCTTCTTCTTTCTTCTAAGGAGGGCAAATCCAGCTTTTCCAGCCTCTCTTTGTACGATAGATCTACCAGACTGGGGACCATCTTGGTTGCTGTTCTTTGTATTCTCTCAGTCTTGTTTATATCTTTCTTTTTGTGTGGGGACCACACTACTGCTGCATATTCCAACCTGGGGCTAATCATGGCCACTATCAGTTTTTTCATCATCTCCTCATCCATATAATGAAAAGCTACTCTTATATTAGTCAGGAGTTTATACGTCTCTCTAACTGTCTTGTTAATGTGTTTTTCAGGTGACAAACTGTCCTGGACCAACACACCCAAATCTTTCTCTTCTCTCGCTTTTGTGATTGGTTCATTACCCATCAAATAATTCAATGATGGCCTCTTAGTACTTTTACCCATTCCCAATATTTTACATTTCTTTGCATTGAATTTCATTTCCCACATCTGGCTCCATTCGTGTATCCTATCCAGATCCTCCTTCAGCATTTTGCAATCCTCCTCAACCTCTACCTTCCTCATGATCTTTGCATCATCATAAAACAGACTTGCATAACTGTTCACTCCATCTACCATATCATTTACGTAAATCGGAACATTACTGGCGCCAACACCGAGCCCTGTGGGACTGCACTTGTTACTTCCCTCCATCCAGACATCTTATCCTTTATTACTGTCCTCATTTGTCTGTCTCTCAAAAAGTCTCTCATCCATTCTAGGAGATTCCCCTTCAGTCCTCCTATATGCTCTAGTTTCCACATTAGTCTCTTATGGGGTACCTTGTCAAAGGCCTTCTCTAAATCTAAATACACACAATCTACCCAACCTTTTCTTTCCTGAAGCACATCAATCGCTCTTGAGTAAAAGCTCAACAAGTTGGAAACACATGACCTTCCACTTCTAAATCCAAACTGACTGTCAGCCAAAATATTCATCTCTTCCAAATATTTTATCCATCTATCTTTCAGAATTCTTTCACACAATTTTGCGATCACGCTTGTTAGGGACACTGGTCTATAATTCAGGGGTTCTTCCCTGTTTCCTCCCTTATAAATTGGTACCACATTTGCCCTCTTCCATTCTTGAGGCACTTTCCCCTCTTCCAGAGAACACAATTAAACTGTGAATCTTATCTGCCAGTTGTTCTATGCATTCCTTCAGTACCCAATTAGAGATTCCATCTGGTCCTGGGGCTTTCCTTACATCTTGAGTTTCTAGTAGTTTATACACATCCTGTACTTCCACTTTTATATCTTTTATCATTACATTTCTAGTCACTGCCTCCGCATCCACAAACTCCTTTTCATTAGTGAAAACTGACGGGAAACGTTTGTTCATTATTTCTGCTTGCATTGCCGCATCCTTATAGACCTCTCCTTCTACTTTCGGTTTGGTGATTCCTTCCTTTTGTTTCAGTTTGCCATTAACAAATATATAAAACAGTTTGGGTTCATCCTTACATTTGTCTATTATACCTTTTTCAAAATTTCTCTCTTCTTCTCTGTGTATTCTTGTGTATTCATTTCTAGTGCTTTTATATTCTTCCTTTGTTCTGTTGTTACCTCTCTTTCTCCAGTTGTTCCACGCCGTGTCTCTTTCTCTTTTTGCTATCATACACCTTTTATTAAACCACTCTTTCTTCCTGTTTTCTTTCCCCTTTACTCTTGGCACAAATTTTCCTACTCCCGAATTATACAGGTCCAGAAAAATATTCCACTTCTTCTGTATCTCTGTTGTTTCTCTAAATTTTCTCCAATCTGCATTTTCAAAATATTTTCTCAATCCTGTAAAGTTTGCTTTCCCAAAGTTGTTCCTTCCCTGTCTATAAAGCTCGTCTCTTGGCTCCACGTTCCCTGTTATCATCTGAAACTCAATGACCACATGATCACTTTTTCCAACAGGACACAGATATTTCAAGGATTCTATTACATCGGGTTCTTTGGTAAACAGTAAGTCTAGTCTTGCTGGTGTGTCCTCTCCTCGAAACTTTGTCTCTTTTTTGACCCATTGCGTCATCACATTGTTCATTGCTATATTTAATAATATAGTGCCCCACGAATCCTTGCTGCTTCCTGAGTCCCATTCCTCCCAGTTCACCTCTTTACAATTGAAGTCACCCATTAAAATTATATTGTTGCTTTTCTCAATCAGATTCTGTAAATAACATGCCATGTCTGACAGCATTTCCTGGTATTCATCATCACTCCATGCTCTTGTTTTAGGGGGAACATACACTACTGCCAAATCTCTCTTGTTATTCTCTCCATTTTCTAATTTCATATTTATCGCTTCAGCCCTGCCTTCTCCCATTTCCACGGTACAGGTATCTACATTTATGTTGTTCTTCACTGCTATCATCACTCCTCCTGTTTTTTCTTTTCTGTCTCTTCTCCACAGTTTGTATTTACCATCTCCCATATGAACATCAATATCTTCTCTTAAATTGGTCTCCACAAAGCACATAACGTCAGGTTCATGTATCCTTAAAAGATCGTTGATTTCTAACCGTGCCGATATTAAACCATCAACATTAGTATATGCCACCTTCCAATGATTTTTGATGTTTTCTATACCCCCTTTTCTCCTTCTCTCCTCCAGTACCACTTCCTTAACTTCTGATCCATGACTCTCCAATAAAACACTGTCTTCTCTTTCTCCGTTCTCTGTTCGTTTTTTACCTTTGCTTCCTTTACTAAGTCCTTTATTTTAGCTCTTTCTTCCTCATTTGCATCTCTCCCTATCCAAACATTTTTAAACCCTTCTTTGTCCGATAGTTTAGTTTCCATGTTCTACTGATAATTTCGTTAACTGTTGCTTGGGACTTAAATTTTACCTTGAATGGCCTTGCCCCTCCTTCCTTGTACTTTCCTAACCTAAACACCTCTTCAATCTCTTCTTGAGCTTCGTTGTTTTCCTCCACGACTACTGATATTATTTCTTTAACCTTACTCAGTTCTTCTTTTTCTCTGTCTGATCTTATTGTTATATGTTTTTCTTTAACTCCTGAAATTATTATACATTTTTTCTTATCTGCTACATCTCTAACTAAAGATTCTCTACTTCTCAACACCCTAACCACTTCCCTCTCCACTTTTTCCTTGCTTTGTTGGTCTATAATCTCTCTCAAATTTACATTTCCCTATTCCTGAATTTTCTTCCACCCCTTATGTTGCTCCTTGATTTCTTTAATGTGCTCTTCCTGTATTCTTGATTTGGATTCATACTCATCTAGTTTGCTTTTCATCATGTCCCTTTCCTCTTCCAACCTCTTATTCTCCCTCTTAAGCTGTTTTATTTCATTCGAGGCTGATTCATTGTTCACTTTTAATTCAGTAACTTCCCTTTCTTGTTCGTCACTACGTGTACAGATTTTTTTCCAGTGTACTCCTTAAACTTTTGATCTCGTTTTCCTGCTCTATGGTCCGTTCCTGTAACTCTTTAATTACTGTCCATACCTTTTTTATCTCCTGGTCATTCCTCTCCTCTGTTTTCTCTACACCTGCTATTCTTGTCTGGTTCAACGTAATACTTCCTTTTCCCACATCCTCTTCACAAAAGCCCTCAAATTCTTTCTCACTGATCGTAAACAATGCACCGTCTGTTTCCTCCATGATTCAACCATATGGAGACAGTTTTCACTTTATCTTGTCTCTTCTATGACCGAGACCGCGTTTTTTAAATTTATTCCTGTCCAACGGGACCACCACTCACGCACTCCATTGTGTGTGTGTGTGTGTGTGTGTGTGTGTATTTACCTATTTGTATTTACCTATTTGTAGTATACAGGAATTGAGCAATGCTCGTGTTGTCCTGTCTCCATATCCACATTTATCAAGTCTACCTTTACACACATGAATGTTTTTCTCATGCACCACCTCTTTGTCTAAGTCGTTCCAAATATTTAAGTATTTACCTAATATACCTAATTGTGATATACACGGAATGTACTATGCTCATGGGTTTCCGTCGCTGTTTCTCAATAAGTCAAATTTAGCTTTAAACTCGTTTAAGTTTTTAGACTGGACGATCTCTTTGTCCTGGCTGTTCCATAAGTCTATACTTCTGTAAGGAAAGCTGTATTTCTTGATATCCTTCAAACAGCTTGACTTTTTCAATTTCATTCCATGTCCTCTTGTTGCTCTCTTATCCCATACAAACAGATCTTCTTTGTCAATTTTATCTACTCCCACCATGGTCCTGAACACTGCAATCATGTCTCCCCTCTTTCTCCTTTCCTCTAAGGAAGGCAAATCCAGCTTTTCCAGCCTCTCTCTATATGACAGGTCTGCCAGACTGGGGACCATCTTGGTTGCTGTTCTTTGTATTCTGTCAATCTTGTTTATATCTTTCTTTTTGTGTGGGGACCACACTACCACTGCATATTCTAACCTGGGGCGGATCATGGCCACTATCAGTTTTTTCATCATCTCCTCATCCATATAATGAAATGCTACTCTTATGTTAGTCAAGAGTTTATAAGTCTCTCCAACTATCTTGTTAATGTGCTTTTCTGGTGACAAACTATCTTGGACCAGCACTCCCAAATCTTTCTCTTCTCTCCTTTTTGTGATTAATTCATTACCCAACAAATAATTCAGTGATGGCTTCCTGGTACTTTTACCCATTTCCAATATTTTACATTTCTTTACATTAAATTTCATTTCCCACGTCCGGCTCCAATTGTGTATCCTATCCAAATCCTCCTGCAGTATTTTACAATCCTCCTTAACCTCTACCTTCCTCATGATCTTTGCATCATCATAAAACAGACTTGCATAACTGTTCACTCCATCTACCATATCAATTACGTAAATCAGGAACATTACTGGCGCCAACAACGAGCCTTGAGGGACTTCACTTGTTACTTCCCTCCATCCAGACATCCTATACTTTATTACTGTCCTCATTTGTCTGTCTCTCAAAAAGTCTGTCATCCATTCCAGAAGTTTCCCCTTCAGTCCTCCTATATATTCTAGTTTCCACATTAGTCTCTTATGAGGTACCTTGTCAAAGGCCTTCTCTAAGTCTAAGTACACACAATCCACCCAACCATCTCTTTCCTGTACCACGTCAATTGCTCTTGAGTAAAAGCTCAACAAGTTAGAAACACATGACCTTCCACTTCTGAATCCAAACTGACATTCAGCCAAAATATTCATCTCTTCCAGATATTTTATCCATCTGTCTTTCAGGATTCTCTCAGACAATTTTGCGACCATGCTGGTTAGAGACACTGGTCTATAATTCAGGGGTTCTTCCCTGTTTCCTCCCTTATAAATTGGTACCACATTTGCCCTCTTCCATTCTTGTGGCACTTTCCCCTCTTCCAGAGAGCACACGATTAAACTGTGAATTTTATCCGCCAGTTGTTCTCTGCCTTCCTTCAGTACCCAATTAGAAATTCCATCAGGTCCTGGGGCTTTCCGTACATCTTGAGTTTCCAGTAATTTAAACTCTTCCTGTACCTCCACTTTTATATCTTTTATCACCGGAACATTTCTAATCACTCCCTCCCCTTCCACAAGCTCCTTTTCTTTAGTGAAAACTGACTGGAAATGTTTGTTCATTATTTCTGCTTGCATTGCCGCATCCTTATAGACCTCTCCTTCTACTTTCAGTTTGGTGATTCCTTCCTTTTGTTTCAGTTTGCCATTAACAAATCTATAAAACAGTTTGGGTTCATCCTTGCATTTGTCTATTATACGTTTTTCAAAATTCCTTTCTTCTTCTCTATGTATTCTTGTGTATTCATTTCTTGTTCTTTTATATTCTTCCTTTGTTCTGTTGTTACCTCTCTTTCTCCAATTGGTCCACGCCTTATCTCTCTCCTTTTTTGCTATCATACACCTATTAAACCACTCCTTTTTCCTGTTTTCTTTTCCCTTTACTCTTGGTACAAATTTTTCCACTCCCAAATTATAGAGGTCTAGAAAGATATCCCACTTCCTCTGTATCTCTCTTGTTTCTCTGAATTTTCTCCAATCTACATTTTCAAAAAAAAGTTTCTCAGTCCTGTAAAATTTGCTTTCCCAAAGTTGTATCTTCCCTGTCTATGAAGCTCGTCTCTTGGCTCAACGTTCCCTATTAGCATCTGGAACTCAATGACCACATGATCACTTTTTCCTAAAGAACAGAGATATTTCAATGATTCTATTACATCGGGTTCTTTGGTAAACAGTAAAACTAACCTTGCTGGTGTGTCCTCACCTCGAAACCGTGTCTCTCCTTTGACCCATTGCGTCATCACATTATTCATTATTATATTTAATAAGCCAACGGCCATACCACGTTGAGTACACCGCTTCCCGTTCGATCAGCGAAGTTAAGCAACGTTGGGTCTGGTTAGTACTTGGATGGGTGACCGCCTGGGAACACCAGATGCTGTTGGCATCCCTACGTCAAGTGGGGTTGGTGGAGGATTAGTGCCCCTCCCTGTAAAACAATTAACTCTAAGCCCTTGGCCACCCCGTCTGGGATACATGGCGTCTGGCAATGAATGAAATGAATATTTAATAACATAGTGCCCCACGAATCCTCGCCGCCTCCCGAGTACCATTCCTCCCAGTTCACCGCTTTACAGTTAAAGTCACCCACCAACATTATATTATTGCTTTTCTCAATTATTTTTTGTAAATAACTAGCCATATCTGACAACATCTCTTGGTATTCGTCATCCTTCCATGCTCTCGTCTTTGGGGGAACATACACTACCGCCATATCTCTCTTAACATTCTCTCCAGTTTCTAATTTCATATATATCACTTCAGCCCTGACTTTTCCCATTTCCACAGTATCTACATTTATGTTGTTCTTCACTGCTATCATCACTCCTCCTCTCGTTTTTTCTTTTCTGTCTTTTCTCCACGGTTTGTATTTACCATCTCCCAAATGAACATCAATACCTTCTCTTAATTTGGTCTCTACAAAGCACATGACATCAGGTTCATGTTCTCTCAAGAAATCGTTAATTTCGATCCTTGTCGATATGAAACCATCAACATTAGTATATATCACCTTCAAATTATTTTTGATGTGTTTAATTCCCTCTTCTCTCCTACTCTCTGTCCGTACCACTTCCTCAACTCCTGATCTTTCACAGCCATCCTCCTTAGTTTCCTTCACTTCTATTTCCTCAAATACCACTTCCTTACTTTCATATCCATTACTCTCAAAAAAAAAGTACAGTATTACATTCTTCCTCTGTCCTCTTATCATTTTTTTCCTTTACTTCTTCCTTCAATGATTTTAAAACTTCTCTTTCTTCCTCATTCAAATCTTTTCTTATTATAATATTTTCCATCCCTGCCTCTTTGCTTAATTTCCAGGTCACTTTAACCCCTACACCGCGGGCATGTTTACCTATGTTTTGCGTGTGCCGCGGGGTTATTTGGGCTCCGACAGACTCTCAAAAAATATTTGCCAAAAATCAGTTATTAGTCCTAGAATATTAAAATTATATATGCTTATGCCACATACCTTCAGCTTTCTCCTGGAATGTTTGTTGAGCCTTCGTCAGTTACTGTAGGACTTGTGGAGACCTCTGAAGTTGGGTAACGAAGTCTCCACTTTACACTTCCCGACAACCCGTAATATGATTACCACAGCCAGATATTAACACTATAAACACTACTCTATGATTTTCAAGTAGTTTGGGATCCATACTCCAAAAAAAAACCCACTGTGAAAGCAATGAAAATTACGAGCGTGTCTGACCGTCGCACTTACGCTAGTTTGCTCTTGGTACTCTGTCATTTATTATTCATAAAACCCCTCACACTTTATATTTCTATTATTATATAACACTTATATATATCTACAGTCTTTATCCATAAGTTTCCTTCAGTAGTATTAGTTTATTGTCACTGTAGGGATTCAGTTTCTTTCAGTAAAATACGTAGCATTCACTTTCTCGTCCTGTATACTAGCATTGAGAGTGAATGTCACTTTCATCTTCACTCTCATAACTCATAGTATTCAGACATGCTAGAGTGAAACTTTCACTTTCATTACTCCTAGGGTATATACTCGTATTCTTATAATACTACTCATTTATATTTCTATTTACGTTCTCTATTTTATTTACGTTATTTACATTTCTATTTTATTTACACTGTGTTATGCACTGTCACTTGAAGTAACTTATAAAACTATTTTCCATTGTTCACGTATATTTACATTCATTACTTTCACTTGCTGTTTACACATTACAGTAATCACTCTAATATCCGGACGCCCAATATCCGAACATCCCCACTAACCGAACCTTATCGTCCTGGGATCAAACATTCCCAAAATGGTCCGAAAATCCAAAAAAATTGGGAAAAAAATCGATTTTTTGCCGTCCGTAATTTGAACTTGCCGCGCGCGCCGCGTGAGAGCATTGTTTTGGTTCGTCATTCCTCAGACGTCCGATAGAGCGCCGCTGCATCCTCCCCACTTCCCGCCTGTCTCTCACCGCGACAAGACCTACGCTCTTCGCCATGGCTGTTAAGGTTTTCAAGTTGGGAGAAAAGACTAAGTAGAAAAGAAATTTAACGTAACTAACCTTCTTTGTTTTGGCTTTGGAAACTTAAAAAAACTTGGGAAAAGTTAATGTGCAACACTTAAATTTAATGGAACATTATTTGGACTAAAGTGAACACTGTGAAAAGAACGGACTTCTGTGTGTTATTGACTAAGTTCAGTGCAAGACTTCAGGAAGAGTGTAGTGCAAGTGCTTCAGGAAATCGTTCTTACTGTCAGAGTCCGAGAGGAGGCGGTTATTCATCGAGGTGGCCAGGGACTTGCTGTAAGTAGCCAAAATGTTTCATGTTGTACTATTTCCCATACTATATTTACCAGAATGTTTCATATTGTATTTTTTCCCATACTATACTTACCAGAAAGTGTCATACTGTACTTCTTTCCATACTAAACTTACCTCATGCATGTGCAGTAGGAATGTGTTTTTCAGAGTTCGGTTAGGTTCGGTTAGGTTAGGTTCGGTTAGAGTCCATAAGTACCAGAATGTTTATTAATGTATGAACATACTTCTAAACCCACATTTTATGTGTCTATTGCATTTATTTCAGTCATTTATGTGCCTTATTGGTGTGATTTGGGTGTTAAATAGGTGCTATGCATGTCCGGAGGGAGTTGTATAGGTGTTTCTCTGTGTTAGGGTCCGTAAGTACAAGTCCATAAGCTGGGGCCCAATATCCGGACAAAACCAATATCCGAACCTACCGATGGCTCTATTGATCCGGATATTGGAGGGGTTACTGTATTTACACATTATTTACAATTCCACTTGCACTGTTTTACTCAGTAGAAAGATCGTAGTCACTCTTTTATCAATTGTCAGCCCTTTACCTCTTTCCACACGAGGTTTAGTAGGGGGTAAAGGTCACAGGGCCCTTTGCATGGGGGTGAAAAAGTCCCTGAAATCAGCAAGAAGAAACAGACGTACCTCTACTTCGGAAGATGAGAGTAAACTGATAACGGCGGGCCGGGGTAGAGGCCTACTTAGGGGATATTCAGTGCTACCAATGTTCGCTCTTGAAACAGCTATGTATAGCACTGAAATGATTGGCAGGAAATCTAGACAATACATTATAAATTAGGTAGTTCCAGGTGAATGTAAATATCACTTAGGCTTCTCCCTTCCCTCCTTACATGTATATTTATTACGAAAATAGATTATACGGCATATTTCAAGGGGAAAAAAACAGCGAAAATTAGCAAACGAGTGCATGTGAGGTGTTGTCAGGTGATAATTAGCCAATTCCAGGTATATGGCACTCTCACTTACCTTATTTCTTTCTTGTATATATTATTTGGTATAAGAATAGGGCATAGGGCATATTTCAATGGATGAAATTAGTGAAAATTTCCAGGGAAGATTTACTTAGCGTAGCACGGCCGGGTAGGCGAGAGGATAGGGTAATGGAGGGGGGTTAGGGAGGGGAGTCAAGAATGGGGAGAAATGGCTAAATTGTCAACAATGGATGGGAGTACAGATGAGATTAGGAGTGCTGACTAGTGTTGGACATTGGCAGTACTGATAGATGATACAAGCCCCCACTTGGAAGCCCGGGTGAATTCAAAATAACACAGAATCACAAAAGCAACGCCCCGCGGTATGATCCCTTGCTCCCAAGCGTCACGAAAGTGACGCCCCGCGGTTAAGCGGTTAATTATATCATTTACTACACATTCTGATGTAAACTTGACTCTCATTGGTCTTGTTTCCCCTTTCTTATAAGGCCCTATCCTCCTTACTTCCTCAATTTCTTTTACCCACTTGTCTCCTTCAGGGTCAGTCTTGCCTAATATTTCTCTCACCAGGTTCGTGTCACTCTCGAGTCTCACGAACCTAACCTTTTCTTCCTCTTCCTTGTTTCCAAATATTACCACACATCTGTTCCTTTCTACAGTTTCTCTCACTATTTTCTCTTTTTTCTTCAGTATTTTCACTACTTTTGCTTCCATTTTTTTCTTGTTCATTTCCCTTTCTTCCTGGATGATTTCTCTTAAGCTAACCACTTCTTTATGTTCTTCTTCTACGTGTGCCCACTTTGCCTTATGTTCTTCTAATACGCTACTCACCTTCTCCGTCTTATTAGTACTCTCTTCTAGTTTCCTCCTCAATTCGACATTTTCACGCTTCAAATTTCTAATCTCTTCATTCGCTGTCTCATTGTACTAGATCAGACTCTGTATGGTAGTCTCTGTATTTTCAGACACATCCTTTATCACTAGATTCTCTACTTTCTTTTCAAGTTCACTAATCCTCATAAGTAATGTTTTAATCAGGTCCATGACATTGGTATTTCTATCAAATCCTGGAAATTCGAGTCCCTCAGTGTTTACATTTTCGGCCATGTTTGATGTTGGTTAAAGTACCAAAACAGCTGTTAACGAAAAATACTACAAACATTCATGTATACTCTAGCCAATAAATCTTTACATTTTTGGTAGTCTGTTAACTTTCATTATTTTAAATTTAAAACAAGACCTTAGGAGACAGGACAGACAAAATTCCTGAAACTACTTAAGGTTAGCAGCGATGGCTGGGACGTCTGCTCTCTCTGGCTGTTCGTTCGTGAGCGTGGTCCTCCCCGGCGGGGAATCGAACCCCGGTCTCCCGCGTGACAGTGTGTTTGTGTGTGTGTGTGTGTGTGTGTGAGACTAATGTGTGTATAAGACCAAAGTGTGTAGCTCGTTAATACATTCCATGGTGCCTTTATAACGTGCCTGTGTGTGCGTGTGTCTGTTGACTTGTGTGCGTGTTAGTGGGTGTGTGGGTGTCATTAGAACTAGTAAGAAGTATTTAACAATATATTATTTCAGCATGCATTTGTTGAGTTAGTGAGGTAGCTACTTGATAATTAAGTGAAGTTTTGTTTAGGAATAAGAGGCCAGTTTCTCTTACAGTTTGGGGTATATGCAGTGCATTTTTATACATTTTTTGTCTGAAAAAGTTTTTGAATAGTTCTTAGTTATATTTATGGCAGAATACCTCACTACAATGTGATATGATGCAGCTTAATGTGATCTCAATTTATGAGCTCAAAAAAGAAGATATTTTTGGATGTTTCTCTATATGTATAACTCAGGCCACGAGTGCCCAATATTTTTGTTAACATTTTTTAAAAACTTCTGAAGTGTCCAAGGTTTGGACAGCATGTCCAGAGATGGGTGCTTTGAACCATTCTCATACATGCATGTCCGAAGTTTGGAAGAGCTGTCCGAAGTTAAGAAAGTTGTTCCTAATTTCAGATACTGTACTTGGGAAAAAAAAAAAAAAAAAAAAAAAAAGAGTTTAGCGTGGCTAATTTTGTTTGTTATATGGATTCAGTAGTTACTGTCCCTGGCTACCACATGACACGAACAGGGATAAAATTGCTCCATTTTACACAGAATTATTCATTGACCCTTATCCGCTGGTTGATGTGTATGCACGACAGGTTTCAGGGCGCGCAGGGTCTCTGGTTGACTTGCTATACCGCGCAGGACCATTTTCTGTGATACCTCCGGGGTAGGTAGGACCCACAGGTACCCCGCGGTTGCACGGTTCAGTCTGTACTCGGCAGTGGTAGCGAGAGGAGCCATGTCATCTTCCTCGATGTTGTCCAATTCCATTCCACCACGTGAAGGGCCGATCGCCTCATCGACCCCCGCTAAAGTCATGCCCTTTGTGCCAGGGAAAGGGCTTAGTGATATGCCATAGGACGTGCTCTAGACGAAACTGTGTCCTTTAGGACATTTAGTGAAAGTACGTCGTCTGATTCAGAGGAGAGATTGAGACAGTTGGTAGAGGAGTTTGGAAGGGTGTGTGAAAGGAGGAAATTGAAAGTAAATGAGAATAAGAGTAAATTGATGAAGTGTACGAGGTTGATAGATGGTAGGGGGATGAATATAGTTTTGAATGGTGAGTTGCTTTAGGAGGTAGATTGTTTTAAATATCTAGGGTCACATGTTGCTGTGGATGGAAGAATAGATGTAGAAGTGAAGTTTAGAATAAATGAAGTAGGAAAGGTGGTGGGAGGAATGAAAAAAGTGTTTAAATGTCATTCGCTTAGAATGGATGTAAAGAGAAGGCTGTATGAGGGTGTTGTGGTACCGACTGCATTATATGTGGCTGAAACATGGAATATGGGTGTAGCAGAGAGGAAAAGTTTGAATGTAATGGAGATGAGGTGTCTGAGGAGTATGTGTGGAGTGACGCGTTTGGATCGGGTGCGAAATGATGAAGTGCGAAGGAGAACTGGAGTTGTTCGGGAGATGGCTGGTAGAGTTGAGCAGAGGGTGTTGCGATGGTTTGGGCATATGGAGAGAATGGATAATGAGCGATTGGTGAAAAAGATAACTAGATCTGATGTGAGAGGTGTAAGGCTGAGAGGAAGACCACGAATAGGATGGATGGACAGTGTGAAGAGAGCGTTGGATGCGAGAGGGATGTCTGTTGAGCAAGGAAGAGTGGCTGTGCTTGACAGAAATAAATGGAGAGAAATTGTGAATGAATAAGTGATGACGCAGCCCTGAGGGGATATTCTCCCGCATTTGGTCTGATCAGCTAGTCAGGTCAGGTGCGGGTAAGGGGATGGGTCTGTTATGATGTGGCAGGGGTAAACCAGTTCTGCTGTCGGGCCCTGTTGCGGATGTCACTGATTGCATTGCGCAGTTGACCCTTGTGCGGTGTGGTGCGGTGAGGATCTGTCCGTTCTCCCCTTTGGGGCTAAGATGCGAATGAATGTGTTTGAATGGATGAGTAAATGGGGAGTGTGTCGTCCTGTCTCGGCTACCTCCCTTTCCTTGGGGGAAGCAGCCTAGGTATATAGATAGATAGATAGACGTCGTCTGAGGGTAAAGAGAGCTACTACATGGAGAGTGAGCTCTCTTGGCCTCCCTCCCCTACTCGCTCTCCGACGCCAGAGAGGGCTCTCCGACTTCTACAGGAGGAAGGGACATCCTACGAGAGCAATGACTTTGGTGATGAGGAGGCGCTAGATGACCCAGGAGATCGGGAAATTGGCCATGGACCTGGCGGACATCTGCGGAAAAAACACCACAGAGCCATTTCCCCCACACTCTCCCCGTCTGCTCGCCGACATATATTCCTCCACCGCTCCCCCACACCTCAGCCTACCACTTCAAGGGCAGAATCGCCTCAACCAGGCCCTTCAGGAATAGTACTGCCTAGACGGGAGCCATGTGGTGATATGCAGCGCTGAGCGTCTTCTATGGAAAGTTCCGCGTCAGGTGAGTCATTACCCGCTTACTCCCCCACCTCTCCCTCTCCTCCCCTCCCCCCTGCCCAAGGCCGTGCACGTGGTTGTTCACGAGTGATGGGAAACTGCAATGCAACTGCCAGACGGCCTGCTCTACCACATGTGGGTAGAGTGGATACATTTGTGTGGGAGGATGGTGCCGGCTTTGAGCCGTCTGTGCCGACATTTGATGAGGAGGGTGCAGGTGTGCAGGAGGATGCACTTCCCCCCATGGCAGGCCCACAGGCCCGCTCCCACTCTGTTTTAACAGGTGGGAAAATCTCACAACAACAACAAGCACTTCCCCCCAGGCCCTGGACTATTAGTAGTCTATTCAAGGCAATTTTCACAACTGCAATTATGCAGTACCTGGTAGATGAAATAAATTTCCACCAGGCCATGTGCGTGCTTTGACTGGACATACCTGCAAACGAGAGCACACACATACATGAATGGATACCTGTTGAGGTGGGGGAGATGTTTGTGTGGCTAGCCCTGACCATGCTGATGGCGCACGTAAAAAAACATGTGCTGCACAACTATTGGTCGGTGGATGAACTTGTTGGGACACCTGTCTTCGGCAAGTACATGGCCTGTGATAGGTACCTGGCAATCCTAAGGTTCCTACATTTCAATCGAAATTACGGGCCTGCACTGAACGACAGGTTATGCAAAATAAGACCAATCCTGACAATGCTGAAAGAGTCATTCTCCAGGGTTTTCCATCCGTTCCAGAAAGTGGTTATTGACAAGTTGCTGGTGTTATTCAGGGGCAGGCTTGCATTTATTCAGTATGTGCCACCAAAGCGTGACAGATTTGGCCTCAAATTCTTTGTGCTTTGTGACTGTAAAACTGGATATGTGCTGGATGTAATAGTTTACTCGGCAACAGATGCTGATATACCTAGCGATGATCCTCATTGATTCTCTGCATCAGTAGTGAAAGTGCTGATGGAAAGGTATTTCAGCAGGCACCACATTCTGTATATCAATAATTATTACACAGCCCCGGCATTGACAGAGTATTTGCTTGACCATGGTACTGGGTCCTGTGGAACTGTTAGGGCCAACAGAAAGAATTTCCCAATATTTCCGGCAAATACTGAGAAAGGAGCCCTTCTGACAAAGAAATGTGGGAACATGTTAGCCCTTCTCTGGCATGACAAGAGACATGTTAACATGTTGTCTACAGTTCATAAGGGTGTGCTGGAGGAAACTGGTAAAACAGACTACAGGATCAGGGAACCCGTGGTCAAGCCAGATGCAGTCAACGATTACAATATCAACATGTGGTTGGTTGATAAATCGGACATGCAAATTGGTGAGGTTGATTGCCTGCGTAAGTCCTGCAGGTAGTACAAGAAGGCGTTCTTACACCTTCTTGATATCGCAATCCTGAACAGTTTCATACTGTTCAAGGAGCTTGTCAGGAAACCTCTCTCTTTACGAGAGTTTGAGAGAGAGCTTGCACGCGAACTCCTTGAGCAAAATTCAACTGCTCAGGTGACAGGTGCTAGGCAGGGGACAGCGACTCCAGTGGACAGGCTCAGCTGTGCTGAATATTTCCGTTGGCACAAGATTGTGGAGATCAGGAGAACAGCAGCAGGTCGTCTGGCATACAGGCAGTGCCATGTCTGCCGCACAACCAAACGCCATCCCCCAGCACAAAAAGAGACCTCGTACCAATGTGCAGAATGCAAGGTCCCCCTATGCCCCAAATGCTTCTCAGAGTATCACTCCAAGCGTGAGTACTGAGCAGGTGTGTGGGGAACTGTAAATAATGTACAGCAATGCACAAGTTTGTGTATTTTCATAAATGAGTGATAAGTATAATAGTATCAGTGAAGTATAGTAAGTGCTAAGATGTAAGTCATTTATAATAAGTTCTACAAGTGCAAATAAGTGATTTATAGTAAGTGCAGTACAGAACTTGATACTGTGTATTGGATATTGGTTTGAAAATTATTGGAAATACAGTAGAACCTCTTTGGTCCGGACCCCGTTAATCTGGATATTTGTTAATTCGGACAAAATTTAAAAATAATAAACTCCAAAAATATGTTGAAAATAATTCTAAAGTCATTTTCAGTATCAGTGCGGAAAGCGATCATCACTTGTTTAGTCTCAGATCATGCTAGGTCGTAACATGGGCGCCTGTACACACGCTAGCATTCATTCCATCATCTAGTTCACCGACCATTTATATTTTTACGCCGTATTTCAAAAGTTAATCCTCCTTACCATGCCCCCTAATGCAAGTGTAGCTTCTGCAATGAATAAAAGTGTTAAAAGGAAGCATGTAACACTAAGTATTGCAGGTAAAGTGAAAATACTGGATAAAATAGAGGCTGGTGTTCCTGCAGGAAAACTCATGAATGAGATTACCCTGATGGTCCGGACAATCTGCTAATTTGGACAACCCTTCCCCCTGTATAGTCCGAACTAGAGAGGTTCTACATTTGCATTTGCCTACGTGTTACCTGAAAGAAAACCTCTTGTGAGCGGGCCACAAAGAACAATACCTGCTTGGCTATACCTAAATTATTTCACTCAGTACTCAGGGAGATTGTGCCAAATATGAGCATCAGTGTATCTGTGATGTGAAGTACAAATAATGTTAGTTGTGCGAAACATTTATATGATTTTCGCTATAACCCTGATTAGTACAAAGCAGTCTGATTTACAGTACAAATACAGTAATCCCTCCAATATCCGACATAATAGAGCCATAGGGTGGTCCTGTCCAGATATTGGGCCCCAGCCTTCTTGACTTGTACTTATGGATCCTAACTCAGAAAAACACCTATACAACTCCCTCTGGACATGCATAGCACCTATTTAAGACCCAAATCACACCAATAAGGGACATAAAAGACTGAAATAAATGCAAAAGAAGCATAAAATGAGGTTTTTGAGGTAGGTTCATACAATATTCAACATTCTGGGTACTTACAAGTCCCTAGCTCCTGGACTGGTAGTTATGGACCCTAACCTAGCCTAACTCAGAAAAACACCTCCCTACTGCACATGCATAGCACCTAAGACACAGCATATTCATACCAATAAGGGACATAAAAGAGTGAAATGAGGTGTTTGAGGTAAGTATAGTATGGAAAATACAGTAGAGTACAATATGAAACATTCTGCCTACTTACAGCAAGTCCATGGCCATCTCGATGAATAACCGTCTCCTCTCAGACTCTGACAGTAAGAAGGATTTTCTAAAGCACTTGCAGTACACTGTTCATGAAGTCTTGCACTAAACTTAGTCATTTGCACTCAGAAGTCCATTCTTTTCACAGTGCACACTCTTGTCTTACTTACGCTCCATTGTACCTTAATGAAATAAGTGTTGCACTCTGCACTGTAAGTCTTTCCACTCTTAAAACCATTTTCTAAACCAAAAACACTCAGGTTAATTTATGTTACAGTTACAGTCCATTAAATTTTTGTCTTTTCACTCACAACTCTAAATCCTTAACACACTCGTGACGAGAGACAGGTGGAAAGTGGGGAGGATGATGGGGCGCTCTAGCAGACGTCGGAGGAATGATGCGCCACAACAAAGCTGTCCCGCGCCCCGCGTGTCAAGTTCAAATTACGGATGGGAAAAAATCTTCTTTTTTTTTTTTTAATTTTTTGCGGTTTTCGGACCATTTTGGGAATATTGGATCCCGGGACGATTATGTCCGGTTAGTGGGGATGTCCGGATATTAGAGGGATTACTACCTCATACTCTACGATAATGCGTGAAAAAGCAACAACATTTACTTGTCAAAGTGTTATTATGCGTAATGGTGATGTACAGTGCAGTTCTAAGTGTCATAGTAAAGGAGAAATATGATTATTTACGAAAGAAGTGAGAACAGAAAAATGAGGTAAAGGAGAAATATTCCTTACGGAAAGAGTGAGTACAAAAAAACGATGAGATACTGTATTTCCTTTCCTACACACCTACAGGACACAGAGGCATTATGGAGCGGGCAGTAAATCCTTGGGTGAGCCACATGAACCGGGTGATGACTCATTTTCACGGCAGTGAGTAAGGAGTAGAAAAAACGAGTGGAATCTTCCTCATTCCTTCCAAGGATGCACGGGCAATGTTACAAGCACCTCTCCAGGCAGTGCTGCCAACACTAGCCGGCTGGGCCAAGGCCACAGCCAGTGGTTCGCTCAGAGCAGCGCACCAAAACGTGAAAAACCACTCGTCTTCAACTCATCCTTACTCATTGACAGGACCACCTAGAGACCTCGGGATACCTTCATTGGAAAGAGGAAGAGTTGATGAGTCTTATGAACTTTTATTTGAATCTCTAGTTATTATAGTTTGACAGATATAAGGGTTTGAAGTAAGGGTATTTTTCCCAAAATATCAGAAATTGCCTGTAGGGAGGCGTGTGCAGCGGCTGGGAACCCCCCGGTGGCTAAGCGTTAAAATACTGTACATAAAAAATGTCCGAAGTTAGGGTGTTTTACGGTACTGTAGTTTTCTTTGGATGCATACTTTATTTCCAAATTTTACTGAAGTTTTGCAGATATTCAGTCAGTATGATGCCAAAATTATTCCCCTTTTTTTAAAAAGAAATGTACTAACATTCTGTCAAAAAATAGTTGAGGTATGTCCATTGAAAGAGAGGTACTATAAAAGAACCACATAAATACATAGTATACTGTATTGCAAATAAAGTCGTGTCATTGTCTCAGGTACAGTTATAGTATCCTGAGGTAGTATGTGTCTGGGTGCATACTAGGGGACCCAAATGAGATGTCAGTTAGAAGAAATTTACCTGGGATTCATCATGCTGTATTGATTGATGATAGCAGCACTTTCAGTTCATCGCAACAATTTATGCCATCGACTGCCAAGGGGTAAAGCACTTTATCGGGATGTGGTTTTTATTTGGGTTTGAGTCCAAGGAATCTTTGAGATTAATTATTCACCTGATGTCAGTCAGAGGAATGACTGGTCACCTCCACCTTCAGTGTCAGAACTTGAGTCGCCTCATTCCAGGCCTCCAAATTCTGATACAGCAGTTGATCGTTGAATGATGTCTAGATGGATGGAAAAACCTATTATACTGCAGAGTTGGAGAATTTTCAGTTTAGTCTGAGATTACATCTGTATTGATGCAAATTTCATTTCATTCAGAAAACCTCAGGCCAATCCTGTATGAATATCTAGCACTTACCTATAAGAGGTAATAGTAGGTGGTGGTGACCATCATCCACTCACTTGATGTAGCACTGCCTACTTCTTCCTTCACCCGTATCATTCATTTTCTGTGCCTCCCCTCCCCTCTTTGTATTACTCTTATCTTTCCTGTCACTTTTCATGACTCTTCTTTCCATCTCAGGTGGCATTACATAGAGTGAGAAGCCTAATGCTTTCCTGTAAACCAGAAAGCCATTTACATCACTGGATGGTACCCATATAACTAACCCACATGTGTTACCTAAGTGTCAGCAAGTGGGTTGGCCGAGTGTTAGTGTCCCTTTCCATAAAAGAACCAACTCAGAGTCAAATGGCCGACCCATGCGGGATTGTGATATCTGGCTGTGATAGAAATAGACTTATAAAAGGAAACTAGACTTATTTACTCCATGCACAGAATTGACTTTTAGATAATTTATATGGATATTTGTGTGTATGCCATATAGCAGGTGTTCATCATCAGTGATGAAAAAAAGTTATTGTGTTTGCAGTTCCTATATGGTTCTAACCGCTACCTTATTCTAGATTAGTGTGTTTCTCCATCTGTTCACCATTATACACCCATTTAGTTACAGTTGATTTCCATTTATTGTACTTACATGATAAGTTTATTGTAGTTCATTGTACCTCACCTAATCAATATGTAGTGAAATGGGCAATACAAGAGTATAAATTTGGTTGCCCCATCAGGAGCATATGAGCAATAAACAAAGGATGATGGATTGGTAGGTGGATGAGGACAGCAAAATTAAAGCAGCAGTTTTTAAATTGTGCACTGTCTTTACAGGTTGACACTCACATTCACGCAGCATCGTGCATGAACCAAAAGCACCTCCTGCGTTTCATCAAGAAGGCAGTAAAGACCCACCCAGATGAGGTGGTGTGTGGTGGCTCAGGTAAAACCATGACACTGTCTGAGGTATTCGCCTCCATGAATCTCACAGCATATGATCTCTCCGTGGACATGCTGGATGTACATGCTGACCGTAACACCTTCCACAGGTATGCACACTGAACGACAGAACAGGTATCCTCTAATTTCTGGTAGGGTTGTGTCAAGTAAATTCCTCATAGATAACAAATTGTCAGATGCCAAAGATATTGTTGATATTGTAATATGAGTTCTATGGGGTTACCTCCAATGGTTGTCAAAGGTGACTTTTATGTGACTCTGTGTAAGCAGGGGCACTCACCATCCACTCACTCATGATGTATGGAAATGGCTGCACTGAGTTGAAAGTTAGAGATATTAAACTGTGTGAATGGCTGTTTGAGTGTGAATGAACTGTGAAGTGTTGAGTCATCTGCATATGAATGGATGGGATTGTGGGTGATTGATAAGAGATCATTAACCCCTACGCTTCGGTTGATGTGTATAGCCATCACGATTTTGGGCTCAGAGAAACGCAGGTTGACTTGCAGGCATCTTTATGCCACCCTTTGAAATTTAACTTATCCTTACTCATCAATGGGACCACCTGGAGACGTGAGGATACTTTCATTTGAAAGAGGAAGAGTTGTTGAGTCTCATGTATCTTTAATTTTTTTCTCTAGCTCTTTTAGTTTGGCATATATTAGGGTTTGAAGTAAGGGTATTTTTTTCTGTCACGGATATCTACCATAGGGAGGAGCGTGCGACATTGGAAAACCCCCGGTGTGTAGGGGTTAATATGAACTGGGAATGGTGTTGGCGCCAGAACTGATCCTTGTGGCATGCCGGCATAAATTGAGTGGAAATTGGAATATACATCATCTACTTTTACTCTTTTTTTTTCTGTTGCTGAGATATCAGGAAAGCAAAGGAACAAAAGACGTTAGTCCATAGCCAGGGAGTTTGGATTGCAGGGAATGGTGCCACACACTGTCGAGAGCTTTAGAAATATCAAGGGCTACTGCATGAGTTTCTCCCTGTTGGTCAAATGATTGATGGATGGTATGAGTCAGGAGATTGAGTATATCAGTGGTGGATCTTTCATGGTGAAAACCATATTGTCTATCACTAATTAAGTTGTTGGATTCAAGGTGTCTAACTGTGTGCATATTAATTACAGTTTCAAATACTTTACCAGGAGAAGACGTAATAGCTATTGGTCTGTAATCAGAGGGGTCAGTGGAACTTCCTTTCTGTGGAACTGGATGGATATTGGCTTCTTTCCATGGTTTAGGGAACGAAGAAGTACGTATGCATAGTCTGAATAATTTAGCGTGAACATAGGCAAGTTCAGGGGAGCACTTTTTCAAAACAGTCGGAGGAATTCCATCTGGCCCTGGAGCTTTGTTAGTTGGTAAATTGTCTGTGATTGATTTTATGTATCTAGTCTGTATTTTAAGTGGAACAATTTCTGGAGAGTCAAGTTCTGATACAGGGACGTTCTGGCTGACATCCTCTAAGGTAGAATTTCTGGCAAACGTTCTGGCAAGGATATTCACTTTACCATGTGGGTCATTTGTAATGTTACCATCTGAAGATTCTAGTGGGGGAATGGGTGATGACTTGTTAAAGTTATTATTGAAAGAATTGAGAGTTAACTAGAATATTCCATTGTCATTAGGATTGTTAAGTAGTTTTGATGCTTGGTTTCTAAGAAAATTTGATTTAGCGAGATTTATTACTGCTTTTGCATGGTTTCTTGCAATTTTAGATTGACAGTGATTCAGATGTTTTTATTTTAAGTAAGAGTTATGTTCTAATGACTTTTGGGCTGTTGCTCTGGCACAGATGCTATCAAACCATTTTGGAGAGTTCGGTCTTTTACTGAACTGTTGACTTAGTATGAATAAATCCATACCAGCTAGTATATAGTTATTAATGTGGGACTGGGTAGAATTGATATCACTAGAGAAGAAAGACTGCCATGGAATGTCAGCAGGATAATTTCTAAATCCATCCCAGTTTGCCCTATCAAAGTGCCATCAGAGCACCCTGACTGGTTCAGAACAGGGAGGTTTGGGGGAGCCGACTAATGAGGCTTTGATGAGATTGTGGTTGGAGGATCCAAATGGTGACATCACTTCTATCTAGTACTGATCTGGATTATTTGTCAGGACTAGGTCCAAGAGATGGGCATTATGGTCAGGATTATCTGGTATTCCGGTTGGTTACTTTACCAACTGCACGAGATTAAACGATTCTGCAAGCAGTTCGCACTGTGGACCAGTATCGTCAGTCCTGGCAGAGTGCAATAACCATTCTACATAGTATACATTTAAATCACCCAAAATGGTAAATTTGGTATTAAGGGTAAAGTTAAGGTTATTCAACTGTGTGGATACGAAGTAAAATACGCTGGGTTCTGAAGAAGCACCAGGGGAGCGATAGACTACTCAGATATTTTTGGTAATATTTAGATAATTTAATTTATACAGTGAATAATCAAAATTAGTTGAAGTTTAAAACAGTTTCAGCTGCAAGTTCAGATTTGATATAACAACGATTGCCACCCTTGTTATGGAAGTTTGTGAGATGGTAACCAGGAAAACAACATGGGGATATTTCGGTAGAGGGAGAGATTTGAGGTTCTGTGAGGAACATGGCTAGAGGGGATACGAATTGTAGGAAAAAATTAACTGAATTCAAATTGGTACTGAGACCACTGATATTGACGAAGAATAAGGCTGCACCTGCACTTCCCTGCTGACAAGCATGAATGGAATTTGCAACAGTCGCTGCTGGCACAGTTGCTCGATAGCGACCGGGAGGACCCTGCACCGCCAGCCCTACCCTGCCAGTGGTGGCAGTCCGAGATACAAGACCTATATTTTAAGAACAATAAAGCTACTTGAATAGTGAAGAGTATGTACGATGGTACAAAGGCTGCGGTGCGTGTGGATGGTGAACTAAGTGAATTTTTCTCTTTGAAAGTTGGGTTGAAACAGGGATGTGTCATGTCTCCATGGTTGTTCAATCTGTACATGGATGGGGTAATAAAAGAGGTACAAGGTAGGGTAGTGGATGTTGGAGTGGCCCTGGTGAGAGAGGATAGTGTTTGGAAACTCCCTGTACTGTTGTTTGCAGATGATACTGTGTTGTTGAGTGAAGACGAAGCGGAGCTGCAAGGCTTGGTGGATGAGTTTGGGAGAGTGTGTAAGAAACGGAATCTAAAGGTGAATGTAGGGAAGAGTAAAGTGATGGTCTTTGAGAGAGGTGAAGTCAGTGAATGTACAGCGAGGTTGGATGGTGAGGAATTGGAAAATGTGAGTACATTTAAGTACTTGGGTAGTGTGATGAGTAAGGATGGAGGTTTGGAGGGTGAAGTGCTTGAAAGGGTACAGCAGGGAAGAAAGGTTGCTGGTTCTTTGAAATCAGTGATAAGAAACAGGGAAGTGAGCATGGAAGTGAAAAAGTTACTTCATGACAGTATTGTGATACCAACTCAAACGTATGGAAGTGAAGCTTGGACGTTGTTGGAAGGACACAAGTCAAGAGTGAGAGCAGTGGAAATGAGTTATTTAAGAGGAGCCTGTGGAGTCACATGGAGAGACAGGCTGACGAATGAGGATATAAATGAGCGTTGTGGTGTGGATGTGGATGTGATAGGAAGCGTTATGAGGAACACACTGAGGTGGTTTGGCCATGTGGAGAGGATGGAGGGTGAAAGACTGACGAAGAGAGTGTATGTGAGTGAGGTGGAGGGGGGAAGAGGGAGGGGGAGGCCGAGGATGAGATGGAGGGATGGGGTGGAGAGGTATATGAGAGAGTGGGGTGTGAGTTGGGTGCAGGGCAGTGAAATGGCGGGGGAAAGGGCGACTTGGAGGCGATTTGTTTGTGGCCACCCCAAATGGGATTGAGGCGTCTGGCAATAGATAGATAGAATATTGAAGAAAATTATCTTATGCTAGGAATGCAACTAAAAATTGTTATGCAGAGTGGGTAAATATCTCTCTCCTTATTTAGTAACAGTATTGCTAAATTAGCAAGTTGTGAGGACAAACACCAATATGAAAGAGACTGGTAATAAAACTGAAAAATTAAAAGCATAGAGGTAAGCTACGGTAATATATTGACAGCTGATGACCACAGTGCACAACCTGCAGACAGCAAACTCTACCCAAGGTTATTAGGTTATTTCCCCAACCCCCCCATCAGCCATATTGGATAAGTGGGAGCAATCTGACAGTGTCAGTGAGGTGGTAGTAAAATATCTTGATCAGATTAGTGTAGTGGTGCTCTACATTGAGTGGCAAGCCATATGATTTCCTGTAAACCTGGAAATCATTTACAACGCTGGGTGGTAACCTTATAACCAACCAGCACGTGCTCCCTTCATGACAACAAGTGGGTTGGTAGAGGGTTAGTGCCCCTTCCCAGAAAATTAACTAAAAATACAAACAAGAAGCCTCAGACCAGGACTGACCAAAAGGTGACGACTAAGGACCGAACAGAGAACATAGTACAGATTGCAACACGGAATGTAAGGGGTGCAGATGATGAGATGAAAGAGAGAGAGAAATTGTCCAGGTGCTTGAGGGTGGGAAAGTGGATGTATGTGGATTAACTGAAACTAAATGGAGAGGTGAGAGTTTGAGAGTATGGATGGGGTATACTGTATGCGTGGGAGTAGGTGAGAATGAGAGGGCAAAGATGGAGTTTGGAATGTTGTGAGTAACAGATGGAAGTAGAATATAAGAGAGTATGGATCAGTTGGCTCAACGATTGTGTGGGTAAGATTGAAAGTTGGACTACAAATGTGGGCAATTGTGTGCATGTATGCGGCAATGCAAGATTGTGCAAGCAGAGTGAGAGAAGAGTTCTGGACAAGTGTGGAAGCATGCATGGAAAAATTTGAAAGGAATGAGAGAGTGTTTTTGATTGGAGATATGAATGGAAAAGTAGGATATGTGAAGATGGATGGAGTAGTTGGTGAGTAGGGTGTGCCTGCAGAGGTGGATGCAAATGGCAGTGCTTTAATAGACATTTGTGCTAGGAGGGGGTTGGTGATAGCCAATACCCTCTTCAGACAGAAAAATGATCCATAGGTATACATGGCTAGTGGTGAGAAGGGTGGGTGGTGAGCTGAATGAATGGAAGGCAATGATTGATTATGTGTGTGTGGATGATAGTATGAAAAGGTGTGTAATGGATCCAAGAGCATATAGAGGTTGGGGGAGTGGACATTCTGACCACCACTTGCTGGTGATGAGAGTCAAGGTCCAAATGAAATGGAGAATTAGAAGGGAAGGACAGGAGGAAGTAGTTCATAGAAGGAGGGTAGAATGGTTACAAGAGGATGGAAAAAAGCCAGAATATAAGAGAGAAGTAGAGAAGCAATTGGGTAAACATGAATTGGAGCAGATGGGGGACATAGAAGGTGTGTGAAAGATATTCACAGAAGAAATCTGTGCAGCATGTGAGGTGGTGTGTGGGATGAAGAGAAGATGAAAGGGGGTGTAGGGAACAGCATGATGGAATGAAGAGGTGAAACAGGCTGTAACACAAAAGAAGAAAGCATATAGTGAGTGGATGGGAAGCAGGGACGTGGAAGAAGTTGAGAGACGGAAGAGAGAGTTACATGTAGGGAGGAAGAGAGAGAGGAAAAGATTAGTAAGAGAGAGGAAAATGAGTGGATGAGGAATTTTGAAGGCATTTGAGTGTGAAGTGGAGGAAATGTATGAAAATGTTCTGGAAAGAGGTAAAGAGACTTAGACAGGGTGTCAAAGAAGTTTGTTAGGAAGTGAAAGATAAAAATGGTAGATTACTAGTGGAGAAGGGAGAAAAAGTTAGCAGATGGAGAGAACATTTTAAGGAATTGTTGAACATAGAGAATGAAAGTAATGTGATTATAAGTGGCTGGGGAATGGCTGGGAGAACAGAGGAAGAAATCTGTAGGATGTAAGTTCTGAAAGCAATGATGAAAGTCCAGATGGGGAAAGCCCCAAGATTTGATGGAATGTGTGGTGAAATACAGTAATCCCTCCAATATCCGACGTAATAGGGCCATAGGCAGGTCCGGATAGTGGTCCTGTCCGGATATTGGGCCCCAGCTTACGGACTTGTACTTATGGACCCTAACTCAGAGAAACACCTATACAACTCCCTCTGGACATGCATAGCACCTATTTAAGACCAAATCACACCAATAAGGCGCATAAAAGACTGAAATAAATGCAAAAGGAGCATAAAATGAGGGTTTTGAGGTAGGTTCATACAATATTAAACATTCTGGGTACTTACAAGTGCCTGGCTCCTGGACCGGTACTTATGGACCCTAACCTAGCCTAACTCAGAAAAACACCTTCCTACTGCACATGCATAGCTCCTAACACCCTATTCACACCAATAAAGGACATTAAAGAGTGAAATCAGGTGTTTGAGGTAAGTATAGTATGGAAAAAAGTACAGTATGAAACATTCTGCCTACTTACAGCAAGTCCATGGCCATCTCGATGAATAACCGCCTCCTCTCGGACTCTGACAGTAAGAAGGATTTCCTGAAGCACTTGCAGTACACTGTTCACGAAGTCTTGCACTGAACTTAGTCATTCGCACTCAGAAGTCCGTTCTCTTCACAGTGCGCACTCTTGTCTAACTTATGCTCCATTGTAACTTACAAAGTGTTGCACTCTGCACTTTAACTTTTCCCACTCTTCTAACCATTTTCTAAAGCAAAAACAAACAAGTCTATTTACGTTAAATGTTGTTTCAAAATTGTATTCTCACTCACGACTGTAAATCCATAACACAACACACTGATTTTTTCACTGCACAACACTGTAAATTCCCATGTGGTCTAGTGGAGAAGTTCTTGCTGTTTAATCACTGTCAGAGTCCGAGAGTATCACTGGCAGGTGACCTAAGGGTGCATCGCTGGGCCGTGGTGATGGCATACCCACTGCAGACGACTCTGAAGACAGACGCAAACTCATGTTGAGCGGTGACTCCACTGTGACTGATGTGCTGGGCTGTGGCTTGGAGCATGAGGGCCTGTCTTGGGGAGGCAACGGAGTGGAGCCAGGGCTGGGCACAGCAGGGGTCACGGGCCTGAAAAAACTGTCAATGGTTGATTGACGCAAGGACCGACGATTCTGACGATTTATGATGCGCTGCCTGAAAGCACGCACTTCCTCCACAAGTCCCAAGGGCCCCATCTCTCTGTCACAGTCCTGGTGTTCCAGGTAGTCGAGAACGAACTCTAGGTGTTCCCGGAGTGCGCTTAGCTTGGGGATGGCTGGAGTAGTGTCATGCTGAGAGGAGTCCGCATCATCATCGCCGTCCTCGTTGGAATCTTCATGCTGGGTACTGACACCTGCAACTGAAGATGCGATCTCGATATCAGACAATGTCTGATACCCAGGATCGCCCTCGTCGTCATCCAACCACTCACGCACATCGTCCACATCAACATCGTCGCCATGCATACGTAGCCGTGCATGGAAGTCATCCACGTCAAACCCTAGAAAATCGTACTCCACATCCGTTCCAAGAAGCAGACGAGACCAACCATTTTCTAGAGTCTTGACAGGGACTTCCTTCCATGCACTGGCCCAGTTGTAGATTGCAGACTTGATGTTGTAGCGGCGAAGGTTTTCCAAAGTCCTCTGGCCTGGCGTGTCTCGTCCCTCCCTGCGTTCGTCCTCGTCCTCGAGAACAACCATCACCTCATCCAGGAACTTCCGGTGGTATAGGCGTTTTGTTGCCACGATCACTCTTTGGTCCATTGGTTGGATGAGAGCAGTTGTATTAGGTGGCAGAAACATGCACCTAATCCGGCCATTCTCAGCCACCAAGTCCTTGTCGCACGGGTGGGCAGGTGCATTGTCGAGGAGAAGGAGGGCCTTTACCTGGTCGCGCGGGATTCCCAGTGTCTTCGTCTGGTAATTGATGACCTCCTTGACGAAGTGGCGGTGGAACCAGTCTTTGAAGATCTGGGCTGTAAACCATGACTTCAAACAATGGTACCAGACGACAGGAAGGACATCCATCACCCCACAAAGACACCGAGGCTGCTTTGCACGGCCAACAATAACGGGCTTAAGCTGGTGCATGCCGTTAGCATTGGCACAACACAAAGCAGATATCCGTTGCTTGGAGAGCTTGCGGCCAGGTACACGCTTCTCCGTCTCCTCGGCTAGAGTGTTCGTTGGCAAAGAGCGATAGAATAAACCAGTTTTGTCAGCATTGTAGACTTGACCGAGAATGAGGCCTTCCCTGTCGATCAAGCCCTTCACCTTGTGCCGAAACTCGTCAACTCGATCCTTGTTAGCGTCCAAAGCTTTGCCATGAGCTTTACGGTTGGTAAGGCCATGCCGTAACTTGAACGCGAAGAGCCAACCCTCGGATGCCTTGAAGTCTAGGGTGTCGTGAAGCCCGGCGAACTTCTCAGCAGCAGCCTTCAGCTCCGTTCCACATACCATCACACCAGCAGCACGTTGGTGTCAATACCAAATCAATGTGGAGCGGTCGATTTCAGCAAACTTGGGAGTAAACATCACCTTCCTCTCGACGTTGCATTTGCTTCTCGACGAGAAGTAGCCGTGTACTGCATGAGTTTGTCTTGGGATCTCTTGATATTGAACAAAGCAGATTGGGCCAGGTTGAACTCGCGGAGGGTGCGTGACAAAGACCACCCCGCATCTACTTTCTCCAATATCTCCCGTTTCTTCTCCAGAGTCAACACAACTCTCTTCCTCTTCTCAGGCGGCGGGGCCATCATCACACACACTAATAGGAGGCCCGAGAGAGCAGGAGTGCGTGCAGCAGGTAAGGAACCACCACAAAAGCGCGCATGTGGGCAGCCATGACGACGAGCGTGCACTCGCGACGAGAGACAGGCAGAAAGTGGGGAGGATGCAGCGGCGCTGTATCGGACGTTGGAGGAGTGATGTGCCACAACAAAGCTGTCCCATGCCGCGCGTGCCAAGTTCAAATTAGGGGCGGGAAAAATTCGTTTTCCCCCCCCCCCCCCTTCGAATTTTTTGCAGTTTCCGGACCATTTTGGGAATATTGGATCCCGGGATGATTATGTCCGGTTAGTGGGGATGTTCGGATATTGGGGGGGTTCGGATATTAGAGGGATTACTGTACTGAAGCATGGGGGAGAGATAGTAGTAGAATGGATGTGGAAGATGTGCAGATTGGCCTGAAAGGAAGGTAGAGTCCTGGAGGGTTGGAAGTCAGGTATAATTATTCCCCTGTACAAAGGAAAAGAGGTAAAAGAAGTATTTGGTAATCATAAAGGCATTTGTCTTCTTAGTGCAATACGAAAAGTATATGGTAGGATACTTATTGACAGAGTTAGGGAAATAACAGAGGAATTAATTGGAGAAGAACAGGGTGGTTTTAGGAAGGTAGGAAGGGAAGAGGTTATGTGGATCAGATATTCATTGTTAGATCTTTAGTGGAAAGTTTCTAGAGAAGGGAAAGAAGTTGTGTGCTGTCTTCATGGATTTGGAGAAATCATATGACAAGGTGGATGGACAAGGATTGTGGAAAGTATTAAGAATATGTGGAGTAGATGGGAAGTTGTTGAATGCCGTGAAGAGTATGTATGAGGGTACTAAGGCTGCAGTGCCTGTGGATAGTGAACTGAGTGAATTTTTCTGTTTGAAGGCTGGATTGAAACAGGGATGTGTCATATCTCCATTGTTGTTCAGTGTGTTTGTGGATGGAGTTATAAAAGGGATACAGGACTAGGCCAGTGGATGTTGGAGGAGCCCTATTGAGAGAGGGCAGTGTTTGGAAACTCCCTCTACTGTTGTTTATAGATGATACTGTAATGTTAAATGAAGACAAAGGGGAGCTGCTAGGCTTAGTGGATGAGTTTGGGAATGTGTAAGAAACAAAATCTAAAGATGAATGTAGGGAAAAGTAAAGTTATGGTCTTTGAGAGAAGTGAAGTCAGTGAATGTACAGTGAGGTTGGATGAGGAGGAAATGGAAAATGTGAGTGTGTTTAAGTACTTGGGTAGTGTGATGAGTAAGGATGGAAGTTTAGTGGGTGAAGTGCATGAAAAGGTACATCAAGGAAGAAAAGTTGCTGGTTCCTTGAAAGCAGTGATAAGAAACGGGGAAGTGAGCATGGAAATGAAAAAGTTACTACATGACACTATTGTGATACCAACTCTGTCATTTGGAAGTGAAGCTTGAACCTTGTTGGAGGGACAGAGGTCAAAAGTGAGATCAGTGGAAATGAGTTCTTTGAGAGGAGCATGTGGAGTCACATGGAAGGACAGCCTGACAGAAGGGGATGTGGAGTGTTGTGTTATGGATGTGGATGTGATAGGAAGCATTAGGAGAAACACACTGAGGTGGTTTGACCATGTGGAGAGGATGGAGAGTGAGAGACTGATGAGGAGAGTGTATGTCAGTGAGGTGGAGGGGGGGGATGGGGAAGGGAGATGCCAAGGATGGGTTGGAAGGATGGAGTGGAGAGGTATATGAGAGGAGGGTGTGAGCTGGGAGCTGGGCAGTGAAATGGCAGGGGACAGGGCGACATGGAGGCAATTTGTTTGTGGCCACTCCTTACGGGATTACGGCGTCTGGCAATAGATAGATGGATAGATTAACAAATTATGGGACAAAAAGTATTGGAAACTGTCACATACCTGTAGTATTCATACTGTTCACATACAGCAGAAGATTAATGCTTTTTTCTGCAGTGCGAGGGAAGACAGGTAACTGTGCAAGGGAAGTGAAAAGTCAGGTGGCACAGGGAAAGAGTGGATGGTCCTGTGAAGGCCTTGATATGAAACAAGGTCTGAGTGCGGAAGCAGCAAGAGGATTGCTTAAAGGAGTTATAGTTCCCACATTAACATGGGTGATGAACATGAAAAGTCAGGAGTTAGAGCAGTGATGATGAGGTTCTTGAAAAATGTGTGTGACGTGCAGAGAGTAAATAGGATAAGGAAAAATATGATTCATGAAAGATGCAGAGTAAGGAGTTCATGGACAATCGAGTCAAAGAGAATGTGCCTAGATGTTCTGGTCATATGGGGAAAATGAATTATAAAGATTAGTGAAACGTGTGTGTGTGGGCTTACAGGTGGGAGGAGGCATAGCAGTAAACCAAAAAGAGCATGGATTGATGAGTGTATTAGAAAGTGGGGAGTGGTGGTTGATTGGAAAACTGACAAGGGTTCAAGCTATTTGGATGAATTTTGTAAGGAGGAGGAGTGTGTGACAAGGGTTTGGCATCTCTTTTTTTAACTAGAGTCATCAAAGTCTGATAGATAATTTTGAAGCGCATATGTGTGGAAAGGTGTGCCTGAGGTAGAGTAAGGATTCCAGGGACTTGAATGCTAAGTGAATGAGTGTATGGCCTATTTAATTGGGAATGCTGTTGAGTAGTTCTCTCATTGTATTTTTTATTTTTTATTTATTTTTTTTCCCTTGTACTTCACCCCACCTGTGGCCAGGAAAAAGAGGCAGGATGATGATGACAGTGATGATATTCCTTGTAATCAAAATTATTGAAATTTTCAGTTATTGTTGTACATTGCTTTTTGGATTGACATGGCCAGCATGCCACCGCCAGCAAGAGTTTACTTTTCAATGACTAAATTGTGCTCTTGTATAAGATTTTTGTTTTTCTGTTACAGTTTTTTATCTTATGTCAGTGATCATAGTTCTTTTTTTATAAATGTCTCATATTATCATGTCCTCCTTCAGGTTTGACAAATTCAATGCCAAGTACAACCCTGTAGGAGAGTCGCGACTACGTGAGGTATTCCTGAAGACTGACAACTACCTCAACGGAAAATATTTTGCACACATTATAAAGGTGCACCACTAGTTGAGTTTGGATTGGGTGTTGGTTTATTACCCATTCATTCACTTCAGTTCTCAGTAGAAGTTAGTTTTTTGCATGGCTGCTTTCAGTGGATTTTCATTTTTGTTATGTAATTGTATTCATGTGGTAGGTGGGGGCACTCACCATCCACTCACTCGATGTAGTGCTGCTCTCGGGTGTCTGCCCTTTCTTCTCCTCCCTTCTTTCCGTCCATCCTCTTCTGTCTTTCTTTCCTTCAGTCTTTCCTCGTCCTTCTGCCTATGGGTGACTTTACACTCCCTCTTATGTCATTCATTCCTTCATTCTTTCCTCTTCCTTCTGCCTGTGGGTGACTCTGCACTAAGTGACAAGCAAAATGGTTTCCTGCACACCAGGAAACCATTTACTATGCTGGGTGGTAACCATGTAACCAAATTTTTGGCACCTGGTGGTTGAATGGGTAATTATTGTGCTCCAATCGGATTGAGCCAGTGAAGGTTTGTATCCAAGGGGTGGTTGGGGTTTATTGCTCACGTAATGCCACTCAGCGATGAGTGAGGCTGGTCACTTTCATCTTAAATGTCAGGACCAGCTGCCTAGCCCCGGGCTCCCGTGCTCCTCATGGGGCAACGTAGGATTGGATGATGGATGGATGGATGAATTGTATTCATATAAGTGAATTTTCCTTTTCATCTATAAATTAACTTTTTGGGTAGTTTTTTATCAGTATGGAATCATGTGCTTATTAAAAAAAAAAAGTAATTAGTAATTATATATTCAGAGTGCAAAGTATTGACATGGGGAGGATCTTTTGATGTGAAATCCCCATAGCTTTAAATGGCAAAGCACTGGTTATGTTGTGTTGTAGTAATAACTAAAAAGACATGTCGTATTGAAGTGTGGATTGTACCGGGCTATTCAGGAAGTGATGTATGACCTTGAGGAGAGCAAATACCAAAATGCTGAGCTGCGTCTGTCAGTATATGGAAAGAGCGCTGATGAGTGGGACAAGTTGGCACAGTGGGCAGTACAACACAACGTACACTCCGAGAACGTCCGCTGGCTTATCCAGGTTCCACGTCTCTTGTAAGTTTTTCAGTCTTTAATCATCACCATCATCATTGTCATGTTCGTCCTCATCTTCATCCTTTCCATTGTATCCCAGTTTTTTAATCTTCCCTTGGAACTTGCCATTATTAAGTTGTAGTAACTGTGCCATCTCCTAGTTACTGTGTACTTTCATGATTGTCTCACTCTGTCACTTCTGTTCC
Organism: Coenobita brevimanus; assembly: GCF_032717465.1. Classification (NCBI taxonomy): domain Eukaryota; kingdom Metazoa; phylum Arthropoda; class Malacostraca; order Decapoda; family Coenobitidae; genus Coenobita; species Coenobita brevimanus. Next base: position 30,047,783 of record NC_137024.1, read on the forward strand.
TATGGGCATGGCTTTCAGTCATTAAGATTTTATTAAGGGCTGTTGTTGTGGCTGAACACCAGTCATGTTGGGCCCAGCTAACCCATTGACTGCAGGTAAGCACCTGCCCCTATGGGGTTGACCCATATGTTCCCTACATCATTGATGTGTCTGCTTCCTAGTGTGGCACATACTGTGCAGTGCTCCAGTATGTGTCTTGTATTATGTGTGCCTGTTCTGCAAGCCGGGTACATGTCATCTTTGGTTCCACCTAACCCAAATCTAAGCTAGTAACAGAGGAGGTCTGGATGATATTCTAATCTAGGCCTAGCTAGGAGAACTCAGTCAGCTTTGTTTAAGGATATCTGTGATGGATGTAGACTTGAATGATGAGTGAATGATTGTGTTGTCCATTGCACAGGACATGGCTTAAATGATGAATGAATGATTGTATGGCCCATTTCCCAGGACATGCTTTTTTTCTTCCACTATTTTTTCTCATATAATGTTCCTGGGCCCAGCCTCATCCCATCCTGAGGTGGAAAAAACAAGCAGATCAAAACTGTGCAGCACAGCTTCATAGCAGGAGACTCTGACAGCAGCTGCAAATGATGAGGAGCCTACATGTGGTAGCACTGTGTACCTTGGGTGGAGCTAAGTAGCTGCAGCATCCACTCAGGAGCCAAACCTCATCATTTTTCCCAGCACTTTGCCATGGAGAAGGAGACTGTTCTGGCTCTGCTGAGGTGCTGTCTACCACAAGGGGGTGCTAGGTCCTTTCATGATGTACTGTATGTTACTGTACTGTGTCTGTAGGATGACTCCACAGAAGCAGTTACATGTCAGCCAGGAATACTAGACTTGAGCAACAAAAGCAACAACAGTAAGTTTCTGTAACTTTATCATACCCTGCCTCCTCCTCTTTCTGCCTAGGGAAATGCTTGACCCATTCCCAGTGAGCTAAAAAAAAAAAAAAAAAAAAAAAAAAAAAAAAAAAAATTGGTCAGATGATGATGATGATGTATGTACTGCCATTGTCATCAATCATTCAGTCTACCCAGTGGGTGATGTCCTATCCTGCCTTTCCACTAAGATGTGTTCCTGTCTCTCATTTCATGCAAACCTACTTTTGCTATTGAATTCCTCAGTCTTTTTTACCATCTCATACTCACCTGTAAGAGTGAAGTTAATCTTTAGTGTTGTTTTATTTGCTTTGCAGGCTCATCTTGTCATTTTTTTATATAGTAGTCTCTCTACTGACTGTGAACTGTATTGTGTTGTCAGTGATGTATACAAGACCAACAACATCATGGAGAGCTTTGGCATGCTGCTAGACAACATCTTCCGTCCCCTGTTTGAGGTTACCATCGACCCATCCAGTCACCCGGAGCTCCACGCTTTCCTTCAGTAGGTTGACTTATACTTTGCATATTTGATCAGTGTCTTTTGATACAGGAATTGTCACAGAGGGAAGTAGGCAGGGCTGGTCATCTTCCCCTTGTGAGTTTAAATTCAGCAGTACACACACACACACACACACACACACACACACACACACACACACACACACACACACACACACACACACACACACACACACACACACACACACACACACACACACACACACACACACACACACACACACACACACACACACACACACACACACACACACACACACACACACACACACACACACACACACACACACACACACACACACACACACACACACACACACACACACACACACACACACACACACACACACACACACACACACACACACACACACACACACACACACACACACACACACACACACACACACACACACACACACACACACACACACACACACACACACACACACACACACACACACACACACACACACACACACACACACACACACACACACACTGGGATTGTAGTTACATACTCTGCACTTTTAGTATTGCAAAATGGATACATACTTTAGTAAAGCAAATTTGGAAAAGAAAAGGGATAAAGGTAAAAAGCAAAATGATGATTTCTACCAAGAACTGGTTGAAGTGGAGACCCACAATAGACTGGTTGAACGTGTAAGCAAACTAGAAATGGCTTTCTAAAATGAAATTGATGAAATAAAGAAGCAGATGCACTAGCAAAAGGAAGAAATAGAAAAACTAGGAAGGGAGGCCAATAAGAACGACACAACCATCAGTGAACTAACAGTGGAATTGAGTACACTTTGGAAGAAAATGAGTGAAATGGCAAGTACAGTAGTCAGTCACGAGAGTGTTATGGAAGAGTTCAAAAATGACACAAAGACAATTAGGCAAGTAAGCAGTGTTACTGACCAGAGCAGTGATATTGAGGAGAAGATAACACAGGTGAATGAAGCTGTGCAAAGCTACAAAAATTATGTGGAAACCACATATGCTGAAATGGTGAAAGTAAAGAAAGACTTAGAAACAAGGGTGGAGGAAAAAAGCATTAAAAAGGAAGTGAAAAGAATAATCCAAAACAATCCAAAGTTAGTCAGAGATTCAGTAGATATAAACAAATCTATAGTAATCACTGGTATAGAAGAGGAAGAAGTAAAAAACAAGATCACAAGAGACAAAAAGGAGATGGCAAATGTAATGAGCTTAATGAAAGAAGTATCAGAGGAAATCTGTAGTAAAGACATAGAGGAACACAAAACGTTAGGGAAATATGAGAAAAGCAAGACAAGACCTCTAAAGGTGACTTTCCAGGGTGTAAACACTGTGGAAGAGATACTAAAAAATGCAAAGAATCTTATGGAAAAAGAGGAGTTCAGAAATGTATGGATAAAAAGATGCCTAACACAAGAGGAACTGGAATTACTGAAAGAGAAAAGGGAGGAAGCAAAAACAAAACATGAGGGAAGATCAGAAGAGGAGAAGAAGAAATTTTTTTATAAAGTAATAGGATTGCAGGTACGAAAGTGGTACACAAACAGGATGGAATAAAAAGGAGGAAGGTAGTAGAACCATGTCATGACAAGTATATAAACAAGATGATAAAGTTGATGTACTCAAATGTGGATAGAATGGTATCTAAATTACTAGAGATGAATGATTATGTCAGAGAAAATGAACCACAAATAATATGCCTAACTGAAACAAAATTAACACCAAGGATATCCAATGACATACTAAACTTAGAGGAATATAATATATGGAGAAGAGACAGAAATTTAAGAAAAGGAGGAGGAATTATAATATTAACTAAGAAAAATCTAAAAGTCAATGAAATAAAACTAGATATACCATCACAAGTAGAACTGATTGCAGTAGAGATCAACACATCTGAAGGTAAAGTAATTGTAGCCAATTTGTACATGCCACCCAGATCAAACACATGGGAAAGAGATGAATATGAGGACCTGGCAGAGAGTACAATTCAGAGTTTAAGATCATTACTACATAAAATGGAAGAGAAATCAGAAAGAATTATACTAACTGGGGATTTCAATACAAATATAAATTGGAATACTCTAGATATAATTAGCCAAGAAAGCTGTTGGGACCAAAAGCTCCTGGATCTCGTACAAGAGTTCTTCCTAACACAACATGTGAGGGAAACCACCAGAGAAAGAGGACTTGATGTACCTTCAGTGCTAGATCTAATATTTACTAGGCAAGAAAATGATATTGACAGTTTAATATATCACCCTCCACTCGGCAAAAGCGATCATGCAATACTAAATTATAACTTCAGGATAGCATATGACATAGTAAACAGCAGTGACAGTTACAAAAAGAGCCTAAACTATAAAAAGGGAAATTATCAAGACCTAAAGAAGTATTTCTTAGAAGTTGATTGGGAAAATGAGCTTAGAGGACAAGATTTAAATGCTGTATATAAATAATTTTGTGAATTTTATGAAATAGGAGTCCAGAAGTACATCCCACAGCACAAAGAAGCAGATAAGAAAATACAGAAATGGTTCAATACAGAATGTAAAAAATCAAAAGAAAGAAGAGATTTGTTGTGGAATACATAGAGAAGACACAATAGTGAAAGGGCATATAATAATTAAAAACAGGCAAGAAACGATTATACAAGAATAAGGAGGGAAACCCAAAAACAGTTTGAGGAGGATATAATAAATAAAAGTAGTGATCAACCAAAGCTGTTTTACAGCTATATCAGAAGCAAAACCAAAGTAAAAGATGTAATACAAACAATTACGGGCGAGGGAATCACTTATACACAAGAGAAAGATATTTGTGAAACACTAAATAAGAATTTCCAATTAGTTTTTACAGAAGAAAAAAATTTTGACAGGGACTATGTAGAACATGCATGTCCACACATACTACCAGATATACAAATAGCAGAAAAAGTAATACAGGAGGAGTTAAGTAGATTAGACAGAGGAAAAGCAAGTGGTCCTGATGAAATTTCATGTTGGGTACTACGAGAATGTGCAAAGGAGTTAAGTAAACCATTATTTTTAATTTTCAAGAAATCCTTGAGTCAAGGTAAACTACCTGATATTTGGAAAAAAGCAAATATTGTCCCCTTATTCAAGAAAGGAAATAGACAAAATCCACTCAACTACCGACCAGTATCACTGACCAGTGTTGTAAGCAAGGTATTAGAAAAGCTTATAAGAAAAGCTTGGGTAAATCATCTAGAAGAACACAGTATGATAACAGAAAGACAGTTTGGTTTCAGAAAAGGAAAATCATGTGTTATTAATCTGTTGAGCTACTATGACAGAGTAACAAACACAATACAGGAAAGGGAAGGATGGGTGGACAGTATCTGTTTAGGTTTCAAGAAAGCTTTTGACACAGTACCACACCAAAGACTTTTATGGAAACTGTACCATCAAGGAGGAATTCGAGGCAAACTGTTTTGTTGGATGCAAGACTTTCTCATAAAAAGAGAAATGAGAACAGTACTAAGAGGAAACTATTCATCATGGAAAGAAGTGACTAGTGGAGTACCACAGGGTTCAGTGCTGGCACCAATCATGTTTTTAGTGTATATAAATGATATAAACAGTAACACTAGAAATGAGAGCTATCTGAATATGTTTGCAGATGATGCAAAAATACAAAGGAGAATTACTAACACAGACTCTTGTAAAGAGCTACAAGAAGAATTAAATAAACTTCATGAATGGAGTAGTACATGGCAAATGGAATTCAATGTGGACAGGTGTCATGTAATCAAGTTTGGTAAAAGTGGAAAAAGACCTGATTGGGATTATAATTTAGGAAATAAAACCCTATACACATCAGAAAGAGAGAAAGACCTAGGTGTGATCATCAATAACAGACTATCTCCGGCTGACCACGTCAGCGAGAAGGTACGGAACATGTATACACTGCTTGCAAATATGAGAATAGCATTCACATTCATAAATGAAGACATGCTAAGAAAGATAATAACATCATTCATTAGACCAACCCTGGAGTCATCTCAAAAAGCACATAGATAAGATTGAAAAAGTTCAAAGGGCCGCTACAAGATGGATACCAAGCTTAAGGGACCTAAGCTACAAAGAAAGACTAAATAAACTGAATCTGCCAACACTACAGGAGAGAAGGAAAAGAGGTGACATGATAATGCTATATAAGTGCATATCAGGGAAGGAGAAAATAGACATAAATGATTACTTAACATATGGAGAAGCATCAGCAAGAGGACACTGCAAAAAACTGCATAAGAAGAGAGGTGATAAAGACGTAAGGAAATTCAGTTTCCCAAACAGAGCAGTTGATCAATGGAATGCACTACCGAATGAAATTGCGTGTGCCAAAACAATTCACAAATTTAAGGATATGTACGATAAATATGGTTTAAGACACGGGACAGTATGAGCTTGACTCATTCCTGTAAAGATACAATTAGGTAAGAACAATTAGGTAAGGTAAGAACACACACACACACACACACACATACGGCACCGAGGAGACCAGACGCTCGCCGCCGTCGTTCCATAAACGGCCAACTTGGCAAGTGGCATTACCTAAATTAGTATCTTTATTTGAGTCAAGCTATGTACCAGGTTAGACTAAATGGTGTTCTAATATAAAGGAAAAAAAAAAAAAAAGTTTTAAAGCAAGACGTTCAAACAGAAAAGAAAACAAATTAGAGTAAGAATGCGCACAATCAGCTGATCGTTTTTGTCTTCAACTGCCCCAGGGAATGGGAGTACCATATGTGCGTTTAGTACTGCAAAATGACCACATACTTTAGTAAAGCAAATTTGGAAAGGAAAGGGATAAAGGTAGAAAGCAGGACGATGATTTCTACCAAGAACTGGTTGAAATGGAGACTCACAATAAACTGGTTGAACGAGTACACAGGCTAGAGACGGCTTTTCAAAATGAGATTGATGAAATTAAGAAACAGATGCACTTGCAAAAGGAAGAAATAGAAAAATTAGGAAAGGAAGTCAACAAGAAAGACATAACCATAGGTGAGCTGACAGTAGAACTGGGTTCACTTAGGAGAAAAATTTGTGAAATGGCAAGTACAGTAGTCAACCACGAGAGTATTATGGAAGAGTTCAAAAATGATACAGAGACAATTAGGCAAGTAAGCAGTCTGATAGACCAGAGCAGTGATATTGAGGAGAAGATAACACAGGTGAATGAAGCTGTGCAAAGCTACAAAAATGATGTGGAAACCACTTATGCTGAAATGGTGAAAGTAAAGAGAGACTTAGAAACAAGGGTGGAAGAAAAAAGCGTTAAAAAGGAAGTGAAAAGAATAATCCAAAACAATCCTAAGTTAGTCAGAGATTCAGTAGATATCTATAGTAATCACTGGTATAGAAGAGGAAGAAGTAAAAAATAAGATCTCAAGGGACAAAAAGGTGATGGCAATTGTAATGAGTATATTTAAAGAAGTATCAGAGGAAATCTGTAGTAAAGACATAGAGCAACACAAAAGCTTAGGGAAATATGAGAGAAGCAGGTCAAGACCCTTAACGGTAACCTTCCAGAGTGTAAACACCATGGAGGAGACGCTAAAAAATGCAAAGAATTTTATGGAAAAAGAGGAGTTCAAAAATATATGGATAAAAAGATGTCTAACAAGAGATCTGTAATTACTGAAAGAGAAGAGGGAGGAAACAAAAACAAAAAATGAGGGAAGATCAGAGGAGGAGAAGAATACATTTTTTTTACAAAGTAATAGGATTACAGGTACGAAAGTGGTACATAAACAGGAGGGAATAAAATGGAGGAAGGTAGTAGAACCAAGTCATGACAAGTATATAAACAAGATGATTAAGTTGATATACTCAGATGTAGATGGAATGGTATCTAAATTATTAGAGATGAATGATTATGTCAAAGAAAATGAACCACATATAATATGCCTAACTGAAACAAAATTAACACCAAGGCTATCAAATGACATCCTAAACTTAGAGGAATATAATATTTGGAGAAGAGATAGGGACTTAAAAAAAGGAGGAGGAATTATAATATTAACTAAGAAAAATCTAAAAGTCAAAGAAATAGAACTAGATATACCCTCACAAGTAGAACTAATTGCAGTAGAGATCAATACAACTGAAGGGAAAGTAATTGTAGCCAATTTGTACATGCCACCCAAGTCAAACACATGGGAAAGAGATGTGTATGAGGACCTGGGAGAGAATACAATTCATAGTTTAAGATCGTTACTACATAAAATGAAGAGAAATCGGAAAGAATTATACTAACTGGAGATTTTAATACAAATATAAATTGGAATACTCTATATATAATAAGCCAAGAAAGCTGTTGGGACCAAAAGCTCAAGGATCTCGTGCAAAAGTTTTTCCTAACGCAACATGTAAGGGAAAGCACCAGAAAAAGAGGACTTGATGTACCCTCAATGCTAGATCTCATATTTACTAGGCAAGAAAACGGTATTGAAAATTTAATATACAGTCCCACCCTCCATTCGGCAAAAGCGACCATGCAGTACTAAATTGCAACTTCAGGATAACATATGACATAGTTAACAGCAATGAAAGTTACAAAAAGAGCCTAAACTATAAAAAGGGAAACTATCATGACCTAAAGAAATACTTCTTAGAAATTGATTGGGGAAAGGAGCTTAGAGGACAAGATTTAAATGCTATATATAAAAAATTTGTGAACTTTATGAAATAGGAGTCCAGAAGTACATCCCAAAGCACAAAGAAGCAGAAAAGAAAATAAAGAAATGGTTCAGTACAGAATGTAAAAAATCAAAAGAAAAAAAGGATTTGTTGTGGAATAGATACAGAAGACACAGTAGTGAAAGGGCGTATAATAATTACAAACAGGCAAGAAACGATTATACAAGAATAAGGAGAGAAGCCCAAAAACAGTTTGAGGAGGATATCATAAATAAAAGTAGTGATCAACCAAAGCTATTTTACAGCTACATCAGAAGCAAAACCAAAGTAAAAGATAAAATACAATCCATTACGGACGAGGGAATCACCTATACACAAGAGAAGGATATTTGTGAAACACTAAACAAGAAATTCCAATCAGTTTTTATAGAGGAAAAAATTTTTGAGAGGGATTATGTGGAACATGCATGCCCACACATACTACCAGATATACAAACATCAGAAAAAGTAATACAGGAGGAGTTAAGTAAATTAGACAAAGGAAAAGCAAATGGTCCTGATGAAATTTTGTGTTGGGTACTACGTGAATGTGCAAAGGAGTTAAGTAAACCATTATTTTTAATTTTCAAGAAATCCTTCAGTCAAGGTAAACTACCTGATATTTGGAAGAAAGCAAGCATTGTTCCCTTATTCAAGAAAGGAAATAGACAAAATCCACTCAACTACCGACCAGTATCACTAACCAGTGTTGTAAGCAAGGTATTAGAAAAGCTTATAAGAAAAGCTTGAGTAAATCATCTAGAAGAACACAATATGATAACAGAAAAACAGTTTGGTTTCAGAAAAGGAAAATCTTGTGTTACTAATCTGTTGAGCTACTATGACAGAGTAACAGACACATTATAGGAAAGAGAAGGATGGGTGGACAGTATCTATTTAGATTTCAAGAAAGCATTTGACACAGTACCATACCAAAGACTGTTATGGAAACTGTACCATCAAGGAGGAATTCGAGGCAAACTGTATTGTTGGATGCAAGATTTTCTCATAAGAGAAATGAGAACGGTACTAAGGGGAAATTACTCATCATGGAAAGAAGTGACTAGTGGAGTACCACAGGGCTCAGTGCTGGCACCAATCATGTTTTTAGTGTATATAAATGATACAGACAATAACACTGGAAATGAAAGCTATCTGAATATGTTTGCAGATGATGCAAAAATACAAAGGAGAATTACTAACACAGACTCTTGTAAAGAGCTACATGAAGAATTAAATAAACTTCATGAATGGAGTAGTACATGGCAAATGGAATTCAATGTGGATAAGTTTCATGTAATCAAGTTTGGTAAAAGTGGAAAAAGACCTGATTGAGATTATACATTAGGAAATATAACCCTACACACATCAGAAAGAGAGAAGGGCCTAGGTGTGATTATCAATAACAGACTACCTCCGGCAGACCACATTAGTGAGAAAGTACGGAACATGTATACACTGCTTGCAAATATGAGAATAGCATTCACATACATAAATGAAGACATGCTAAGAAAGATAATAACATCATTCATCAGACCAACCCTGGAGTATGCATCAGTAGTCTGGAGTCCTCATCTCAAAAAACACATAGACAAGATTGAAAAAGTTCAAAGGGCCGCTAGAAGATGGGTACCAAGCTTAAGGGATCTAAGCTACGAAGAAAGACTAAATAAACTGAATCTACCAAGGAGAGAAGGAAAAGAGGTGACATGATTATGCTATATAAATGCATATCAGGGAAGGAGAAAATAGACATAAATGATTACTTAATGTATGGGGAAGCATCAGCAGGAGGACACTGCAAAAAACTGCATAAGAAGAGAGGTGATAAAGACGTAAGGAAATTTAGTTTCCCAAATGGAGCAATTGATCAGAGGAATGCACTACTGAATGAAATAGTATGTGCCAAAACAATTCACAATTTTAAGGATATGTATGATAAATATGGTTTAAGACATGGGACAGTACGAGCTTGACTCATTCCTGCAAAGATACAATTAGGTAAGAACACACACACACACACACACAGTTCGCCGACAGAGACGGAGCTCTTCCTGGATCGTAGGGAAATAAACGCTGAATCTGCGACGAAAAGGAGACCAGCCTATTTGTGATTATGTTAATGAGTGCGTGAGTGGTGGTCCCGTCAGACAGTAGTTAAAAAATGGTCATAAAAGGTACAAGATATAATGGAAATAGAAAGTCTCCATATGGTTGCATCATGGCAGAAAGGGATGGTGCTTTGTTTACAACTGGCAAGAGGGATTTCATGGGCTTCTCTGAAGATGATGTGGGAAATGGAAGTATTAAGCTGAACCAAACAAGAGTAGCAGGAGTAGAGAAAGCAGCGAAGAGGAATGTCCAGGAATTAAAAAAGGTATGGTCAGTAATTAGTGAGTTACAGGAATGGACCTTAGAGCAGGAAAATGAGATCAAAATTCTACAGAATAAACTGAAAAAAGTTTGTACATGCAGTGATGAACAAGAAAGAGAAGTCACAGAAATAAAAGTGAGTAATGAATCTGCCTCTAATGAAAACAGCTCAAGAGGGAGAATAAGAGGTTAGAAGAAGAAAGGGACAGGATGAAAAGCAAACTAGATGAGTATGAATCCAAATGTGCAAGATGAGCACATTAAAGAAATCAAGGAGCAACATAAGGGGTGGAAGAAAATTCAGGAAGAAGGAAATATAAATTTGAAAGAGATTATCGAACAACAAAGCAAGGAAAAGGTGGAGAAGGAAGTGGTTAGGGTGCTGAGAAGTAGAGAATCTTTATTCAGGGATGTAGCAGATAAGAAAAAATGTGTAATAATTTCAGGAGTAAAAGAAAAACGTATGACAGTAAGATCAGAAAGGGAAAGAGAAGAACTGAGTAAGGTTAAAGAAATAATATCAGTAGTTATGGAGGGAAACAATGAAGCTTAAGAAGAGATTGAAGAAGTGTTTAGGTTAGGAAAGTATGAGGAAGGAGGGGCGAGGCCATTGAAGGTAAAGTTTGTCTCAGGCAACAGTAAATGAAATCATCAATAGAACATGGAAATTATCAGACGAGGAAGGGTTCAAAAATGTTTGGATAAGGAGAGATGCAAATGAGGAAGAAGGAGCTAAAATAAAGAAGTTAGTAAAGGAAGCAAAGGCAGAAAACGAACAGAGAACGGGGGAAGAGAAGACAGTGTTTTATTGGAGAGTTATGGATCAGAAATTGAGGAAGTGGTACCAATGGAGAGAAAGAGAAAAGAGGGTATAAAAAACATCAAAAATAATTGGAAGGTGGCATATACTACTGTTGATGGTTCAATATTGGCTAGGCAAGAAATCAACAGTTTTTTGAGGGTACATGAACCTGATGTTATTTACTTTGTAGAGACCAAGTTAAGAGAAGATGTTGATGTTCATATGGGAGATGGTAAATACAAATTGTAGAGAAAAGACCGAAAAGAAAAAACGGGAGGAGGAGTGACGATAGCAGCGAAGAACTACATAAATGTAAATACCATGGAAATGGGAGAAGGCAGGGCTGAAGTGATAAATATGAAATTAGAAACTGGAGAGAATAGCAAGAGAGATATGGTGATAGTGTATGTTCCCCCTAAGGCAAGAGCATGGAATGATGTTGAATACCAGGAGATGTTGTCAGACATGGCTAGTTATTTACAGAAAATGATTGAGAAAAGCAACAATACAATTTTAATGGGTGACTTTAACTGTAAAGAGGTGAACTGGGAGGAATGGGACTTAGGAGGCAGCAGAGATTCATGGGGCACTATATTGTTAAATATAACAATGAATGGTGTGATGACGCAGTGGGTCAAGAAAGAGACACGGTTCTGATGTGAGGACACACTAGGAAGATTAGACTTACTGTTTACCAAAGAACCCATTGTAATAAAATCATTGAAATATCTGTGTGAAAAAGTGGTCATGTGGTCATTGAGTTCCAGATGATAATTGGGAACTTGGAGCCAAGAGACGAGCTTCATAGGCAGGGAAGATACAACTTTGGGAAAGCAAATTTTACAGGATTGAAATAACTTTTCGAAAATGTCGATTGCAGAAAATTCAGAGGAACAAGAGAGATACAGAGGAAGTGGGATATCTTTCTAGACGCCAATAATTCGGGAGTGGAAAAATTTGTGCCAAGAGTAAGAGGGAAAGAAAACAGGAAAAAGGAGTGGTTTAACCCCTACACCGCGGGCTTGTTTACCAATGACTTGCGTGTCCCGCGGGGTTATTTGGGCTCCGACAGACTCTCAAAAAATATTTGCCAAAAATCAGTTATTAGTCCTAAAATAATAAAAAAGGTGAAGTTAGTGAATGTACAGCGAGGTTGGATGGTGAGGAATTGGAAAATGTGAGTACGTTTAAGTATTTGGGTAGTGCGATGAGTAAGGATGGAGGTTTGGTGGGTGAAGTGCTTGAAAGGGTACAGCAGGGAAGAAAGGTTGCTGGTTCCTTGAAAGCAGTGATAAGAAACAGGGAAGTGAGCATGGAAGTGAAAAAGTTACTACATGACAGTATTGTGATACCAACTCTAACGTACAGAAGTGAAGCTTGGACATTGTTGGAAGGACACAAGTCAAGAGTGCGAGCAGTGGAAATGAGTTATTTAAGAGGAGCCTGTGGAGTCACGTGGAGAGACAGGCTGACGAATGAGGATATAAAGGAGCGTTGTGGTGTGGATGTGGATGTGATCGGAAGCGTTATGAGGAACACACTGAGGTGGTTTGGCCATGTGGAGAGGATGGAGGGTGAAAGACTGACGAAGAGAGTGTATATGAGTGAGGTGGAGGGGGGAAGAGGGAGGGGGAGGCCGAGGATGAGATGGAGGGATGGGGTGGAGAGGTATATGAGAGAGGGGGGTGTGAGTTGGGAGCAGGGCAGTGAAATGGCGGGGGACAGGGCGACTTGGAGGCGATTTGTTTGTGGCCACCCCAAACGAGATTGAGGCGTCTGGCAATAGATAGATAGAATAATAAAATTACATATGCTTATGGCACATACCTTCAGCTTTCTCCTGGAATGATTGTTGAGCCTTCGTCGGTTACTGTAGGACTTGTGGAGACCTCTGAAGTAGGGTAACGAAGTCTCCACTTTACACTTCCCGACAACCCGTAATATGATTACCACAGCCAGATACAAACACTATAAACACTATTCTACAATTTTCAAGTAGTTTGGGATCCATACTCAAAAAAAAAAACACTGTGAAAGCAATGGAAATTACGAGCGTGTCTGATCGTCGCAATGGCACTAGTTCGCTCTTGGTACTCTGTCATTTATTATTCATAAAACCCCTCACACTTTATATTTCTATTACTATATAACACTTATATATATCTTCAGTCTTTATCCATAAGTTTCCTTCAGTAGTATTAGTTTATTGTCACTGTAAGGATTCAATTTCTTTCAGTAAAATACGTAGCATTCATTTTCTCATCCTGTTTACTAGCATTGAGAGTGAATGTCACTTTCATCTTCACTCTCATAACTCATAGCATTCAGTCATGCTAGAGTGAAACTTTCACTTTCATTACTCCTAGGGTATATACTCGTATTCTTATAATACTACTCATTTACATTTCTATTTACGTTCTCTATTTTATTTACGTTATTTACATTTCTGTTTTATTTACACTGTGTTATGCACTGTCACTTGAAGTAACTTATAAAACTATTTTCCATTGTTCACGTATATTTACATTCATTACTTTCACTTGCTGTTTACACATTATTTACACATTATTTACAATTCCACTTGCACTGTTTTACTCAATAGATAGATCGTAGTCACTCTTTTATCAATTGTCAGCCCTTTACCTCTTTCCACACGAGGTTTAGTAGGGGGTAAAGGTCACAGGGCCCTTTGCATGGGGGTGAAAAAAGTCCTTGAAGTCAGCAAGAAGAAACATACGTACTCTCACTTCGGAAGATGAGAGTAAACTGATAACGGAGGGCCGGGGTGGAGGCCTATTTAGGGGTTATTCAGAGCTACCAATGTTAGCTCTTGAAACAGCTATGTCTAGCACTGAAATGATTGGCAGGAAATCTAGACAATACATTATAAATTAGGTAGTTCCAGGTGAATGTAAATATCACTTAGGCTTCTCCCTTCCCTCCTTACATGTATATTTATTACGAAAATAGATTAGAGGCCTACTTAGGGTATATTCAGAGCTACCAATGTTAGCTCTTGAAACAGCTATGTCTTGCACTGAAATGATTGGCAGGAAATCTAGACAATACATTATAAATTAGGTAGTTCCAGGTGAATGTAAATATCACTTAGGCTTTTCCCTTCCCTCCTTACATGTATATTTATTATGAAAATAGATAATACGGCATATTTCAAGGGGAAAAAAACAGCGAAAATTAGCGAACGAGTGCACGTGAGGTGTTGTCAGGTGATAATTAGCCAATTCCGGGTGTATGGCACTCTCACTTACCTTATTTCTTTCTTGTATATATTATTTGGTATAAGAATAGGACATAGGGCTTATTTCAATGGATGAAATCAGTAAAAAATTCCAGGGAAGATTTACAGTACTTAGCGTAGCACGGCCGGGCAGGCGAGAGGATAGGGTAATGGAGGGGGGGTAGGGAGGGGAGTCAAGAATGGGGAGAAATGGCTAAATTGTCAACAATGGATGGGAGTACAGATGAGATTAGGAGTGCTGACTAGTGTTGGACATTGGCAGTACTGATAGATGATACAAGCCCCCACTTGGAAGCCCGGGTGAATTCAAAATAACACAGAATCACAAAAGCGACGCCCCACGGTATGATCCCTTGCTCCCAAGCGTCACGAAAGTGACGCCCCGCGGTTAAGGGGTTAATAAAAGGTGTATGATAGCAAAAAAAGAGAGAGAGACAGCGTGGAACAACTGGAGAAAGAGAGGTAACAACAGAACAAAGAAAGAATATAAAAAAACTAGAAATGAATACACAAGAATACGTAGAGATGAAGAAAGGAATTTTGAAAAAGGTATAATAGACAGATGTAAGGATGAACCCAAACTGTTTTATAGATTTGTCAATGACAAACTGAAACAAAAGGAAGGAATCACCAAACTGGAAGTATAAGGAGAGTCTATAAAGATGCAGCAATGCAAGCTGAAATAATAAACAAATGTTTCCAGTCAGAGTTCACTAATGAAAAGGAGTTTGTGGAAGGGGAGGGAGTGACTAGAAATGTAGTGATAAAAGATATAAAAGTGGAAGTACAGGAAGTGTATAAATTACTGGAAACTCAAGATGTAAGGAAAGCCCCAGGACCAGATGGAATCTCTAATTGGGTGCTGAAGGAATGCAGAGAACAACTGGCAGATATGATTCACAGTTTAATTGTGTGTTCTCTGGAAGAGGGGAAAGTGCCTCAAGAATGGAAGAAGAGGGCAAATGTGGTACCAATTTATAAGGAAGGAAACAGGAAAGAACCCCTGAAGTATAGACTAGTGTCTCTAACCAGCATGGTCGCAAAATTGTGTGAGAGAATCCTGAAAGATAGATGGATAAAATATCTGGAAGAGATGAATATTTTGGCTGAATGTCAGTTCGGATTCAGAAGTGGAAGGTCATGTGTTTCCAACCTGTTGAGCTTTTACTCAAGAGCAATTGACATTCTACAGGAGAGAGAAGGTTGGATGGATTGTGTGTATATAGATTTGGAGAAGGCCTTCGACAAGGTACCCCATATGAGACTAATGTGGAAACTAGAGCATATAGGAGGACTGAAGGGGAACCTCCTGGAATGGATGAGAGACTTTTTGAGAGACAGACAAATGAGGACAGTAATAAAGGATAGGATGTCTGGATGGAGGGAAGTAACAAGTGGAGTCCCACAGGGCTCGGTGTTGGCGCCAGTAATGATCCTGATTTATGTAAATGATATGGTAGATAGAGTGAACAGTTATGCAAGTCTGTTTGCTGATGATGCAAAGATCTTGAGGAAGGTAGAGGTTGAGGAGGATTCTAAAATGTTGCAGGAGGATCTGGATAGGATACATGATTGGAACCAGATGTGGGAAATGAAATTCAATGCAAAGAAATGTAAAATATTGGAAATGGGTAAAAGTACCAAGAGGCCATCACTGAATTATTTGTTGGGTAATGAACCAATCACAAAAGCGAGAGAAGAGAAAGATTTGGAAGTGCTGGTCCAGGATAGTTTGTCACCTGAAAAACATATTAACAAGACAGTTAGAGAGTCGTCTAAACTCTTGACTAACATAAGAGTAGCATTTCATTATATGGATGAGGAGATGATGAAAAAATTGATGGTAGCCATGATCTGCCCCAGGATGAAATATGCGGCAGTAGTGTGGTCCCCACACAAAAAGAAAGATATAAACAAGATTGAGAGAATACAAAGAACAGCAACCAAGATGGTCCCCAGTCTGGCAGATCTGTCATACAGAGAGAAGCCTGAAAAGCAGGATTTGTCTTCCTCAGAGGAGAGGAAATAGAAGGGTGACATGATTGCAGTGTTTAGGACCATGATGGGAGTAGATAAAATTGACAGATAAGATCTGTTTGTATGGGATAGGAGAGTAACAAGAGGACACAGAATGAAACTGAAGAAGTCAAGTTGCTTGAAGGATATCAAGAACTATAGTTTTCCTTATACATGAATGGACCTGTGGAATAGCCTTGACAAAGAGATCGTCCAGTCTAAAAACTTAAATGAATTTAAAGCTAAATTTGACATACTGAGAAACAGAGACAGGACCCCATGAGCGTAGCTCATTTCCTGTATATCACAAGTAGGTAGATACACTGACACACACACACACACACACACACACACACACACACACACATACACATCCCATGGCTATAGCAATTTTCATTATCATGTACCTGAGCTGGTTTCTGCTGACAGTGTTGATGCAGTTTCTTTGGTTCCTGATGGCCATGAGGGATTCAAAGATGAGGCCCTACTAGAGGAGTTCATCCCAGGAGGTGGAGACTACTAACTCTCCACCCCTGGCCCTAGAACTCCTTTTTTCAAACCCATCTGAGGTCTCTCTATGGTACATGTTCCTTCCTTACAGTGCCCTTTTCATATACAGTATAAGCCTTTCTCTACATGCCTAACCCCTTAACCACTTTGCCACGAGCTTATCTTCCCACCAGTACCATATCTGAATAGTAGGAGGAGGAGCTAGGAAGCTTTAGACTGTCCTCTCCTATCCCCATGGTAAAGCATCGGCTTTTGACGTCCTGGAAATGTCCTTGTATGCTCCTGTTACCTAGAAATGACATACAGGGTAAGTCATCCTGGCAAAGGGGTTAACTACCATGCCTTTGTGTGTTTCTGATACCTCCCATAACATTATTTACCAGTATGTATTTAGTGGGTCAAAATTGTTGTAAAAGGCAAAATTTGTTCTTGTACCATTTTCTTCAGAATTCCTTGAGTTGATCACCCAGAATAAGTTTTTCAATCATATGAGTGATCCAGCTCATGTCTTCAGTCATATCCTTGACCTGATCTTGTCCCCTGTTAGTTGCAGGCGTATATCTGATGTGGAGGTTGACACAGTTGACCCCCTCATCTCTGATCATGCTCTGATCACTCGTAGTTGTGATATCCCAAAATCCCCTTCCTATAAAAAGGTCATCAGGTTCAGAAATTACAGGAAGGTTGACTGCCATTCTATTCATCTGTCTATTGTCAGATGCCTTAAACCCATAAGGGGTGGCCACAGACAAATCGCCTCCATGTCGCCCTGTCCACTGCCAATTCACTGCCCTGCTCCCAGCTCACACACCCCTCTCTCATATACCTCTCCACTCTATCCCTTCATCTCATCCTTGGCCTCCACCTCACTCACATACACTCTTCTCATAAGTCTTTCACTCTTCATCCTCTCCATATGGCCAAACCACCTCAGTGTGTTTCTCCAAACACTTCCTATCATATCCACATCCACCCCACAACACTCCTTCTCATTCCCATCCGTCAATCTGTCTCTCCATGTGACTCCATATGCTCCTCTCAAATAACTCATTTCCACTGATCTCATTCTTGGTTTCTGTCCCTCCAACAAGGTCCAAGCATCACTTCCATACATTAGAGTTAGTATCACAATAGTGTCATGTAGTAACTTTTTCACTTCCATGCTTACTTTCCTGTTTCTTATCACTGCTTTCAAGGAACCAGCAACCTTTCTTCCTTGTTGTACCCTTTCAAGCACTTCACCCACTAAACTTCCATCCTTACTCATTACACTACCCAGGTACTTAAATGCACTCACATTTTCCATTTCCTTCTCATCCAGCCTCACTGTACATTCACAAACTTCACGTTTCTCGAAGACCCTAACTTTACTCTTCCCTATTCACCTTTAGATTCCGTTTCATACACACTCTCCCAAACTCATCCACCAAGTCGTGCAGTTCCCCTTTGTCTTTACTTAACAGCACGCTATCATCTGCAAACAACAGCACAGGGAGTTTCCAATCACTGCCCTCTCTCATTAGGGCCACTCCAACATCCACTGACCTACCTTGTATCTCATTTATAACCCCATCTATATACAGATACAACCACGGAGACATGACACATCCCTGTTTCAATCCAACCTTCAAGTAGAAAAATTCACTCAGTTCACTGTCCACATGCACTTCAGCCTTAGCACCCTCATACATAATCTTCACAGCATTCAACAACTTCCCATGTGCGCCATATACTCTTAATATTTCCCACAGTCCTTGTCAATCCACCCTGTCAATGCCTTTTCCAAATCCATGAAGGCTGCATACAACTTCTTTCCCTTCTCTAGAAATTTTTCCACTAAAGATCTAAGAATATCTGATCCACACAACCTCTTCCTTTCCTGAAACCTCCCTGTTCTCTTCTAACTAATACTTCTGTTATTTCCCAAACTCTGTCAATAAGTATCCTACCATATACTTTCCTATTATACTAAGAAGACAAATGCAACTATGATTACCAAACACTCCTTTTTCTTCTTTTCCTTTGTACAGAGGAATGATTATACCTGACTTGCAATCCTCCGGGACTTTACCTTCCTCCCAGGCCAATCTGCACGCACATCATCCTCATCTGTTTCACTACTATCTCTCCCCCATGCTTCAGCATTTCACCACACATTCCATCAATTCTTGGGGCTTTCCCCATTTTGACTTTCGTCACTGCTTCCACAACTTCCACTCCGCTGATTTCTTCCTCTCTTGTCACATTCCTCCGTCTCCCAGTAATTCCCAGCCCCTTGTACATGCATTACTTTTGCTGTCTATGTTCAGCAATTCCTTAAAGTGTTCTCTCCATCTGCTCACTTTTGCTCCCGTCTCCACTAGTAATCAAGCATTTTTATCTTTCTCTCCCCATCTAACTTCTTTGACATCCTGTCTAACACTCTTTATCTCTTTCCAGAACACTTTCGTACATTTCCTCCACTTTACACCCAGGTTCCTTTCAAATTCCTCATCCATTCTCTTCTTACTCTCTCTTACTAATCTTGTCACCTCTCCCTTCCCTTCTGCATATAGCTCTCTCTTCCATCTCTCAACTTCTTCCACGCCCCTGCTTCTCATCCACTCACTACATGGTTTCATCTTTTGTGCCACAGCCTCTCTCACCTCTTCATTCCACCATGCTCCTCCCTGTACCCCCTTTCGTCTTCTCTTCACCCCACACACCACCCCACATGTTGCACATATTTCTTCTATGAATATCTTGCACACACCTTCCACATCCCCCATCTGCTCCAATCCATATTTATCCAATTACTCCTCCACTTCTCTCTTATATTCTGCCTTTTTTCCATCCTCCTGTAACATTTCCACCCACCTTGTATGAACTACTTCCTCCTGTCCTTCCCTTCTTCTACTTCTTCATTTCATTTGGACTTTGATTCTCACCATCACCAAGTGGTGGTCAGAAAGTCCATTCCCCCAACTTCTATATGCTCTTGCATCCATTACACACCTTCTTATCATATTGTCCACACACACATGATCAGTCATTGCCTTCCATTCATTCAGTTCACCACCCACCCTTCTCATCACGTGCCACATATACCTATGGATCATTTTGTGTCTGAAGAGGGTATTGGCTATCACCAACCCCCCCCCCCCCCCTCTTGAAATGGATCATCGTTTAAGCTACATTGATTCTTCAAATCTTTCTTCTAATGAATTGGTTGATACAGATAACAATGAGCTTAGGTCAGTTTTTTATCATTATTGTCCTGAGGTAGTGAAAACAATAATTGTACATGATAATTCTCCATGGTAGGGTCCATCCATTAATTTTTTGCCTAGGCAACATAGAAAAGCAGAACGTGAGTGGCGCTTGCAGCGGACCGAATTAATTCGTTTGTGGTATGTTTTTGCGAGAAGAGCAGTTGTTCACACTGTAAAAGCCCAAAAGGCTAGGTATTTTCAAAATAAAATTGATTCATGTGGTGGTGATCAAAAAACTGTCTGCAGTTGTGAATAGTTTGGTTGGTCAGAGGAATGCAATTGTTAATCCAACTTCAGTATCTGATGCACAGTTGGCTTCTGATTTTGCATCATTTTTTACAACTAAGATAACTTGCATAAGAAATGATTTAGACAACATTTCTTCTAGTGAAGTGTACTCAGTTGACTTCCAGTCACAGTGCACTGGGGGTCATTTGCTTTCAACATTTCATACATTGGATGTAAACAAAGTCAAATGTTACATTAGAGACCTTGACAAAACATTTTGTCCACTTGATCTGTGTAACATGTCACAACTGCCTGATGTGTATGAGCACACTGCAGAATTTATCTGCAACATAATAAATAGGTGCTTCTTAGACAGCAGTTTTGTGCAGTCTGCAAAACATGCTCTGCTTAGGCCCCTAATCAAGAAACATGGCCCTGATGCTGAGAACATTACAAATTGTCATCCCATCTCTAACCTGTCTTTCTTGTCCAAGATTATTGAGCGGGCCATGCTTGATCAACTCATACCACTACTGAAACATAACAGAGTTGTTCCCGTTGTTCAATCAGCATACAGAAAATATCATTCACCTGAAACTACACTAACAAGGATTCATAGTGACTTGGTGGCAGACATCATTAGTGGGATGTCCTCTCTCCCCTAGTTTTGTTGGATCTGTCTGCAGCTTTTGATACGGTAGATCATAAATTATTGTTGGATGATCTGTATTTTTATGGTGTTCATGATAGTGCTGTTTTGCTCCATAAGTCATATCTGTTGGACAGATCTCAGAGAGTGGTTGTTGATTACTCAAGCTGTGATTCTGCTTCCCCACTGTTCAGAGTCCCACAGGGATCTGTTTTGGGTCCATTTCTACTTAGGTCTGCACAAGCAGTTTATCATCTCTACTTGATGCTCATGATGTGTCCTATCATTTTTATGCTGACAACACTCAGCTTTATGTTAAGATGTCAGATATTGATGATACCAAGACTAAGCTTGAATGTCTAATGTCTGATATGAAGACTTGGATGGCTAGGAGGAAACTTAAGCTGAATGATGGTAAAACTGAGATCATCATCATCACCAGAGGAAACAGAAGGGGTGATGACACCGATAATGCCCTGGCTTTGAACATTGGTGTGTCACAGCTTCATCCAGTCAGTTCTGTTCGAAAACTGGGTGTTTATTTTAATTCAAATTTAAATTACAAAGAACATATGAGGCATTCCGAACCAGAGGGGTGACCGTGCATTTTGCTTATTTGCTTTGACATCTAATTACCAAACTGTAATATACTTTAAACATGTCATGTTTACCACCATTTTAATTGTCTTAGCTAGCACTTTCAAGCTAAACAATAAAATGCATATAAGTATAATTTTACCATTGTACAATTAGCCATGTCAAAGTTTAACAACTAATTACCGAAAATAAGCAAAATGCATGGTCGCCCTCTGGCTCGGAGCACCTCACGTTAATCAGGTTGTCAGAGGGTGTAACTTGCATATCAGAAATCTGTATTGTGTGAGAAAATTCCTGAATAAACGTTGCCTCTTAACATTGGTCCATGCAGTGGTCTTGTCTCATGTTGATTATTGTAATTCACTGTGGATTGGTCTTCCAAATACTATACTAACAAAAGTTCAGTCTATGTTGAACAGGGCAGCAAGGCTTATCTTTGGTCTTCCCCCAAGAACCTCGACTACCCTGTTCCTAACTGAGCTGCATTGGTTAACAGTAAAGGCTAGAACTGAATTTAAACTGTATGTTATTACATTCAAGGTTTTTAAGTCTGGTGAACCAAAGGATCTTGCTGAATTGTTAAAACTCCCATTGGCATGCCCAGGTGCGATATTACATAGTCAAGATGATTCCTTGCGTCTTGATGAGCCTGGAGCCGTTCACCAGTCATTTTTCTCTGATCATAATTTTCTGTATGGAGCCCCTTAGATTATATAATAGATTGCCATTGTCTATGAGACAAGTCTCTTCTGTTGAATCCTTTAAGAGACAGCTGAAAGCTTTTTTTTTTTTTTTTTGTTTTTAATGCTACGACCTGGAGAGAGGTACTATGCCGGATGATTATAGGGTTTAATTATTACCACTTTCATATTTTTTTTTTTTTTACTGATGAAGCTTGTATATGAGATATGTCACAATACTTGTACACTCAATCCTTAAGTAACACGTGGTTGAGTAACACGTTTTTGTTCTAACGTGGTCAGCATAATGAGACAAGTCATGTCAACACGCGGAAAAACTCGAGCTCACGCGGGAAGTCAACTGGCCTGGGGACGAAATTTGAAAGCCGCGTGCTATGACGTCACCCTTTAACCTCTGGGTACATTTCCTGGGCGCATATTTCCATTCTGTATGGGTATTTATCTCAGTACCACAGCCAGCCACCTCAGCCAAACAGCCCTAGTGAGATGGGATAGGTTAGGGCAGGTTAGGTTGCTGAAATTTTGCCTGGAAAGCACAGTGGGCATATTTTCGTGAAAAACCTATGGTTAGTTTTGAAACGAATGGGCAAGCATTGTTCCTGGCTGAGGGTTCCTGGTGGTTTTTATGAATATGCATACAGAATGGAAATATGTTTCCTGGGCAAACTCAAGGTCGAACGGTTTGACGAAATTTATGGGTTTCGGGAATTTCAGGGGACAAAATGGAACGACAATGTATGCTAATCAGAAAAAAAAAAAAATCCTTGCGTTCTCATAAGTTACAGTTCAGTTCCACATTCTTCGTTTGATTTCATGCTTCCCAACACATTTTGGACCAACTGGGCATATGGTTATCAGTCCTTTCTCATGCCTCATCTAGTTCTTACTCACAATTATCATGGATTTTGCAGTTTTAAGTAACGAAATGGAATGAAAATGTTTGCTAATTTGAGGAAAAGTTACTCTTTCGTCCATGTGTTCTCGTAAGTTAGCGTTCAGTTCCACATTCTTCGTTCGATTTAATGCTTCCCAACACTTCCAACTAACTGAGCATACTGCTATCAATCCTTTCTCGTGCCTCACCTAGTTCCACCCCACACTCATAATGGGTTTCGCAATTTTAGGGGACGAAATGGAACGAAAATGTTTGCTAATTAGAAAAAAATACTTTCGTCTACGTGTTCATGTTAGTGTTCAGTTCCACATTTTTCGTTCGGTTTCATGCTTCCCAACACATTTAGGACCGACTGAGCATACGGCAATCAAGTCCTTTCTCACTTCTCACAGACTCTACCTCACGGTTATGTGGGTTTCGAGTTTTAGGAGACGAAACTGAACGAAAATGTTTGCTAATCACACACACACACACACACACACACAAAATACTTCTGCTCGTGTGAGCATTCAGTTTCACATTCTTCGTTCTTCTTCCTGATAGTCTTATGTTTGTCGGATTACTTCTGGGAGGTAAACGTTTCATACCAAATCTGTTTCCCCCGTCGTTTTAAGTTGTATGCTGTTGTCAACTTGTTTGACACATCAGGGTTACGGCAAAATTAGGGCCTGTCCTAACCTAAGTGATTAAACTTGACCTAACCTAGCGTAACTATACCTTATAATTTAACCTAACCTAACGTAGCATCCAGTTGGGAAGTTGGGAGATGAAAATCACCTTTGAGTACATCAAGACAATCATGTTATGGCTTAAGGAACGTGATGATAAAAAGTGGGAAATTTTTCAGCAGGAAAAGGTAATTTACCACCCTGAAAATAGTCAGAAAAATACAGAAAACAAACTGGAGGAATATGAACTGAATTGGTAAGGTTCTTCCACTGCTTTAAGCGTACAAATACCAAAGTGGCAAAAAAAAAAACATAGCATAAAAGAAAGCACCATCATAACGATTTGGAAGGACCGGGAGAAGATAAAGATCGTGCGTAGGAAGTGATGCAGTCCTGGCAGTTGTGAAGGTTTATATGTCATCCTGAAACTGACTGAGAAGCTTATAGGGCATTATGTGGAGTGTCAGAGAAAGCAAACTCTCACTTTTACCCCTTTTTACCATCTTACCCCACGTATTTACCTCCACCTATACGCACCATCAGGTAAAACACTGAAAGAGATATAACTGTTGTAATTAAAAACATCAGTGGTATTAAAAATGGCATTAACAAAAATAGAAGTTGGACTGGGTCAACACCACCTCCACTGAGTACCCTTTTGTTGATACGTAGCTCCACGTATTTTACTCCTGCCCCCCAACCCCAAAGTTGTTGTCAAAGTTTCGTCTTCTCGTATCATGTGGCCTTTGGGAGAGACGTTAGGCTGTATAGTTAGACTAAAATTTACGGGTCTGGCTGCTTTAGGGAACAAAATGGAGCGAAAATGTTTGCAAACCAGAAAAAAGGTACTCTTTCATCCATGTGTTCTCCTGAGTTAGCGTTCCGTTTCACATTCTTCGTTCGGTATCGCTCTTCCCAACACATTTCGAACTAATTGAGCAGTTTAGCCATATGTTTAGTTTATCAGAAATGCGTTGGGAAACGCGATATCAAACGAAAAATGTGAAACTGAACGCTAACCCACGAGAACACACAGTGAAAGTAATTTTTTCTTGTTAGCACAAATTTTCGTTCTATTTCGTACTCTAAAACTGCCAGACCCATAAATTTTTGTCTAACCATATGGCCTAAGGTCTCTCCTGAAAGCCACATGATATGAGAGAAGGCAAAACTTTGACAACAACATTAGGGTTAGGGGATGGAAGGAAAATACCGGGGAGTTATGTATCAACAAAAGGGTACCCATCCCAACTTCTATTCTTGTTAATGCTATTTTTAATACCATTGATGTTTTTAATTACAACAGTTATATCTCTTTCAATGTTTTACCTGATGGTGGGTGCAAATGGGGGTAATTTACGTGGGGTTAGGTGGTAAGAAGGGGTAAAAGTGAGAGTTCTGGAAAGTTGCCAGAACACATTGTACCATTATACATTTAAACATATTGTCTGAGTGACGCGGATTTGGGTACCACGGTCCTTGTTCAGTCGCTATTGCCCGCGGTACTCAAGGTTTGAGTGTAATTGTAAAAATAATGTACAGTAAAAGTCCTATTATTTGGCAGGTGATTATTCGGTAGATCCGATATTTCGGCAGATTTGAGAAATAGTCCCATTTACAAAAGTCTGATTGTTCGGTAGATGTCCAGAATCATCTCGGCAGTCCAGGAAGTGTTATCTGTGACTCGTAGGCCTACTGTTTCATTACACTTGTATATGTTCATTAGTTTTTACATTTTTCAGATTCAGGTATAGTACTGTATTGATTACAGTATCGTATAGTACAGTACCCCCCCCCCCATTAGCAATGGTTATGTTCCAAGCCCGCTCGCTAATTCTTGAACCACTGATCCTGTAATGCATTACCCATAAATAAACGTTGCGTGTTAAATCTGTTTCTTCGTTGTTTATAGCTGTATGGCTGTGACAGCTCTTGTACTTTGATTCCTCAGCATAATGGTGGAAGGGACTGTCCTAATTGTTTGATTAAACCTAACCTAACCGAATTTAACTGTACCTAATAATTTAACCAAACCTAACCTAACCTAAAGTTGGAAAAATACATAAAATAAACTTGGGGAATATGAATTGTTAAGGTCTTTCTGATGAAAGTTTAACGTACATTTAGTGCTCATTCTTTTGTTCGTTTTTGTGTTTATATGTGGAAGAGAGAGTATTAATGCAAACAGTAATGTATTCCATTAACCCCTTACTAACCCCTGGCATTCAACAACCCTTTACAGTACCGGTGTCAGTGATGTGGAGTTAGTTTGAGCAATAAAAAAACGTGAACAATTATGTAAAGGGAATGAAAGTCACTGGTATGTTTACACGACTCTACACTACAATTCCAAGCAGTCAGGCGGTCGCTTAATCTTGGATGTTTTCACCCATTTGGTAAATGCAACGAAACTTTATCAGTTCTTCTGTGACTCATAGCGAATCATAACATGAGTTCAGGAAGCTAAATAACGCATTGCTAGGTGCGCCAGACAGTTATCTTCACATCTTTATGAAAAATAAATTGATATCAGAAGAATGGAAGAAACTTACTCTATGTACTTATAGATGGATTAAATTTCTTCCATTTAATTTTCTTAAAGGTGTGAAGAGAATCGTCTGGCGCACCTAGTCATGTGTTTTTTAGCTTCCTAAACCATGCTATGATTCACTATGATTCATGGAAGAATTGATAAAGTTACGGTGCATTTACCAAATGGGCGAAAACATCTGAGATTAAGCGACCACCTGACTGCTTGAAATGGTAACGTAGAGTCATGTAAACATACCAGTGACCTTCGTTCCCTTCCCATAATTGATCACAGTTTTTTATAGCTCACACTAACATGACATCACTGATACCAGTACTGTAAAGGGTTGTTCAATGCAGGAGGTTATTAAGGGGTTAATGGAATACATTATTGTTTGCATCAATACTCTCCCTTTCACGTATACACACAAAAACGAACAAAAGAATGAGCGCTAAATGTACGTTTAACTTTCATCAGAAAGACCTTACCAATTCATATGCCTCTAGTTTATGTATTTTTTTGACTATTTTGTGTTTGGAGAGAGTACTGTATACAGTACTCATTCCAGACTCATTTGTAATAATATAAGTAGTGATGACAATGTGAAAGGGGAAATAGTAGGGGAGATAGATAGGAATAATAGATTGTTGGTGGAGAAGAGAGAGAAATTGAGGAGATGGAAGGAGCACTTTGAGGATTTGTTGAATGAAGCGAGTGAGAGCAGTGTGAGTATAAGTGGTTGGGGAATGGCTGGGAGAAGAAGAGATGAGAGGAGGGAGGAAGAGATCAGTAGGGCGGAAGTAGCGGAAGCAGTGAAGAAGATCAAGTTGGGAAAGGCCCCAGGAATTGATGGAGTGTGTGGTGAAATGCTGAGGTATGGGGGTGAGATTGTTGTGGAGTGGATATGGAGGTTGTGTAGATTGGCTTGGGAAGAGGGAAGGGTTCCAGAGGACTGGAAATCAGGTATAATTGTTCATTTATACAAAGGAAAAGGGGAGAGAGAAGTATGTGGTAACCATAAGGGTATTTGCCTTCTTAGTGTGACTGGTAAAATATATGGTAGAATACTCATTGATAGAGTTAGGCATATGACAGAGGAGCTAGTTGGAGAAGAACAAAGGGGATTTAGGAAGGGAAAAGGGTGTGTAGATCATATATTTGTTCTAAGATGTTTAGTGGAGAAGTATCTAGAGAAAGGAAAGAAAGTGTATGCTGCCTTCATGGACTTGGAGAAAGCTTATGACAGAATAGATAGGCAAGGTATGTGGAAGGTATTAAGAATATATGGAGTGGAGGGGAAATTGTTGAGTGCTGTGAAGAGTATGTACAAAGGAGCTAGGGCTACGGTGTGAGTGGATGGTGAGCTGAGTGAGTTCTTTTATCTCAATGTGGGACTGAAACAGGGTTGTGTGATGTCTCCATGGCTGTTTAATGTATACATGGGTGGGGTTGTAAAGGAGGTGCAAGGTAGGGCAGTGGATTTGGTGGTGGCTCTAATGAATGAGGGTGAGATTTGGAAGATTCCGGTGTTGCTGTTTGCTGATGATACAGTATTGTTGAGTGAAGATGAATGGGAGTTGCAAGGTTTGGTGAACGAATTTGGGACAGTGTGTAGGAGGAGGAAGCTGAAAGTTAATGTAAACTAAAGTAAAGTTATGGTGTTTGAGAGGAATGAAGTCACAGAACGTACAGTGAGGTTGGATGGTGAGGATATGGAGAATGTGAGTGCATTCAAGTACTTGGGTAGTGTGATGAGTAAGGATGGAAATTTGGGGGATGAAGTGCGTGAAAGGGTACAGCAGGGAAGGAAGGTTGTTGGTTCACTGAAAGCAGTGATGAGAAATAGGGAGGTGAGTAATGGAAGTTAAGAAGTCACTGCATGATAGTATTGTGATCCCTACCCTGACGTATTGAAGTGAGGCGTGGACCTTGCTAGAGGGGAACAAGTCAAGAGTGAGAGCAGTGGAAATGAGTTACTTGAGAGGAGCATGTGGAGTGACATGGAGGGACAGGTTGACGAATGAAGAAGTGAAGGAATGTTGTGGGGTGGATGTGGTTGAGAAGATTAGGAGAAATACACTGAGATGGTTTGGACATGTGGAGAGAATGGAGAATGAAAGACTGACTAAGAGGGCGTATGTAGGTGAGGTGGAGGGAGGGAGAGGGAGGGGTGGACCGAGGATGAGGTGGAGGGATGGAGTTGAGAGTTATATTAGGGAGGGGGGGGTGAGTTGGGGGGAGGGTAGTCAAATGGTGGGTGACAGAGCGACTTGGAGGTGTTTTGTCTGTGGCCACCCTTTGCTGGGTTAGGGTGTCGGGCTATAGATAGATAGATAGATTTTGGCCATCCAGGAAGTGTTGTCTGTGACTTGTATGCCTACTGTGTCATTACACTTGTACATGTTCACTAATTTATATATATTTCAGATTCAGGTGTAGTACTGCATTGATTACAGTATTGTACAGTATACAGTACTCTCTCCAAACACAGTTGTAATACCATAAGTGGTGATGACAGTGTTCACCAATACATTTAAAGTATTGAGTGAGTAGGTTTTTCAGTTATTTGGCAAATTCAGTTTCTCATCATCAGTCTGGTCATGTAGATGCTGACTAATAGGACTTTTACTGTACATGTTTGTCGAGCACCAGTGAATTCCCAGTGGAAGAACTGGCACTTTTGAGAAACCAAAGACCAGATTATTTTTATTATTATTATTATTATTATTATTATTATTTTTATTATCAGATTTGTGGTAGGTGGGAGCGCCCACCATCCACTCACTCGATGTAGTGCTGCTGTCGGGTGTCTGCCCTTTCCTCTCCTCCATCCATCTTTCCATCCACCCTCTTCTGTCTTTCTTCCCTTCATTCTTTCCTAGTCCTTCTGCTTAGGGATGACTTTACACTCCCACTTCTGTCTTTCTTTCCTTCATTCTTTCCTCTTCCTTCTGCCTGTGGGTGACTCTACACTGAGTGACAAGCCAAATGGTTTCCTGTACACTTGGAAACCATTTACTATGCTGGGTGGTACCCATATAACCAAATTTTGGCGCCTCGTGGTTTAGTAGGTAATTACGGCGCTCCAGTCGGATTGAGCCAGTGAAGGTTTATATCCAAGGGGCAGTTGGGGTTTATTGCTCACGTAATGCCACTCAGGGATGAGTGATGCTGGTCACTCTCATCTTAAATGTCAGGACCAACTTGCCTAGCCCCAGGCTCCTACGCTCCTCATGGGGCAGCGTATGATTGGATGATGGATGGATGGATGGATGGAATACACAGTACAGTGTTCTTCTATTCTAGCTGTTTTGAGATTATTTTATTCAACTTGGGTGAGATTCAGAATTGAGAGGTTACATATAGGCTTCAGAAACCCTTCTTGCTAGGATTATCTCCAAAGATGGTTAAAGTTGCCTGGTATCATTAAGAAATAATTTGACTTCTTACCATTGTATATGTTTTCCCATTTACTCAAGAGAGTTATATATTATGTATACTGCCTTAATTGTCACATGTTGTAACTCTGCTGCCCCCACACAGGTACGTTATTGGCTTTGACAGCGTAGATGATGAGAGCAAACCAGAGAACTTGGCATTAGACAAGGACACCCCTGCACCTCAGAACTGGACCGACACAGAGAACCCACCCTATGCATACTACATCTACTACATGTAAGACACATTGCTGACCAGTTGCTGTCTGCAATGGTGGTAAATGCTTACTGTATACCATGGTGAGGTTTTATGTACAGTATTATCTGTGAAAAATTATTTATCATCAGGATTACTGTACTTTGTGCAGTGGCAATATTGTAACCAATGAGGTGTATCTAAGGTGTGCTGTTGCATAACGACTGACCACCTTTTTCCTGTTTGTTTGTGGTAGGTGTGGGCACTCCCCATCCACTCACTCAGTGCAGTGCTGCTTTGTCTGCCCTTTCCTCTCTTCCTTCTTTCCTTCCTCTTCTGTCTTTCTTTCCTTCATTCTTTCCTCATCCTTCTGCCTATGGTTGACTCTACATAGAGTGACAAGCCACATGGTTTCCTGTACACCAGGAAATCATTTACTACACTGGGTAGTAACCATATAACCAAATTATGGCGCCTGGTGGTTTAGTGGGTGAGTAAGGTGCTCCAGTCGAATTGAACCGGTGCAGGTTTATATCCAGGGGGTGGTTAGGGTTTATTGCTCACATAATGCCATTAAGGGATGAGTGAGGCTGGTCACTGTCATCTTAAATGTCAGGACCAACTTGCCTAGCCCCGGGCTCCTACGCTTCTCATGGGGTGACATAGGATTGGATGATGGATGGATGGATGTGGGTATTAGCAATTGATTAGATATTAGTATTAGCACCTATCCCCACCCTTATATGTAAGAGGTAGGGTGTACACTGTTCATATGCCTAGTGTCCACAAGTGAAATCAACGGGGGAGGGTGCTGCTTAACATGAAGCAGTTTTTCTTTGTTTTCTTTTCTTCTTTTTTCCATCTTGTCAATATCCTTTCTTACTGGTTTCTGTTAAAATCAACAAGCTCAGTTGGCAAAACATGGCTGATAAGACTCATTTAGGATGCAGAAAATCTCTTGCAAAATCATCCAAGGCACTGAGCTTTTGACATTGCAGTAAATGGCATCACGTCACATGTGAATCCG
The DNA here is from genome assembly GCF_032717465.1 of Coenobita brevimanus. Classification (NCBI taxonomy): domain Eukaryota; kingdom Metazoa; phylum Arthropoda; class Malacostraca; order Decapoda; family Coenobitidae; genus Coenobita; species Coenobita brevimanus. Next base: position 30,079,029 of record NC_137024.1, read on the forward strand.
ATGGTACTGTGGTAGCTGCAGTATGGGGACTACCAGAGCAGGTATGGAAAGGTGAGATTGCAAATAGGGGTTAGGTGCTTTTGAATGGAGCTCTTGGCAGTTTTATGGTAGATATATTTTCAAGGTTGAAAGTGGAAGGTAAGATTTATGTTACTGAGGCAACTCGCCATGAACCCTTGATATCATTTGGAGGCATCTTGAAACAAGAACTGAAGGAGCTGCAGAAGGAAAGAGATGATCCCATCACCAATCTGATTCCTGACAGGACAGAACCTAGCCAGCTAATATTGGTGATGAAACAAAAGGATTGCACTGAGAATGATAAGTCTAGGTTATCTGGAGGCATGGAGAGGGCACTGAAGTCTATTCTAGTTAATAGCTGTAAGGAAATAAGATCAGGGGCTCTTATTTTTAAGCTGTCCACAGAGAGGTAAGCAGGTGCTAGCACACATTGAAATCATGTTTTGGTTTTGATGCTATTTGCCAAGTATCTGAGTCAAAGAAAATACTGCCAGAGATGACCATAATAGGCCTTTTTCTTTCTCTGGATGACGCTGACATCATTCCAAGGATTTTAGATAAGAACAACAAAATGGAGATGCTTGTAGAAAATGGTTGTATTCTCAGCCGTCTCTCTAAAAGAATTAAGAATGATACTGTAAATGTCATCATAAATTAAGATGTCTCCTGAAGTGCACTGCATTGTAGAATGGAGCAAAGTGCACTCCACTGTAGAACAGAGCAAAGTCCACTCCATTGGAGAACAGAGCAAAGTGCACTCCACTGTAGAACAGAGCAGTTTTATCTGTTTAGGTCTTGCAAGATACTGTGCCTTTGACAGGTTTTGAGTCATGCAGTGTCACCACTGTCAGGGTCTTGGTCACACATCTGAGAATTGTACTAGAACCCAGATGTGTTTTTTGTGTTAAAGCCCATAAAGACTGTGATAACAAAGACTCCCCCAAATGCATAAACTTCTCTTCTGTAGGGCGTTGAGATACTGCTGTTGATTCTCGGTCAGATTTTTTTTTTCTTTTTTTCTCTCCATCTGTTAGCCCCAGGAATTAATCGAGTGTGTGGTGAAATGCTGAAGCATGGGGGAGAGATAGTAGTAGAGTGGATGTGGAAGATGTGCAAATTGGCCTGGGAGGAAGGTAGAGTCCCGGAGGATTGGAAGTCAGGTATAATTATTCTCCTGTACAAAGGACTGTAAGAAAATGTTCTGGAGAGAAGTGAAAAGAGTAAGACAGGGTGGAAGTGAAGTTAGCAGGGGAGTGAAAGATAAAAATGGTAGATTACTAGTGGAGAAGGGAGAATGGAGAGAACACTTTAAGGACTTGTTGAACGTAGAGGATGGAAGTAATGCGAGTATAAGTGGCTGGGGAATGGCTGGGAGAAGGAGGGAGGTGAGATGACAGGAAGAAATCAGTAGGATAGAAGTTGTGGAAGCAATGAAGAAAGTTAAATCGGGGAAAGCCCCAGGAATTGATGGAGTGTGTGGTGAAATGCTGAAGCATGGGGGAGAGATAGTAGTAGAATGGATGTGGAAGATGTGCAGATTGGCCTGGGAGGAAGGTAGAGTCCTGGAGGATTGGAAGTCAGGTATAATTATTCCCTTGTACAAAGGAAAAGGGGAAAAAGAAGTGTGTGGTAATCATAGGGGCATTTGTCTTCTTAGTATAATAGGAAAAGTATATGGTAGGATACTTATAGACAGAGTTAGAGAAAGAACAGAGAAATTAGTTGGAGAAGAACAGGGAGGCTTTAGGAAGGGAAGAGGTTGTGTAGATCAGATATTCATTCTTAGATCTTTAGTGGAAAAGTTTCTAGAGAAGGGAAAGAAGTTGTATGCGGCTTTCATGGATTTGGAGAAAGCATATGACAGGGTGGATAGACAAGGATTGTGGAAAGTGTTAAGAATATATGGAGTAGATGGGAAGTTGTTGAATGCTGTGAAGAGTATGTACGATGGTGCGAAGGCTGCAGTGTGTGTGGATGGTGAACTAAGTGAATTTTTCTCTTTGAAAGTTGGTTTGAAACAGGGATGTGTCATGTCTCCACGGTTGTTCAATCTGTACATGGATGGGGTAATAAAAGAGGTACAAGGTAGGGTAGTGGATGTTGGAGTGGCCCTGGTGAGAGAGGATAGTGTTTGGAAACTCCCTGTACTGTTGTTTGCAGATGATACTGTGTTGTTGAGTGAAGACGAAGGGGAGCTGCAAGGCTTGGTGGATTAGTTTGAGAGAGTGTGTAAGAAACGGAATCTAAAGGTGAATGTAGGGAAGAGTAAAGTGATGGTCTTTGAGAGAGGTGAAGTTAGTGAATGTACTGCGAGGTTGGATGGTGAGGAATTGGAAAATGTGAGTACGTTTAAGTACTTGGGTAGTGTGATGAGTAAGGATGGAGGTTTGGAGGGTGAAGTGCTTGAAAGGGTACAGCAGGGAAGAAAGGTTGCTGGTTCTTTGAAATCAGTGATAAGAATCAGGGAAGTGAGCATGGAAGTGAAAAAGTTACTACATGACAGTATTGTGATACCAACTCTAACGTACAGAAGTGAAGCTTGGACATTGTTGGAAGGACACAAGTCAAGAGTGAGAACAGTGGAAATGAGTTATTTAAGAGGAGCCTGTGGAGTCACGTGGAGAGACAGGCTGACGAATGAGGATATAAAGGAGCGTTGTGGTGTGGATGTGGATGTGATGGGAGGCGTTATGAGGAACACACTGAGGCGGTTTGGCCATGTGGAGAGGATGGAGGGTGAAAGACTGACGAAGAGAGTGTATGTGAGCGAGGTGGAGGGGGGAAGAGGGAGGGGAAGGCCGAGGATGAGATGGAGGGATGGGGTGGAGGGGTATATGAGAGAGGGGGGTGTGAGTTGGGAGCAGGGCAGTGAAATGGCGGGGGACAGGGCAACTTGGAAGCGATTTGTTTGTGGCCACCCCAAACGGGATTGAGGCGTCTGGCAATAGATAGATAGATAGACAAAGGAAAAGGGGAAAAAGAAGTGTGTGGTAATCATAGGGGCATTTGTCTTCTTAGTGTAAAAGGAAAAGTATATGGTAGGATGACAGAGTTAGGGAAATAACAGAGGACTTAGTTGGAGAAAAACAGGGAGGTTTTAGGCAGTGAAGAGATTGTGTAGATCAGATATTCATTATTAAATCTTTAGTGGAATAGTTTCTAGAGAAGGGAAGGAAGTTGTAAGCGGCCTTCATGGATTTGGAGAAAGAATATGACAGGATGGATAGACAAGGATTTGTGGAAAGTATTAAGAATATATGGAGTAGATGGGAAGTTGTTGAATGCTGTGAAGTTTATTTATGAGGGTGCTAAGCTGCAGCGCATGTAGATAGTGAACTGAGTGAATTTTTCTATTTGAATGTTGGATTGAAACAAGGATGTGTCATGTCTCCATGGTTGTTCAATCTGTATATGGATGGGGTTATAAATGAGATACAAGGTAAGCCAGTGGATGTTGGAGTGGCCCTAATGAGAGAGGGCAGTGTTTGGAAACTCCCTGTGCTGTTGTTTGCAGATGATAGTGTGCTGTTAAGTGAAGACGAAGGGGAGCTATGAGGCTTGGTGGATGAGTTTGGGAGAGTGTGTATGAAACGGAATCTAAAGGTGAATGTAGGGAAGAGTAAAATTGAGGTCTTTGAGAGAAGTGAAGTTAGTGAGTGTACAGTGAGGTTGGATGATGAGGAAATGGAAAATGTGAGTGCATTTAAGTAATTGAGTAGTGTGATGAGTAAGGATGGAAGTTTAGAGGGTGAGGTGCTTGAAAGGGTGCAGCAGGGAAGAAAGGTTGCTGGTTCCTTGAAAGCAGTGATAAGAAACAGGGAAGTGAGCATGGAAGTGAAAAATTACTACATGACATTATTGTGGTACCAGCTTCTATGTATGTACGTGAAGTTTGGACCTTGTTGGAGGGACAGAAGCCAAGAGTGAAAGTAGTGGGAATGAGTTATTTGAGAGGAGCATGTGGAGTGACATGGAGAGACAGACTGACAGATGGAAATGTGAAGGAGTGTTGTGGTGTGGTTGTGAATGTGATAGGAAGTGTTTGGAGAAACACATTGAGGTGGTTTTGCCATGTGGAGAGGATGAAGAGTGAGAGACTGATGAGGAGAGTGTATGTGAGTGAAGTATGGGAGAGGGAGGGGGAGACCAAGGATGAGGTGGAAGGACGGAGTGGAGAGGTATATGAGAGAGGGGGGGGGGTGTAAGCTGGGAGCAGGGCAGTGAAATGGCTGGGGACAGGGCGACATAGAGGCAATTTGTTTGTGGCCACCCCTTACGGGATTAAGGCATCTGGCAATAGATAGATGTTAGAGATTGTCCTTGTGACTTTCCACAGGAACTGATTAAATAGGAACACCAATTTTGTCCACTAGAAATACTGACAACTCCCTCCTGCAGTCAGTTAAAACTCATCTATACATCATTTGATTTGAAACAAGCTAGAGAATATTAATGAACTTTCAAATCAGCATGAACACGTCACTTTGTGTTTTACTGAATCTTGTGTGCCTGGCTCTGATATAAGTATTGTTCCAAGTGCCTAGTCCAAGACACATTCTGTAAGTGTTCCCAGGCCCATTGCCAGCCATTCAGGTGGAGCTGTACCACCCATCTATTCCATGGCACTCACGAATGTTTCTAACGTAAATTCTGACTTTTTCACTTCTTTGTTTGTATTTATGAAAATATTAATAAATTTTCATCAGCAAATTTTTAGAACTGCAAATGTTTATCAACCAGATCGTCCTGGCATGGATCAATGCTTTTTAGAGGAATCTGGCTTGTTTCTAGAAGCATTTCTACTTAAACTTTGGTGGACCTATTGTTTGTGGTGAGTACAATATTGGATTAACAACTCTCAGTTGAAACCCTTTTCTGCAGAATTCGTTGAACTGATTGACCAAAATACTTTTTTGGTCATATGTATCAGGCGACTCATATCTCTGGCCATGTCCTCAACTTGATCTTATCCCTTGCTGGTTGCAGTCACATATTGGATGTTGAGGTTCATTCAGTTGATCCCATCATCTCTGACCACACTTTGATTATTTTCAGGTTTGAAATCCCCCAAATCACCTCCTTATAAAAAGATCAAATTTAGAAATTATGGACCATCATGTGTTGTGAAATTGATCAGTATTTAAGCAGCACTAATTTTCTTATCTTACTTCCGGTGATTTGGAAAAATACATGCATAATAATGAGCTTGGATCTGTCTTTGACCATCATTGTCCTGAAGTAGTAAAGACAATGATTGTACATGATAATTCTCTGTAGTGTGGTCCATCTATCAGTTCTTTGTGTAGACAACATAGGAAAGTAAAACGTGCATGGCACTTCCCTCAGACTGAGCAGAATTATTTGCATTTTATGTTAGCAGGAAGGGCTGTCGTCCATACTGTTAAACCCCCCAAAGCAAAGTACTATCAAGTTATCAAGATAAAATTGACTTAAGTGGCAGCAGTAAGAGAAAAGAGGTTGCAGGTTTTAATAATCAGATCAGTCAGAGGAGTAGAACTGATAAACCCTGATGCCCAACTGGCACTGGATTTTGTTTCATTCTTAACAACCAAGATATTTCACATATGAAATGAATTACACAATGATTCTTTCAGTGAGGAATTCTCAGTTGAATTCCAGTCATAGTGCTCAAGAGGCCATGTGTATTCATCCATTAGATGTAAACCAAATATAATGTTATATCAGAGAGCTTCTATCTATCTATCTATTGCCAGATGCCTCAATCCCGTTTGGGGTGGCCACAAACAAATCGCCTCCAAGTCGCCCTGTCCCCCGCCATTTCACTGCCCTGCTCCCAACTCACACCCCCCTCTCTCATATACCTCTCCACCCCATCCCTCCATCTCATCCTCGGCCTCCCCCTCCCTCTTCCCCCCTCCACCTCACTCACATACACTCTCTTCGTCAGTCTTTCACCCTCCATCCTCTCCACATGGCCAAACCACCTCAGTGTGTTTATATAACGCTTCCTATCACATCCACATCCACACCACAACACTGCTTTAGATCCTCATTTGTCAGCCTGTCTCTCCATGTGACTCCACAGGCTCCTCTTAAATAACTCATTTCCACTGCTCTCACTCTTGACTTGTGTCCTTCCAACAACGTCCAAGCTTCACTTCCGTACGTTAGAGTTGGTATCACAATACTGTCATGTAGTAACTTTTTCACTTCCATGCTCACTTCCCTGTTTCTTATCACTGCATTCAAAGAACCTACCCCTGGGGGTAGGGGGGGTTTTCAAGAATACTCCCCCACTATCCCTGCTTGTCGTAAAAGGCGACTAAAGGGTTGGCGGAGGGTTAGTGCCCCTCCCCGGAAATCAACTAACTAAAAAAACAAACAATCAGAGAGCTTAATAAAACATATTGCCCACTTCATCCATTCATTGTATTAGTTGCCAGATGTGTATGAACACACAGCAGACTTTATTTGTAATATACAGTGCAGCCTCAAAAATTCAAACATCTAAAGTTTGAATACCATGGTTTATGGGATCTGTCATTTTTATTTCCCAGACTTTGCTCACAAATAACCGCAAATTCTAGCATCCGAAATTGACAACTACACCTGATAGCCTTACCATAAAACGTGTGGTCACTGATAATAAGTTTCCTTTCCTCCTTGTGGTCGTTTCATTTTTAAAGGCTCCAACGTGCTTGCATGTGCCGGCCTTGGTCACCTAATGGCGGCTCTCCACGCTGCACGATCCATTGCAGCCTCCCTGTTCAGTCCTTTAACCCTAAGGTCACACTTAATGACCTCGTCCCATGTCTTTCTCGGTCTACCCCTCATAACCCCACCCCCAATATTAACACTTCTCACCTTCCTCACCCAATTATCATCCCCCATCCTCTCCACATGTCCAAACCACCTCAATCTACCTCTCCTCATCACAACACCAATACACTCCAGTCCCATCCTACCTCTCAACTCTTCCATTGTAAACCCAGCCCCTCCAGGCCTTGGACGCAGGGACGCACTGCACATCCACCTAACCATTGTCATTTCTGTACGTCTGAGCTGGCGAATGTCTTCCTCCTTCACTGCCCAGGTCTCACTGCCATACAGCATTACACTCCTAACACATGCTGCATACAAAGACCCCTTAGCACGTAGGGAGAGCCCTCTCAATGTCAGGAGAGGCAAGAGCTCCCTGAACTTCTTCCAACCACTTCTCACCCTAGCCACAGAGCTAGCTCCAGCACCACCTCCAGCACACAACATGTCTCCCAAATAACAAAACTCTTCCACACACTCAAGAGATTCACCAGCAAGTTCAATCCTTTCACGTCTGACAATCTCCACCTGCTCACCCCGGCACGCCGTACACATAAAATCAGCATTATCTCGCAGTCTACCTCTGATACCACTACATCTCTTATGCACCCATTTATCACACACACCGCACAAGATGGAATTACTTCCCACGCCCTTGTATTCAGTAAAAAAATTATTCAGATTTCACTTACTTGTGTCCTCAGAAAGTGTCCTAGCGTTATCGATTGGTGCAGCACTGTACTGTGAAAAAAGTACGCAACATAGCAATCCAGTCACAAGTACTTTGTGTGTGTGCATGTGTTGTGAGATGATTGTGGTAATGGAAACACAACCATGTGAGACATGAAAATGTGAAAGTACACAGAAATATTGAACAGACTGAAACTAGATTAAATGACTATCTGTGCCCAGGTTCTCAGTGATAATGATAGTGTTAGGAACACGACAATATACGACATTACAAAGCAATGTGGTAAGATTTTGAAGATCTTTACCTGGTGAAATTATGGTAAATATCTCATAACCATGGAACACCTCTTGCCAGATGCCATTAACCAATGAATTTTACTCGTAATATAAGCATGAGTGTTAATAAGACAGCAATCTCCTAAAATATTTCTTCCAGATCATTTTAAGTCACGTAAAGCAGTTTGCAACTGTGTTTGAGTAAATTACCATGTAATTCCTCAGTGAATATAAACCTCTGGCATCCTTTTCCACTCATTTCATACACATGCATGTACACACACACACAGTGCATCACCATATGAGATTCCAATATTTCTGCAAGTTTACTGTAATGCAGACATATAAGTGTGTATTACCATAAAATACATCAGAAATAAAATAAACTATGTATTCTGTGGGTAAGCAATGCACAGTATGTGAAGAAAAGTGTAGCATCACACTGCATCAGTCAGGCTGTATTATATAAACAATCAGCTGATCACCCGCCATGCAATGCAAGGTGGTGGTGAAAGATTCATGTAGTACTGTAATTCTTTTATGTAAAGAAATGAACACAGAATTATATTCCCTTACAATTTAGTGATGGATATTAAATATGAATACAGCTGCAAAGTATTTTAGAACAGAAGGGCATACAGAAGATGAGGAAATAGAAATGTGTACAAGAAAAATACTTCATGGTTAGTAACGAATATTTTCTCTATCTATTGCCAGACGCCTCAATCCCGTTTGGGGTGGCCACAAACAAATCGCCTCCAAGTCGCCCTGTCCCCCGTCATTTCACTCCCCTGCTCCCAACTCACACCCCCCTCTCTCATATACCTTTCCACCCCATCCCTCCATCTCATCCTCGGCCTCCCCCTCCCTCTTTCCCCCTCCACCTCACTCACATACACTCTCTTCGTCAGTCTTTCACCCTCCATCCTCTCCACATGGCCAAACCACCTCAGTGTGTTCCTCATAACGCTTCCTATCACATCCACATCAACACCACAACGCTTCTTCACATCCTCATTCGTCAGCCTGTCTCTCCACGTGACTCCACAGGCTCCTCTTAAATAACTCATTTCCACTGCTCTCACTCTTGACTTGTGTCCTTCCAACAACGTCCAAGCTTCACTTCCGTACGTTAGAGTTGGTATCACAATACTGTCATGTAGTAACTTTTTCACTTCCATGCTCACTTCCTTGTTTCTTATCACTGCTTTCAAAGAACCAGCAACCTTTCTTCCCTGCTGTACCCTTTCAAGCACTTCACCCTCCAAACCTCCATCCTTACTCATCACACTACCCAAGTACTTAAACGTACTGACATTTTCCAATTCCTCACCATCCAACCTTGCTGTACATTCACTGACTTCACCTCTCTCAAAGACCATCACTTTACTCTTCCCTACATTCACCTTTAGATTCCATTTCTTACACACTCTCTCAAACTCATCCACCAAGCCTTGCAGCTCCCTTTCGTCTTCACTCAACAACACAGTATCATCTGCAAACAACAATACAGGGAGTTTCCAAACACTATCCTCTCTCACCAGGGCCACTCCAACATCCACAACCCTACCTTGTACCTCTTTTATTACCCCATCCATGTACAGATTGAACAAGCATGGAGACATGACACATCCCTGTTTCAAACCAACTTTCAAAGAGAAAAATTCACTTAGTTCACCATCCACACGCACTGCAGCCTTCGCACCATCGTACATACTCTTCACAGCATTCAACAACTTCCCATCTACTCCATATATTCTTAACACTTTCCACAATCCTTGTCTATCCACCCTGTCATATGCTTTCTCCAAATCCATGAAAGCCACATACAACTTCTTTCCCTTCTCTAGAAACTTTTCCACTAAAGATCTGAGAATGAATATCTGATCTACACAACCTCTTCCCTTCCTAAAGCCTCCCTGTTCTTCTCCAACTAATTTCTCTGTTCTTTCTCTAACTCTGTCAATAAGTATCCTACCATACACTTTTCCTATTATACTAAGAAGACAAATGCCCCTATGATTACCACACACTTCTTTTTCCCATTTTCCTTTGTACAAGGGAAAAATTATACCTGACTTCCAATCCTCCGGGACTCTACCTTCCTCCCAGGCCAATCTGCACATCTTCCACATCCATTCTACTACTATCTCTCCCCCATGCTTCAGCATTTCACCACACACTCTATCAATTCCTGGGGCTTTCCCCGATTTAACTTTCTTCATTGCTTCCACAACTTCTATCCTACTGATTTCTTCCTGTCTTCTCACCTCCCTCCTTCTCCCAGCCATTCCCCAGCCACTTATACTCGCATTACTTCCATCCTCTACGTTCAACCATTCCTTAAAGTGTTCTCTCCATCTGCTCACTTTTTCTCCCTTCTCCACTAGTAATCTACCATTTTTATCTTTCACTCCCCTGCTAACTTCACTTCCACCCTGTCTTACTCTTTTCACCTCTTTCCAGAACATTTTCTTACAGTCCCTCCACTTTATACTCAAATTCCTTCAAAATTCCTCATCCATTCTCTTCTTACTCTCTCTTACTAATCTTTTCACCTCTCTCTTTCTTTCTACATATAACTCTCTCTTCCGCCTCTCAACTTCTTCCACGCCCCTATTTCTCATCCATTCATTGTATGCTTTCTTCTTTTGTGCCACAGCCTGTTTCACCTCTTCAGTCCACCTCGCTGTTCCTTGCACCCCCCTCCGTCTTCTCTTCCTTCTACACACCACATCACATGCTGCACATATTTCTTCTGTAAATATTCTACACACACCTTCCACGTCTCCCATCTGCTCCAATTCATATTTGCCCAATCGTTCCTCCACTTCTCTCTTATACTCTGCCTTTTTCTCATCCTCTTGTAACCTTTCCACTCTCCTTGCAACTACTCCTTCCTCTTGTCTTTCCCTTCTTCTATTCCTCCATCTTACTTGAACTTTAATTCTGGCCACCACCAAGTAGTGGTCAGAAACTCCACTCCCCCAACCTCTATAAACTCTTGCATCCATTACACATCTTCGCATCCTTTCATCCACACACACACATAATCAATCAAACGAATATTTTACTGATAATTATCATTGCCTTGCATTAATAAAGATAAAAGAAAAACTGCCAGTGTTATAAACACGCTGGAAAACAGGATGCCTGATGCAAGCTAGTTAGTGCATACTGGAAAGCACGTGTCAAAACTGCAGGTATCTCTTGATTTACACGAGTTTGAATTATATCTATCTATCTATCTATCTATTGCCAGACGCCAAAATCCCGTAAGGGGTGGCCATTTGACTTTGAGTTATTTGTTTTATGGGGAGGGGCACTAACCCTCTACCAACCCAACTAACCCTCCACCAACCCAATTGAATTATACATTTTTGAAATAACACGATGTATAAAAATCTGACTTATTGTTTACAATACGCGTTTTTATTAAAATAACATGGTTTAAAACAAAACAAAACTCTCACCATAGGTAATTTCATTTTGCAGCAACCAGAGGTCTCACACTATCAGTCAGAACAGGAGACAGATTCGGACTTTTTGTGATGTGAACTGCCTGTGCCTTTCCTCTCTCTCTCTCTGTACAGTTTGTGTACATAATTTATGTGTAATTAATGGTGTGGAATTATAGTATAACTGTTTAATGTTTACCATTTAGTACTCTAGACAGTTCACAGAACCTAACTTCTTCATTTAACATGTATTAGTACAGGAAAATTATGTCTAATTTACACAAAATTCAAATTACACGACTTCTTATGGAGCATGATACTCGCGTAAATTGAGAGGTACCTGTACATCTAATCTGCAAGAATTAAGGTGAGGATAGCAAGATAAATATTTTTTCTAAAGTTTTAATTTTTCAGAGGTTCGAATAGTGTGTGGACACAAGCTCTTTGAATTTTCGAGGTTGTGCTGTAGTAATGAGATGCAGTCTGAGAAATGTTTGTTGCTCCAGCCCTACGTAGATGCCTGGTGTCAATGTTGGGAGTATGTTAAATTATCACCCTGTCTCCAACTTGTCATCCTTGTCCAGGATTATTGAGTGGGCTATATCAGATCAACTCACACCATTACTGGAAGAAAACACAGTTGTTCCTCCCGGTTTAGCTGGCATATTGGAAATATAATACCACTGAACTGAAACCACTAATGAATATTCATGAGGACCTGGTTCTGAACACCAGCAGCAACAGGATGTCCTTACTCTTGGTTCTGTTGGATCTGTCTGCTGTTTTTGACACAGTAGACCATCAACTACTGCCAAGTGACCTACATTTTTATGATGTCTCTGACAGTGCTTTTTTGCTCCTTAAGTTGTTTAACAGATCTCAGAAAGTACTGTACGGTACTATAGTTATGGACAGCACTTACTCATGCTCAATTCTCCAGCTGTTTGGAGTTCCTCAGGGATCAAATTTAGGTCCACTTAGTTCATATAAGTAGTCTATAGTCTCTACTTGTTACACATGATGTGTCCTGTCATTTTTATTTTGATGACACTCAGCTGTATGTTAAGTTGACAAATATTAATGATACCAAGAATAAACTGGAATCCCCAGTGAGTGATATGAAAATCTGGATGGCAGAGGAGACTAAGTTGAATGATGTTAAAACAGAAATCATCAGTATTTGAGGAAATAGGAGTGGTGATGCTGATAACGTCCTGACTATGATTGATGAGTCATAACTTCGTCTTGCTAGTTTTGTCCGAAACTTGGGTGTATATTTTATATCAATGCTAAATTTAAAAAAAAACATGTTAATCAAGTTCTCAGAGGATGTAATCTGCCTATCAGAAACCTGTTCAGTGTGATACATCTGCTGTATAGACATTGCCTCTTAACACTGGTCCATGCCATGGTCTTGTCCCCTGTCAGTTACTGTAATTCAGTATGGATTGACCAACAGAGTAATCTGTTAAACAAGGTTCAGTCTGTGTTGAGTAGAGTAGCAAGGGTTATCTCTGCCCCCCCCCACCCCCTCCAGAACCCCAACCATCGCATTGCATTCATTGTCGGTAAAGGTTAAAGTTGAATTTAAACTATCTCGTATTATTTTCAAGATTCTTGAACTTTGGTGAACCTGAATCTCTTGCTGAATTGTTAAAACTTCAGTCAGCACACCCAGGTGTGGTGATGAGAGGTGAAGACAATTACTTGCACCTCAGTAAGCTAGCAGCTGTTCATCACTGGATGTTCTCTGATTGGTCTTTCTCCTATACAGCTCCAAGGTTATATAATAAGTTGCCATTATTCATGAGATACTGATAATTGACTTCTGTTGAATCTCCTAAAAGGGCAGCTCAAAGCCTTTATTTTTTCAAGAAGATGGATGGTTAGAGGGTGGATAGATAAGGAATATGGAAAATATTATGAATATGTGGAGCAGATGGAAAGCTGTTGAATGTCGTGAAATAGCAGTCAGATAGATTATTTTCTGGTTAGGAGGGCCGATAGGAGGTTAGTGAGGGATGTTAAAGTTATAGGAAGTGAGGAGTGTGTGCAGCAGCACAAACTATTGATTTGTGATATGGTGCTTAAAGAACAAGTGATGAAAAAGAGGACTTATGTACCTAGGAGGAAAATATGGAAGCTGAAAAACCAAGTAGTAAGGGATGCCTTCTATAGCGCGTTGAGGAGAGTGGTGGCTGAACAGGGAGCTGTAGACAGAGGCGTTAATGAACAGTACAGAGCCCTCAAGAACAATTTCTTGAGAGTTACTGATGTAACATGCGGCTGGACAAGAGGACCACCAAGACATAAAGTAACTTGGTGGTGGGATGAGGGTGTAGAAGCTGCAATTAAGGAGAAAACAAGGCTTTTCCGGGAATGGAAGAAGGGTGGTAGCAAAGAGGAATATTTGGCTGCCAAGAGTAGGGCTAGGAGAGAGGTATACAGGGCAAAGTCTGAGTCACAGAGACAATTACTTGATGACCTAAATCATGGGGAAAGGAAAAATATATTTAGGGTGGCAGGTCAGGTGAAGAGGGATAATCAGGATATCATAGGTGAGCAGTGTGTGAAGAATGATGAAGGATGGGTAGTGGTGAACAGTGAGGATATTAAAGATGCATGGAGAGAGCATTATAACCGGTTGTTGAATGAGGAGTTTGACTGGGACAGGGAAGGTTTGGAGCCAGCAGATCCAGCGTCTGGCCCTTGGCCTTTGATTGATACTGCTACTGTGAGTGAGGCAATAGGCAGGATGAGGGTGGGGAAGGCAGCAGGTGTGTCTGGGTTGACTGCCGAATTGTTGAAGGCCTCAGGCGATATAGGGGTGAGTTTAGTCACTGACCTGATAAATAGGATTATTTATGAGTGTGTTGTCCCAGATGATTGGCTGAAGAGTGTAATTGTAAATGTGTATAAAGGGAAGGGTGATGCCCTGGAAAGAGGAAATTATAGAGGTATAAAGCTTTTAGATCAGATAATGAAGGTAATGGAGAGAGTTTTAGAAGGTATGATTAGAGAAAGAGTGAATATTGATGAGATGCAGTTTGGGTTTATGCCAGGTAGGGGGACCACTGATGCCATATTCATTGTTCGACAGCTTCAGGAAAAATATATTGGTAGAAGAAGGGATCTTTATTTTGTTTTTGTTGATTTGGAAAAGGCCTTTGACAGAGTCCCTAGAGAGGTGGTGAAGTGGGCAATGAGAAAGCTTGGCTTGGAGGAGTGGCTGGTTAGGGTGGTTATGGCCATGTATGTGGGTGCTGACACCCAGGTGAGAGTGAATGGAGATTTGAGTGATGAGTTTTCTGTGAATGTTGGTGTGCATCAGGGGTCAGTCTTGAGTCCCATGTTGTTTATCATGGTACTTGAAGCCCTTTCACGTGACTTTAGAAACGGACTCCCGTGGGAGTTGTTGTATGCTGATGATTTGGTATTGATTGCAGAGAATGAAAGGGAGGCGGAGGAAAGGTTTAGGATGTGGAGAGATGGTATGGGGCAAAAGGGTTTAAGGGTAAATGCAGATAAAACAAAAGTGATGATATCTAGGGTTGGTGGTGGTACTGTCAAAGACGAGGGAGAGTGGCCATGTGCAGTTTGCCACAAGGGCATGGGAAGTAATTCCATCTTGTGCGGTGTGTGTGATAAATGGGTGCATAAGAGATGTAGTGGTATCAGAGGTAGACTGCGAGATAATGCTGATTTTATGTGTACAGCGTGCCGGGGTGAGCAGGTGGAGATCGTCAGACGTGAAAGGATTGAACTTGCTGGTGAATCTCTTGAGTGTGTGGAAGAGTTTTGTTATTTGGGAGACATGTTGTGTGCTGGAGGTGGGGCTGGAGCTAGCTCTGTGGCTAGGGTGAGAAGTGGTTGGAAGAAGTTCAGGGAGCTCTTGCCTCTCCTGACATTGAGAGGGCTCTCCCTACGTGCTAAGGGGTCTTTGTATGCAGCATGTGTTAGGAGTGTAATGCTGTATGGCAGTGAGACCTGGGCAGTGAAGGAGGAAGACATTCGCCGGCTCAGACGTACAGAAATGACAATGATTAGGTGGATGTGCAGTGCATCTCTGCATCCAAGGCCTGGAGGGGCTGGGTTTACAATGGAAGAGTTGAGAGGTAGGATGGGACTGGAGTGTATTGGTGTTGTGATGAGGAGAGGTAGATTGAGGTGGTTTGGACATGTGGAGAGGATGGGGGATGATAATTGGGTGAGGAAGGTGAGAAGTGTTAATATTGGGGGTGGGGTTATGAGGGGTAGACCGAGAAAGACATGGGACGAGGTCATTAAGTGTGACCTTAGGGTTAAGGGACTGAATAGGGAGGCTGCAATGGATCGTGCAGCATGGAGAGCTGCCATTAGGTGACCAAGGCCGACACATGCAAGCATGTTGGAGCCTTTAAAAACGAAATGAAAACGAAAACAAAACGAGTTTGTATGAGGGCATTAGGGCTGCAGTGCATGCGGATGGTGAACTTAGTGAATTTTTATGTCAGAATGTTGGACTGAAACAGGAATGTGTCACATCTCCATGGTTGTTCAGTTTGTATATGGGTGGTGGCGACCATCATCCACTCACTTGATGTGGTGCTGCCTACATCTTCCTTATCCTTTATCATTCTTTTTCTTTGCCTGCCCTCCTCCCTTCCTAGATCTCCCATCTTTCCTGTCACTTCTTATTGCTCTTCTTTCCTTTACAGGTGGCTTTACATTGAGTGACAAGCCAAATGGTTTCCTGTAAGCCAAGAAACCATTTACAGTACAACGCTGGGTGGTAACCATATAACCAACCCATACGTGCTCCCTACTTGTCAACAAGTGGGTTGGTGGAGGGTTAGTGCCCCTTCCCATAAAACCAATAACTCAAAGTCAAATGGCCACCTCTTAAGAGATTATGGCGTCTGGCAATAGATAGATAGATATAAACGACCTGCAAGGTAGGGCAATGGAAGTTGGAGCGGCCCCAATGAGAGAGGGCAGCGTTTGGAAACTTACTATTCTGTTGCTTGCAGATGATACTGTATTCTTTAGTGAAGAAAAAGGGGACCTGCATAACGTAGTGAGAGTTTGGGAAAGTATGTAAGAATTGGAATGTAATGGTGAATGTAAGGAAAAGTAAAGTTGTGGTCTTTGAGAGAAAAAAATAACCAAGTGCACAGTGAGTCTGGATAGTGAGGAATTGAAAATGCCAGTGCATTTAAGTACATGGGTAATGTGATGAGTAAGGATGGAAGTTTGGAGAATGAAGTGCTTGAAAGGGTACAACAGAGAAGAAAGGTTGCTGGTTCATTGAAAACTGTGATAAGAAATAGGTAAGTGAGCATGGAAGTTAAAAAAAAAAAGTCTTTGATTCACAATATTACAAGCCCCACTCTAACTTATGGAAGTGAAACTTGGACCTTGTTGGAAGGACACAAGTCAAGTGTCAGAGAAGTGGAAATAAGTTATTTGAGAGGAGCATGTGGAGTTACACAGAGACAGACTGACTAATGAGAAAGTGAAGGAGCGATGTGGTGTGGATGTGGATGTGGATGTGACAGAAAGCATTTGGAGAAATACATTGAGGTGGCTTGGCCATGTTTTTGGTAGGTGGAGACACTCACCATCCACTCACTTAATGTAGTGCTGCTCTTGGGTGTCTGCCCTCTCCTCTTCTCCGTCCTTCTTTCCTTCCATCCTCTTCCGTCATTCTTTCCTTGTCCCTCTGCCTACGGGTTACTTTACACTCCCTCTTCTCTCATTGTTTCTTTCATTCTTTCTTCTTCCGTCTGCCTGTGGATGACTTTACGCTGAGTGACAAGCCAAATGGTTTCCTGTACACCAGGAAACCATTTACTAAGCTGGGTGGTAACCATATAACCAAATTTTGGTGCCCGGTGGTATAGTGGGTGATTATTGCGCTTCAATCAGATTGTGCCGGTGAAGACTTATATTCAAAGGGGTGGTTGGGGTTTATTGCTCATGTAATGCCTCTCAAGGATGAGTGAAGCTGGTCACACTCATCTTAAATGTCAGGACCAACTGCCTAGCCCCAGGATCCTACACTCCTTATGGGGCAACTTAGGCTTGGATGATGGATGGATAGATGGATGGCTTGGCCATGTGAAGAAGTTGGAGTGAGAGCCCAACTAGGAGAATGTGAGTGAGGTGGAGTGGGGGAGAGGGAGAGGGAGACCAAGGATAATATGGAGGGATGGAGTAGAGAGAGAGATATGAGAGAGAGGGGTGTAAGTTGAGAGGAAGGCATCAAAATGGCAGGGGACAGGGTGACATGGAGGCGATTTGTTTGTGGCCACCCCTTACGGAATTGAGGCGTCTGGCTGTAGATATATAGATAGACAGACTTATTTTCTGCTGATTAAGTCTGTATTGTACAGTCGGCCTAAGAGGTGATGGCAGAGTATCCAGAAGTTTTCGGTCATCTTCCCTATATCTTTACAAAGCGAAACCTGTTATGTAAAATTGTTACAGAAAAATAAGTAAATGCAAAAGTACTGTTATATTTCAGAATTGTAGGAATCAATTCGTTAATTATGATAATAGGAAATCCTAAACGGAACTAGTTGAAGTTTCAGAACTGTTGCTCAGGGACAGTCAGGAATAATTTGCGAAGTTCATATCTAATATGTTAACACACAATAATTTTTTAGTAGCATTAGACTAAAAAGAAATGCACTTTAATAATCAATTAAAATCTGTCATTACTATTTATAAAACAGTTCCCATCACAGTACTAAGGAATAATTTAAAGTCATTTATTTCTGTTTTTGTTGTCTCCATGGACGACGACAGAAAGCGGGAATGCGGCGTAAGTCAGTAGGCTGTTTTAAATGGTTCGATCAACATGCATGGAAGGAAACAAACTTTTATTCAAAGACGTGCAGTTATCACACTGCATTTGGTGAGTTTTTCATCAAGAAAAATCACTTGAAGTTTTAATATGAGCCTGAGGACTATCAATGAATGAAAAATAAGGAAAACCTTGAAAATATGCCGAGAGTCGGAGCACCTTGGATAATGACAAACTTGTGTCATGGCTTAGTATCCTCAGTGTCAAAACAACTGGCAAGAGAAATAAAATGCAAATGTTCATAAACAAGCCACTGAATTCAACACTTCCAGATCAGCATTTTCAGTTAAGCAGGATACAGATGTTTATTTTAAAAGAAGGATATTAGAGATAGTGCAAAAAGTATGTGCTTTTGCATTGCAAGAGTATAAGCTCATGCTTTCGTTCTCTTCATTGCCTATTGTATGAGAAAAGGGTAAAACCTGTCATATCTTCTTACAACTTAAAATAATTTTGCATCAGGTAGGAATAAAGTTGCTGTAAGCGAGGAGAAGATAAGAAATAAAAGGCAGAATGGTCTTGCTGCTACCGCAGGTATGGTATCATTACTAAGATAAACTTCATTGTTGCGGCATCCTTATTGTTGCTTCTTCACAGCAGTTGAAAATAAGGTGGTGTATTGCAGTCACAAGAGTTTTCCTTAACTGGTCTTCAAAACTAGAGCATTCTGTATTTGAAATCCTGGGAAGCAAATACATCAGGAAAAGGGGTTATGCTGCGTTCAGTGCGCGGAGTAATACATTACACATTCGTTCAAAACGGGAGACATATATCTCAGTGTCAACTTCTAATATATCACTACCTCATGGTATTCATTTTACGTAATTCTTAGCGTGATATATATTTATTTTGTGACGTAATGGAGGCACAGAAGTTTTACCAAAACATATTCACCAAGATTTCATTAAACGTATCAGTGCAGTGACCGAAGCAGCCTGAAACGCTGCCATCACTTCTTGGGGCGACTGTTCATGATTGATGTCACAAGTCTTGTAATTGTAAATGAGTGTCTAGTGCTAGTAAATTCTCTAGGAAGACTTGGTGCTTTTGAGAAAAAAAGACCAGATTATTGTTATTATTATCATTATTATTATTATTATTATTATTATTAATTATGGTAGGTGGGGGCGCTCACCATCCACTCACTCGATATAGTGCTGCTCTCGGGTGCCTGCCCATTCCTCTCATCCTTCCTTCTTACTGTACTTCCTCTTCTGTCTATCATTCTTAAATTCTTTCCTCTTCCTTCTGTCTGTGGTGACTCTACACTGAGTGACAAGCCACATAGTTTCCTGTACACCAGGAAACCATCTACAATGTTGCATGGTAACCATATAACCAAATTTTGGCGCCTTGTGGTTTAGTGAGTAGTAAAGGCACTACAATCAGGTTGGGCTGATGCAAGTTTATATCCTAGGGGTGGTTGGGGTTTATTGCTCATGTAATGCCACTCAGGGATGAGTGAGGCTGATCACTCTCATTTTAACCCTTCGTGGGCAAATGGGGTCCCTGCGGACTCCAGCATGTTTTTAAAATGTTGCCATTAAGCCATTTTTTACTTTCACGGCCCGGCCTCTCATGACTCATATTGTAGATAGTGATTTTATATCCTCATAAAAGTTGAGCAAAAAATCTCACACGATTAAGGAGTGACATTGCAATAAATGTCAGTGGGGTCCGCCAGGACCCCACCTGGCCTTTCGTTTGATTATTTTTTTTCATATATTTTTCTCAGATATTTCAGATTATAAACATTAGGACAATGTCAATACCAGTAGCAAAGTTCCGACGCTGATGATTATGAAGTGCTTGAACGATTGGACAGTGAAATTAGTGTGAGTACATTGAGTCTCCTGTGAGTGCTGATGATAATTCTGAAAATGCAAGTGGTGATAGTAATACAGAAGATGCTCATCAAGAGGATAAAACAAGAAATTGTTGTACCAAATTTGACCATTATAGGGATAGTTTTATTTTATGATCATGCTAATTTACTTTACCCATGAACTTGTTATTATTTTGAGAACCTATTCTACGAATACTGACAATCAGACATTCCAATAAGTGTAGAATCAGTACCTCCACACTCAAACTTTAATAAAATTGTGATAAAATGAAAATTTTTTGTTAAAATAATAATAATAAAAAAACAAAAGGGGACACTTGGTGGGTTGGTTCCACGTGCCGTGTCCTGGGCAAAATATGTACAGAGTTTATTAGATATAACTTTATGAATATGGCAGAAATACACCATTAAGGTTTGGGGTCCGCTGTGACCCCATCGGCCTTCTGTGTAACTTGGTAACCCCTGGCCCACGAAGGGTTAAATGTCAGGACCAACTTGCCTAGCCCTGGACTTCTATGCTTCTCATGGGGGAACACTGGATTAAATGATGGAAGATTATTCATTATGTAGCAGGTAGCTGTACAATATGCAGGTCAAGTAAGTTGATTATTAAGGATGCAGTGGTTCACTCATATGAAATTTTATCTGATGTCTGGATACAGTCCTGTATCATAAATTGATGTATTCATTGTATCTTAAATTGTTTTCTTAAGAATGGAAGGTAAAGTTCAGTATCTCAGATGTAGGATGCCTTCCACTAATGGAATCTCCCTTGGTGTCATCTTCTCTTATAGATATTGTTGTTCATTGCTTATGATATTAAGATTCAAAGGCATTAACAGTTTGTATTATTTTAGCAAAGGAAAAGATTCTGACATAGGGACTGGTGATGATGAAAAGTATTTAGAAGTACTATAGTGATATTGTCTTTTTTTAACTGTATTGCATATGCAGGTATGCCAACATCTGCACACTGAACCAGCTGCGCCTGGAACGTGGTATGAACACATTAGTGCTGCGGCCTCATTGCGGTGAGGCTGGTTCTATCCAGCACCTGGTCACAGCCTTCCTTCTTGCTGAAAATATCTCACATGGCCTCCTCCTTCGCAAAGCTCCTGTTCTCCAGTTCCTCTACTACTTAGCACAGGTACAGATGAGTTTAACTGTGACATAGAGCAGATTATGTGGTTCCATATGTTGGACAACTCAGTGCTCTGATTTTAATGTTGAATCAGTTAGGTAATAGAGCGTTTAGGATATGTCATGTTATGGCAGAGAAGAGTAGGATAAAATGGCCTTTATTTAATTTAATTCCAAGCAGTACTGTATGTTGAGGGAAGTGTACCATAACTATATATATATATATATACAGTATATACATTAAACCCTCATTATACGATGCCTCTTTGTATGATATTTCGCTTATACAGTGTCAAAACTTTAGTACCCTATGCCCACTATACAATGGGAACGATTTGCAACAACGATGGATCATCCGTGGCTCAGTGAACAGCGAATGTGCAAACGCAACAAAAACGTCCTCACACTGTCGGCATTAGACCACACACACTTGTCCACCGGTCCAGCCTCATTAGCTAGCCCTGCCCAGCCAGGCAGTTCTGACATTGATGAGTGAGGGCTGTGAGTCCCTGTGACTGTGAGGCCGAGTCGGGACAAGTCGCCGTCAGGACGATTCCCTATCATTTATTTACGTATCAGTTTATTTATCAAGTACACTAGTTTTTTAATTATGTAAGTTATAAAAGTGATGGTGGTTTATTGTTTATATAGTAAATGTAAAATATGGCATCAAATCATGGGCATTAAATGAAAAATAATAATATATTGAAACGTGAATCAGCTGATTTATGATCAATCCTTCATCTTAGCATAAGGCTACATACGAGACATTGGCATTTATATAAATGCCTAATTACCTTAAGTGAATGATCGACATACTTTGGAATTATACAAATAATCTTCATGTTACATCTATATAAGTGTTTCTGGATATTTCGCCATCAAGTCAATTCACCATCACAACAATAACAAGACAATTCGCCATCGGGACTTTTCATCATCAGGATGATTCCCCGTCATTTATTTTCATATCAGTTTATTTAGGAAGTACACTAGTTTTTTAGTATTGTACTTGTACCTCTTCAAAGTCGTTTTAAAATATACCCAGGATGTTGTAGTACCAGTGGAAATTAATGAAAACAGCTGTGGGTGATGCTAGAACATAATTCAAAGTCAACAACAGCAAGGTAGAAACAAGTTAAATATTGTCTAAAAGTGCAACTTACAAATGATATCCAAAGCCAATGCTGTTGAATGAAAATAGACTTTGATAGATCCCCCTGAGAATTAGTTATTAAAGTATCAGTTAATCAGTAATAAGTATGTTTATAGAATGACGGAGAATTGTCCTGATGGGGAACGTCCATATTATGACGATGAATTGTCGACTTCATGGCGAATTGTCTAGGAACCACATAAACAACCATTGCTTGCTTCAGTAAAGGTAAGATCTACTGTATACTGTAGTTTTCATGCTTTTTTCTCTTTATTCACTATTAATGTGTTACTTTAAATGTTTAAACATAAGGATATTTCATGTATGAGTGCCAACGGCCATGCCACGTTGAGTGCACCGCTTCCCGTCCGATCAGCGAAGTTAAGCAACGTTGGGTCTGGTTAGTACTTGGATGGGTGACCGCCAGGGAACACCAGATGCTGTTGGCATCCCTACGTGTCAAGTGGGGTTGGTGGAGAATTAGTGCCCCTTCCTGTAAAACAATTAACTCTAAGCCCTTGACCACCCCGTTTGGGATACATGGCGTCTGGCAATGGATGGATGGATGGAGTGCTAAGGTGTGTGTATGTGAGAGTTTAGGCACATCTGGGAACATATCCCCATTGACTCCATGTTATAATGGGATTGCTATATGATGGATTGCTTTACGATGGGGTTTTCAGGAACGGAACCCCATCGTATAATGAGGGTTTACTGTATATATATATATATATATATATATATATATATATATATATATATATACATATACTGTATATATATATACATCCATCCATCATCCAATCCTACGTTGTCCCATGAGAAGCGTAGGAGCCCGGGGCTAGGTAGTTGGTCCTGACATTTAAGATGAGAGTGACCAGCCTCACTCATCCCTGAGTGGCATTACGTGAGCAGTAAACCCCAACAACCCCTTGGATATAAACCTTTACCTGCTCAATCCAATTAGAGCACAATAATTACCCACTAAACCACCAGGTGCCAAGGGTATATGGTTACCACCCAGCTTAGTAAATGGTTTTCTGTTGTACAGGAAACCATTTGGCTTGTCACTCAGTGGAGAGTCACACACAGGCAGAAGGAAGAGGAAAGAATGAAGGAATGAAAGACAGAAGAGGGAGTGCAAAGTCACCCGTAGGCAGAAAGACGAGGAAAGAATGAAGGAAAGAAAGACAGAAGAAGATGGAAGGAAAGAAGGATGGAGGAGAGGACAGGGCAGACACCCGAGAGCAGCACAACATTGAGTGAGTGGATGGTGAGCGTCCCCACCTATCATGCAATATATATATATATATATATATATATATATATATATATATATATATAATATATACTATAGAACTAGCTGTGTGTCTGTCTGTCTGTGTATTTTGGGCAGTCGAAACTACTCATTCAAATCGCACCAAAATTGTGACAAAAATTGCAAAAAATTCGCTGATGTGAAAAAACTTGGTCCGATCACAATTGAAAAACTTTTAATGTGTTTAATGAGCGATCATATATTGAGCAAAAAAAAAAAAAAAAAAAAAAAAAAAAAAAAAACAAACGCTGCTCCCGAAACCTGGCATAGGATCTCCATAGAATTTTTTGACCAACGGTAGAACTAAAATAAACTAACAGTAGCCGTGTGTCTGTGTGTTTACTACGGACTTGCGTTTGGACAACTTGGGTTCCATTCCCAAAGCTGCAAATAACACGATCAATTGGTTAGCTGCAAAAAATCCAGCACATAAACACGAAAGCCCTCTGCAGGAGTAACGAGCACTTGTATATATATATATATATATATATATATATATATATACCGGGAAATATATATATATACTGGTAAATATACATATATATATATATATATATATATATACATACAGTCATCTCGCGTAAAGTGCATGAATATGGGCGACACAGCACATCACACTTTATAAATTCGCACTTTGCGAAGCATAGGATCCCATGTTAACCCGCCCAATCCCGACGTTTTCTGAGCTTTGGTCCGCCCCAGTCCCGGCTTTTTTTGGACCATTTTTTTTTTTTGCTCAAACATTCGCTTTTGGTCAGAAACTAAGGAAAATCACAAAGAAAGGTGTCCCTTGGGTCCAGAAATGGCTTACCTGGAGCACCTAAGTTTGACAGGTACTGCCATGCTCTATGAGTAGTCTTTTCGCCGTACGTTTTCTATGGTGGCACGGGTACTCTGAACTGATGCAGTATACGTTTATTATCATGTATTCATATGTTGGAAATATGTTTACCAGAAGTATATTGGGTTTTATACAGAAAAAAATGAGAAATAAGGTATGTACCATTGTGCGACCCTAGCGAAATCGTTTGATTATGTCACCGATGGGTAACAAACATCGTTATTTCATCAGCTATTGTATTTTTTCATGTTCCATATTACTTCCACAATAACATCATACCATTTTCAACTTTACATAATTGTTTGTACATATTTTGAGGCATTATGACAAGAATTAGCATAAAAGTAGTGCTTATTTACCAAGTGAGATCATTTTATTTCATGCTTTTTTCAACTCAGATTCTATTTTTTCACCTTTTAGATTACTTATAACATAATATATAACCCACTTACATGTTATACAATTAGTTTTATAGATGTACTTGCTTTACGAAAAGAATTAGCATAAGAATAGCCCTTATTTACCAAGTGACAACTTGGTCTTTCATGCTTTTTTCAACTCAGATTCTATTTTTTCACCTTTTTGATTACTTATAACATAACATATTACCCATTTACATGTTAGACAATTACTTTTACAGAAGTACATGCTTTATGAAAAGAATTAGCATAGAAGTAGCGCTAATTTACATAGGTAAATCATGTCATGTCATTATTTTTTCACCTCTGAATTTATTTTCTCCCCCTTTATAGTACTTCTCACATTACATTCTGGCCTTTTCCATGTTAGGCATTTGCTTTCACAGTAGTACACGATTTACAGTAATCCTAATATGTATATATATAGAGAGAGAGAGAGGGAGAGTGAGGTGGGATGGTGGTACACTGGGAGACAGCTTATCCCATAATTGGTGGCTAAATTTAGAGCCCTTGGGGAATTTCCCACTCCTCTTACACCGTGAACAGAATTCTTCCTAGCGCTTATTTATCTACTGACTGTATGTTCTGTGACTTTCAACTTAGACTATTTTTCAACTCGCATACTAACTTTACAGTAACTATCCAGCCTCCAATGATTAATATCACATAAGATAACATGGCACTATTATGATACTGAGCGACACTTTATTGCGTACCACACTACAAACACTTTCAATAGTGGCTGTTATTATGATACTCACGGAAGCACGGTTGCAGGCAGAGAGCAACGTTGCACTCCACACACCTTTTATAATACTTCCAATATAACATATTACCCCTTTACATGTTATACAATTGCTTTTATAGATGTACATGCTTTACGAAAAGAATGAGCATAGCAATAGCGTAACCACGTGAGTTCAGGCCACTCGAAATCTAATTATTCACCTTGTAATAATACTTCCAACATAACATATTACCCCTTTACATGTTATACAATTGCTTTTATAGATGTACATGCTTTACGAAAAGAATGAGCATAGCAATAGCGTAACCACGTGACTATGAGCACAGCAATAGCGCTACCACGTGACTTCAGGTACCGTCATTATTTTTTCAACTCAAAATCTAATTATTCACCTTTTATAATACTTCCAATATAACATATTACCCCTTTACATGTTAGACAAGTGCTTTCACCTTCTGATAACTCACACCACGCCTAACACGAACATCACGCGGACGTGTTGCTTCCCCCATACCACTCTCGCTTTCACGAATCTGTCTGCGCTCTCCCTCCCCAACACTTTCACTTTCTGCTGCCCTAACCATCCTCACACCACTACTTCCTGCTACAGAACACATAGAAGGAACATACCTGTGGAACAGTCGCGATGTGACGTCTGTCCCAGTCCCACGTGGCGATATCTTTTCCTTCCCCAGCCAGGAAAATACGCCACCATGTACTGCTTCCTCATCCTCGTCCTCATCTGATGGTATGTGTTGCTGCCTAGATGCAGCACGTGGTGCAGGCTGGCCGTCCCCTGCCCTCCTATATGTTATATATTTGACCTTCCTTGGGGAAGGGACCTCCTCATCACTGCTGCTGGTAACCTCCTCAGGCTGCATGTAATCGACATCGAGGGTGTCGTCGTCCAGTGGGGAATCACTATCCCCTGTAAAGGTATCCAGGGCGACTTGTATCTCCTTGTCTGACAGCCCACGATGCACCATGTCTGACCTGGGTGACTGCTGACAGGTAAGTGGACGATCACAGGGTCAGGTGGGGTTAATCTGGGTCTAGGGGATTATCCGCCTGGCGGTGAGTAGGTGAGGCTTGCGTAGGCGGGCGAAACAATCAGGCGCGAATTTTGAAAAATGTGAAAATTATGCAACTTGCAATGTTGCCGCGTTAATTCACGTCGCCGGGACATGAGTGCACATCATGTGCGGACGTTAATTTACGTTGCCGGGACGGCGCGGGTTAAAATGGCTTTGTAGGTGACACATCTTGAATTTTCGTATATTGATTCACCAATACCTACCCCTAACTAAAATGCAAAAGGAAAACTTACAATAGAAACATGCAAGAATAATACTGTATATTTATTATGAAAATTCAAGACCTTACTAGCATTGTACAGAGGGCAGATAAAGCGAATTGTTGTTGTGGCATCCGAGGCCGTACCATGGAAACTGAATCAAAACACTCAGCAGCTGTTCTGCACTTTCATCTCTACTGGAGGAGTTTTGGCTCTCGTTTGTATTTTTTTTTTTTCTTTCTTTCTTGGAAAGAACAGTTTGTTGTCTCAGCCTTTGGTTCCTTCTTTCTTGCCTAAAAAAAATAAATATAATCCATCATCTTCACCCTCGTTACACTCATGCATGTGAGAAATCCTTTTGGTAATGAATCATTCTGAATAAGTACCGATTGAGTTTTTGGTAACTAATCATTCTGAATCATTACCGATCGATTTTCATTACCTAATTGCCCCACATTTGGTAATGAAAAATACCAAATGGCAACCCTGGTGACGATTGCGCCAGTGATTAACGAATGCTGTTAAAGCACAATATTGTGTAGCCAGTTTTATGGAATGCACAGCTTAGTTTGCACTAGGTTAGGTGCTGCCTGTTGCTTCTCCAGGAAACCCTCAAAGTCCAGGTCAGACACAACAGACATGTCATCATCCTGCTGCTGTGGCCACCACTCACTCACACACCAGCCACACCCCACTACACATACTCACCAGCCTCACCTTTACCCATCGAGCGCTACAAATTATGCTCGCGAGTTGCGAGAGAATACCATATTTGCCTCAGTTTTTCATGCCCATCACACTTGCAAGTAGCAAACGCACTTCCTAAATAATTAATTATTGTCAGACCCCCGTCGCACATTATGCGAGATGCACTTTGCGAAGGCGCACTTTAGGCGAGATGACTGTACTGTATACATATATATATATATATATATATATATATATATATCAGTAATCCCTCCACTATTCGACGTAATAGAGCCAAAGGCATGTCCGGAAAGTGGTCCTGTCTGGGTAGTGGGCACCAGCCTCCTGGACTTGTACTTATGGACCCTAACTCAGAAAATCACCAATACAACTCCCTCTGGACTTGCATAGCACCTATTTGAGACCCAAATCACACCAATAAGGCACATAAAAGACTGAAATAAATGCAAAAGAACCATAAAATGAGGTTTTTGAGGTAGGTTTATACAATATTAAACATTCTGGGTACTTACAAGTCCCTGGCTCCTGGACTGGTAGTTATGGACCCTAACCTAGCCTAACTCAGAAAAACACCTCCCTACTGCACATGCATAGCACCTAAGACACTACATATTCACACCAATAAGGGACATGAAAGAGTGAAATGAGGAGTTTGAGGTAAGTATAGTATGGAAAATACAGTACAGTATAGTATGAAACATGCTGCCTACTTACAGCAAGTCCATGGCCATCTCAATGAATAACCGTCTCCTCTCAGACTCTGACAGTAAGAAGGATTTCCTGAAGCACTTGCAGTACACTGTTCATGAAGTCTTGCACTTAACTTAGTCATTCGCACTCAAAAGTCCATTCTCTTCACACTGCTCACTCTTGTCTTACTTATGCTCCATTGTAACTTAATAAGTGTTGCACTCTGCACTTTAAGTCTTTCCATTCATAAAACCAATTTCAAAACAAATCACACAAGTTTATTTACGGTAAATTTAGTCCAAAAATTGTTTGTCTTTTCACTCAAATTTCTAATTTCTTAATAATACTGTATGCACTGTTTTTCTTTCACTGCACAACACTAAATTCCCGTGTGGTCTAGTTAAGTTCTTGCCATTTAACCCCTAAAGCGCGGCTGTCGACAGCCGACCCCCCTCGGGTGGCGGGGTTTGATCGCGATCTGAGTATCTGTAGGAAAATATTAGCCAAAAATCAGAGATTAACCCTAGAACATTACACTTGGTGTGGCAGATAATACTTACATTCAGCTTTCTCCAGAGGCAGGTGTTGAGCCTTCGTGGACTACCCAAGGACTTGTGGAGACTTGCAAAGTTGGGTAACAAAATCTTCACTTTCACACCTCCAGCAACCCGGTTTCCCCTCTACCACAGCCTCATTCTGTCACAGTAAACTTTATACTACAACGTACAGGTAGTTTGGAATCCGTATTTGTACAATAAGCACTGAAAATAAGGCTAAAATCAACGAAACGTACGGCCGACATGCAGCGCGGCAGTGATCTTCCCGTCACTGAACAAACATTTCCATTTTCACAGCTAAAAACACGTATACTACATTATTTTCAATCATATTACTTCCCAAAAGATCACTGCGGCGCGCTTTTTATTCTGCCTTACGCCTATCACTTTATTCTCGTTCCTGTCGGCCGCTTGCACTGACCCGGAAGAGCTAGAACTCGCCATAATATCACTTTGAAAGCCTGCGGTAAACTGACGCTAAACAGGGGCAAACCGCGCGAAAAAAAGCTAGTGTGACAACTGGGGAAACAAGCGTTTCCTATTAGCATAAACTCCTTGTGAGAGGAGAGCGCAGATTTACAGTTCTGAGCAGTCAGAGCACTGCCATATATCACAGCCAGGCTGGCTGGGCCGTGGTGGGGGGGAAGGGGGGGAAAAAACGCGATACTTGGCAACAACGGAGGTCAGTAGTACAAAGGTAAAGTATGCTAATTGTAGCTAAAGGGTGGTGGTACTGATAGACAATACCAGCTGGAACATCCTTGCCCATGTTTATTCAAAATTAACTCGAATCGCAAACGCGACGATCCGCCGTTATGTCCTTTTTGGCGAGCGTTGCAAACGCGACGACCCACGCTTCAGGGGTTAATCACTGTCAGAGTCTGAGAGCATCGCTGGGAGGTGACCTAGGGGTGCGTTGCTGGGTCGTGGTGATGGCATACCCACTGCAGACGACTCAGAAGATAGACGCAAACTCACGTCGAGCGGTGACTCCACCGTGGCTTATGTGCTGGGCTGTGGCTCGAAGCATGAGGGCCTGTCTTGGGGAGGCAACGGAGTGGAGCCAGGGCTGGGCACAGCGGAGGTCACGGGCCTGAAAAAACTGTCAGTTGTTGATTGACGCAAGGACCGACGATTCTGATGATTGATGATGCGCTGCCTTAAAGCACGCCCTTCCTCCACAAGTCCCAAGGACCCCATCTCCCTGTCGCAGTCCGGGTGTTCCAGGTAGTCAAGAAACGAACTCTAGGTGTTCCTGGAGTGCGCTCAGCTTGGGGATGGCTGGAGTTGTGTCATGCTGAGAGGAGTCCGCATCATCGTTGCCGTCCTCGTCGGAATCTTCAAGCTTGGTACTGACACCTGCAACTGAAGATGTGATCTCGATATCAGACAGGGTCTGATACCCAGGATCGCTCTCGTCGTCATCCAACCACTCACGCACATCGTCCACATCAACATCGTAGATGTGCATGGAAGTCATCCACGTTGAAACCTAGGAAATCGTGCTCCACATCCGTTCCGAGAAGCAGATGAGACCATCCATTTTCTAGAGTCTTGACAGGGATTTCCTTCCATACACTGGACCAGTTGTAAATGGCAGACTTGATGTTGTAGCGGCGAAGGTTTTCCAAAGTCCGGTGACCTTGCGTGTCCCGTCCCTCCCTGCGCTCGTCCTCGTCCTCTAGAACAACCATAACCTCATCCAGGAACATCCGTCGGTATAGGCGCTTCGGTGCCACGATCACTTCTTGGTCCATTGGTTGGATGAGAGCAGTAGTATTAGGTGGCAGAAACATACACCTAATGCGGCCATTCTCAGCCACCAAGTCCTTGTCGCACGGGTGGGCAGGTGCATTGTTGAGGAGAAGGAGGGCCTTTACCTGGTTGCTTGGGATTCCCAGTTTCTCCGTCTGGTAATGTATGACCTCCTTGACGAAATGGCGGTGGAACCAGTCTTTGAAGATGTGGGCTGTGAACCATGCCTTCAAGGAATGGTACCAGACAACAGGAAGGACATCCATCACCCCACGAAGACACTGAGGCTGCTTTGCACGGCCAACAATAAGGGCTTAAGCTGGTGCATGCTGTTAGCATTGGCACAACACAAAGCAGATATCCGTTGCTGGCAGAGCTTGCAGCCAGGTACACACTTCTCCGTCTCGTCAGCTAGAGTGTTCATTGGCAAAGAGCGATAGAATAAACCAGTTTCGTTAGTGTTGTAAACTTGACCAAGAGTGAGGCCCTCCCTGTCGATCAAGCCGGCTTCTTCACCTTGTGCCGAAACTCCTCTACTCCATCCTCGTTAATATA
Organism: Coenobita brevimanus; assembly: GCF_032717465.1. Taxonomy (NCBI): domain Eukaryota; kingdom Metazoa; phylum Arthropoda; class Malacostraca; order Decapoda; family Coenobitidae; genus Coenobita; species Coenobita brevimanus. Next base: position 30,110,149 of record NC_137024.1, read on the forward strand.
TAGAGAGAGAGAGAGGGAGAGTGAGGTGGGATGGTGGTACACTGGGAGACAGCTTATCCCATAATTGGTGGCTAAATTTAGAGCCCTTGGGGAATTTCCCACTCCTCTTACACCGTGAACAGAATTCTTCCTAGCGCTTATTTATCTACTGACTGTATGTTCTGTGACTTTCAACTTAGACTATTTTTCAACTCGCATACTAACTTTACAGTAACTATCCAGCCTCCAATGATTAATATCACATAAGATAACATGGCACTATTATGATACTGAGCGACACTTTATTGCGTACCACACTACAAACACTTTCAATAGTGGCTGTTATTATGATACTCACGGAAGCACGGTTGCAGGCAGAGAGCAACGTTGCACTCCACACACCTTTTATAATACTTCCAATATAACATATTACCCCTTTACATGTTATACAATTGCTTTTATAGATGTACATGCTTTACGAAAAGAATGAGCATAGCAATAGCGTAACCACGTGAGTTCAGGCCACTCGAAATCTAATTATTCACCTTGTAATAATACTTCCAACATAACATATTACCCCTTTACATGTTATACAATTGCTTTTATAGATGTACATGCTTTACGAAAAGAATGAGCATAGCAATAGCGTAACCACGTGACTATGAGCACAGCAATAGCGCTACCACGTGACTTCAGGTACCGTCATTATTTTTTCAACTCAAAATCTAATTATTCACCTTTTATAATACTTCCAATATAACATATTACCCCTTTACATGTTAGACAAGTGCTTTCACCTTCTGATAACTCACACCACGCCTAACACGAACATCACGCGGACGTGTTGCTTCCCCCATACCACTCTCGCTTTCCACGAATCTGTCTGCGCTCTCCCTCCCCAACACTTTCACTTTCTGCTGCCCTAACCATCCTCACACCACTACTTCCTGCTACAGAACACATAGAAGGAACATACCTGTGGAACAGTCGCGATGTGACGTCTGTCCCAGTCCCACGTGGCGATATCTTTTCCTTCCCCAGCCAGGAAAATACGCCACCATGTACTGCTTCCTCATCCTCGTCCTCATCTGATGGTATGTGTTGCTGCCTAGATGCAGCACGTGGTGCAGGCTGGCCGTCCCCTGCCCTCCTATATGTTATATATTTGACCTTCCTTGGGGAAGGGACCTCCTCATCACTGCTGCTGGTAACCTCCTCAGGCTGCATGTAATCGACATCGAGGGTGTCGTCGTCCAGTGGGGAATCACTATCCCCTGTAAAGGTATCCAGGGCGACTTGTATCTCCTTGTCTGACAGCCCACGATGCACCATGTCTGACCTGGGTGACTGCTGACAGGTAAGTGGACGATCACAGGGTCAGGTGGGGTTAATCTGGGTCTAGGGGATTATCCGCCTGGCGGTGAGTAGGTGAGGCTTGCGTAGGCGGGCGAAACAATCAGGCGCGAATTTTGAAAAATGTGAAAATTATGCAACTTGCAATGTTGCCGCGTTAATTCACGTCGCCGGGACATGAGTGCACATCATGTGCGGACGTTAATTTACGTTGCCGGGACGGCGCGGGTTAAAATGGCTTTGTAGGTGACACATCTTGAATTTTCGTATATTGATTCACCAATACCTACCCCTAACTAAAATGCAAAAGGAAAACTTACAATAGAAACATGCAAGAATAATACTGTATATTTATTATGAAAATTCAAGACCTTACTAGCATTGTACAGAGGGCAGATAAAGCGAATTGTTGTTGTGGCATCCGAGGCCGTACCATGGAAACTGAATCAAAACACTCAGCAGCTGTTCTGCACTTTCATCTCTACTGGAGGAGTTTTGGCTCTCGTTTGTATTTTTTTTTTTTCTTTCTTTCTTGGAAAGAACAGTTTGTTGTCTCAGCCTTTGGTTCCTTCTTTCTTGCCTAAAAAAAATAAATATAATCCATCATCTTCACCCTCGTTACACTCATGCATGTGAGAAATCCTTTTGGTAATGAATCATTCTGAATAAGTACCGATTGAGTTTTTGGTAACTAATCATTCTGAATCATTACCGATCGATTTTTTCATTACCTAATTGCCCCACATTTGGTAATGAAAAATACCAAATGGCAACCCTGGTGACGATTGCGCCAGTGATTAACGAATGCTGTTAAAGCACAATATTGTGTAGCCAGTTTTATGGAATGCACAGCTTAGTTTGCACTAGGTTAGGTGCTGCCTGTTGCTTCTCCAGGAAACCCTCAAAGTCCAGGTCAGACACAACAGACATGTCATCATCCTGCTGCTGTGGCCACCACTCACTCACACACCAGCCACACCCCACTACACATACTCACCAGCCTCACCTTTACCCATCGAGCGCTACAAATTATGCTCGCGAGTTGCGAGAGAATACCATATTTGCCTCAGTTTTTCATGCCCATCACACTTGCAAGTAGCAAACGCACTTCCTAAATAATTAATTATTGTCAGACCCCCGTCGCACATTATGCGAGATGCACTTTGCGAAGGCGCACTTTAGGCGAGATGACTGTACTGTATACATATATATATATCAGTAATCCCTCCACTATTCGACGTAATAGAGCCAAAGGCATGTCCGGAAAGTGGTCCTGTCTGGGTAGTGGGCACCAGCCTCCTGGACTTGTACTTATGGACCCTAACTCAGAAAATCACCAATACAACTCCCTCTGGACTTGCATAGCACCTATTTGAGACCCAAATCACACCAATAAGGCACATAAAAGACTGAAATAAATGCAAAAGAACCATAAAATGAGGTTTTTGAGGTAGGTTTATACAATATTAAACATTCTGGGTACTTACAAGTCCCTGGCTCCTGGACTGGTAGTTATGGACCCTAACCTAGCCTAACTCAGAAAAACACCTCCCTACTGCACATGCATAGCACCTAAGACACTACATATTCACACCAATAAGGGACATGAAAGAGTGAAATGAGGAGTTTGAGGTAAGTATAGTATGGAAAATACAGTACAGTATAGTATGAAACATGCTGCCTACTTACAGCAAGTCCATGGCCATCTCAATGAATAACCGTCTCCTCTCAGACTCTGACAGTAAGAAGGATTTCCTGAAGCACTTGCAGTACACTGTTCATGAAGTCTTGCACTTAACTTAGTCATTCGCACTCAAAAGTCCATTCTCTTCACACTGCTCACTCTTGTCTTACTTATGCTCCATTGTAACTTAATAAGTGTTGCACTCTGCACTTTAAGTCTTTCCATTCATAAAACCAATTTCAAAACAAATCACACAAGTTTATTTACGGTAAATTTAGTCCAAAAATTGTTTGTCTTTTCACTCAAATTTCTAATTTCTTAATAATACTGTATGCACTGTTTTTCTTTCACTGCACAACACTAAATTCCCGTGTGGTCTAGTTAAGTTCTTGCCATTTAACCCCTAAAGCGCGGCTGTCGACAGCCGACCCCCCTCGGGTGGCGGGGTTTGATCGCGATCTGAGTATCTGTAGGAAAATATTAGCCAAAAATCAGAGATTAACCTAGAACATTACACTTGGTGTGGCAGATAATACTTACATTCAGCTTTCTCCAGAGGCAGGTGTTGAGCCTTCGTGGACTACCCAAGGACTTGTGGAGACTTGCAAAGTTGGGTAACAAAATCTTCACTTTCACACCTCCAGCAACCCGGTTTCCCCTCTACCACAGCCTCATTCTGTCACAGTAAACTTTATACTACAACGTACAGGTAGTTTGGAATCCGTATTTGTACAATAAGCACTGAAAATAAGGCTAAAATCAACGAAACGTACGGCCGACATGCAGCGCGGCAGTGATCTTCCCGTCACTGAACAAACATTTCCATTTTCACAGCTAAAAACACGTATACTACATTATTTTCAATCATATTACTTCCCAAAAGATCACTGCGGCGCGCTTTTTATTCTGCCTTACGCCTATCACTTTATTCTCGTTCCTGTCGGCCGCTTGCACTGACCCGGAAGAGCTAGAACTCGCCATAATATCACTTTGAAAGCCTGCGGTAAACTGACGCTAAACAGGGGCAAACCGCGCGAAAAAAAGCTAGTGTGACAACTGGGGAAACAAGCGTTTCCTATTAGCATAAACTCCTTGTGAGAGGAGAGCGCAGATTTACAGTTCTGAGCAGTCAGAGCACTGCCATATATCATAGCCAGGCTGGCCGGGCCGGGGTGGGGGGGAGGGGGAAAAACGCGATACTTGGCAACAACGGAGGTCAGTAGTACAAAGGTAAAGTATGCTAATTGTAGCTAAAGGGTGGTGGTACTGATAGACAATACCAGCTGGAACATCCTTGCCCATGTTTATTCAAAATTAACTCGAATCGCAAACGCGACGATCCGCCGTTATGTCCTTTTTGGCGAGCGTTGCAAACGCGACGACCCACGCTTCAGGGGTTAATCACTGTCAGAGTCTGAGAGCATCGCTGGGAGGTGACCTAGGGGTGCGTTGCTGGGTCGTGGTGATGGCATACCCACTGCAGACGACTCAGAAGATAGACGCAAACTCACGTCGAGCGGTGACTCCACCGTGGCTTATGTGCTGGGCTGTGGCTCGAAGCATGAGGGCCTGTCTTGGGGAGGCAACGGAGTGGAGCCAGGGCTGGGCACAGCGGAGGTCACGGGCCTGAAAAAACTGTCAGTTGTTGATTGACGCAAGGACCGACGATTCTGATGATTGATGATGCGCTGCCTTAAAGCACGCCCTTCCTCCACAAGTCCCAAGGACCCCATCTCCCTGTCGCAGTCCGGGTGTTCCAGGTAGTCAAGAACGAACTCTAGGTGTTCCTGGAGTGCGCTCAGCTTGGGGATGGCTGGAGTTGTGTCATGCTGAGAGGAGTCCGCATCATCGTTGCCGTCCTCGTCGGAATCTTCAAGCTTGGTACTGACACCTGCAACTGAAGATGTGATCTCGATATCAGACAGGGTCTGATACCCAGGATCGCTCTCGTCGTCATCCAACCACTCACGCACATCGTCCACATCAACATCGTAGATGTGCATGGAAGTCATCCACGTTGAAACCTAGGAAATCGTGCTCCACATCCGTTCCGAGAAGCAGATGAGACCATCCATTTTCTAGAGTCTTGACAGGGATTTCCTTCCATACACTGGACCAGTTGTAAATGGCAGACTTGATGTTGTAGCGGCGAAGGTTTTCCAAAGTCCGGTGACCTTGCGTGTCCCGTCCCTCCCTGCGCTCGTCCTCGTCCTCTAGAACAACCATAACCTCATCCAGGAACATCCGTCGGTATAGGCGCTTCGGTGCCACGATCACTTCTTGGTCCATTGGTTGGATGAGAGCAGTAGTATTAGGTGGCAGAAACATACACCTAATGCGGCCATTCTCAGCCACCAAGTCCTTGTCGCACGGGTGGGCAGGTGCATTGTTGAGGAGAAGGAGGGCCTTTACCTGGTTGCTTGGGATTCCCAGTTTCTCCGTCTGGTAATGTATGACCTCCTTGACGAAATGGCGGTGGAACCAGTCTTTGAAGATGTGGGCTGTGAACCATGCCTTCAAGGAATGGTACCAGACAACAGGAAGGACATCCATCACCCCACGAAGACACTGAGGCTGCTTTGCACGGCCAACAATAAGGGCTTAAGCTGGTGCATGCTGTTAGCATTGGCACAACACAAAGCAGATATCCGTTGCTGGCAGAGCTTGCAGCCAGGTACACACTTCTCCGTCTCGTCAGCTAGAGTGTTCATTGGCAAAGAGCGATAGAATAAACCAGTTTCGTTAGTGTTGTAAACTTGACCAAGAGTGAGGCCCTCCCTGTCGATCAAGCCGGCTTCTTCACCTTGTGCCGAAACTCCTCTACTCCATCCTCGTTAATGTCCAAAGCTACGCCGTGAGACTTACGGTTTGTAAGGCCATGTCGTAAATTGAACGCGAAGAGCCAACCCTCGGATGCCTTGAAGTCTGGGGCGTCGTGAAGCCTTGCGAACTTCTCAGCAGCAGCCTTCAGCTCCGTACCAGGTACCACCACACCAGCAGCACGTTGCTGTCCATACCAAATCAACGTGGAGCGGTCGACTTCAGCAAACTTGGGAGTAAACATCATCTTCCTCTCCATGTTGCTTTTGCTTTTCGACGAGAAGTCAGCCGTGTACTGCATGAGTTTGTCTCGGGATCTCTTAATATCAAACAAAGTAGATCGGGCCAGGTTGAACTCATGGAGGATGGGTGACAAAGACCATCCCGCATCTACTCTCTCCAATATCTCCCGCTTTTTCTTCAGAGTCAAAACCACTCTCTTCCTCTTCTCAGGCGGCGGGGCCATTATCACACACACGAAGGAGAGGCACGAGAGCAGCAGGAGTGCCTGCAACAGGTAAGGCACCACCAAAAATGGGATCACGTGGGCAGACATGACGACGAGTGTTCACTCACGACAAGAGACGGGCGGAAAGTGGGGAGCATGGAGGGGCGCTCTAGCGGATGTCAGAGGAATGATGCACCACAACAAAGCTGTCCCGTGCCGCACGCGCCAAGTTCAAATTATGGGCGGGATTTTCCCCCCCCCCCCATCCAAATTTTTTGCAGTTTTCGGACCATTTTGGGAATATTGGATCCCGGGACGATTATGTCCGGTAAGTGGGGATGTCCGGAAAGTAGAGGGATTACTGTGTGTGTGTATATATATATATATATATATATATATATATATATATATGTATACCTCCAATATCCGACGTAATAGAGCCATAGGCAGGTCTGGATAGTGGTCCTGTCCGGATATTGGGCCCCAGCTTATGGACTTGTACTTATGGACCCTAACTCAGAAAAACACCTATACAACTCCCTCTGGACATGCATTGCACCTATGTAAGACCCAAATCACACCAATAAGGCGCATAAAAGACTGAAATAAATGCAAAAGAACCATAAAATGAGGTTTTAGAGGTGAGTTTATACAATATTAAACATTCTGGGTACTTACAAGTCCCTTGCTCCTGGACTGGTTTGAACCGCCAGTTTGCAGTCCACAGTTAATCCTCTGCATTCTAAATTCTAATTTCTTAACACTGCACAACACTGTAAATTCCTGTGTGTTCTAGTGGCGAGGTATTGCAGTTTATTCACTGTTTGTTCACAAAAAACAAGCACCTGTGGTTTGCACTGCTATGAGCTTCTGCTCTCGATCGGAGTTAGACTGTGACTGTTGATGTTGGTGGGGTAACAGAGTTGCCAGATCGCAACGGCCACATTACCAATCTCCTGAACTTTCATTACCAAATTTAACTTTTCATTACCAAATTCGTAAAGCTAGCATTTATTCTTCACTAATTATATATATACAAGTGGAAATACATGTAATCACTCTCCTTATAATTAACACCATGTTGATTGTTTTCACTCTATGTAGGGTAGCAGATTAATCAAAGAGAGCAAACAATCCACCATCTCCATCCTGTGTATCCTCATACATGTGAAAAATCCATTTGGTAATGCATTATTCTGATTCATTACCAAACGAATTTTTCATTACCAAATTGGCCCACACTTGGTAATGAAAAATACCAAATGGCAACCCTGACAGGGGAGATGGGAGGGGGGAGGGGGAGGAAGGAAGGGGTGAAGGGACCATGGTGTAACAGCTGTACGGCGCCAGGCGGGAATTTCAAATTACAGGAGGGAAAAAAGTCAGATTTTTTTTCGAATTTTTTGCGTTTTTTGGCCCATTTGGGGAATATTGGATCCCAGGAGGATTATGTCCGGTTAGTGGGGATGTTCGGATATTAGGCGTTCGGATATTAGAGGGATTACTTTATATATATATATATATATATATATATATATATATAAGTAATCCCTCCAATATCCGACATAATAGGGTCATAGGCAGGTCCGGATACTGGTCCTGTCCGGATATTGGGCCCCAGCTTATGGCCTTATACTTATGGACCCTAACTCAGAGAAACACCTATACAACTCCCTCTGGACATGCATAGCACCTATTTAAGACCCAAATCACACCAATAAGGCACATAAATGACTGAAATAAATGCAAAAGAAGCATAAAATGAGGGTTTAGAGGTAGGTTCATACAATATTTAACATTATGGTTACTGGCTCCTGGAATGGTACTTATGGACCCTAACCTAGCCTAACTCAGAAAAACACCTTCCTACTGCACATGCATAGCTCCTAACACCCTGTTCACACCAATAAAGGACATTAATGAGTGAAATGAGGTGTTTGAGGTAAGTATAGTATGGAAAAAAGTATAGTATGAAACATTCTGCCTACTTACAGCAAGTCCATGGCCATCTCGATGAATAACTGCCTCCTCTCGGACTCTGACAGTAAGAAGGATTTCCTGAAGCACTTGCAGTACACTGTTCATGAAGTCTTGCACTGAACTTAGTCAATCGCACTCAGAAGTCCGTTCTCTTCACAGTGCGCACTCTTGTCTAACTAATGCTCCATTGTAACTTACTAAGTGTTGCACTCTGCACTTTAGCTTTTCCCACTCTTCTAATAATTTTCTAAAGCAAAAACAAACAAGTCTATTTACGTTAAATTTTGTTCCAAATTAGTCTTTTCACTCACAACTGTAAATCCTTAACACAACACTGTTTTTTTCGCTGCACAACACTGTAAATTCCCGTGTGGTCTCGTGGAGAAGTTCTTGCTGTTTAATCACTGTCAGAGTCCGAGAGTATCGCTGGCAGGTGACCTAGGGGTGCGTCGCTGGGTCGTGGTGATGGCGTACCCACTGCAGACGACTCTGAATACAGACGCAAACTCACGTCGAGCGGTGACTCCACCGTGGCTGATGTGCTGGGCTGTGGCTCGGAGCATGAGGGCCTGTCTTGGGGAGGCAACGGAGTGGAGCCAGGGCTGGGCACAGCGGAGGTCACGGGCCTGAAAAAACTGTCAGTCGTTGATTGACGCAAGGACCGATGATTCTGACGATTGATGATGTGCTGCCTTAAAGCACGCCCTTCCTCCACAAGTCCCAAGGACCCCATCTCCCTGTCGCAGTCTGGGTGTTCCAGGTAGTTAAGAACGAACTCTAGGTGTTCCCGGAGTGCGCTCAGCTTGGGGATGGCTGGAGTAGTGTCGTGCTGAGAGGAGTCTGCATCATCGTCGCCGTCCTCATCGGAATCTTCAAGCTCGGTACTGACACCTGCAACTGAAGACGCAATCTCGATATCAGACAATGTCTGATACCCTGGATCGCCCTCGTCGTCATCCAACCACTCACGCACATCGTCCACATCAACATTGTCGCCACGCCTACGTAGCCATGCATGGAAGTCATCCACGTCAAACCCTAGAAAATCGTACTCCACATCCGTTCCGAGAAGCAGACGAGACCAACCATTTTCTAGAGTCTTGACAGGGACTTCCTTCCATGCACTGGCCTAGTTGTAGATTGCAGACTTGACGTTGTAGCAGAGAAGGTTTTCCGAAGTCCGCTGGCCTTGCGTGTCCCGTCCCTTCCTGCGTTCGTCCTTGTCCTCGAGAACAACCATCACCTCGTCTAGGAACTTCCGGTGGTATAGGCGCTTTGTTGCCACGATCACTCCTTGGTCCATTGGTTGGATGAGAGCAGTCGTATTAGGTGGCAGAAACATGCACCTAATCCGGCCATTCTCAGCCACCAAGTCCTTGTCGCACGGGTGGGCAGGTGCATTGTCGAGGAGTAGGAGGGCCTTTACCTGGTCGTGCGGGATTCCCAGTGTCTTCGTCTGGTAATTGATGACCTCCTTGACGAAGTGGCGGTGGAACCAGTCTTTGAAGATCTGGGCCGTAAACCATGCCTTCAAAGAATGGTACCAGACGACTTTGGACTTTGAAGGGTTCATGGCCGAAGTGAGTGACTTTGATCCTCCTGGGGAAGGTGATCAAGAGGAGTCTGCGGAGGGAAGTGTTGGTGCGGTGGGGAGTGCAGCGCTGTAAGTGTTGCCGCGCCTCGGAACCCCTGTTATTTTAGGTCATCAGGCCTATTGTCTACTGTTATTAAGGTGACTACCCATATTTTTGTTATTGTAGCTATAGCTTTAGTACAATGTCTGAAACATATGACCTTTATTATGTCTCTATGGGCCAAAAAATGTCCAGGTATGAGGGGGTACCGCCCATATGTAATTATTCTCATAAGATTATGTATTCCTAGTACGCGAATTTCCAGTGCGCGAGCTTGTGCACCGCCCAATCTCTCGCGCATTGTGCGAGCCCACTGTACAGTACCCTCGTGTCCAGCACGGTAATATTGTCATGCATGGGTCACGTGTTGGACCAAAAACGTGTTGGACTAACAATAGAGCTTATGGGGAAAAATGAATTATGTCAGCAACCCTCGGAAAAGTCATCCTAAATACCTACCATATACCTGTACATATATTGGTACTATTGTAATTATAATAAATGGTATTGTGCTATGAACGAAAACTAACCTTTTAGGTTAGTGTTGGTGGGCTTGCTGGGAATGGAAGGTGGTATCCAAGGCTGTAGTTAGTCCTACTGGGTCCCCGGAGGATGGCTGCTGGCGTCAGTAGCGGGTAATGGCTGTTGCTCCTCCTCAACCTCCATCATAAATCCTTCGAAATCACACTCAGAATCACTATCATCGTCCATTAATCCTCGGCAAAGTGCATGCTTCTCACACTGTTGCCAGAGCCCCGTCTCGTGACTGTGGAAAGTGCTCGCTGTCGCTGACTCGGTAGAGAATAAGGAGAAGCAACTTTGTTTATAAACTGGTACGCACGCCAATGAGAAGGGTTTCAAAACGATTGATATTTATTCTAAAATATTAATATGTATTCAGTGTCAGGCTAAATATTCAATGCTGTAGTACGATACATTCTCTGTCGAGTCGCCTGGGTTTTGGTCACACTGTTTTCCCCATCGTATGCTCGGCAGGAATCCATCCAGATGAATTCCAAATGCCCGTGGTATCGTCGGCAATTTTACCACGTTATCGTTCCGATTTACCATCGTATCCTTGGCAAACCTGGTATGAAGTGCCGTGTGATAGCCTTCGGCTGCCAGGATCTTGTCTTAAGTTTTTTATTATGATCACGTTGGCTTCATTCACGTCGTAGGCCTTGGCAATGTCAACTTTCCTCTCCCCTTTCTTCTTCCTCTCGATGCTTTCTAGCTTTAGTGGCCTGAGGGAGGTGCCGACGCTTCTTGGCGTTCTCAGAAGGCTTCCTAGGCATCGTGAGCAGGGTAGAATGCAGTAACAAGGGCAGAAAATGCAGCAAGAAAAAAGCACCTTCCAATGCAATTATGCGACTGAGTGGCTCTGTGGCGGGAGAAATGTAAACAAAACATCACGTGACACCAGAATCGTTTTTAATTGGGCGGCATCACGATCACATCACGATAGCGGGCGGGGAAGGCTACTTGATCAGAAGTTTTTAATTGGCTATCATCGTCATGGGAATGTCCAGTATGGCTGTGTTGGACCGGGGGTGATCGTGCTAGAGTGAACTCTGCGGATTTGGCCCACTTCTCGGAGCTCTGTGCATGTTATGCTAACACACTCGTGTTGCAGTAATTAAATCGTATTAAATAATACTAATTAATTGCTCACCGTGCTGGACTCGAATCGTGCTGGACTAACGCGTGCTGGACGCGAGGGTACTGTATATATATATAAATATATATATATATATATATATATATATATATATATATATATATGTATATATATATATAAGTAGAACCTCTTTGGTCCGGACCCCTTTAATCCGGATTACTGTTAATTCGGACAAAATTTAAAAATGATGAGCTCCAAAAATATGTTGAAAGTACAGTAATTCTAAAGTCATTTTCAGTATCGGCGCGGATAGCGATCGTCATTCGTTTAGTCTTGGATCACGCTAGGTCGCAACATGGGCGCCTGTTTAAACACACGCTAGCATTCGTTCCATCAACTAGTTCACCAACCATTTATATTTTTACGCTGTATTTCAAAAGTTAATCCTCCTTACCATGCCCCTTAGTGCAAGTGTAGCTTCTGTAGTGAATAAAGGTGTTAAAAGGAGGAGTTTGCTTACACAAAAATGGGTCAGAATATTCTGCAGTGTTTAGTGATTACTGTAGGTTATTTTTTGTACTTAAATATGCTTTACTTGTACATCAAACATTAGCTTCTTGCCTATATGGGCATTATCAATATGCCAAAGATGACAATGTATTTTTTGCCTACATAAGTTTTATTTTTATGCCAAATATTACAGTTAATTAATTTATTTTTTTGCCTACACGGGCCTTAGTCACTTACTACAATTTAAAATGTAGGCTAGTTTCTTGTCATGGCCTTACCTGTAAATTATGCAATACAAAACTATCGTACATTATTAGTTTTGTTATTTTAGTATCCTTTCATCTTTTGCAGTTACATAGGGTTGACGTATGCCACATATGTTAATAATTAACAAACATACTATATGTAGATAGTTTTTGGTATGAACTGGAGATTACCCTGATGGTCCGGACAATCTGCTAATTCGGACAACCTTCCCCCCATATAGTCCGAATGAGAGAGGTTCTATGTGTATATATATACATATATATATCATCCGGACCTCCTTTCCCATCCAATGGCAGGGTGAGGAGTGGCAGTGTCCAGACAGCCCAAAATTGCCCAGCCCAATGGGCCACGCTTCCATTCACTCATCATTCAAGCCCCCAAAATCCTGTCTCTATCGTATACGCCAAAAACATTCACCACGTTCTGTAGCTTCACATAGTTGTATCCAACAGAGTCAATCCAGACGCTGCCATGTTAAAAAGGGGGTGCCAAAAATCCCTGACCATGCACTTCTCCCCAGCGAGCTCGATCTCCTGTCAGTTCCTTTGCCTCACCGACTTCCAAACCTCTCTTCCTCACACATTCATCCACCATATCTCTCCACCTTCTCCTTGGCCTACCTCGCCTCCTCCCTCCTTCGAATTTGCTCAGATATACCTTCTTCACCACTCTATTGTTATCCATTCTCTCCACATGACCATACCATCTCAGTACACTCTCTTCAGTTCTGGTGTCCACAGACTTCCTCACCCCGCATCTTTCACGAATCACATTATTTCGTATCCTGTCCACCCTCTGTACTCCACATACATTCCTCAGCAGTCCCATCTCCACTGCTCTTACTCTTGACTTTTCATTTTCATGCCACACCATAGTCTCACATCCATATGTTAAAGTTGGCACTAACACTCCTTCATGTAAACCTCGTGCAGCTGCAACACTCAAGCCTCTGTTTCTTATCAAGGCCTTCATTGCACCAGCTACTTTTCTTCCTTGTGTCACTCTACTTTCAACTTCTTTTGCATATTTTCCTCTCTTTTCTATCATTGTACCCAGGTATTTGAACTCTCTCACCAATTCCAATCTCTCTCCATTCACTGTTACATTGCACTGGGAGTCACCTTCTCTCTCAGTAACCATCACTTTACTCTTTTCTACATTTTCTCTCAAGGAACGACACTTACAGACATCAGCAAAACTCTGCACTAGCATACCAAGTTCTTGTCCGGTACTTGCAAGCAGTACTTCATCATCAGCATACAACAAATTTGAGATATTCCATCCATCACCATTCATTACCAATGCCATCCCTCTCTCCATTACCCGTGTTTTCACTTCTCTCATCACCCTATCCATATATACATTGAACCATCATAAAAACTGTATATATATACAGTAGAACGGTAGAGGCATTAAGCTTAAGGACCAGATAATGAAGGCAGTGGAGAGAGATCTAGAAGGTAAGATTAGAGTGAATATTGATGAGATGCAATTTAGTTTCATACAAGGCAAAGGAACCACTGATGCCATGTCCGTTATTCATTGTTCAACAGCTTCAGAAAAAAATATGTAGGAAAGAAAAAGGATCTGCACTTTGTATTTGTTGATTTAGAAAAGATCTTTGACAGAGTCTGTAGGGAGGTGGCGAAGTGGGCAATGAGAAGGCTTGGGATCGAGGAGTGGCTGGTTAGAGGGGTTATGGCTATGTATGTTGGTGCTTACACCCCGGTGAGAGTGAATCGAGATTTAAGTGATGAGTTTTCCATGAATTTTTGTGTGCATCAGGGGTCAGTCTTGAGCCCCTTACTGTTTATCTTGTTGCTTAAGGCCCTCTTACATAACTTCAGAAATGGACTCCTGTGGGAGATGCTGTATGGCAGTGATTTGCTGTTGATTGCAGGGAATGAAAGAGAGGTGGAGGAAAGGTTTAGAAAGTGAAGAGGTGGTACGGAGCACAAGGGCAAGTAAATGCAGATAAAACATGTGATCATATCTACGGGTGGTGGCAGTACTGTCTAAGAGGGAGAGTGGCCATGTGCGGTTTGCAACATGGGTGTGGGAAGTAATTCCATCTTGTGCACTGTGTGTGATAAGTGGGTGCATAAGAGATGTAGTGGTATTAGAGGTAGACTGTGAGGTAATGCTGATTTTATATGTGCAGTGTGTCAGGGAGAGTACAGGAGAGCCCCATGATGACAAAGTCATAATTAATGACTTCACTTATTAGCAATGTTTCCCTCAAAAAAATATTTGGAAGAATACAGAAAATACACTGGAGGTATATGAATGGGATTGGAAAGGCCTTTCTGCTGAAGGTTAAACGTACATTTACCGTTCATTCTTTTTGCTCGTTTTTGTGTGTATATGTAAATGAGAGAGTATTGATGCAAACAGTAATGTGTTCCACTAACCCCTTAATTGCCCCCGGCATTGAACAACCCTTCACAGTACCGGTGTCAGTGATGTTGAGTTAGCGTGAGCAATAAAAAACTGGGAGCAATTATGAGAAGCGAACAAAGGTCACTGGTACAGTATGTGTACACTACTCAACGGTAGCATCCCGAGTAGTCAGGTGGTCACCTAATCTCAGATGTTTTCGTCCATATGACACATGCATCGTAATTTTATGAATTCTTCCATGAATCATAGCGAATCACAAGATGGGTTTTGGTACAGTATGTTTACACTACTCTACGGTAGCATCCCGAGTAGTCAGGTGGTCACCTAATCTCAGATGTTTTCATCCATATGACACATGCATCGTAATTTTATTAATTCTTCCATGAATCATAGCGAATCACAAGATGGGTTTTGGTACAGTATGTTTACACTACTCTATGGTAGCATCCCGAGTAGTCAGGTGGTCACCTAATCTCAGATGTTTTCGTCCATATGACACATGCATCGTAATTTTATGAATTCTTCCATGAATCATAGCGAATCACAAGATGGGTTAGGAAGCTAAAAAACATTGCTAGGAGCACCAGATGATTCCCTTCACTTTTTTAAGAAAAATAAATTAATTTTAGAACTCTTAAAAAATTGTTCCGGGGCCGACCAGGGGTGTAAGCAAATTTCTGAACCCAGGGCCATTGAGGGGTTAAGCCATTAAGCCATACCTACGATTGTTTGTTTTTGGCGCAGTGGAAGAAACTTTACGTACCCAAAGATGGATTTCATTTCCCAATTTCCCGAGTGTAGGTTAGGTTAGGTTTGGTTAAATTATTAGGTACAGTTAAACTAGGTTAGGTTAGGTTTAGTTGAACACTTAGGACAGTCTGTTCTGCCATTATGCTGATGAATCAAATAAGAGTTATCACAGCTGAACAGCTACAAAAGGACAGGGAAACAGATTTAACAAGAATTGTTTGTTTATGGGTAATATATTACAGTATCAGTGGTTTATAGGCTATGCAATCACTGGTAAATGTCATTTTCAGGTAGGCATCAAGAATTAGTGAATTTCAAGAATTAGCGAGGGGTTTTGGATGTAACCTTTGCTAATTTGGGGGGATTACTGTATGTGGAGATTGTCTAGTGTGAAAGGAGTGATCTTGCTGGTGAGTCTCTTGAGTGTGTTTTGTTCTGTGGGAGACATGTTATGTGATGGAGGTGGGGCTGGAGCTAGTTCTGTGGCAAGAGTGAGGGGTGGTTGGAAGAAGTTCAGGGAGTTGTTGCCTCTCCTGACATTGAGAGGGCTCTCCCTCCATGCTAAGGGATCTTTGTGTGCGGCATGTGTTAGGAGTGTAATGCTGTATGGTAGTGAGACCTGGGCAGCAAAGGAAGAGGATACGTCCAGAAATGATAATGATCAGGTGGATGTGCAGTGTGTCCTTCAGTGCAAGGCCTGGGGGGGCTAGGTTTATGATGGAAGAGTTTAGTGGAAAGATGGGACTGGAGTGTATTGGTGTTGTGATGGGGAGAGATAGATTGAAATGGTTTGGGATTGTGAAGAGGATGTGGGATGACAGTTGCATGCACAAAGTAAGAAGCATTAGGGTTAGGGTAGGGTTGTGAGAGGCAGACTGAAAAAATCCTGAGACGAGGTCATAGAGTGTGACCTCGGGATAAGGGGCTGAGTAGGGGGTCTGCCAAAAATTGGGCAGCATGGAGAGCTGCCATTAGGTGACCTAGGCAGATGCATGCAAGCATGTTGGAGCCTTTATAAATGAAACTAAATTAATACAGAACACTTAATATATAGATAGATAGATTTTTTTTAAATAAAGGAGTTGAAGTTTGTTTGGCATTTCCTTACAAGTCCATTAACCATACTAAATAATCCTTTCACCAACTTTGTACAATACTGTATAACCATGTTTCTCACCAGTATGTTAAAAAATTCACCAGTCAATATAATTTTCAAATGCTGGGTTACAGTAAACACAAACTCAAATACAGTACAGTATTTACATGTATTTTTAAAAAGTACCAAAAAGACAAGAATGAAGGAGTGTGTGCTTCAGCATCTGTGTAGCTCCAATATTTGGACACACCTTTGCATCAGCAACAATGTGTGCATGGCTGATTTTGAACCAGCCAACCTCCACACCCCACTGCTTCCTTCCTACACACACACCATTCATCACATGCTGTCAAAACAGTTATGCAGTAAGGTCCATTAATTTTGTGTATTGTTTTTATGAATCAAACATATTTCATTTTGATATGAGCAAGTTGTTGTCAAGCAAGACTTGAGTGAGATGTAGCTAGGATGGACTTACGAAGAGTGAGAAAGAGGAAGATGTGTTTGGTGGCTGGTGCACTGCAACAGGCAAGCAAGCCTGGAAATGGCACGGTGTGGTGGTAGGTGGTGGTGACCATCATCCACTAACTTGTAGTGCTGCCTACGTCTTCCATAGCCTTTATCATTCTTTTTCTGTGTCTCCCCTCCTCTCTTCCTATTTCTCCCATCTTTCCTGTCACTTCTTATTGCCTTTCTTTCCTTTACATGTGGCTTTACATTGGTGTGACAATCCAAATGGTTTCCTGTAAGCCATGAAACCATTTACAGTGCTAGGTGGTAACCATATAACCAAACCATACGTGCTTCCTACAGGTCAACAAGTGGGTTGGTGGAGGGTTAGTGCCCCTCCCCGTAAAACAAATAACTCAAAGTTAAGTGGGCACCTCTTACGGGATTGTGGCGTCTGGCAGTAGATAGCTACACCTACACTTTGAAATTTAATATTAAAATATTAAATACTTGTACAGTATTTTAAATCGCATAAGTTAAATTCGTGTAAGTTACTGCATGACTGTCAGTATATATAGATAGATAGATGGATATAAATGCTTGTGTTATGCAGTTTTATGTTGCATTCAGTCATATTTAAGGACTCATTTTAAGTCTGCAATCTTTTCAGAGCATTTCATATGTACAGTACCTGTGAAAGGTTGACTGCTTTGATGTAGCCATGAGAGAAATATAGTTATAAACCTTACATGAACTCCCACCATGCTTGAACAGATTGGGATTGCCATGTCGCCACTCTCGAACAACTCCCTCTTCCTGAACTACCACCGCAACCCTCTGCCAGAATATATGGCAAGGGGGCTCCTGGTGTCCCTCTCCTCTGATGACCCCCTCCAGTTCCACTTCACCAAGGAGCCGCTGATGGAGGAATATTCAATTGCCACACAGGTCTGGAAGCTGTCCCCCACTGACATGTGTGAGCTGGCAAGGAATTCAGTATTAATGAGTGGATTTGAGCATGAGGTGAGTGTATTTGTAGAGATGGTAGACTGCACAAACCTGGCCATTAACATGTGATAATTTGATATGTAAGGGAGCTGTATATGGTATCTCATCTTACCTCCAAGTTCATATTCAGCCATAATTTTATTCTTCTTCTCCTCCTCTCTCTCTAGATTAAGCAGTATTGGATAGGCCCCAACTACACAAGGGATGGTGTGGCTGGAAATGACATCAAGCGTACCAATGTTCCAAATATCCGTGTTGCATACAGGTATGTGAAGTTATTGTATACAGTAGAGTCACGATTCATGCTGAAGGGAAGCAATGCTCTTGCATTAACGTAAGCGTTCAGTTTCTCCCTACATTATTCAGTAACATGATAATATCACTCATTGTACGGGAGAAACTTAGTGGGAAGTGGGTGCATTTAGGTATTGGGTTTCCATATGTCTGCTTTTGTTTACAACTCATATGTTGTGCTTTTGTTGGTCGTTGCCAGGGGTCCTTGACCCAACCTGACTTATGTGACCCACATCCGATACCTACTGCTGCCTGCCTCAGTCTTATTATTATGTTGCCTGCCGTTGTGTCCAGAAGCATTTATTTATCTACCCTGTATTTACCAGTACTTTATCTTTGCTCTCCATTTCATCTCAGAACTCCAAGCACATAGTTCCAGACTAACATTAGTTACAAATCTAAGCACCCTGAAAGTGCTAAGAAAACATGAAATGCATTTATTCCCAAGGAAGAAGTAAAATTATTGGATGGAGTGGCATGTGGTGTGGGAGCTTAATGTGATTAACATTCAGTCAATCTATTGCCAGGCACCTCAATTCTGTATGGGTTGGACACAAACAAGTTGCCTCCATGTCGCCCAGTCTTCCGCCATTTCACTGCCCTCCCCCCAGCACACACACCTTCTCATATACCTCGCCACTCCATCTCTCCAACTCATCCTCGGCCTCCCTATCCCTCTCACCCCCTCCACCTCGCTCATATACACTCTCCTCATTAGTCTCTTGCTCTCCATCCTCTCCACATGGTCAAACCACCTCAGTGTATTTCTCCTAATGCTTTCTATCACATCCATACCCACACCACAACACTTCTTCACTTTCTCATTTGTCAGTCTGTCTTTCCATGTAACTCCACATGCTCCTCTCAAATAACTCATTTCCCCTGCTCTTACTCTCAATATGTGTCCTTCCAACAAGGTCCAAGCATCCTATCCATTCTTTAGAGTTGTATCACAATACTCTCATACAGCGACTATTTTACTTCCATGCCCACTTCCCTATTTCTTGTCACAGCTTTCTAAGAACCAGCAGCCTTTCTACCCTTTCAAGCACTTCATCCTCCAAACTTCCATTGTTACCTATCACACTACCCAAGTACTTAAATTCACTCACATTTTCCACTTCCTCATCATCCAACCTCACTGTACAGTGAGTGACTTCATTTCTTTCGAAGACCATAACTTTACTCTTCCTTACAATCACCTTTAGATTCCATTTCTTACACACTCTTCCAAACCCATTCACCAAGCCTTGCAGTTCCCCTTTTTCTTCACTTAACAATATAGTATCATTCACACACAACAGTACAGGAAGTTTCCACATGCTGCCCTCTCTCATTAGCGCCACTCCAACATCCATTACCTTTCCTTGTATCTCTTTTTATCACCTCATCCATATACAAATTGGGCAGCCATGGAGACATGGCACATCCCCATTTCAATGCAACATTCAGATAGAAAAATTCACCCAATTCACTATTCACACAAACTGCAGCCTTAGCACCCTCATACATACTCATCATGGCATTCAGCAGCTTCCCATTTACTCCATATATTCTTAATATTAGGTTGTATGGTTAGATGAAAATTTATGGGTCTGGCAGTTTTAGGGGAGGAAATGGAACGAAAACTTTTGCCAACCAGAAAAAAATTACTCTCTCATCCATGTGTTCTTGTGAGGTGGTGTTTGGTTTCACATTCCTTGTTCGATTTATCGCTTCCCAACACATTTCGGACTGACTGAGCATATGGCTAAACTGCTCAGTCAGTCCAAAATGTGTTGGGCAGCGTGATATTGAACAAAGAATGTGAAACGGAATGCTAACTCGCATGAACATATGGTTGAGAGTAATCTTTTTCTGGTTAGCAAACATTTTTGCTCCATTTCGTCCCCTAAAACTGCCAGACCTATAATAATTTTTGTCAAACCATACAGCCTAACGTCTCTCCCGAAGGCCACATGATACGAGAAAAGGCGAAACTTTGACAACAGCATTGGGGGTGGGAGACAGGGGGAGAGTACTGGGGAGCTACATACCAACAACACAAGGGTATCCAGCACAACTTTTGTGTTGTTAATGCTATTTTTAATACCATTGATGCTCTTAATTACAATAGTTATAGCTCTCACTGTTTAACCTGGTGGAGGGTATAAGTGGGGGTAATTTGCGTGGGGTAAGGTGGTAAGAAACGGCAAAAGTGAGAGCTTTCTTTCTCTGACGCCCCACATAACACTCTATGAGCTTCTCAGTCAGCTTCAGGACAACATATGATCTCTTACTGCTGCCATGTTCGCATCACTTCCAACGCACGATCTTCTTTATCTTCTCCAGAACCTTCCAAATCATTCTGATGGCGCTTTCATTCATGCCATGCTTTTGCCATTTCAGTAAATGTACACTTTACTTGAAGCAGTAGAAGGACTTTACCAATTCATGTTCCTCCAACTTGTTTTATGTATGTACTTTTTCCTGATGAAAAATTTCCCACTTTTTATCATCACGTTCCTTAACCAACCGCGTGCCAGTGCCGTTTTAAAACAGTCTGACATAATTCCGCGGCCAGTGCCAGTGCTGTTTTAAAACAGTTTAAAATAAAAAAAATTCACTGACCGCATTTTTCAAGATTCGCGGGTAAAAATTGGCAGACATGTATGGTAACTGTTCCTCTACCATCCCCCAGTCTGTCAAGGCCATACACTCACTTGCTTCCCCCCTCACGCTCGCTCTGCCTCACTCTACGTGTGTGCCTCACCCAGTGCCGTACATAGTGAAGGCATTTTGTAAATATTTTCATGTAAGTATAAGTTGTTAGTGTATGGTAGGATACTTATTGACAGAGTTAGGGAAATAACAGAGGAATTAGTTGGAGAAGAACAGAGAGGCTTTAGGAGGGGAAGAGGTTGTGTAGATCAGATATTCATTCTTAGCTCTTTAGTGGAAAAGTTTCTAGAGAAGGGAAAGAAGTTGTATGTGGCTTTCATGGATTTGGAGAAAGCATATGACAGGGTGGATAGCCAAGGATTGTGGAAAGTATTAAGAATATATGGAGTAGATGGGAAGTTGTTGAATGCTGTGAAGAGTATGTATGATGGTGGCTCAGTGGGTTAGAGCGCTCCGCTCTGACCGAAGGGTCGGAGGATTGAATCCACCCAAGGGTCATTGGTAGACATCAGGAAGGGCGTCCGGTCATAAAATGCTACACGCTCCAGTCCAAAGTCCTCTACCCAGGGGCAACGCCTTAGCCCTTTGGGGATACCTGTCATAAAACCAAATAATTATTATTTATTATTAGTATGTATGATGGTGCGAAGGCTGCAGTGCGTGTGGATGATGAACTGAGTGAATTTTTCTCTTTGAAGGTTGGGTTGAAACAAGGATGTATCATGTCTCCATGGTTCAATCTGTATGTGGATGGGGTAATAAAAGTGGTACAAGGTAGGGTAGTGGATGTTGGAATGGCCCTGGTGAGAGAGGGTAGTGTTTGGAAACCCTGTACTGTTGTCTGTAGATGATACTGTGTTGTTGAGTAAAGACGAAGGGGAGCTGCAAGGCTTGGTGGATGAGTTTGGGAAAGTGTGTAAGAAACGGAATCTAAAGGTGAATGTAGGGAAGAGTAAAGTGATGGTCTTTGAGAGAGGTGAAATTAGTGAATGTACGGCGAGGTTGGATGGTGAGGAATTGGAAAATGTGAATACATTTAAGTACTTGGGTAGTGCGATGAGTAAGGATGGAGGTTTGGAGGGTGAAGTGCTTGAAAGGGTACAGCAGGGAAGAAAGGTTGCTGGTTCCTTGAAAGCAGTGATAAGAAACAGGGAAGTGAGCATGGAAGTAAAAAAGTTACTACTTGACAGTATTGTGATACCAACTCTAACGTATGGAAGTGAAGCTTGGACGTTGTTGGAAGGGCACAAGTCAAGAGTAAGAGCAGTGGAAATGAGTTATTTAAGAGGAGCCTGTGGAGTCACATGGAAAGACAGGCTGACAAATTGAGGATATAAAGGAGCGTTGTGGTGTGGATGAGGATGGGATAGGAAGCATTAGGAGGAATACACTGAGGTGGTTTGGCCATGTGGAGAGGATGGAGGGTGAAAGACTGACGAAGAGAGTGTATGTGAGTGAGGTGGAGGGGGGGAGAGGGAGGGGGAGGCCAAGGATGAGATGGAGGGATGGGGTGGAGAGGTATTTGAGAGAGGGGGGTGTGAGTTGGGAGCAGGGCAGTGAAGGTGATTTGTTTGTGGCCACCCCGAACGGGATTGAGGCGTCTGGCAATAGATAGATAGATAGATAAGTTGTAAATATTTTCTTGTAAGTGTAAGGACTCTATAATGAAGTCAAGTTGTAAATACAGTGGAAGCTCGATTATCCAGGCTCGGATTATCCAGCTTTCGGTATATCCGGGCCGTGACCCAATGGTTCAGTGGTACAGTAATTCATAGAATTATCCGTACGAATGCTCCGGTTTAAACAGGAAGCATCCAGTTGCTAGGGAGAGAGGCATGGATAAACCAGAGATAGTCTTGCTCACCCTGCCCCCACCCACACCTCCTGCTCACAACTCATCACAAGGGTGGTAGGGTGGAGTTTGGTGAGGCAACTGATACTCCTGACGTAGCCTAACCTTGCTTAACTACTTAATAATTTAACCTAACCTGACCTAACCTGGGCTCCAGTTGGGAAATTGGGAAACTAAATTCACTTTTGTGTACGATGAGTTTCTTCCATTATGCCCGAAGCAATCGTAGGTATGGCTTAAAGAACATGATAAAAGAGAAAATCTTTCAGCAAGAGAAGGTAATTTACTACCCTCAAAATAGAAAAACAGAAAGCAAACTGGAGGAATATGAAGTGAATTGGTGAAGTCTTTAGGCTGTATGCTTAGACGAAAAGTAATGGGTTTCCAAGTTTTAGGGAGCGAAATGAAACAAGAATGTCCGCTAATCTGGGGGGAAAAAAAAAAAAAAAAAAAAAACTCATCTCATGTGTTCTCGTAAGTTAGCATTCAGTTCTGCATTCTTCGTTAGGTATCGCGCCTCCCAACTCATTTCGGACCGACAGAGCATTGTTATTTCTTCCTCTTACATTTACTGTTCACTCTTTTGTTCGTTCTTAAGTGTACTGTATGTATGAAAGAGAGTATAAATACGAACAACAATGCATTCCATTAACCCCATCACAACTGTCAGCCTCAAACAATGGTTTACTGTACCGGTGTCAGGGATGTTGGGTTAGGGAGAGCTATAAAAAACTGCGAACAATTATGGGAAGGGAACGAAGGTCACTGGTATGTTTTCACGACCCTCCTCTACCATCTCAAACAGTCAGGCGGCCTGCCACTTCATCTCAGATGTTTTCGCCAATATGTTTAAATGCTAATGTAACATGCATCCTAATTATGAGTAAGTTTCTTCCATTATGCCGGAAACAATCGTGGGTAAGGCTTAAGGAACATTATGATAATAAGAAAACAAACTAGAAAAATACAGAAAACAAACTAGAGAATATGAATTGAATTGGTAAGGTTATTAGGCTGTATGCTTGGACGAAAATTTACGAGTTTCACAATTATAGGGGACGAAATGGAACAATTATGTTTACTAATAAGAAAAAATACTTTCATCTCGTGTTCTCGTAAGGTGGCATTCAGTTCCACATTCTTTGTTTGATGTCGCTTCCCAACACATTTCGGACCGACAGAGCATACAGTTATTTCTGCTCCTTACAGTTAAGTGTACATTTATTGCACATTCTTTTGTTCGTTCGTGTATGTGTGAAAGAGAGAGTATTGATACAAACAATAATGTATTCCATTAACCCCTTATGGCTGCTAACCTTGAACAATGCTTTACTGTACCGGTGTCAGTAACGTTAAGTTAGGGAGAGCCATAAAAACTGCGAACAATTATGGGAAGGGAACGGTCACTGGTATGTTTACACGACCCTACTCTACCATCCCAAACAGCTCGGCGGTCCTTTCATCCCAGATGTTTTCGCCGATATGTTTAAATGCTCAAGTAACATGCACCCTAACTTTATGTTTAAATTCTAATGTAACATGCCCCCTAATTTTCTTTCACGAATCATAGCAAATCACAAGATGGGTTTAGGGAGGAGGGGAAAAAGCCAGGTGTACCAGACGAGACTTTTCAAATCTGTAAGAAAAAGAAACTGACTTTATAACTTTGAAAAAATGGTTTCAAGGTTTGCCACAGGAGCACACAAATTTCTGAACTCACGAACATTGAGGATTTAAGGGGGGTAAACATATGCTTTGCTGTAAGCAGTAAAAGCACCTTAACAAATCAGTTCATCCTGATAGTCTGTTATATTTTTCTGATTATTTCTGGGTTGGTAAATAAACATTTCTTGTTAAATCTTTCCCCGCTGTTTTTAGCTGTTCTAGTGTGACGACTCTTTGATACGTTAACGTAATGGCAGAAGACACTGTTCTGATCTAAGTGTTTAAACCTGGCCTAACCTAGCTTAACTGCCCCTAATAATGTAACCTAACCTAATCTTCAGTTGGGAAGTTGGGAAACGAAGTCCACATTTGAGTACGATGAGTTTCGTCCATTGTGCTGGAAACAATCGTAGGTACAGCTTTAGAATGTGGCGATAATAACAGGGAGGAAATATTTCAGTAAGGAAACGTAATTTACCAAACTGAATATAGTCTGAAAAATACTGAAACAAGCTGGAGTAATATACATTGAACTGGAAAGGTCTTTCTGGTACTTAAAGTGTACATTTACCGGTAAATAAATCAGTCTAACAGTACAGTACTTGTGTTTCCGCCGGATTAATTGTGCTTTCGGACTAATCGGGCACCCCTTAACACCATATAGCCCGGATAATCGGGCTCTCTCTCAGTGGAAGCTCGATTATCCAGGCTCGGATTATCCAGCTTTCGGTACATCCGGGCCGTGACCGAATGGTTCAGTGGTATAGTAGTACATAGAATTACCCGTACGATAGCTCCGGTTTAAACAGGAAGCATCCAGTTGCTTGGGAGAGAGGCATGGGTAAACCAGAGAGAGTCTGCTTACCCTGTCCCCACCCACACCTGCTCACAACTCGATCAGAAGGGTGGTAGTGTGGAGTTTGGTGAGGCAACTGATACACCTGACCTAGCCTAACCTTGCTTAACTACTTAATAATTTAACCTAATTTAACCTAATTTAACCAAACCTGGGCTCCAGTGTGGAAATTGGGAAACTAAATCCACTTTGGTGTACGATGAGTTTCTTCCATTAGACCCGAAACTATCGTAGGTACGGCTTAAACAACGTGATAATAAAAGAGAAAATCTTTCACCAAGAAAAGGTAATTTACTACCCTCAAAATAGAAAAATACAGAAAACAAACTGGAGGAATATGAAGTGAATTGAGGTCTTTGGGCTGTATGCTTAGAGGAAAAATAATGGGTTTCCCAATTTTAGGGAACGAAATGGAACAAGAATGTCTGCTAATCAGAAAAAAAAAAAAATTACTCGTGTTTTCGTAAGTTAGCATTCAGTTCTGCATTCTTCGTTAGATATCACGCTTCCCAACACATTTCGGACCGACAGAGCATAGTTATTTCTTCCTCTTACATTTACTGTTCATTCTTTTGTTCGTCCTTAAGTGTACTTTATGCGTGAAAGAGAGTATTATTACAAACAATAATGCATTCCATTAACCCCATCATAGCTGTCAGCCTCGAACAATGCTGTATTGTACTGGTGTCAGGGATGTTGGGTTAGGGAAAGCTATAAAAAACTGCGAACAATTATGGGAAGGGAACGAAGGTCACTGGTATGTTTACACGACCCTCCTCTACCATCTCAAACAGTCAGGCGGCCTGCCACTTCATCTCAGATGTTTTCGCCGATATGTTTAAATTCTAATGTAACATGCACCCTAATTATGAGTAAGTTTCTTCCATTATGCCAGAAACAATTGTAGGTAAGGCTTTAGGAACGTTATGATAATAATAGAAGAAATCTCAGCAAAAGGTAATTTACCACCCACAAAATAGGCAGAAAAATACAGAAAACAAACTAGAGCAATATGAATTGAATTGGTAAGGTTATTAGGCTGTATACTTGGACAAAAATTTATGAGTTTCACAATTATAGGGGATGAAATAGAACAAAAATGTTTACTAATAAAAAATACTTTCATCTCACGTGTTCTCGTAAGGTGGCATTCAGTTCCACATTCTTTGTTTGATGTCGCTTCCCAACACATTTCGGACCGACAGAGCATACAGTTATTTCTGCTTCTTACAGTTAAGTGTACATCTATTGCACATTCTTTTGTTCGTTCGTGTATGTGTGAAAGAGAGAGTATTGATACAAACAATAATGTATTCCATTAACCCCTTATGGCTGCCAGACTTGAACAATGCTTTACTGTACCGGTGTCAGTAACGTTTAGTTAGGGAGAGCCATAAAAACTGCGAACAATTATGGGAAGGGAACGAAGGTCACCGGTATGTTTACACGACCCTACTCTACCATCCCAAACAGCTTGGCGGTCCTTTCATCCCAGATGTTTTCGCTGATATGTTTAAATGCTAAAGTAACATGCACTCTAATTTTGTTTAAATGCTAATGTAACATGCCCCCTAATTTCATGAATCATAGCAAATCACAAGATGGGTTTAGGGAGGAGGGCAAAAAGCCAGGTGTACCAGACGAGTCTTTTCACATCTATAAGAAAAAGAAACTGACTTTATAACTTTGAAACAATGGTTCCAAGGTCTACCACGGGAGCACAAAAATTTCTGAACTCACGAACATTGAGGGGGGTAAACATACGCTTTGCTGTAAGCAGTAAAAGCACCTTACCAAATCAGTTCATCCTGATAGTCTGTTATATTTTTCTGATTATTTCTGGGTTGGTAAATAAACATTTCTTGTTAAATCTGTTTCCCCTCTGTTTTTAGCTGTTCTAGTGTGACGACTCTTTGATTCGTTAACGTAATGGCAGAAGACACTGTTCTGATCTAAGTGTTTAAACCTGGCCTAACCTAGCTTAACTGCACCTAATAATGTAACCTAACCTAATCTTCAGTTGGGAAATGGGAAACGAAGTCCACATTTGAGTACGATGAGTTTCGTCCATTGTGCTGGAAACAATCGTATGTACAGCTTTAGAACGTGGCGATAATAACAGGGAGGAAATATTTCAGTAAGGAAACGTAATTTACCAAACTGAATATAGTCTGAAAAATACTGAAACAAGTTGGAGTAATATACATTGAACTGGAAAGGTCTTTCTGGTACTTAAATTGTACATTTACCAGTAAATAAATCAGTCTAACAGTACAGTACTGTACTTGTGTTGTTTCCTGCCAGATTAATCGTGCTTTCGGACTAATCGGGCACCCCTTAACACCATATAGCCCAGATAATCGGACTATCTCTGTATATATATACTGTACTGTATATATATATATATATATATATATATATATTTATACATATATACAGTACCCTCGCGTCCAACACGCGTTAGTCCAGCACGATTCACATCCAGCACGGAGAGCAAATAATTAGTATTATTTAATACAATTTAATTACTGCAACACAAGTGTGTTAGCATAACACGCTCAGAGCTCCGAGAAGTGGGCGAAATCCGCAGAGTTCGCCTCTAGCACGATCACCCCCAGTCCAACACGATCATACTGGACATTCCCATGATGATGATAGCCAATGAAAACTTCTGATCAAGTAGCATTCCTCGCCCGCTATCGTGACGTGATCGTGATGTCGCCCAATTAAAAACGCTTCTGCTGTCACGTGATGTTTTGTTTAAATTTCTCCCGCCACAGCGCCACTCAGTCGCATAATTCGCATTGGAAGGTGCTTTTTTCTTGCTGCATTTTCTGCCCTTGTTACTGCAGTTTACTCTGCTTACGATGCCTAGGAAGCCTTCTGAGAACCCCAAGGAGAGTCGGCTCCTCCCTCAGGCCACCATGCTAGAAAGCATCGAGAGGAAGAAGAAAGGGGAGAGGAAAGTTGACATTGCCAAGGCCTATGACATGAATGAGGCCAACGTGAGGACCATAATAAAAAACCAAGACAAGATCCTGGCAGAATTGAAGGCTTACAGAGTGCTAGGACAGGCAGAAGCAGGACCTTCCATGGCTGTGGACGAAGGTAGTGATTCTGAGTGTGATTTCGAAGGATTTATGAGGGAGGTTGAGGAGGAGCAGCAGCCATTACCCGCTAGTGACGCCAGCAGCCATCCTCCGGGGACCCACTAGGACTACCTACAGCCTTGGATACCACCTTCCATTCCCAGCAAGCCCACCAACACTATCCTAAAAGGTTAGTTATCATTCATAGCACAGTACCATTTACTATAATTACAATAGTACCAATATATGTATAGGTATATGGTAGGTATTTAGGGTGACTTTTCCTAGGGTTGCTGACATAATTCATTTTTCCCCATAAGCACTGTTGTTTGTCCAACACGTTTTTGGTCCAACACGGGACCCATGCATGACAATATTACCGTGTTGGACGCGAGGGTACTGTGTATATATATATATATATATATATATATATATATATATATATATATATATACAGTAACCCCTCCAATATCCGGATCAATAGAGCCATCGGTAGGTTCGGTTATTGGTTTCGTCCGGATATTGGGCCCCAGCTTATGGACTTGTACTTATGGATCCTAACTCAGAGAAACACCTATACAACTCCCTCCGGACATGCATAGTACCTATTTAACACCCAAATCACACCAATAAGGCACATAAATGACTGAAATAAATGCAAAAGAAACATAAAATGAGGGTTTAGAAGTATGTTCATACATTAATAAACATTCTGGTACTTATGGACCCTAAACTAGCCTAACTCTGAAAAACACATTCCTACTGCACATGCATAGCTACTAACACCCTATTCACACCAATAAAGGACATTAAAGAGTGAAATGAGGTAAGTATAGTATGGAAAAAAGTACAGTATGAAACATTCTGGTAAGTATAGTATGGAAAAAAGTACAATATGAAACATTCTGGCTACTTACAGCAAGTCCCTGGCCACCTCGATGAATAACCGCCTCCTCTCGGACTCTGACAGTAAGAACGATTTCCTGAAGCACTTGCAGTACACTCTTCCTGAAGTCTTGCACTGAACTTAGTCAATAACACACAGAAGTCCGTTCTCTTCACAGTGTTCACTTTAGTCCAAATAATGTTCCAGTTAACTTTAGTGTTGCACATAAACTTTTCCCAATCTTTTCAATTTCTAAAGCCAAAACAAAGAAGGTTAGTTACGTTAAATTTCTTTTCCATTGAGTCTTTTCTCTCATCTTTAAATCCTTAACACAACACACCGTTTTTTTCACTGCACAACACTCAAAATTCCCGTGTGGTCTAGTGGAGAAGTTCTTGCTGTTTATTCACTGTCAGAGTCCGAGAGTATCACTGGCAGGCAACCAAGGGGTGCATCGGTGGGTCGTGGTGATGGCGTACCGACTACAGAAGACTCTGAAGAAAGCCGGAAACTCACATCGAGCGGTGACTCCACTGTAGCTGATGTGCTGGGCTGTGGCTCGGAGCATGAGGGCCTGTCTTGGGGAGGCAACGGAGTGGAACCAGGGCTTGGCACAGCGGGGGTCACGGGCCTGAAAAAACTGTCAATCGTTGACTGACGCAAGGACCGACGATTCTGGCGATTGATGATGCGCTGCCGGAAAGCACGCACTTCCTCCACGAGTCCCAAGGGCCCCATCTCCCTGTCGCAGTCCAGGTGTTCCAGGTAGTCTAGGACGAACTCTAGATGTTCCCGGAGTGCGCTCAGCTTGGGGATGGCTGGAGTAGTGTCCTGTTGAGAGGAGTCCGCATCATCATCGCCTTCGTCGTCGGAATCTTCAAGTTCGGGACTGACACCAGCAACCGAAGACGTGATCTTGATATCAGACAACGTCTGATACCCAGGATCGCCCTCTTCGTCATCCAACCACTCACGAACATCGTCCACATCAGCATCGTCGCCGTGCATGGAAGTCATCCACGTCAAACCCTAGGAAATCGTACTCCACATCTGTTCCGAGAAGCAGACGAGACCAACCATTTTCAAGAGTTTTCACAGGGACTTCCTTCCATGCACTAGCCCAGTTGTACAGCGCAGACGATGTTGTAGCGGCGAAGGTTTTCCAAAGTCCGCTTGCCTCGAGTGTCACATCCTTCCCTGTGCTCGTCCTCGTCCTCGAGAACAACCATCACCTCGTCCAGGAACTTCCGACGGTACAGGCGCTTTGTTGCCACGATCACTTCTTGGTCCATGGGTTGAATGAAAGCAGTCGTATTAGGTGGCAGAAACATGCACCTAATACGGCCATTCTCAGCAACCAAGTCCTTGTCGCACGGGTGGGCAGGTGCATTGTCGAGGAGAAGGAGAGCCTTTACCTGGTCGCGAGGAATTCCCAGTGTCTTCGTCTGGTACTGGATGACCTCCTTGACGAAGTGACGGTGAAACCAGTCTTTGAAAATCACAGCTGTGAACCATGCTTTCAAAGAATGGTACCATACGACAGGAAGGACATCCATCACCCCACGAAGGCACCGAGGCTGCTTTGCACGGCCAACAACAACGGGCTTAAGCCGGTGCATGCCGTTAGCACTGGCACAACACAAAGCAGATATCCGTTCCTTAGAAAGCTTGCGGCCAGGTACACGCTTCTCCGTCTCATCGGCTAGAGTGTTCGTTGGCACCGAGCGATAGAATAGGCCAGTTTCGTCTGCGTTATAGACTTGACCGAGAGTGAGGCCCTCCCTGTCGATCAAGCCTTTCACCTTGTGCCGAAACTCGTCAACTCCATCCTCGTTAGCGTCCAATGCTTCGCCATGTGCTTTACGGTTAGTAAGGCCATGTCGCAACTTGAACGCGAAGAGCCAACCCTCGGATGCCTTGAAGTCTAGGGCGTCGTGAAGCCTTGCAAACTTCTCAGCAGCAGCCTTCAGCTCCATTCCATGTACCATCACACCAGCTGCACGTTGCTGTCGGTACCAAATCAACGTGGATCGGTTGATTTCTGCAAACTTGGGGGTAAACATAACCTTCCTTTCCACGTTGCGTTTGCTTCTCGACGAGAAGTCAGCCGTGTACTGCATGAGTTTGTCTCGGGAACGCTTGATATCGAACAAAGTCGACCGGGCCAGGTTAAACTCACGGAGAATGCTTGAAGAAGACCAACCCGCATCAACTTTCTCCAATATCTCCCGTTTCTGCTCCAGAGTCAACACCACTCTTTTCCTTTTCTCAGGAGGCGGGGCCATCATCACACACACTAAGAGGAGGGCAGAGAGCAGCAGGAGGCCTTGCAGTAAGTACGGCACCACCACAAAAGCGAGCACGTGGGCAGCCATTGCGAAGAGCGTAGGTCCAGTCGCGGTGAGAGACAGGCGGGAAGTGGGGAGGATGCAGCGGCGCTCTATCGGACGTCGGAGGAATGACGAACCAAAACAATGCTCTCACGCGGCGCGCGCGGCAAGTTCAAATTACAGACGGCAAAAAATCGATTTTTTTTTTAATTTTTTTTTGGATTTTCAGACCATTTTGGGAATGTTTGATCCCAGGATGATAAGGTTTGGTTAGTGGGGATGTTCGGTTATTGGGCGTCTGGATATTAGAGTGATTACTTATATATATATATATATATATATATATATATTGTGTGTGTGTGTGTGTGTGTGTATGTGTGTCACTCTACTTTCCACTTCTTTTGCACATTTTCCTCTCATTTCGACTCTCCCCAGGTATTTGAACTCTCTCACCAATTCCTGTCCCTCACCATTCACTGTAACATTGCACTGGGAGTCATCTTCTCTCTCAGTAACCATCACTTTACTCTTTTCTGTATTTACTTAAAAGGCACGACACTCACAGATATCAGCAAAACTCTGCACTAGTCACCAAGTTCTTGTCTGGTATCTGCAAGTAGCACTGCATCATCATCATACAACAAATTTGATATATTCCATCCATCACCATTCATTACCAACGCCATCCCCCTCTCCATTACTCGCGTTTTTACTTCTCTCATCACCCCATCCATATATACAGGCAGTCCTCAACTTACGAAAATAATTGGTTCTTAACCCCTTAAGACCGCAATTATTTCTGGCAGGGTACCTCCCACAACCGCAATTCGGGGGTGTTTTGGCGACTTTCACCAAAGGCAAATTGATTGTGTTCTGGCTAAAGAGGAAGAATTTACACACCTGACAACGCAATCCGTACCCCTGTAGGCCTAATGGTTACCGCACAATTGCACGTCAAAGTTAAAAAAAAGTTTATGATAGTTACCCCTCAAAAACAATTGAAAACATGAAAATTTTGATAACTACCTACTTTTCTTTTTGAAACAGGTCATTTCAAAGTGTTTTGTCACACCAACCATGAAAACAGGTGTATGTAGGTGTGGGAAGATAAAGTAGGCTGTGGAGAGTAGGCCTATAGGTACGGGGGTTGGAAATAACCAGCTTTTCGCATGAAAAGAAAGCACTTCATTGTGTTCTCTAACATCTGCCATGAAAACAGGTGTGTATGTAGGTGTGGAGAGATAACTAGTGTGGGGAGTAGGCCTACAAGGCCTTGCTGGTACTTGGGGAGAAAAATTTTAGCAACAAACAAATTCTCATGTGGAAACCCTCCATTTCAATGGGATTTGTCATACCAGCCATAAAAACAGGTGTGTATGTAGGTGTGGGGAGATATAACAGGTGTGGGGAGTAGCCCTACAAGGCCTCATAATCTTTCTGAAACTAACACAGACGCATACAGTAGAAGTCCGATTTTTCGGCATCTATGGGACCAGGCAAGTGCCGAAATATCAAAATTGCCGAATTATCGAAAACCCTACCCACTCAGTACCTTATATGTTTCGGTGAACACTATCATCATTACTCATATCATTACAAATGTGTTTGGAGAGAGTACTGTATACTGTTTGATACTGTACAATACTGTAATGAATACAGTACTATACAGTACATGAATATGAAAAATAAAGAAATTAGTGAACATACTGTATATAAATGTAATGGTACAGTAGGCCTACAAGTTCACATGCACTTACCTAAACTTATAGTAGATCCTTATTTACATATGTACAATAGAAAGGGTTGATTGGAGTCTGCTACTGCTGGAAGAAGTCCCCAGCACACTCGAATAGTAATTTCAGAGGTATTTCGGTACGAAGTTCACAAAGCACACAGAAGAATCAAGAGAAGTCGGCAGCAGCACGGCAACAACTCGGAAGAAAGGCGAAACAGATTCTCTTTCCCATGCTAGACTCACTACATGTTTGTTCTCTCTTTATGCTATAGGAGAAAGAGCTAGCCTCTGAGCTTCATGGCAGTGGTAGACTCGTTCCATCACTTTCACTATCTCACTCACTAAGGCGGGTAAAGGCGGGTAGCTAGCTGGCGAGCCTCATGGAGAATTTCAAGACTGACGAAAAAAATCGGAGAATCTGCCGAACGATCGGAGATTTTCGTAAATGGGACTATTTCTCAAAACTGCCGAAATGTCAGATTTGCCGGGGAATTGGATGCCGAAATATTGGACTTTTACTGTATAAATGTTTATAACCAAGGACATCAAAATAAAGTTGAATAATGCTATAAATGCATGCATAAGAAGGGAGAAAAAAAAAAATGTTTCCGATTTCTCTTTTTACTGTCCCAACTTCTCGTTACACATTTATCACATTATCATTACACTTCATCACACTTATCACTACAGTTTCGGCAACAACCAAATTCTCTTGTAGAAACTCTCCATTTCATTGGAATTTATCATACCAGCCATGAAAACAGGTGTGTTTGTATGTGTGGGGAGATGAAACAGGTGTGGTGAGTAGCCCTATAAGGCCTCATAGTCTTTTGAAAACTAACACAGACGAACACTACTCAGAGTTGCTAATCTGGGCAGGTAGGGAGAATGAAAAAAAAAATAATAATAAGATGCGTCATTACAACATACAGCATTCACCAACTACATACGTACAGAAACTGGTAGGTAAGAAGTGAGAAATGAACAGAGTGAGGTGTAAAAATTTGGGAAGAAGTAGAAATAACATGAAACAGGTACGAACATCAGGCCTGACACTGGGGGGCCTGTTGGGAGTTGGAAGGGTAGTGAAGGACAAGGAGGGAGAGATGGGGTGGGGTTTGGGGGAGGGGACGAGGCTAGCAGGGAGGAAGGAGGGGCAAGAGAGGGTGAGAAGGGATGCAGGATGTTGTAGGAGGAGAGATGCAGTTGCGTGAAGGGGTGGGAGAGTGACGGGGGACAAGAGGGCGTGAGGGAGTGGAGTAGAGGGTGGCATGGAGGTGGCCGAGAGGGGGGTGCCCCCCCACCGCCCGGGTTGGTCCGATCCCCCCCTCACACCACATCAGGGGTGAGTTCTCATTGGCCTGAAGCCATGTACGTCATAATCGGGATGGAGGAAGCTCTCTGTAGTTTTTTACAGGCCACATTCAATTGATGCGATTAGGCATTTTGGCATAAAACTCAAATCGCATCAATTGATGCAATTAGGACTTGAGGGGTTTAAGGTCTTTCGTAAGTCCATTCTCTCTCTCTCTCTCCAACCAACCTTAAACCCATAGTTACGAGTACTGTGGTCAAAGTTCTTTCCCTCTACCCCATCGCCTTTGTACACCATACCTACTTCTGTGCTATCCCCTCTCTCTCTCTCTCTCTCTCTCTCTTCTCCCCCCCAGATTAAAGCCAATTATTTTCTCCACTCCTCCACTTATCCCCTACCCTTCCCTGAACTTTTTTTTTTTTTTTTTTTTTTTTATGTGTCCGACTCTGGGCATAGGCTTCACAGCCTGCTTTCAAGGCCCAGTAGTCCTCGTACGTACTGTACACCTCTACATGTCACTACTTCGGTGCTAACACCCACCGTCCACATTGAATACATGCCTAGGGCTGTGTCATACAGGACTGGTGTATTGGTATTAGCGGGGGTATTTTTACGACATGTCTGCTGGTCTTCTGGTAGATCAGTAAAATCTGATTTTTATGAAATTCAAATCCTTAAACTGTTCCCTGCCCCAGCGGGATTTGAACCCGGGTCCCTTAGGACTACAGGCCACCTCTCTACTGATTGAACCACCTCACTTCCTTGTCAGTGTTTTCACCTGACTCCATCCTTCCTTGCTATGACTGACCCCCCCACACACACACACACAATTTTTGTCATATCTGCGGATTTTTCGTAAGTCAGTTCTTTGTAAGTAGAGGTCTGACTGTATACTGAACAACCATGGGGGCATCACACAACCTTGTCGCCCACACACACCAATCTTGAACCATTCACTTTGATGCCTCTTTTTTTTTTTATGTGTTCGACTCTGGGCATAGGCTTCACAGCCTGCTTTCAAGGCCCAGTAGTCCTCCTACGTACCATACACCTCTACATGTCACTACTTCGCCGTTAACACCCACCGTCCATACTGAATACATGCTAGGGCTGTCTCATACAGGACTGGTGTATTGGTATTAGCGGGGGTATTTTTACGACATGTCGGCGGGTCTTCTGGTAGATCAGTGAAGTCTGATTTCTGTGAAATTCAAATCCTTAAACTGTTTCCTGCCACAGCGGGATTTGAACCTGGGTCCGTTAGGACTGCAGGCCACCTCTCTACCGATTGAGCCACCGCCTCCCACCCTTACACATGCATCACTACCATCGTAAAAACTGTTGATGGCACCTAGCAGCTTACCATTTACACCGTACATGCTCAAAACCTTCCACAATCCTTCACTGTCTACTTTGTCATATGCTTTTTCCAGGTCTATGCATACCATAAACACCTTATAGTCCATCTCATAAGCCTTCTTCACTATCTGTCTCACTGCAAATATTTGATCCACACATCCTGTGCTACTCCTAAAGCCACCCTGCTCATCACTCGCTAGGACTTCTGATATCTCTATTACTTTCTTTGTAATAATTTTTCCATATACCCTTCCACACACAGTAAAATAATGCCATGATAATTCTTGCATTCACTTCGCTCACCTTTATTTTATTATACAGGGGTATAATCCACTCTGCTGGCACAGTTTCACTCATCCATGCCTTCTTACATAACTCCTTTAAGCGCTTCATTCCACTCTCTCCACTACACTTAATCATCTCTGCATACACCTCAACCCCAGCTGCTTTCCCATTTTTCAGCTGCTTCGTGGTGTTATTCACCTGTGCGAGTGTCACGTTTCCTGGCACTGCATTCCTTCTCTGCACACCCCCCAAACCAGTCATGATTACAGTGGCTCTGCTGTCTCTATTCCCATTCATCAGGCATTCAAAATATTCATTCCATCTGGTCCTTACTTCATCCCCATGGGTTACGTAATAATCTACCACCTACATCCTTCACACCTTCACAGTTCTTTCCACTTTCACTTCTACATTTCTGCACCTCTCTCCAGAATAATTTCCAATTTTCAGAGTAGTTTGCATTCAATTTTCTTCCTAGATCATATTTACCTCCTCCTTTTTCCTCTGCACTAGTCTCTTTATGTGCTTCTTGCTCTCAGTATGTTCAGTTCTTATTTCAACTGAACCCCTGTTCTGTAACCACTCTAGCCACTTCTTCCTCTTTTCCTCCACTGCTTTCTTAACCTCTTCATCCCACCATGCCGTACCTTTTGTCTTTGTTGTTACTTTTGCCACACCACACACCGCTCTAGCATTTCTAACTCAGCAGTCCCAATATGCATTCCACAGGCTGTCCAGATCCATTTCATTCCAATTCACTAATTCTAACTCCACCCCTACTTTGGTCCTGTATTTATCTGCCATTTCTTTGATCCTCAGCTTCTCGACTTCCAGTCATTCTCCCTGACTGCTCCTTTCTCTCCTGGTCCACCTCACTCCTCTCACCTTGATCTTGCATACTGCAATCATATGATCTGACAAACCTCCACATGGTCCTTTCATGGCCCTTGTTTCAGCAGCCATTCCCAGCATCAACCTCTCCACAAGCAGATAATCAACCAGGCTCCTTTCAGCACAATCCCCGTTCCCTCTGTACCATGTACAGTATATTTATGTGTATCTTTGTATTTGAAATACGAGTTACAAATGCACAACCTCCTTTCCTGACACATATCCTTCAGCCACTTCCCATTATCATTTTCTCCTGGTACAGTAATCTATTACAACCCATTACTGTATGTCATCCTCAGGACCAGTGCCTACTCGTCCATTGATATCGGCCATTACGATCACTTTATAGCTCCTTGGCATTTCTCCCACTGCTTCATCCAGCTCATCCCAAAACTTGTCTATCTCTCTCTCACTCCTGTCCTCACACGTTGCATAAGCTACAATCACCACCACTTTCACCTTCTCAAACTTGAACATGACATACATACACCTCGAGCTGACGCATTTGTAATCTCCCATTCCACTCTGCCACACCTCATTCATCAACAAAGCAACTCCTTCCTTGCATCTTCCTCGTCCACTCATGCTCAGTCTTACACATGTCACACCCTCCCACTCTTCCACTTCACACCCTTTCTTCTTTGTTTCACACAGTGCCATCACGGCATATCTTGCACTCTTGAACACAATGACCACTTTCACCCTCTTGCTCTCCTCATTCACACCTCTCACATTCCACATGGCCATGCAAATCTGCCCATTTGGTTGGGGCCCTGAGCAGATATTGGGTCCT
Source organism: Coenobita brevimanus (assembly GCF_032717465.1). NCBI lineage: Eukaryota > Metazoa > Arthropoda > Malacostraca > Decapoda > Coenobitidae > Coenobita > Coenobita brevimanus. The sequence goes on from NC_137024.1 coordinate 30,148,157, forward strand.
TCGAGGCTCTCCGAAACAATTGCCATGATAATGTGATTTTAGATAGGGGAATCTGGGGGACACTTAACCCGGCCAAAAACCCTGGTTATATGGTTACCACCCAGTGTAGTAAATGGTTTCCTGGGTACAGGAAACCATTTGACTTGTCATTCAGTGTGGAGACCATAAAGCATCCCTACATTGAGTGAGTGGATGATGGGCCCCCCTTGCACCATATATACTAATATACTGAACAAAATATACAGTAAATACTATCACTGTACAGAAAATCACTATGTCATTGTAATGCTGTGTGGTGACATCATAATACTCCCTTGAATACTGGTAAATGAATGTAATATTAGGTCCCTCTATATTGTGCTCGAGACAGTTCACCGATAAGCTCTCTTCATCCAAACATAGTAACCTGTGGTGTTATATTGCCACTTGGAAATGCAGCTGTTGGAATTAAAGTTATCTAAAGTGCATAAAGCTGTGAGGGATATACATAATGGTAGTGGTTTTGCATATGGTATAATGTGAAAATTCATTGTATATTGCAGATACGGTGATTGTTAAATGTATGAAAACAGTAAGAATGGTGCAGACCAGTGTCAACAATGCCACCCCTATCAGACCTGCAGTGCAGGTCGTGTTTTTTGCATTTAGAGGTACATCAGGTCCAGAGGAGCCAATACATTTGGGGGATACTGTACACCATTCATGACATAAAGTACTGTATTTCAGTCATAATCTAACACAGCATGTTGTACTTAAATGATGCCTTATGTACCTTCAGTAACTGGGTTTTTTGCAGTTACTTGACAGGTTTATACATAGTATTCCAGTAATTCTACCTGTTATGCTTCTTTTCTAATGTTCATTCATACTTCTAGGCATGAAACCATGTTGGATGAGCTGGCCAACATCTTTCGCCACCCAAGTGACAAGGAGGAGAACTGAGCCTCCAGGGATGTTTGGGAGATGCTGAGGAGAACAGCGTTTATTTCCAAGGTTCTGTATTTATATAGTTTAGGAGGTTCTCTTGCACCTCTTCCTTACCAGTTTATTTCAGCACTTAACACATGGTATTCTCTTGTATTATATTAACACTCTCAGGAACTCTTTCAGCTAAATAAAATCATCTGGCATTGGCTTGAATAAATTACCATACTGTAAACCCGCTCTATACCAGTTCAGTTAGAGGGAAGCTCAATCCGATACATTTCATTCATTCATTGCCAGACGCCATGTATCCCAAACGGGGTGGCCAACGGCTTAGAGTTAATTGTTTTACAGGGAGGGGCACTAATCCTCCACCAACCCCACTTGACACGTAGGGAGAACGTTATGCCAACAGCATCTGGCGTTCCCAGGCGGTCACCCATCCAAGTACTAACCAGACCCAACGTTGCTTAACTTCGCTGATCGAACGGGAAGCGGTGTACTCAACGTGGTATGGCCGTTGGCCATAAAGTCATTAATCCTTTTGAAGTGGGATTTCAAGCACATAATGGAAAATAAATGAATGAAATAGCATATTCTAGGTCTAAAAATGAAAACTATCCTCATTTTACACTTATTTGGCCCATAATTTCACACCCTTGTCAGAACACCGCTTCATGACTAGCCCAGGCAGGTGGAGGAAAAAAAAAAAAAAAAACACCAGCGTTAGTAACTGCGTTCTGAGTCACCCTGCATGTGGGACGTGATCCAGTTTGATTCGGTAGGCCTGCATCATATACCCCATGTAGTGGATGGTCTGCATGGTTTTTCCCATTTACCAGGTGGTATCTGGTATGTACGACGGTTTGTCCATTGACCTTAAAGTGTTTGTTAAATCAGATACCGGTATCCATTCTAGTTGGCTACAATAAAGCAAAAGTTTACTGATTTCCTGCCATGTAATGTGCACCAGCGTATAATGTGCACCCATGAGTTGGCAGGGGATACTTAGGAAAAAAAATTACTCATTGTAATTTACTAGTTATTCATATTCATCATCCACCAGTAAGTTGTGAGGGGAAAATAATTTTATGTTAATTATTTATTTGATGTGGAAATACATGATGTGGTAGGTGGGGGCATGTAACATCCACTCACTCAATGTAGTGTGGCTTTGGGTGTCTTCCCATTCTTTTCTCCCATCCTTCCTCTTCTGATTTTCATTCCATCACTCTTTCCTCTTTCTTCTGCCTGTGGGTGACTTTACCCACCCTCTTCTGCCTTTCTTTCCTTCATTCTTTCCTCTTCCTTCTGCCTATGGGTAACTCTACACTGAGTGACAAGCCAAATGGTTTCCTATACACCAGGAAATCATTTACCACACCGGGTGGTAACCATATAACCAAATTATGGCACCTGGTGATTTAGTGGGTAATTAAGGTGCTCCAGTTGGATTGAGCCTGTGTAGGTTTATATCCAAGGGGTGGTTGGGGTTTATTGCTCGCATAATGCCACTCAGGGATGAGTGAGGCTGGTCACTCTCATCTTGAATGTCAGGACCAACTTGCCTACCCCCAGGTTCCTATGCTTCTCCTGGGGCGGCGTAGGATTGGATGGTGGGTGGGTGGATGGGTGGAAATACATGAATATACAAATCTCTCACCACCGCCATGCATTCGCTAGCTTGCAGCCAGCTGACTTTTTTGTGCAATTTACCAATGCACTTGGCATGGTGCAGTCACTTCATGCACCTTGTGTGTGCATATCTAATGCATGGAAGGCTTACTTTATTGTTTATTTATGATGTATTAATGATAATGCACATTTTAGAGTGCATTATTGAAATCTTAATTTAATAATTAGTAAGGCCATCAAGTGCTTCTGACTGTTGGTGGCTGGCCTTGGCTCTCATACTTTGCTATTATTATTGCCAGTTTTGTAGGTACCAGCCACCTCAACTTGTAGGCCTACCCCAAACCATGACATCTGTGGTATTTTCACAGGGTGAATTCACTCTCATCTTAAATGTCGGGACCAACTGCCTGGCCCTGGGCTCCTACGCTCCTCATGGGGCAATGCAGGATTGGATGATGGATGGATTTTTTAAACAAATTTTTTGGGGAAAAATTGCACGTTACATGGCAGGAAACACAGTACTAAAGTGGTTAAGACCATGACACTCAGGCTTGTGTGAAACACTGACTTGAATAAATAATGTAGTGGAATAAAATAGTAGAGAAGATGCAACCATGAGAGAGTTGATGCAAAGTGTGCCATTAAAATTATATTTATTACATGCAGGAGAACATTTAGGTGCAATATGCCAGAGAAATGGCTATGGAAGTGGTGCTAGAAAGCCTCTTACACAGCCAAGAACACAGGCTGTGGTGTTTGATTCCAGACAGATGATGCATTGTGTCAGTTTGTTTCCAGATGGTTTACAGGGTTGGTTGGTAAAAAGAGGTCCTCGTTATAAATCACCTTTATTGACATTCTCGTTTACCACTGTATTAGGTTTCATAGTAAATTTTTAAAGAATTGGTTATTGAATTTTTTGTTGCTACCTGTAAAACTAATTTGCTATTTCTGCCAGCTAAAATTTTTAAATAAAAAAGTTGTAATATTTTTGGAATACATCCGTGGCCAGTATATGAGATTGCTGAAAAATTGTGTTCATAGGTGGTATACACTGGTGTAGCCTCTTCACAGTGTGAGGTTTCCTCCAAGCAGAATAAAATAAAAAATTTTTTGGCGGAAATAACAATAATAGTATAATATAATAAAAAGGAACTATTGTATAGAAGGGGTGAATGGTTTTTAACCCCATTGCTACAGAGCGTGTTGCCTGAACCAAATGTCATCATCATCATTCATCATCATCATCATCATCATCATCATCTAACCCTGTGTTGTCCCATGAGGAGCACAGGAGCCTGGGGCTAGGCAAGTTGGTCCTGACATTCAAGATGAGAGTGAGCAGCCTTACTCATCCCTGAGTGGCAATATATGAGTAGTAAACCTCAACCATCCGTTGGATATAAACCTGCACGGGCTCAGTCTGATTGGAGTGCCTTACTTACCCACTAAACCACCAGGTGCCATAATTTGGTTATGTGGTTGTCATCCAGTGTAGTAAAGGGTCTCCTGGTGTTTAGGAAACCATTTGGCTTGTCACTTAGTGTAGAGTCACCTGTAGACAGAAGGAAGAGGAGAGAATAAAGGAATGAAAGAAGAGGAAGGAAGGAAGAGAGGAAAGGGCAGTCCCTTGAGAGCAGCACTATGCTGAGTGAGTGGATGGTGAGTGCCCTCACCTACCACTAGCTAAATATAATAACTAATGTAATGATAGTTGTCTGAGAGCTGGTAAAATAATAAAGCTCATCGCTAGCTGAAGGAGTTAACTGAAAACAAAAACCAGTGTCTTGGGGTTATATCGTATTCTCATTAGCTTAAAAGGCCTTCTAAAATCTCTTCCTTTGATTAATGTTGCATTTTACACTTACTACTTTATTGTATGTGTTTATGTCTTTGTAAATACCTGCTTAGATTGCATAAAACATTCAAGGTAATAGTAATAACCTAATAAGAAAGAGGTGTTAGAAAATCTCCCAAACCGACAAGAATGCGTTTCCACATGTTGGATTCGTTGAGGGTGCAGGTGATGAGTTTCTTTGTTGGTTGGTAATGTATGCTGTCTCTAGGTTTATGTGTAGCTGACTTTGAATGTTATTAGTAGGTTGAGTTTTCCAAGGAGTGATGCAACCATTGTGTACCAAGTTATTACTGTATGTTTTATCCAGTGTTATTATTGCTGTATAGACTGATTTTTTTTTTCTTAATATACAGTTTAGCCATTGTCCAAAATGAGCCATGGCATTATTTTACATGCCATAAAGCAAGTTCATAGGAAGTCTGGTCGGTACTTTAGATTGGATTAGCATATTGAAAGTTGTAGAAAAACCCATCATTGTAAAACAAAACAGAATTACTGTAATATTAAAACAGTGTATTAGATTATGTTGTTTGGTACTATGAACATAAGGGGTCAGGGAGTTCCCAGCCAGTTCAGTTAGCGATATTAATGAAATGAAGGGCTTGAAGAAAAAGTCATAGTGTTTTTTTTCATAAGTGGTGGTGTTTCTGAGCAGTTCCTTGAGAGTATTGGAAGGAGACTGTAAGGGAGCATATTAGAGAGGGTGGTGTGATGCAGAAGGAGATATTGTATTAAAGTAAAAGTCCTCTCATTCAGCATATTCAGGACCAAGCAGGTGCCGAAAGAGCGGAAACTGCTGTATGACCGGAAAAACCTGCCAAAAAGTTTCTAGCTATTATGGTCAGTCACCCCAATGCAATCACAGTGTCTAGCAAGTATTACTGGTGAATCCTTACCACATAATATTTAATAATGAACTTATATTTAATGTACAGTATTTAATGATACAGTACACATGAACTAACCTTAACTTAGGTGTATTTACATGCACACACCTTAAAATAGCATGACAAAGTTTCCAGACTTTCGAAATGTCCCCTTCACAAAGCCAGACACTTACGGGCCATGATGGCCGACGGTGCATGCAGTGCTGGCAAGCAGAAATCTTCAAAAACGCTAAGCTCAACTTTAAAATACGCTAAGCTATAGGTGAACTGTTCAAATTTTTGCGCTAAAATGGACTTAAAAACACACTAGATATAGAAGAATATTTATTGACGCTTAATTATTATGAAAAACGCTAAATAATTATGAAAAGTGCTAGATCTAATGTCAATAGCACCAAATTGGCAAATTATGGGTGCACGGGTACCAGTGGTGTGCTGGTGACCCTATCGCGGATGCTGATCTGCCCAGCATATGTGCTTGACGAGCACTTCCGTAATGGGACTATTTATGAAAACCGCCGAAAGGCCGGAAATACTGTAAGACCAGATGCCAAATGAGAGGACTTTTACTGTACTATAAAGGGATAGAGATACTTGGAGGTACTTTTATCAAGGCCATCCCTCCCAGATCATGCCATCAGACAAGAAATAGATTTTTCCAGAGGCAACAGCTTTAGGGAATGTTGGAGGTACAGTACAGTACATCAGGTTAGTGGCTGGATTAGCAAAATTAGGTATACATGCCATGGGTAGAGAAAATATCATTATTCCAACCCCACATAAGGCAAGGGTGATACAGGTAAAAGGAGACATCCAAATCCCTCTTGTCCTCTAAATTGCATTGAGGAGATCCTCTTATCTTCTTGCAGTCATATATGATTATGAAATTATAAGGTAGTAAGTGAAGAGGTGAAGACTATAAGATATTCAGCATAAATAATTTAAGCTAATATTGATTATACAGTAGGTCATGGTATCTGACCAAGACTGACTGAATTGGTTCATGTGTTTAATGATTGCTAAACAAGCTAAAATGCTGTCGTAAAGTTCGCTTGGAATAACTATTTTTTATGCCACTGTTGTATTATTATTATTTTTATTAATTATTATTAGTATTATTATTATTGTTATTATTATTATCATCATTATTCCTGTATGCTGGGTTTGTCCAAATGAGGGGTAGAATGCTGCTCAAGTGATTTCTGAACTCATTTCCTGCCAGGCAAAGTTCAGAGAGCTTAAGAAAAAAAATTTTACCCGGTACCAAAAGTTCCTCATAGTTGCTATTCTCCCAGAAATATATTGAACATTCTTTTGTCTGTGTAGCTGAGAGAGAGATGTGCAGGGACTAACCAACTTGGTGCCTGTTAGGTATTTCCATGTTGTTACAGTTAGTTTTTCTTATGTGCTAATGATGTTGTAGAGGAGTGAAATTGTGTCCAGTGACTGAAATCTTTAAATATGATTGTGTAATTGGTCGTTTTATATTGACTGTGAATTCTCTCCATTACATAAACTCATCAGTGCATTACCTTATTGTATTGTATGAGAGGGGAATCAGATTCTTCTCATGTTTTAGACATTTATTACCTTAAGTCTTGTTTCATAAGGAAGAAGAAAGAAGGCTTAGAAACTTACATATTTTTACTCATGTTTTTTATTGATTTACGTTTTATGTGGATATTTATTGTGCGGTACAGTAAACTTGCTGACTATATACAGTAATTTTAAGAACTGAGTACGAGTGAATTAAGGATTCATGATTGATTCAAAGGACTGGTCAAATTTGTAAATGGTTAAGTAGGGAATGTGAAGGTGGATGGAGTAGTTGGTGAGCGGGGTGTACCCCTGAGATAGATGAGAATGGCAGTGCTTTAGTGGACATTTGTGCCAGGAGGGGGTTGGTGGTAGCTGATACCCTTTTCACGCACAAAATGATCCACAGGTATACATGGCGAGTGATGAGAAGGGTGGATGGTGAACTGAATGAAAGGAAGGCAGTGATTGATTATGTGTGTGTGGATGAAAGGATGCAAAGATGTGTAATGGATGCAAGAGCATATAACGGTTGGGGAGTGGACTTTCTGACCACCACCAAGTGGTGGTCCGAATCAAGGTCCAAGTAAAATGGAGAAATAGAAGAAGGGAAGAACGGGAGGAATGAGTATATACAAGGAGAGTGGAGAGGTTACAGGAGGATGAGAAAGAGGCAGAATATAAGAGAGCAGTGGAGGAACAATTGGGTAAATATGAATTGAAGCAGATGGGGGATGTGGAAGGTGTGTGCAAGATATTCACAGAAGAAATATGTGCAGTTTGTGATGTGGTATGTGGGGTGAAGAGAAGATGAAAGAGGGTGCAAGGAACAATATGTTGGAATGAAGAGGTGAGACAGGCTGTGGCACAAAAGAAAAAAGCATATAGTGAGTGGATGAGAAATAGGGACATGGAAGAAGTTGAGAGATGGAAGAGAGAGTTATATGTAGAAAGGAAGAGAGAGGTGAAAAGATTAGTAAGAGAGAGTAAGAAGAGAGTGGATGAGGAATTTGGAAGGAATTTGATAGTCAAGTGGAGGGAATGTAAGAAAATGTTCTGGAAAGAGGTAAAGAGAGTCAGACAGGGTGGCAATGAAGTTATTAGGGGAGTGAAAGAAAAAAATGGTAGATTACTAGTTGAGAAGGAAGAAAAAGTGAACAGGTGGAGAGAACACTTTAATGAATTGTTGAACACAGAGAATGAAACTAATGCGAGTATAAGAGCCTGGGGAATGGCTGGGAGAAGGAGGGAGGTGAGAAGACAGGAAGAAATCAGTAGGATGGAAGTTGTGGAAGCAATGAAGAAAGTCAAAATGGGGAAAGCCCCAAGAATTGATGAAGTGTGTGGTGAAATGCTGAAGCATGAGGGAGATATAGTAGTAGAATGGATGTGGAAGATGTGCAGATTGGCCTGGGAGGAAGGTAGAGTCCCGGAGGATTGGAAGTCAGGTATAATTATTCCCTTGTACAAAGGGAAAGGGGAAAAAAGAAGTATGTGGTAATCATAGGGGCATTTGTCTTCTTAGTGTAATAGGAAAATTATATGGTAGGATACTTATTAACAGAGTCAGGGAAATAACCAAGGAATTAGTTAGAGAAGAACAGGGAGGCTTTAGGAAGGGAAGAGGTTGTATAGATCAGATATTCATTCTTTGATCTTTAGTGGAGATTATGTAGATCAGATATTCATTCTTAGATCTTTAGTGGAAAAGTTTCTAGAGAAGGGAAAGAAGTTGTATGCGGCCTTCATGGATTTGGAGAAAGCATATGACAGGGTGGATAGACAAGGATTGTGGAAAGTATTAAGAATATATGGAGTAAATGGGAAGTTGCTGAATTCTGTGAAGAGTATGTATGAGGGTGCTACGGCTCCAGTGCGTGTGGATAGTGAACTGAGTGAGTTTTTCTATAAGTCATGTCTCCATGGTTGTTCAATCTATATATGGATGGGGTTATTAAAGAGATACAAGGTAGGGCAGTGGATGTTAGAGTGGCCCTAATGAGAGAGGGCAGTGTTTGGAAACTCCCTGTACTGTTGTTTGCAGATGATACTGTGTTGTTAAGTGAAGACAAAGGGGAGCTGCAAGGCTTGGTGAATGAGTTTGGGAGTGTGTGTAAGAAATGGAATCTAAAGGTGGATGTAGGGAAGAGTAAAGTTAGGGTCTTTGAGAGAGGTGAAGTCAGTGAATGTACAGTGAGGTTGGATGATGAGGAAATGGAAAATGTGAGTACATTTAAGTACTTGGCTAGTGTGATGAATAAGGATAGAAGTTTGGAGGGTGAAGTGCTTGAAAGGGTACAACAAGGAAGAAAGTTTGCTGGTTCCCTGAAGGCAGTGATAAGAAACAGGGAAGTGAGCATGGAAGTGAAAAAATTATTACATGACAGTATTGTGATACCAACTTTTATGTATGGACATGAAGCTTGGATGTTGTTGGAAGGACACAAGTCAAGAGGAAAAGCAGTGGAAATGAGTTATTTGAGATGAGCCTCTGGAGTCACTTGGAGAGACAGACTGACAAATGAGGATGTGAAGGAGCGTTATGGTGTGGATGTGATTGGAAGCGTCAGGAGAAACATATTGAGGTGGTTTGGCCATGTGGAGAGGATGGAGCGTGAGAGACTGACAAGGAGAGTGTATGTGAGTGAGGTGGTGGGGGAGAGAGGGAGGGGAAGGCCATGGATAAGATGGAGGGATGGAGTGGAAAGGTATATGAGAGAGGGGGGTGTGAATTGGGAGCTGGGCAGTGAAATGGCGGGGGACATGGAGGCGATTTGTTTGTGGCCACCCCATATAAGGGATTAAGGTGTCTTGCAATAGACAGATAGAGATAGTTAAATTTGTACATGAAAAAGACAGAAGATAGGAAAGTGTGTGTGTGTGTGTGTGTGTGTGTGTGTGTGTGTGTGTGTGTGTGTGTGTGTGTGTGTATTTACCTATTTCTGTTTACCTATTTGTAGTACTGTATACAGAAATTGAGCAATGCTCGTGATGTCCTGTCTCCATGTCCACATTTATCTAGTCTACTTTTACACACGTGAATGTTTTTCTCCTGCACCACCTTTTCGTCCAAGTTGTTCCAAATACTTATGTATTTACCTAATATGCCTAATTGTGATATACACAAAATGTGTTATGCTCGTGGGTTCCCGTCACTGTTTCTCAGTAAGTCAAATTTAGCTTTAAACTCGTTTAAGTTTTTAGACTGGACGATCTCTTTGTCCAGGCTATTCCATAAGTCTATACTTCTGTAAGGAAAGCTATATTTCTTGATATCCTTCAAACAGCTTGACTTTTTCAATTTCATTCCGTGTTCTCTTGTTGCTCTCTTATCCCATACAAACAGATCTTCTCGGTCAATTTTATCTACTCCTATCATGGTCCTAAACACTGCAATCATGTCTCCCCTCTTTCTCCTTTCCTCCGAGGAAGGCAAATCCAGCTTTTCCAACCTCTCTTTGTATGACAAATCTGCCAGACTGGGGACCATCTTGGTTGCTGTTCTTTGTATTCTCTCAATCTTGTTTATATCTTTCTTTTTGTGAGAAGACCACACTACTGCTGCGTATTCAGACCTGGGGCGGATCATGGCCACTATCAATTTTTTCATCATCTCCTCATCCATATAATGAAATGCTACTCTCGTGTTAGTCAAGAGTTTATACGTCTCTCTAACTATATTGTTAATGTGTTTTTCAAGTGACAAACTATCTTGGACCAGCACTCCCAAATCTATCTCTTCTCTTATTTTTATGATTAATTCATTAACCAACAAATAATTCAGTGATGGCCTCCTGGTACTTATACCCATTTCCAATATTTTACATTTCTTTACATTAAATTTCATTTCCCACCTCCGGCTTCAATCATGTATCCTGTCCAGATCCTCCTGTAGCATTTTAGAATCCTCCTCAACCTCTATCTTCCTCAAGATCTTTACATCATCAGCAAACAGACTTGCATAACTGTTCACTCCATCTACCATATCATTTACGTAAATCAGGAACAATACTGGTGCCAACAGCGAGCCTTGAGGGACTACTTCTCACTTCCCTCCATCCAGACATCCTATCCTTTATTACTGTCCTCATTTGTCTGTCTCTCAAAAAGTCTCTCATCCATTCCAGGAGTTTCCCCTTCAGTCCTCCTATATATTCTAGTTTCCACATTAGTCTCTTATGAGGTACCTTGTCAAAGGCCTTCTCTAAGTGCACACAATCCACCCAACCATCTCTCTCCTGTACCACGTCAATCACTCTCGAATAAAAACTCAACAAGTTGGAAACACATGACCTTCCACTTCTGAATCCAAACTGACATTCAGCCAAAATATTCATCTCTTCTTGATATTTTATCCATCTGTCTTTCAGGTTTTTCTCACACAATTTTGCGACCATGCTGGTTAGAGACACTGGTCTATAATTCAGGGGTTCTTCCCTGTTTCCTCCCTTATAAATTGATACCACATTTGCCCTCTTCCATTCTTGTGGCACTTTTCCCTTTTTCAGAGAACACACGATTAAACTGTGAATTTTATCTGCCAGTTGTTCTCTGCATTCCTTCAGTACCCAATTAGAAATTTCATCAGGTCTTGGGGCTTTCCTTACATCTTGAGTTTCCAGTAATTTATACACTTCTGTACCTCCACTTTTATATCTTTTATCCCCAATGCATTTCTAATCACTCCCTACCCTTCCACAAACTCTTTTTCATTAGTGAAAACCGATTGGAAATATTTGTTCATTATTTCAGCTTGCATTGCTGCATCTTTATAGACCTCTCCTTTTACTTTCAGATTGATGATTCCTTCCTTTTGTTTCAGTTTGCCATTAACAAATCTATAAAACAGTTTGGGTTCATCCTTGCATTTGTCTAATATACCTTTTTCAAAATTTCTTTCTTCTTCTCTACGTATTCTTGTGTATTCATTTCTAGTTCTTTTATATTCTTCCTTTGTTCTGTTGTTACTTCTCTTTCTCCAGTTGTTCCACGCCTTATCTCTCTCTCTTTTTTTGCTATCATACACCTTCTATTAAACCACTCCTTTTCCCTGTTATGTTTCCCTCTTACTCTTGGTACAAATTTTTCCATTCCCAAATTACAGAGGTCTAGAAAGATATCCCACATCCTCTGTATCTCTCTCATTTCTCTGAATTTTCTCCAATCCGCATCTTCAAAGAATTTTCTCAATCCTGTAAAATTTGCTTTCCCAAAGTTGTATCTTCCCTGCCTATGAAGCTTGTCTCTTGGCTCGATGTTCCCTATTATCATCTGGAACTCAATGACCACGTGATCACTTTTTCCTTTAGGACAGGAATATTTCAATGATTCTATTACATCGGGTTCTTTTTGGTAAACAGTAAATCTAACCTTGTTGGTGTGTCCTCACCTCGGAACCGTGTCTCTTCTTTGACCCATTGCGTCATCACATTATTCATTATTATATTTAATAATATAGTGCCCCACGAATCCTCGCTATGTCTTGAGTCCCATTCTTACCAGTTCACCTCTTTACAGTTAAAGTCACCCACCAAAATTATATTATTGCTTTTCTCAATTATTTTTTGTAAATAACTAGCCATATCTGACAACATCTGGTATTCGTCATCCTTCCATGCTGTCGTCTTAGGGGGAACATACCCTACCGCCATATCTCTCTTACCATTCTCTCCATTTTCTAATTTCATATATATCACTTCAGCCCTGCCTTCTCCCATTTCCATGGTATCTACATTGATGTTGTTCTTCACTGCTATCATCACTCCTCCTCCTGTTTTTTCTTTTCTGTCTCTTCTCCACAGTTTGTATTTACCATCTCCCAAATGAACATCAATATCTTCTTTTAATTTGGTCTCTACAAAGCACATGATATCAGGTTCATGTTCTCTCAAGAAATCTTTAATTTCAAGCCTTGCCGATATTAAACCATCAATATTAGTATATACCACCTTCAAATTATTTTTGATATTTTTTATACCCTCTTCTCTCGTTCTCTCTGTTGGTACGACTTCCCCAATTTCTGATCTTTCATAGCCATCCCCCTTAGTTTCCTTCACTTCTGTTTTCTCACATACCACTTCCTTACTTTCATATCCATCACTCTCCAAAAAAAAAGTATTACATTCTTCCTCTGTCCTCTTATAATTTTTTTCCTTTACTTGTTCCTTCAATGATTTTAGAACTTCTCTCTCTTCTTCATTCAAGTCTTTTCTTTTTATAATATTTTCCATCTCTGCCTCTTTGCTTAATTTCCAGGTCACTTTAAGTATATCATTTACTACATTTTCTGTTGACAACTCGACTCATATTAGTCTTGTTTCCCCTTTTTTATACGGCCCTATCCTCCTTACTTCCTCAATTTCTTTTACCCACTTGTCTCCTTCGGGATCAATCTTGCCTACTATTCTTCTCACCAGGTTCGTGTCTCTCTCAAGTCTCACGGATCTAACCTTTTCTTCCTCCTCCCTGTTCCCAAATATTACCACACATCTGTTCCTTTCTACAGTTTCTCTCACTATTTTCTCTTTTTTCTTCAGTATTTTCACTGCGTTTTCTTCCATTTTTTTCTTGTTCATTTCCCTTTCTTCCTGGATGATTTCTCTTAAGCTGACCACTTCTTTCTGTTCTTCTTCTACGTGTGCCCATTTTGCCTTATGCTCTTCCAATACACTACTCACCTTCTCCGTTTTATTAGTACTCTCTTCTAGTTTTCTCCTCAATTCTACATTTTCATGCTTCAAATTTCTTCATCTCCTCATTCGCCGTCTCATTGGACTGGATCAGACTCTGTATAGTAGTCTCCGTATTTTCAGACACGTCCTTTATCACTAGATTCTCCACTTTCTTTTCAAGTTCACTAATCCTCATAATCAATGTTTTAACCAGATCAAGGACATCGGTATTTCTATCAAATCTTGGAAATTCGAGTCCCTCAATGTTTACATTTTCGGCCATGTTTGAGATTGGTTAAAGTACCAAAACAGCTGTTACCGAAAATACTACAAATATTCATGTATACTCTAGCCAATAAATCTTTACATTTTTGGTAGTCTATTAACTTACATTATTTTAAATTTAAAACAAGACCTTAGGAGATAGGACAGACAAAATTCCTGAAAACTACTTAAGGTTCGCAGCGATGGCTGGGACGTCTGCTCACTCTGACTGTTCGGTTGTGTGTGTGTGTGTGTGTGTGTGTGTGTGTATATATATATATATATATATATATATATATATATATATATATAGATAGATAGATAGATAGATATGAAATGCATGCATTGTGTGTGTGTGTGTGTGTGTGTGTGTGTATATATATATATATATATATATATATATATAGATAGATATGAAATGCATGCATTGTGTGTATGTGTCTATATATAGAGAGAGAGATAGATATAGATAGATAGATAGATATGAAATGCATGCATTGTGTGTGTGTGTGTGTCTAATATATATATATATATATATATATATATATATATATATATATATATATATATATATATATACAAGTAAGGTATATGTAGAATGTTGAAGTACCCTCTACAGCATTTTTTATTACTTTAACCCTTTCAGTTTAGTTATTTAGTTTTTGGTTTATCCTTGCAGTCTCAAGATGATTTTATTCAGGTTTGCAGAGGATTTTTGAACTGGAGAAGTTAAATATAGTGTTCATGTATCCCTTCACTACAAAAGGTTTCCCAGATCTGAATAAAATCATAGTAAAATGAAAAATCACTATAGTCACGGCGCATGACTCTGAGGTTGTCATTTTCGTACCCTGGCAACCTACCACTGAAAAGTGCGTCCAATTTTGTATCATGTTATACATGAATCACATTATTATGCACGAATATATTACACACAAATATTATTATACACGAACATATCACACACGAATCACATGCGTCTCATACACAAAATCAAACGCACTTTTGAATTGTAGGTTGCCAGAGCACGATAATAACAATCTTGGAGTCGCACGCCGGGACTATAGTATACATCGCCAGATTGGAGGGGTTAACAATAACTGGAGCGCAAAATGTTCAAGATGTACTATTGAGTATTTTCAACATTTCAGTTAAGTATTGTACACTGGCCTACTAAACATGTCATGGCTCTCATCTTGTGATAGTCTGAATGAGTGAAGTACTATAGCTGTGAACTGCTGTTCCTGTAATTGTCGATAGCGTACCAGTGATGACAGTATTCATATGTAGTGCCACAGGAAAATAATGAATGTAAAGAATTTCTCAACAGTTGATTAGGTTGAAATTATTGAAATGTCTTGATTCTGCATTAGAAACATCTAGAGAAATTTTCATAGCCCTTACCAGGGATGCATTTTAGAATATTTAAATATTGTTGAAATGGTATACAGTTTTAGCATGAGAATATGGAATTATTTATAGTATTTTAGTATATAAAATATATGAATCATATGAATTGTTTTCTTTGCTCATTACTTAACCCTTTGAGTTCAAGAAGTACTGTATGTGTAAAGATAAATGAAGCCATCTTGTCAGAATGTAATAAAAGGTGGTGCCTTGTCATGAAGTGATAATGCCTAGAGTAATGGAGCTCAGAACCTTGTGTTACTGGTATTTATAACATATAGGCCTCTTAGTTGCCTGTTACCTTTCCACTCTAGTTCTGAACACAAGTAAGAGGATGAAAGTCTGCAAAATTTGTTTCTTTCACACAAACTCCAAACAAAACAAAGTTCAGTTCACTTGCACAGCGCGCGAATCGTAGAGTACACGAGCGACCAAAAATCATAACCATAAATCTTTGAACGCGCGAGTTTATTCCACAATACGCGAGGCAGAGGGAAGCAGTGGCCCAAAACCGCTATTTTCCCAGACTATGTGACCATCCTGACGTAGATGTGCAGAACTTCCCGGGCATTCTATTGCGCAGCGTGGGTGTGGGGCGAGGGGCCACGCCCTTCGACTTCGAGGGGTTTTTGGCCGAAGTGAATGAGTTAGAGGCTCGTGAGGAAGGTGCTCAAGAGGAGTCTAGTTATAAAGAGGAAAGCGTTGGTGTGGTGGGTGGTGCAGTGGCTGGTGCGGCTGGGGCACCCTAAGTGTGTTGCCGTGCCTCGGAACCCCTGCTATCTAAGTTCATCAGGCCTGTTGTCTACTGTCTTCAAGGTGACTGACCATATTTTTGTTACTTTGGCAATATCTGTAGTATATGTCTTAAAAATTTTTCCTTTATAATGTCCCTAAGATTAATAAAATATCGAGGTTTGAGGGGGTCCTGCCCATATGCTATTTTTCCAATAAGATTATGTACTCACAGTACGCAAAGTCACAGACCGCCCATCCACTCGCGCACTGTGCAAGCGAACTGTTCTTCCATATCAGCTCTGGATGTGTACAAGCAACATCCACTTGTAGAGGTTAACTGTTAACCTGATGAAACAAAGCACTGTCCAGGGTCATCTATAGCAGCTATGACAGGAACACAAATTTTTACCATCAACACATAAACACATTATCATCATCATCTGGACCTCCTTTCCCACCCTAGGGCAGGGTGAGGAGTAGCAACGTCCAGACAGCCCAAGTCTGCCCACTCCAATGGGCCATGTTTCCATTCACTCTTCATTTAAGCCCCCGGAATCCTGACTTTATCTGATACGCCAAAAACTTTTACCACATTCTGCAGCTTCGCAAACGTATCCAACAGAGTCAATCCAAACACTGTCACGTTAAAAAGGGGTGCCAAATCCCTGATCATGTACTTCTTCCCACAACATTCATCCAGCCAGCTCAATCTCTTGTCAGTCCCCTTGCCTCACCGACTGCCATACCTCTCTTCCTCATACATTCATCCACCTTCTCCTTGGCCTACCTCGCCTTCTCCCTCCATCAAATTCATTCAGATATACCGTTTTCACCATTCTGTTTTATTGTTATCCGTTCTCTCCACATGACCATACCATCTCAGTACACTTTCTTCAGTTCCGGTGTCCACAGACTTCCTCACTCCGCATTTTTCACAAGTCACATTATTTCGTATCCTATCCACTCTCAGTACTCCTCATACATTCCTCAGTAGCTCCATCTCCACTGCTATCACTCTTGACTTTCATTTTCATGCTACACCATAGTCTCACATCCACATATTAAAGCTAGTACTAACACTCCTTCATGTAAGCCTCGTGCAGCTGCAACACTCATCCCTCTGTTTCTCATCAAAGCCTTCATAGCACCAGCAACTTTCCTTCCTTGTGCCACTTTACTTTCCTCATCTTTTGCCCAATTTCCTCTCCTTTCTATCACTGTACCCAGGTACTTGAACTCTCTCACTAATTCCAGTCTCTCTCCATTCACTGTAATATCACACTGGGGGTCACCTTCTCTCTCAATAACCATCACTTTACTCTTTTCTACATTTACTCTCAAGGCACGACACTCACAGACATCAGCAAAACTCTGCACTAGCCTACCAAGTTCTTGTCCAGTACTTCCAAGCAGTACTGCATCATCAGCATACAACAAATTTGAGATATTCCATCCGTCACCATTCATTACCAATGCCATCCCTCTCTCCATTACTAGTGTTTTTACTTCTCTCATCACCCCATCCATATATATACTGAACAACCATGGGGACATCACACAACCTTGTTGCCTGCCCACACTGATCTTGAACCATTCACTTACATGCCCATTTACCCTTACACATGCCTCACTACCATCATAAAAACTCTTGACAGCACCTAGCAGCTTACCATCTACAGTATACCATACATGTGCAAAACTTTCCAAAATCCCTCTCTGTCCACTTTGTTGTATGCTTTTTCCAGATCCATGAATGCCATAAACACCTTATGGCCCATATCACAAGCCTTCTCCACTATCTCACTGCAAATACTTAATCCACACATCCTCTGCCACTCCTAAAGCCACCCTGTTCATCACTCACTAGGACTTCTGAGATTTCTCTTACTTTCTCTATAATGATTTTTCCATATAACTTCCCTACCAGACTCAATAACTTATGCCACGATAATTCTTGGACTCAGTTTGCTCACCTTTATTTTTGTATAGGGGTACGATCACAGCCTTTTTCAACTCTGCTGGCACAGTTTCACTCATCCATGCCCTCTTACATACCTCCAACAAGCACTTCATTTCACTCTCTCCACTACACCTAATCATCTCTGCATACACCTCATCAACCCCAGCTGCTTTCCCATTTTTCAGCTGCTTCACAGCACTCTTCACCTGTGCAAGTGTCACGTTTCCTGGCACTGCATTCCTTCTCGCACGTCCCTCAAACCAATCATGTTTACAGCAGCTCTGCTGTCTCTATTGCCATTCATCAGGCTTTCAAAATATTCTTTCCATCTGGTCCTTACTTCATCCCCATGGGTTAATAATCTACCACCTACATCCTTCACACCATCACATTTCTTTCTGCTTTCACTTCTACACTTCCGCACCTCTTTCCAGAACAACTTCCTATTTTCAGAGTAGTTCACATTCATTTTTCTTTCTAGATCATCACTTACCTCCTCCTTTTTCCTCTGCACTAGTCTCTTTACGTGCTTCTTGCTCTCAATATATTCAGTTCTTATTTCAACTGAACCCCTGTCCTGTAACCACTTTAGCCACTTTTTCCTCTTTTCCTCCACCGCTCTCTTAACATCCTCATCCCACCATGCCATACCTTTCTTCTTTGTTGTTACTCTTGCCACACCACACACCACTTTAGCATTCCTAACTAAGCATTCCTTATATGCATTCCACAGGCAGTCCAGATCCATTTCATTCCAATTCACTGATTCCAACTCCTCCCCTACTTTGGTCCTGTTTTCATCCTCCGTGTCTTTAATTCTCAGCATCTCGACTTTCAATCTCTCTCCCTGATTGCTCCTCTCTCTCCTGGGCCACGTCATTCCTCTCAGCTTGATATTGCATAACACAATCATATGATCCGACAGACATGCACGTGGTCCTTTCATGGCCCTTGTATCAGCAACCATTCTCAGCACTGACCTTTGTACGAGCACATAATCAATCAGGCTCCTTTCAACATGATCCCCGTTCCCTCTATACCATGTATATTTATGTGCATCTTTGTGTTTGAAATACGAATTACAAATGCACAACCTCCTTTCCTGGCACGTATCCTTCAGTTGCTTCCCATATAATTTTCTCCTGGTACCATACTCCATTACAACCCATTATGTCATCCTCAGGACTAGTGCCTACCCATCCACTGATATCGCACATCACAATCACTTTATAGCTCCTGCGCATTTCTCCCACTGCTTCATCCAGCTCATCCCAAAACCTGTACAGTATTTCTCTCTTTGACTCCTGTTATCGCACGGTGCATATGCTATTATCACTCCCACTTTCACCTTCTCAAACTTGAACTTGACATACATACATCTCGAGCTGAGATATTTGAAATCTCTCATTCCACTCTGCCACACCTCGTTCATTAAAAGAGCAACTCCTTCCTTCCATCCTCCTCACCCATTCATGCCCGATCTTACTCATTTCACACCCTCCCACTCCTCCAGTTCACACCCTTTCATCCTTGTTTCACAGAATGCCATCACAGCATATCTCGCACTCTTGAACACATTCACCACTTCCACCTTCTTGCTGTCCTCATTTACACCTCTCACATTCCACATGGCCATGCGAATCTGCACATTTGGTTGGGGTCCTGGGCAGGTACTGGGCCCTCCGAGGCTCTCTGAAACGTCTGCCATGAATAAGTGATTTTGTATAGGGGAATCTAGGGGACACTTAACCCAGCCAAAACCCCGGTTATATGGTTACCACCCAGCGCAGTAAATGGTTTCCTGGGTATAGGAAACCATTTAGCTAATCACTCAGTGTAGAGATCATGAGGCATCCCTACATTGAGTGAGTGGATGATGGGGGCTCCCCACCTACCTACATCAGCATATACACACAAATACACAAATAACAAGCTGGTCTGTCCGTCTAGAGTTAGTTCAGATACTGTACTTGTAAATTCATTCTTTTGCTGTAGGTCATATCAGCTTTGTTCAGACCCAGTCAGAAAAATCACAGTTCATTTTTGTCAGTTCAGGTTTATTTTAATTCATGAAGGGCATTTTTGGGCCATTCTTTGTGGTTGGTATGGTACCCACCATATACTTGTCCTGCAGAACTGTACCTTTAAGTGATTCTGTGCTGAATGACAAGCTTTTTGTAGCCCAGGAAATTATTTATGATGTTGCATTGTAGCCACATAACAAAACAGACCTCTGGTGGTCTAGTAAGGTAAACTGCTCTAATAGGAAGTGGGTCCATGCAAGTGTTTGCATCCAAATGATGGTTGGGGTTTATTCATAAAATGCCACCCATGGACAAGTGACTATTCACCCTCACCTTAAATGTCAACACTACATCTTCAAATCCTGGCCCCTACACTTGTGGGGCAATAAGGGATTAGATGGTAGACAGAAAGGGCCATTCGGAACATGCCTTCAGATCCTATTGGATCTGTTTAAGCCAATGTTCATTCAGGTCCTTCACATCCAGTCTGGCTCAGCCAGCATTTCAAGTTCAGTGGAAGCTATTCAGGATCACTTAGGTCCCTCAGACTTAATTAATGCCACTTGTGAACAATAAGGTCCATCACATACAATCTGGCCTAGTCAGATCCAATTAGGCCATTCAAGTCATTCAGGTCCTTTGTACCCACTCAGGCTCACTTGGATCAATTCTGATCCAGAATACAGTCACTCCTCCCTATGTGACGGGGTTACATCAAGTAAGAACCTACTGCATAGTGATATCATATGATGAGGTCAAGATAACATGGGTTCAACGAGGATATGAAGGGAACCTTTGGCCACAAAGCCTTAAAGAAAAAAAAAAAAAAATCTGCCACCCACCTGAAGTATGTCCTAGGTCAGACCAAGTCGTGACCAAGGCTGGGGAACAGCTGAAGGGGCTGGACAATCACTCCAGATCCTCAGGAGGAGGTAAAGAGGGATAAGGAGAGTGAACAAAGTGCTGAGGCCAAAGGATAGTGTAGCAGTGAGGGTGATTAAGAGCATAGTGATGAGGGTGAGGGAGAGTGTGGCATTGTGGTAGCAAGGTGGTGTGGTGGAAGGGCAATGTATGGGTGTTCCAGGTGGCTATGAAGATGAGACAGACATGATGGAGGCAGGTGATGCAGAACATTGCATCTGTACACCACTTGTTGATGGCCTTGACACTTCATCGGTGCTGGTGACACGAGAGAAGATGATAGTGGTCTGTCATGCTGTCTTTTTCTTAGCTACAAGGAGCTCCCTGAACAGCCTCAAGTGTTGTTTGATGCTGTGCATTGCAGCATCTATCCTTGTTGGGTTTGGGTCCTTATCCAGGATGTATGAAATTGCCCTGTCCATCACTGCAAGGAGCTCCTTCAAGGCCTTGATGTGTAGAACATCAGGGGGCTCATCCCTGCCACTGTCCTCACCACCTTCCTGTGCCTCTGCCACCCATTCCCTTACCTTAGCGATCTCCCGTGTGGAGAACTGCTCAATGTGACTGTCCGGGACCTCTTGCACGTCTTCTTCACTGATCTCCTCAAACTGAGCCTCATGCAATTGGTCGAAGATGTCACGACAGATGTTCTCCACCACCAGGAACCACATGAAGGAGTAAAAACATTCTGGCCACATTTTTGTGCCAGTGGCATTCAGTGTGCTTGATTTCACCTCCTTCCATGCTGTTGTGATTTGTTGATGGCATGCTTGATATTAAGATTCTTCCAAAACGGCCACACTGCATCGCTCACCCCAGAATCACTCACCCTAACTATCTGCTCCATGGTGCAGCAGAAGCAATGGCTCTTGAATGTGATGATGACACCCTAATCCTTTAGCTGGAGCAATGATGTGTCAGAGGGCTGGCGGACCACTTTGATATAATCCGCCTAATCTTCCATGCCCTCAGGGTGGCTTGGCGTGTTGTCGACCAGCAGAGGAAAATGGTTGGCAGGACTGCTCCAGCTGGCATAAACATGAGGAAAATGGTTGGCAGGACTGCTCCAGCTGGCATAACAATGTAGATGGGGGCAAAGGTATCCAGTCATGCAAAAGCGACAGAATGCTAAAGTCCGCCACACCCTGGAGGTACTTTTTCAAATAACTCTAAGTGTCTGCTTCATGTTCCCTGAAAGCAACTGGGGGTTCTCCCAGTGACACATGAGGAGTGATTTGAACTCCACGTCTACCTCTGCAATCACGCCAAGGAGGAGGGTGAGGCAGTCCTTGGCTGCCTTAAACCCTGGCACATGTTGTAATTCCTTGCTTATGTACATCTTTCAGGAGATATGTTTCCAAAACAAGCCTATTTCATTGAAGCTGAGGGCATGTTAGGGACAGTATCCCCTTTCCTCTATGACTGCCTTCATGTGTGCAGGGAAGCCCTCAACCACCACATGGTCAGTACTAGCAGTCCCATCATGCACAGTCACATGTCTAAGGTTAGCACATGCCTAAACCTGTTCAAATCAACCCATGCTGACCTTGGACTCTTCTTCGGCTTTCATGCCTTGCTTATCCATGAGATCCTTCCACAGATTGAAAGTAAAAGTAAAACCAATAATGAATCTGCTTTGCTTGGTTCAGTTTATTAACTCACAAAGACAGGAGACACTCCATGTCCAACATTATAGGCTCCCTTGCTCTGGCACGGTAGGCACATCCTGCAATGCTGATGGTGCAGCATCAGATTTCTTTATTACTGTTGAGACCGTAGACTGGGGCAGCTTTAATGCCTAATCAATCTTCCTCACTCCCTGCCCCTCCTTATGGAATTTAACAGTGTCTAATTTCACATGAAGGGAAAGGTTATGCCTTGCTCTTTTAGCCTTGCCCTTCACAGCATCAGTAGCACAATGGTTTCCAGTGGGGGTAGCACCAAACCTGATTTTATGTTATGAGTGTCAGTTATTTCACACACAAAAAGGTCACTCTGACTTTCTACCACATGCAGTACTACTGACTGCATACTTACACTTTTACTTACCGATAGTGATGGTGTTTTGATGACTTTACACAAGCAAGAAGGTTAATAACTTGGGGAACACAAGGGAAACAATCTCAGGCACGGGACATGTGAGCAAGTGGGCGAGCATGACAGTCTTCAATGGGGTGGCACAGAGGAGGCTGCCTGGAGGCCCGAAATAAGGGTTCTGTGCATGTAAACACTGGGTTGCCATCTTGGTTCAAATGTCTGTGTGTGCATCACCACATCCACACAAGATTCTCATGGGCTGGTGTCACAAATGTTAGCTAGTTAGTTAGCTATAGCCAGATGCCATAATCTTGCAAGAAGTGGTTGTCTGTCTTTGAGTTAGTTGTTTTAGTGGGAGGGGCATGAACCTTCCACCAACCCACTTGTTGACATGTAGGGAACATATACAGGTTGGTTATAACCACCCAGCACTGTAAATGGTTTCCTGGCTTACAGAAGACTATTAGGCTTGTCACTCAATGAGTCAATGTAAAGCCACATGAAAGGGAAAGAAAAGTAAAAAAAAGGAGACAGGAAAGATGGGAGAACTAGGAAGAGGGGAGTGAAGACACTGAAAAAGAATGATAAATTTGAAAGAAAAAGCAGGCAGCAGTACATCAAGTGAGTGGATGATGGTTGCCACCACCTACCACCAATGTCTCAAATGTCTTCTAGCAGGTTAGTGATCATTTCACTCTCATTAATCCAAAAATGGGTTTAACTTTTTGTTCATCATTATAGCAAGTTATCACATTGCAAGGTGATGTATAACAAGGCTTTACTGCATATTTTTATGACATCTACCATGTCAGAGCAGAAACAGGTGTAGTAAATGGCAGAGTCATGGATGGTGAGGCATAGCATACCAGAGATGCTGTCAAGACTGGTGTTGTATACAGGCTGCTAAGGTACAAATGTATCAGCTGGAACATAAGTTGAAAAATTAACCATGTCAGAAGTGGAGTTTGATCCCAGGCCCCATAAGATCTACATCAGCAGTGCAACCAGTAAGCTTGAGTAATGCTCTTCAGTTGCCTACCAGACTATATGGGCTCTAATACAGTACAGATCACTGCTGTACACAAGTCAATGAAGAGAGAGAATATGATAAGCTGGAGGGCAGGGAGGGGGGTATGTACAGCCTATAAAGTTGTACAATATGTGAGAAGTGGCACTGGTGGTGGGAAAAAGTACGTCATATTTCTCACAAGATTGATGAGGAGTGGGGAGCTGGAATGGGGTGGGCTGGGTAGAAAGGAGTGGACGGTAGGCTATGGCTTGGAATGGTGGTGGCTGGTGGGGCATAGTGGGGATAAGAAATACTTTCCCTTAGCAGAACAAGGGTCTCATGACAAGTAGAAATTACTACAGTAAAACATTCCACCAAAACGTATGCAAGCAATCTAATTGGTACAAATGCACCTAAACTGTACAGTAACAAATCCACACATCATTGACCAGTTTACAAACCTAGTCGTCAGCCCAAACCAAACTTGCACACAAGGACAAGCCAAAAATACTGTGTGAAAGTTTTTTTCATACACAGAGTATGGATAACATATACAATACCGGTACTATAAACTTATGCAGGGTAAAACCCCAAAAGGTCCTGTTCATCCTATGCAGGTCCACACTACCCCATCACCTTTGGCTGGACATAGCATGCATGGATTTCAGAACAGGACCAAGTGACCCCACATTCCATCACAACTAAAGGGAAGGATACAACAAACAGACTCACTCGGGCCTATGCCCCATCCCACCACTTATGAAGAATATCAGACCCAAGGAGTATCCCTAGCTTCCTCCAGGCATACTAATTGAAAACAGAGCTATCCACACCAGCCCCATTGTGGTAACTGTATCTGTTAGCAATTTTTTCTACTACTAAATAAAAATTTAAAATGCACAGAGGAGCATGTAGAGTACTGTGTGGTTTGTAACTTTTGGCAGTTCTTCCCTCATTTAAGAAAAAAAAAAAAAGAATCTAAAATGCATAAAAGATTGTACCGTAGTGTACTGTTTGGTTTGAAACTTTTGATAGTCCTCCCCCATTAAAGAAAAAAAAACTAAAGGACGAACAAAGGTGATGTGCTGTAAGTTATAAGCTTGTAAAACTCGCATTTACAATTTGCCAGTTTTAGCCTGGATAACAGTTAGGGAAGTGGGGTGAGTGTCATGTAAGGAATGGGTGATAAGACTGGAGCTCTTGATTTTTTTTTTTTTTCTGGGTGGGGGGGAGGAATTTTTATATGGTGAAACCCCAAGCTAGATCTTGATAGATCATATAGCCCCGCTAGTTGGACGGAAGAGCGCTACCCCTCCCACCAGGGCAACTACCTTGGCCGGGCGCGAACTCTCAACCCTTCTGCCTCGTCAGGTGTGCTACCATTAAGCCACACTGACCCCTGGAGGCTGGAGCTATTGAAGTGTAAGCTGTTGTAACTACCTTGAAGGTGCCGTCTGAGATGTAGAAAAGCTTGCATTTTACTTATTTCTGTACATTTCCTTAGCATCACTGGTTCGGTGACAAACTGCGGGCAGCGATCACGCCTCGTTTTGCAAAACGTATCCAGAAAACGTCAGATGTCGGTTTCGGCTACATAAGTTAGAGCTTTGTTTTAGTGGATGAAATTTTTTATGCAAATCAGTGTTTTCTCACTATCATGTATAGGTCCATTAAAAAAAAGTGGGAGGAGGTTTTCATTATGAACACAACCGATATTATCCACAGTGCTGAATGGCCGACTTATATGTATGCGAATCTTCCAATTTGCCGTTTACTGACGTTTGTTGTTACTACAATCCCGGGGGTTGTGTAAGCACATTTCTGTGCCATATTTAACTGGTGCTGGGCGTTGACTGATACCACCAGGAAATAGGTATGGCGGAAAATTATGCAGTCCTAATATTGAAATGAGTGTCGTAGGTTATACAGCGCTGTGTTGTACTTCTCGTGTGCAATATTAGAATTACAAGATAGTGTTACATCCCAGTCCCCACACTGCCACAGGCTCCAACTTCAGTAGAACAGTACAGAATGGACGTTGCCCAGTGAGTTGTTCTTCTTATGGTCAGCCTTTAGGTGTGCAGTAACAAGATCAGCTGAGGCGAAAATAAACACTGGCTCCTTAAAGTTCACTATCTTTATTTTCCAAATAATTCCACTTAATTCTTTCCAGCTTCACTGTTCTCACAAGCACTGGAGCTATACACACTTTATAGATTGCAGTTACACTTAATGTTTAACAACACTTCACAGTTAGTACACTTAATGCTTGCTAGCACTTCACTTATTACACAAATACTGAAAATAATCTTCACTGACAGTAATTACACTTCACTGTCTTCTCAAGTTCCACTGATATACAAACTTCAATAACCTGTCACTGTTTGCCATTGTTTTCACAAGTACCAAAACTATACAATCTTCACTGACCTGAAACCCGACTAAACTCCAAACTGACTTGACACCCGACTAAACTTGTTATGGTATTATTGTATAATTACTCCCGTACGGCACCGGACACATTTTCTTCCATTATCTTACTTTGAATATGATACTTAGCAACGCAGAGTGTGTCCTACCCGTCGCAAATTTCATTTTACTAGTTTAATTAACCACTAACTAATGTACCTGACAGAGGCGGGCGGACATGTTGACGGAGTGGAGGCTAGGATATTATGTGTGTTCGTGCGTGCGTTAGCAAGGGTAGGGTGTGTGTTAGTACGTGCATTACCGCTGCGTGGGTGGAACTGCACATGTAAGTCGGCTTCAACCAATCACAGTCAATAGACAATAGCCAATCAAGTGCATCCTTTTCATTTCCCCTCGAATTTCAAATTTTGAAACTTCGTCAGTCCCCTGAACTAAGTCATTGCGCTCTGGCGGTCTGTAATTGGTGCGAGTTAAATTACATGAAAGCTTTCGCTACGTTTTATGAAAACGAAGATAGTGCCATATCGTTCTTGAAAGACCATGAAGTAATTAGATCTACAGTTCCAAAGTGCCCAGAACATAATACAGAAAAAGACAAGATCTGGCGGTGCAGGCATACTTTTTATTTGAATAAGACCAAGAAAAGACGCAAGAAACGGACGACTCTCGTCCTGGACCATCGTATCTCAAGGTAAGCATTCCCCTAGGATAGGTTAGGTTAATGTCAGGGGGGTCTGGGGGGCGGAGCCCCCCAGTTAGGAAACGGCCAGGCTGGGGGGTTTGGGGGACGGAGCCCCCCAGTTAGGAAACACGGCCAGGCTGGGGGGTCTGGGGGCGGAGCCCCCCAGTTAGGAAACATGTTCGATAAGAAGCTTAAAATTATATTTTTCTGTGGTTTTTGATGCGATTTGAGTTGTTTTTTACTTCACTTTTTTGGGAAAATGCTTGATTTCACCTACTTGTCCAAAGTTCATGATTGGAAAAGAGGGGAAATGAGGCATTTCCGACGAAAATGAAGGTCAGAAACATTCGATATCGCATCAAAAACTGCCAGAAAAATATATTGCACTACCTAGGGGGTGTATTGTCCACTTGTAAAAGTTTACCGGTTTAACTATGGTTAGGTTAGGTTTATTTCAGCAAGGTTAGGCTTTTGCACGGAATTTTCATTTTCCCAGTATTTTCAGTGTAATTCATTTGAATTTGACCTTCATTTCTGTCGGAAATCACTCGTTTTTGCGTAATCCAACCTGCCAGAACCTCCTGTTCAACAGTGAAACATTGGGGGTGGGGGGGGGTGGAACTCAAAAACGAGTGATTTCCGACAGAAATGAAGGTCAAATTCAAATGAATTACACTGAAAATACTAGGAAAATGAAAATTCCATGCAAAAATGGCGTGCGGGAGTAAAAGTAAAAATTTACCCTTGTTATAATCTCTACCCCATCCTTATATAAGCTTGCATTGTTCTAGAAACGTCCACTTCTCCAACATTCTAGGACATACTGTCTTGCATCAGCCCTCTAGGAACAACAGTTACCAACTACGAGACATGAAAACATGCTAGAGTTTTCCTACATTACATAACACTCTAAATCATTAACCATATGAACTTAAATTACATAATTTAACAAACAATTACTTAAATAAAACATTACTGAGAAAAAGCACATTAAATTAATGCATAACTTACGAAATAACTACGCTCACAAAC
Source organism: Coenobita brevimanus (assembly GCF_032717465.1). Lineage (NCBI taxonomy): Eukaryota > Metazoa > Arthropoda > Malacostraca > Decapoda > Coenobitidae > Coenobita > Coenobita brevimanus. Next base: position 30,176,169 of record NC_137024.1, read on the forward strand.
AGCGGTCTAACTGGCAACTCTGACTTGTACCGAACTTACGGTACCAGAAACGTCTCGAAAGATCTTGGCTGCCTAACTGGCAAATCCCCCTTCATAACAATAGGCTACCGAACAGGGATTTTGAAATATTCTTTTACTGTATTTTGATAGTTTGTTCTTGAGAAGTGATCACTGCAGGAGGAAAATCTTGGAACAACAAAATAATCCAGCCAATATTTTTTATTTATTTTCACCATTTCCTTTTTCATTTTTCAGTGATCCGTGTAACAATGCAGTGTTTTACAGAGAGTTGGGTAAATGTATGCTTTAAGCAGCAGGAAGATCTTACCAATTCAGTTAATTAATTATATACCAAATGGATGCAGCCTTTCTGTATATTCATGGATTACCACAGCTGCTAGGGATTTTTTAAAACTTGCCTATGAAGGCTATAAATGAGGATTTAGAATGCGTAAAGATTCTGCCAACATCTGCCTGTAGCTGGCCACATTCAGCTTTCCTAATGGGCATTTTAAAACTAGAAAGCTGGCTCTCAAATGCAAATGAAGTTAGGTTGGATTAGGTTTGGTTAATTCATTAAGTTTCCCATTGCTTCGACACGGAATACATTAGTTTGTCCAGTCGGAGCGATGGTAAACAACGTGGCTAGAGTCGACAATGCCGCCAGTCAGCGAGATCGTCAGTAAACACTGCCAGGCCGCTTCCTTAGATACTCCCCAAAAGTTATATTTTGTCTTTTTCCAATCAGTTCTCGCACTCACATTGGAAAATATAACTACAGTACCCTACCGTCCAGCACGGTAATATTGTCATGCATGGGTCCCGTGTTGGACAAACAACAGAGCTTATGGGGAAAAATGAATTATGTCAGCAACCCTAGGAAAAGTCACCCTAAATACCTACCATATACCTATACATATATTGGTACTACTGTAATTATAATAAATGATACTGTACTATGAATGATAACTAACCTTTTAGGATAATGTTGGTGGGCTTGCTGGGAATGGAAGGTGATATCCGAGACTGTAGGTAGTCCTACTGGGTCCCTGGAGGATGGCTGCTGGCGTCACTAGCGGGTAATGGCTGCTGCTTCTCCTCAACCTCCCTCATAAATCCTTTGAAATTCCTCTCCCCTTTCTTCTGCCTCTCGATGAATTCTAGCTTGGTGGCCTGAGGGAGGTGACGCCGCTTCTTGGGGTTCTCAGAAGGCTTCCTAGGCATTGTGAGCAGGGTAAAATGCAGTAGCAAGGGCAGAAAATGCAGCGAGAAAAAAGCACCATCCAATGCGAATTATGCAACTGAGTGGCGCTGTGGCGGGAGAAATTTAAACAAAACATCACGTGAGAGCAGAAGCGTTTTTCATTGGGCGACATCACGATCTCGTCACGACAGCGGGCGGGGGAGGCTACTTGATCGAAGGTTTTGATTGGCTGTCAGTGTCACGGGAACGTCCAGTATGACCGTGTTGAACCAGGGGTGATCGTGCTAGAGGCGAACTCTCGGATTTCGCCCACTTCTCGGAGCTCCGTCAGTGTTATGCTTAGGCACCCGTTTTACAGTACTTCAATCATATTAAATCGTACTAATTTTTTGCTTTGTGCTGGACGCGAATCGTGCTGGACAAACGCGTGTTGGACGCATGGGTACTGTATCTGTATTGTTTATGTACATTACCAGAATACTTACCCTGAGACTGTGAGTTTAATATACAGGTAGGTGGAATCGCCACACCCATTTGGTAAGTAATTATCACCAGTTCATATTCCTCCAGTTTGTTTTTTGTATTTTTTTCACTATTTTCAGGGTGGTAAGTTAGCTTTTTGTGCTGAAAAGTTTTCCTCATTATTATCATCATGTACCTTAAGATGTACCTGTGGTTGCTAGTTTCCGGTGTAATGAAAGAAACTCAATGTACTTAAAGGTGGATTTCATTTCCCAACTGGAGGTTAGGTTAGATTAAGTTTGGTTAGATTTAATTATTAGGTACAATTAAGCTAGGTTAGGTTAGGATTAGTTACACATTTAGGTTAGGACAGTCCCATCTGCCATTATGCTGACGAATGAAAAGAGTTATCACAGCGGAACAGCTAAAAACAATGGGGAAACATTTATTTACCACCCCAGAAACAGTCAGAAAAATATAACAGACTATCAGGAAGAAGAACAGATTTGGTTAGGTGCTTCTAGTGCTTGAAGCATTTGTTTACCGAAAGGGGAATAACAAACTGAATCAAACTAAACAGAGACCATGCAACCATAACTGAACCAAACTACATATCTTAATCTCTGTGGAAAACAGTAACAAATGAGGACCTGTGAGACTGCCTAACATATGTTTCTTTTTTTGCATTACTGGTAGTCATTTTAATATTCTCCTTTTCATGCACTGTGTCAATAATAAATAGACATCAACACCTTAGAAATGTTAATGTGACAATCAGAAATAACTGATAAGGTGGTACAGGCAACCTCCTTAACCCATAAGAATACATGACTTCCAGAGTCAGAAGATACTGTATAAGTTAAAACATGAAAAAGCATAAAATTTAAATTGTTTTGTGGTAGGTGGTGACGACCATCATCCACTCACTTGATGTAGTGCTGCCTACTTCTTCCTAAGCCTTTCTCATTCTTATTCTGTGCCTGCCCTCCTCTCTACCTATTTCTCCCATCTTTCCTGTCACTTCTAATTGCTTTTCTTTCCTTTACAGGTGGCTTTACATTGAGTAACAAGCCAAATGGTTTCCTGTAAGCCAAGAAACCACTTACAACGCTGGGTGGTAACCATATAACCAAACCATACGTGCTCCCTGCGTTTCAGCAAGTGGGTTGGTGGAGGGTTAGTGCCTCTCCCTGTAAAACAAATAACTCAAAGTCAAATGGGCACCCCTTACTGGATTATGGCGTCTGGCAATAGATAGATAGATAGTGAATTGACTCGTTTTGTATTTCAAACAATATTTTGTAGTATCTTGGCGTGATTTGAGTCATTTTAACCCTCATTTCTGTTATAAATCTGGCTCTTAGTTACAGTACAGTAAAACCTTGATATAACGGACTTCAATAGACCGGAATTCGCTTTTATCGGACTCGGGAAGCTACTGGACTAAATTCCTATATGTAATAATATTGGAAAAAGTCTGATAAAGCCAGGAGCAACTGAACTGCCTGACCACTTCAGCTGTGTTCACCACAATAAGTTAAATAAAAGACATGCTTGGCAGTGTACAGTACAGTACTGTATTATTATATACAGTGTATTACATCATTTGATTAACGTACCGTAGTGAAGTTATAACACAGTGCAGTACTGCATTGGTAGTCAGAACTGTTTAAAAACTGTTCATGTGATCTGGACTAATGTCTGATATATCAGAAAAAGTCCGGATTAGCAGAGGGAAGTACGGATGTCGCTTGTATTGTAATTACGCATTTTTCGGAATGGTTTGGGCTCCAATTAGTCCGTTATAGTGAGGTCTTACTGTATATGGCCTTTTTTTCCTCAGTTATCGTATACGACATAGAGGAATTGAAAGGGCTTTGAAGATTGGGGATATTGTTAGACTGAAACTCATCCTAGTAGTGTGTAGACCCAATTAGTATCGTGAAAGGTTGACAGTTGAAAATCCAAGCCATTTCTTGATAAACCTTAGCTCTTAATTTTTTAAATATATTTTTTAACCCCTTAACCTCGGGCTCGGGGCTCAGCCACTTACCCTCCCAGCCTGGGATAATCAGCGATTTTTGCCCCATTTTCAAATATTTGCAAAAAAAATAATAATAACCTAGAGTAAAAAACTAAACAGGAGATGAAAGTACAAACCTTTGGCCATGCGATGACATTATCAGTAGACCGGTAGGTAGGCAATCAACAGTGGGGGGAGGAGAGGAAAACATGTGAACAAAATCCACTTTTTTCAGCACTTCCCCCCCTGCCTGGACGTACCATGCTCCTCATAACTTCTCGTATATTCCTTGTTTACGGTGAATTCAGACAAACAAGCAAAAATATCTCCCGTTTTACTATGGCCATACATAATATATGACTTACTTACACAAACCATGTTCTATATATATATTTTTTTTAATTTTCTTACATCATATGGCACAAATCTTTTTCACAGTACATGTATTGTCACAGTATTGTTACTTAGATATATATATACTGGTACTGTACAGTATATATATATATATATATATATATATATATATATATATATATATATACAGTAGGCTTGCACAGTGCGCAAGAGATTGGGCGATCCACGACCTCACGCACTGTGAATACATAATCTTATGGGAAAAATTACATATGGGTGGTACCCCCTCATACCTAGACCTTTTTTGGCCCTTAGAGACATAATAAAGGTCAAATTTTTCAAACATTGTACTACAGATATAGCTACAATAACAAAAATATGGGTAGTCACCATAACAACAGTAGACAACAGGCCTGATGGACTTAAATAACAGGGGTTCTGAGGCAAGGCAACACTTACAGCGCCACGCCTCCTGCCTCACCTTCCACCGCACGAACACTTCCCTCCACAGACTTCTCTTGAGCACCTTCCACAGGAGCCTCAAAGTCATTCACTTTGGCCTTAATTCCTCGAAGTCCAATGCTGACACCTCTGACATTGCATCCTCTTCATCCTCAACAGGAACAGGAGCAGACGATGTAGCTGGTTCCTCAGTTTCACTAACTTGAGCCCGCTGTGTGTAACTTGTTATGAGCGTCTGTCTTCTTGTGTTTATTTCTTGCCTGTGCCTGTCTGTGTAGAAACGGAAGAGTTTGTCGATACCAACCAGAACTTTCTCCATTCTTTGGCTGCTCATTTCCTGTTCCTTCACCTCTTCCTTGAGCTTATTCACAGCAGCAAGGATCTTGCTTACTCTTGGCATACACAGCTCAGACCTGCCCTCCATCACTCTAGGCTGCTCAACTTGACTCTGCCTGGCATCGGGCTCTGTGTCAGCCTCGTCTGTCCGTTGCAACACTTCCTCGGGAGGCTGTTCCTCATTAGCAGCGTGCACTTCTCGTATGTCTGCCAATGTAACGTCCTCGAAACCTGGTACAGCGTGTGCTGCTGTCAGTGTTGCTGCCTCAGCCTCGGCCAGTGGTTGAATGGCCGTCTCCTGGGTCATGCATAAGTGAGGTAAGAGCATTCGCCTCGCATGGTTCACTGTTGCAGGTGTAGTCTGGTGCCAGGCTTGTAAGAGAAATTCAACTGCGTCCTTCACTGTAAAATGATGCCAAAATGCCTCAACAGTCAAGTCACCTGTGGCGGGTCGGGATACAGTTGCTGGCGGCGCAGGTGCCTCATCGAGGGCTTCGTTGTGATCCTCTTGTAGGGCATGAAGCTCCTCTTGTGTGTCGGTCTTCCTGCGTAGGGAGTCATACACTTGCTTATGGTAGATGTGCTACACAGTGGCGATCAGTTCTTGATCCAGTGGCTGCACCAGTGATGTCATCCGGGGCAGCAGAAACACAACACGACAATCCTTGTGCAGATCTTCTAGGAATGAAGGGTGACTTGGTGCATTGTCACGCACAAGGAGCATCTTAAATGGAATGCCAAGTTCCCGACACTTGGCCCTGGCATCGTGGACGCAGCGCCTCGTTAACCAGTCTGCCATAATGTTCCGGTCATCCAACCATTTGCAGACTTGTACCAGTACACGCCACTTGCGTCCATGTTCGTGAAGTTTATGTAGCACCTTGGGTGTGAAGCTGTTTGTACAACAACTGGCCTCATCTTGTGGCTTCCAGACATTAGCGTCATCTTACACTTCTGGAGTTTGCGACCAGGGGCTTGTACGTACAGTGGCCATTACCTCGGCGCTGCTCCCGAAGGAGGAAGAGGCAGATGAGGGACGTACAGTGGCTGTTCCCTCCCCGGCACGTACAGTGGCCGTTGCCGCGGGTCTGCCTGTCCAGCGGGAAGTAGCTGAGGGATGTACAGTGGCCATTCCCTCCCCGGTACATACAGGGGCCGTTAGGGGAGGGCGGTGATGGTTCGGACAGTGCATTCCCTGAGAAACGTATGGGACGTAGGGCTGTGTGATCTTGCGTGAATGTGGGAGAATTTGTTTACTTTGACCACATGGAACCTCCAAGCTAGAAATGCCTCACTTTTTGATGCAGGTCAGATTTTATGTTTGTTTGCATCTCTTATGTAATAATTTGAATATATGTCGTGAGCTCTACCTTTATGAATATGCCAAGGAACAAACTGTGCATTATCAGGGTGAATCTGTGTTGCACGTAGAACATATTGCTATGAAAATCGAATGTTCAACTCTCGGGTGAAACTTGAGAGTACCCGTCAATTAATTACATTGATTCGGACAGTTGAGGAGGGGGATGGTTCAGACAGACCAAACTATCCCTCCACTACTACCAAGTCATGACCTTATCAAATGATAACGCTACTTTTGATCATGTATATCTGAACACATAGTGAAACACCATTCCTAATAGTTAGCAGGGAATATATATTAATACTTTTAGTTATTTAACCTATTCCTCAAAGTGTTCAAAAAAGGAAGGGGTAATACAACTTCTAGTTCAGTTTTGCAGACTACAATATGTGTTAAAAGTCTTAAGTTAGTCTGTCTGTAATAAGGCCTAGAAAGTGAAAAGTGAAGTCAATATTCCAGAGAGAGAGAGAGAGAGGGAGAGAGAGAAGGCTAATTGTGCACAGTTTTGTAGCAGAAAGTAAGAGGTTAAGTCATTTATTAATAAATCTGGTGAAGGTTATTTCCGTTATAAAATATATATATAATTTTTTAACAGATATCAGGTAGTTCATTTGGGTTCTGAAGTTTAATATTGTACTTTAGGAAAATGAAACATCTTTGAATTAATAAATGTTTGTTGTTATCCAATATAACTCATATAATTTTAAGAATATGCTGAGTAATATGTTTGGCCGAACCATCCCACCCTTCTGTCCGAACCATCACCACTGGTAGCATTGGTTCGGACGATTTAGTCACTTGTGTTTCGTTAACTATACCTAAAAGCTGAAAAGAGCTAAGAATTTCATATTGTCAACCTAAAGAGCCAAATGATGTGGCAACATTTTAACATAAAGCAGATTACACTCCTACTAAAACCTGAATTTTTATAAATATTTTCTTTAAAAATGTCTGAACTATCACTGCCCTCCCCTACCGCGGGGCTACTCCCGTAGGAGGAGGAGGAAGTGGATGAGGGACGTACAGCGACGTTTCCCTCCCCGACGCATACAGTGGCCGTCGTCGCGGCTCCACTCCTCCTGCCTTTGCCTGTCTGTGTGCTCAATAGCTAGCACACCGAGGTGGTCTCCAGATGTGGCTGCAGCAGAAGGACGTACAGTGGCTGTTCCTTCCCTGATATATACAGTGGCTGTCATCGTGGAGCTGCAGGGGGAAGTAACTGAGGGATGTACAGTGGCCGTTCCCTCCCTGGTACTTAAAGTGGCCGTTACTGCGGCATTCCCTGGGACTGTATCTGAAGCAGTCCCACCCCGATCCTGGTGAGGGCTGTTCCATCCGAGAAGTAGTGTCGCATTCCTGCGACGTCGCAGTTGGGTGCATTGAGGGGAAGAGGGACACAAGGTCGGGGCGCCCCGGCGCCTGTCTTGCTCTGTGCCAGTCCCGCACTCACCTGGCCTGCCGTGGTGCCCTCCTGGGATGGGGGTAGGGCTGCAGCTCTGTAGCGGGGTGGGGGGTCCGGTGGCGGAGGTGTGCATGTTAGTACTGTATTAGATATAACATGACCTTTATGAAATTAGGATGAATAAGAAAAATTATGCATAATCCTAACCAAATGAAGTACCAAATTATTAATATAAAATCTGTAATGCTCACTAGCTGGTAACTTTTGTTGACCCATTCACATTACCGTACAATATGTTTGGAGTTCGTAAGAGACGTTAGTGTTTGATTAGGAGCCTCAGTTTGAGGTGTAGCGCAGCGGCGGTCGCTGTCACATTAGTCAGTATCTATATGTTTATATATCTATCTATCTATATATCTATCTGCATCTCTGTATCTGTCTATTTGTCTATCTGCCTACCTATCTATCTATCTATTTATCTATTTATCTATCTATCTACTGTATACAGTATATAGACACACACACACATGCACGCACGCACATGCGCGCGTGTGTCCCACTTTTAGCTCCAATAAATCTGGTCACCTTAACCATGAAGCAAGTCATAATATGATGGGTCCATAGAAAACAGAGAATCGTGAGGTAAACTAGTCCGTGATAGCGTTGCTGTACCTCATCTTCGATACCATCGTATTTCTTTTGCTATTTTTCGAGTTTTAGGCTATTTTTCCCTTCATATTCAAGCAGCGGACTTTTTCAAGCAATGGACACTCATCCCCCCCTATTAGTCCATTGAATTGAGGGTCGATTTCACTCTAAATGTAGGAATCCATGAATGTTGTTGGAATCAAAAGCTCCTGGATCATGTGCAGGAGTTTTCCCTAATACAACATGTAATGGAAAACACCAGAAAAATAGGACTTGATGATCCTGGGGGTAGTTTTTTTTTTTCAAGAATACTCCCCCAGTATCCCTGTTTGTCATAAAAGGCGACTAAAAGGGTTGGTGGAGAGTTAGTGCCCCTCCCCGGAAAACAGCTAACTAAAAATACAAACAATAAGCCTCGGACAAGGACTGACCAAAAGTTGACGACTAAAAACCGGACAAAGGACATGGTAATCAGAACGTGGAATGTAAGGGGAGCGAATGATGAGGTGAAAGAGATAGAGATTGTCCAGGTGCATGAGGGTGCGAAAGTTGATGTATGCAGAATAACTGAAACGAAATGGTGAGGTGAGAGTGTGAGAGAATGGGAGTATGGATGGGGTATGTGTGCAGGAGTAGGTGAGAATGAGAGGGCAAAGGAACGAGTATGTATAGTTGTGAGTAAAAGATGGAAGAAGAGCATAAGACAGTATGGATCAGTTGGGTCAAGGATTGTGTGGGTAAGATTGAAAATTGGATACAAATGCGGGCGATTGTGTGTGTGTATGCGCCAATGCAAGATCATGCAAGCAGAGTGAGAGAAGAGTTCTGGACGAATGTGGAAGTGTGCATGGAAAAGTTTGGAAGGAATGAGAGAGTGTTTTTGATCGGTGATATGAATGGTAAAGTAGGGAATGTGAAGGTGGATGGAATAGTTGGTGAGTGGGGTGTGCCTGCTGAGATAGATGAGAATGGCAGTGCGTTAGTGGACACTTGTGCTGGGAGGGGGTTGGCGATAGCCAATACCCTCTTCAGGCACAAAATGATCCACAGGTATACATGGCGAGTGATGAGAAGGGAGGGTGGTGAACTGAGTGAAAGGAAGGCAGTGATTGATTATCTGTGTGTGGATGAAAGGATGTGAAAATGTGTAATGGATGCAAGAGCTTATAGAGGTTGGGGGAGTGGACTTTCTGACCACTACTTGGTGGTGGCCAGAATCAAGGTCCACTTAGGATGGAGAAGTAGATGAAGGGAAGGATGGGAAGAAGGAGTATTTGTAAGGAGAGTGGAAAGGTTACAAGAGGATGAGAAAAAGGCAGAGTATAAGAGAGAGGCGGAGGAACGATTGGGCAAATATGAATTGGAGCAGATGGGGGACGTGGAAGGTGTGTGCAGGATATTTACAGAAGGAATATGTGCAGCATGTGATGTGGTGTGTGGGATGAAGAGAAGATGGAGGGCTGTGCAAGGAACAGTGTGGTGGACTGAAGAGGTGAGACAGGCTGTGGCACAAAAGAAGAAAGCATACAATGAATGGATGAGAAATAGGGGCATGGAAGAAGTTGAGAGGCGGAAGAGAGAGTTATATGTAGAAGGAAGGAGAGAGGTGAAAAGATTAGTAAGAGAAAGAAGAGAGCAGATGAGGAATTTGGAAGGAACTTGAGTGTAAGGTGGAGGGACTGTAAGAAAATGTTGAAAGAGGTGAAAAGAGTAAGACGGTGGAAGTGAAGTTAGCAGGGGAGTGAAAGATAAAAATGGTAGATTACTAGTGGAGAAGGGAGAAAAGGTGAGTAGATGGAGAGAACACTTCAAGGAATTGTTGAACATAGAGGATGGAAGTAATGCGAGTATAAGTGGCTGGGGAATGGCTGGGAGAAGGAGGGAGGTGAGAAGACAGGAAGAAATCAGTAGGATAGAAGTTGTGGAAGCAATGAAGAAAGTTAAATCGGGGAAAGCCCCAGGAATTGATGGAGTGTATGGTGAAATGCAGAAGTATGGGGGAGAGATAGTAGTAGAATGGATGTGGAAAATGTGCAGATTGGCCTGGGAGGAAGGTAGAGTCCCGGAGGATTGGAAGTCAGGTATAATTATTCCCTTGTACAAAGGAAAAGGGGAAAAAGAAGTGTGTGGTAATCATAGGTGCATCTGTCTTCTTAGTATAATAGGAAAAGTGTTTGGTAGGATACTTATTGACAGAGTTAGAGAAAGAACAGAGGAATTAGTTGGAGAAGAACAGGTAGGCTTTAGGAAGGGAAGAGGTTGTGTAGATCAGATATTCATTCTTAGATCTTTAGTGGAAAAGTTTCTAGAGAAGGGGAAGAAGTTGTGTGCAGCTTTCATGGATTTGGAGAAAGCATATGACGGGGTGGATAGACAAGAACTGTGGAAAGTATTAAGAATATATGGAGTACATGGGAAGTTGTTGAATGCTGTGAAGAGTATGTATGATGGTGCTAAGGCTGCAGTGCATGTGGATGGTGAACTGAGTGAATTTTTCTCTTTGAAGGTTGGGTTGAAACAGTGATGTGTCATGTCTCCATGGTTGTTCAATCTGCACATGGATGGGGTAATAAAAGAGGTACAAGGTAGGGTAGTGGATGTTGGAGTGGCCCTGGTGAGAGAGGGTAGTGTTTGGAAACTCCCTGTACTGTTGTTTGCAGATGATACTGTGTTGTTGAGTGAAGACGAAGGAGAGCTGCAAGGCTTGGTGGATGAGTTTGGGAGAGTGTGTAAGAAACGGAATCTAAAGATGAATGTAGGGAAGAGTAAAGTGATGGTCTTTGAGAGAGGTGAAGTCAGTCAATGTACAGCGAGGTTAGATGGTGAGGAATTGGAAAATGTGAGTACGTTTAAGTACTTGGGTAGTGTGATGAGTAAGGATGGAGGTTTGGAGGGTGAAGTGCTAGAAAGGGTACAGCAGGGAAGAAAGGTTGCTGGTTCCTTGAAAGCAGTGATAAGAAGTAGGGAAGTGAGCATGGAAGTGAAAAAGTTACTACATGACAGTATTGTGATACCAGCTCTAACGTTTGGAAGTGAAGCTTGGACGTTGTTGGAGGGACACAAGTCAAGAGAGAGAGCAGTGGAAATGAGTTATTTAAGAGGAGCCTGTGGAGTCACATGGAGAAACAGGCTGACCAATGAGGATATAAGGGAGCGTTGTGGTGTGGATGTGGATGTGATAGGAAGCGTTAGGAGGAATACACTGAGGTGGTTTGGCCATGTGGAGAGGATGGAGGGTGAAACACTGACGAAGAGAGTGTATGTGAGTGAGGTGGAGGGGGGAAGAGGGAGGGGGAGGCCAAGGATGAGATGGAGGTATGGGGTGGAGAGGTATATGAGAGAGGGGGGTGTGAGTTGGGAGCGGTGCAGTGAAATGGCAGGGAACAGGGCGACGTGGAGGCGATTTGTTTGTGGCCACCTCGAACGGGATTGATGCGTCTGGCAATAGATAGAGAGATGATCCATCAGTACTAGGTCTTATATTTACTAGGCAAGAAAATTATATTAACAGTAGAATGTATCGCTATCCCTTTGGCAAAAGTGACCATGCGGTATTAAATTGCAACTACAGGATTGCATATGACATTGTTAGCAGTAATGAGAGTTACAGAAAGAGCCTGAACTATGAAAAGGGCAACTACCATGACCGTAAGAAGTACTTCTTAGAAATTGGTTGGGAAAAGGAGTTTAGAGGACATGATTTAAATATTATATGTAGATAATTCTGTGATTTTTATTAAATAGGAATCCAAAATTACATCCCTCAGCACAAAGAAACAGAAATGAAAATAAAGAAATGGTTTAATACAGAAAGTAAAAAATCAAAAGGAAAAAGACATTTACTGTGGTATAAATACAGAAGACACAATAGTGAGAGAGCATATAGTATAACAAGTATAAACAGGCAAGAAATGATTATACAAGGATAAGGAGAGAGAGAATCTTAAAGACAGTTTGAGGAAGACATTATAAATAAAAACAGTTATCAGCTAAGTTATTTTACAGCTACATCCAAAGCAAAACCAAAGTTAACCCGCGCCGTCCCGGTGACGTGAATTAACGCAGCAACATTGCAAGGTCTCTAATTTGCACAATTTTCAATTTTCGCGAGTGATTTCGCGAGTGATTTTTGGTACGTATACACGGGACACCTTCCTCTATTCCTCTACAAGATGCCAGGCAGGAACAATGCCTTACACCGCATAACCCCCCCCCCCCCCCCGCACGCCATTGTCTCGGAAATTCACCTGTTACCAGTGACCTGGCCAATAAAGACATTCAGGGCCAGAGTGATTCCCCAATTGATGACAATGTGGAGGACAATGTTTACATAGCATTAGAGGAAGAAATGATGATCAGGTAATGTGGGAAAAAAAAGGTCATGAATGATGATGAGTTAGTGAGTGAAACAATGCTTATAATGCCTGTATTACTGTTTGAAAACCAATATACTCTTGTTCTACATATAAATTCGTACTAAGTAAATAAATAAATACTGTTTATGAGTGGATAAAATAGTTACCCTCCCATAGAACTCGTTTTCTTTGGTGCCAGCCTGTTAGAAAACCCAGTCAGGTAAGGAAGGACTTGTACCTAAATCGGGTATTTTAAATCACAGGTGAGCGATTTCTCTATGAATTTTCGATGTTTCTCACCAAAAGCGGATGTTTGAGCCAAAAAAAAAAAAGGTCCAAAAACGTCGGGATGGGGCGGGTTAAAGATAAATTGCAGTCCATTACAGATGAGGGGATCGTCTTTACACAAGAGAAAGATATTTGTGAAGCATTTAAAAAAAACTTCAGTCAGTTTTTACGGAAGAAAAATATTTTGAGAGATGATATGGAACATGCATGCCCACACATATTACCAGATATACAAATATCAGAAAAAGAAGTACAAGAAGAGTTAAGTAAATTAGACAAAGGAAAAGCAGATGGTCCTGACAAAATTTCAGGGGGGTGCTACAAGAATGTGCAAAAAAGTTAAGTAGACCATTATATTTGATATTCAAGGAATCCTTAGGTCAGGGTAAACTACCTGCTGTTTGGAAGAAAGCAAACATTGTTCCCCTATTCAAGAAAGGGAATAGACAGAATCCACTAAACTACAGACCAGTATCACTGACCAGTGTTGTAAATAAGACACTAGAAAAGCTGATTAGAAAAGTTTGGGTAAACCATTCAGAATACAGTACGATAATATAAAGGCAGTTTGGTTTTAGAAAGGGAAAATCATTTGTTACTGATCTATTAAGTTATTATGATTGAATTGCAGAAAAGAGAAAGATGGGCGGACAGTATCTGTCTAGAATTCAGAAAGCATTTGACAGAGTACCATACCAAAGACTTTTATGGAAACTGTACCATTAGGGAGGAATCCAATGCAACCTGTACTGTTGGATGCAGGATTTTCTCAGACAAAGGGAATTGAGAACAGTACTAAGGGGTAATTACTTTTCATGTAGGGAAGTGACTAGCAGAGTTCCACAGGGCTCAGTGCTGGCACCAGTTATGTTTTTAGTATATAAAAATGACATAGACAGTAACACTGGAAACAGTGTTACTGTCTATGTCATTTTTATATACTAAATATATAAAATGACATAGACAGTAAATATGTTTGCTGATGATGCAAAAATACAGAGGGTAATTACTAACACAGACTCTTGCAGAGAGCAACAAGAAGAATTAAATAAACTCCATGAATGGAGCAATAAATGGCAAATGGAATTCAGTGCAGTGGCACTCTGTCTGTAGGGAACTATTTCCTGTAAACCAGGAAAGCATTTACAGTGCTGGGTGGTAACCTTATAACCAACCAACACGTGTTCCCTGTGTGACAACAAGTGGGTTGGCGAAGGATTAGTACCCCTCCCTGGAAAACAGCTACAGTAACATAAAATACGAACAAGAAGCCTCGGACCAGGACTGACCAAAAGGTGACGACTAAGGAGCGAACAAAGGACATGGTACGGATAGCTACGTGGAATGTAAGGGGTGCAAATGATGAGGTGAAAGAAAGAAAGAAAGATTGTCCAGGTGCTTGAGGATGCGAAAGTGGATGTATGTAGATAAACTGAAACTAAATGGAGAAGTGAGGGTGTGAGAAAATGGGAGTATGGATGGGGTAAATGCGTGGGAGTAGGAGAGAATGAGAGGGCAAAAGAAGGAGAGTGTATTGTTGTGAAAAACTGATGGAATTATGGATCAGTTGGCTCAAGGATTGTGTGGGTAAGATTGAAAGTTGGACTACAAATGTCGGCAATTGTTTGTGTGTATGCGCCAACACAAGAAGATCGTGGAAGCAGAGTGAAAGAAGATTTCTGGACAAATGTGGAAGCATGCATGGGAAAGTTTGAAAGGAATGAGAAAGTTATTTTTATTGGAAGTATGTATGGAAAAGTAGGGTATGTGAAGGTGGATGGAGTAGTTGGTGAGTGGGGTGTGCCTGCAGAGATGGATGAGAATGGCTGTGCTTTAGTGGACATTTGTGCTGAGAGGGAGTTGGTGATAACCAATACTCTCTTCAGGCACAAAATGATCCATAGGTATACGTGGCGAGTGATAAGAAGGGTGGGTGGTGAACTGAATGAACGGAAGGCAATGATTGATTACGTGTGTGTGGATGACAGGATGAGAAGGTGTGTAATGGATGCAAGAGTATATAGAGGTTGATAGAGAGGAGTGGTGGTCAGAATCAAGGTCCAAATGGAGTGGAGAAGTTGAAGAAGGGAAGGACAGGAGGAAGGAGTTCGTACAAGGAGGGTGGAAAGGTTACAAGAGGATGGAAAAAAGGCAGAATATAAGGGGGAAGTGGAGGAGCGATTGGCTTAATATGGATTGCAGCAGATGGGGGATGTGGGAGGTGTGTGCAAGATATTCACAGAAGAAATCTGTGCAGCATTTGAGGTGATGTGTGAGATGAAGAGAAGACAGAAGGGGGTGCAGGGAACAGAAAGGTGAAATGAAGAGGTGAGAGAGGCTGTGGATGAGAAATAGGGGTGTGGAAGAAGATAAGAGACGGAAGGGAGAGTTGTATGTAGAGAGGAATAGAGAGGTGAAATGATTAGTAAGAGAGAGTATGAAAAGGGTGGATGAGGAATTTTTAAGGAATTTGAGTGTAAAATGGAGGGAATTTAAGAAAATGTTCTGGAAAGAGGTAAAGAGAGTTAGACAGGGTGCCAGAGAAGGTAGTTGAGGAGTGAAAGATAAAAAATGGTAGATTACTTGTGGAGAAGGGAGAAAAAGTGAGCAGATGGAGAGAATACTTGAACCCCTCCCATCCGGCAGATGTTGTCATGATCGCTTCCCACAGCCGAGCATTCCCAACAGAAATTGGCAAAATTGTCTGTCTTTAAACCTTCATATCTCTGTTAATACTTAACCAGTTATAACAAACAAGGTCTCATATTACCTACCAATCCTTTGACTTCGAGCTGATGGCATCAGATGATTCCGTGAAGTGCAGTTAGGGAGAGTGAGTGAATGGAGAAGGAGGGCAATTTTTGGTGTTTTTTTGCCAGTGTCCATATGCGTGGCGGAGATTCGGTGATACAACAAAGGCTTACACAAGCCCACCACACTTATATAACTTTGATGGCACTTCCAGGAAATCAAACTCCTCTACAGACACTGTTTCCGTGAATATTTTTCTATAATTTGTCGTACTGGGTGAATGAAGGCTGGTCACAGTAGCAGCGACCATAAACTCAGGCTGCTCCTCTCTTTCCAAGTACAGACAGACAGACACTCATGTGCTCTCTCTCGCTCTCACACACACACACACACACACACACACACACACACACACGGAAATGTATGTTTGGCTAGGATTATTGCTCGATTCTGGCATTGGTGAGCGAGTAGAGGTCTGGGTGTTACAGCTACTAGAAATAATACTGTTAGTACTAGAATTACAAGTACAACTACTACTAGTACTACAGCTACCACTACTACAAGTACTACTACCACAACCACAACTACTATTACAACTACCACATCTACTACTATTACTACCACACCTACAGCACATACTACCACAACTACTACCACTACAAGTACTAATACAGAAAAAAAAAAATGTGAACCAAGTACCGAGTCACTTATGTACTGCCCACAAACGAAAATACTTACAGGTACCATTATGACTTTCTCTTTCTTTTGAGTTATACTTTTTCATCATAAGAAATATGTACAAACAGATATTTTCAGTATGAAATAAGACAACGACTTGATCATGAAACAAACTTTCTGCTTTCATTATTCACATGAATATACACACAGCAGTGAAATCATTTTTTCTAACTACACAAAAAACAGCATACCGGTATGTACAAAACTAACTTATAACACCCAGATCCTTACAGACAGACAGACACTCTCTCTCTCTCTCTCACACACACACACACACACACACACACACACACACACACACACACACACACACACACAAGGAGATGTATGTTTGGCTTGATTCACTCAATTCTGACACTGCTGTGCGGCTAGAAGTCTGGTATTACAACGACCACAAAATAATAATACTGTTATTACAACTACTACTTATACAACTACCACTACTACAACTACGATTAATACTACAACTGCTACTACTACCACTACTGCTGCAAATAATACCACTACAACTACTACCACTACTACTACATAAAACCTAAAAAAAAGTTTTGTGAACAAAATACTGTAGTTATACACATAGTCCATAATCGAAAATACTGTATGTTCCACTATAACAATTTTTTTTCCTCTTAAAAATACACACACAAGTTTTCAATAAAAAATAAGGCACTGATTTCATCATGATATACTTCTGCTTCCATTATTCCCGAAAATAGAGGGGTGGTGTGAGGATAGACACAACTTGTTTCGTCCTCCCTTCTCCCTCCCTCCTCCACCTCCTCGCTTTTCTCCACTCCCTACCTCCTCTTCCATCTCCTTATCCTTGCCAATATCCCCCTCTTCGGGATTGTCAATACCCCCTGAACCATTTCCATCATTGGAAATAGCAGATGACGTACAGGGGGAAATGATGGGTGCACAGTGGAGGACTCACACAATCCACTCTCCTCACATGACGCATAAGTCGACACTTATTATGGTGGTCGCTTTCCTGAGAGGAAGTCACTTTCTCCACTCACAGTTGCCAATGATGTCACATCAAGTTCTCTCCCTATCTCACTGTCACTAAGGCCTTTTCTTTTCTGGCCTTAGGACATCATTAGTGTTATTGTCGGTGGCTGTTGGTACTCAGCCAAGGATCCAGACACAGGGAAAACTTTTTGCATAGATCTATCCATTACGGAGGTACCACAGGTGACTGAGCTTGATTCAGATGCATGCAGAGGGTTGCCAGTGGCTGTGTGTGGTGGAAATAACCTGCAGAATGTTCAAACAATGCTGCGAAACACTAAGTCATGTATACATGCACCCTGGATGGCTCTGGGAGGACGTGTAAACATGTCACCCGGACAGGATGGGTTAAGGAATTGTTGAACATAGAGAATGAAAGTATCGGTAATGCGAGTGTAAGTGGCTGGGGAATGGCTGGGAGACAGAAGGATGTGAGAAGAGAGGAAGAAATCAATAGGATGGAAGTTATTGAAGCAATGAAGAAAGTTAAAATGGGGAAAGCCTAAGGAATTGATGGAGTGTGTGGTGAAATGGAGATAGTAGTAGAATGGATGTGGAAGATGTACAGATTGGCCTGGGAGGAAGGTAGAGTCCTGGAGGATTGGAAGTCAGGTATAATTATTCCCCAATACAAAGGAAAAAGGGAAAAAGAAGTATGTGGTAATCATAGGGGCATTTATCTTCTTAGTGTAAAAGGAGAAGTATATGGCAGGATACTTACTGACAGGGTTAGAGAAATAACAGAGGAATTAGTTGGAGGAGAACCGTGAGGTTTTAGGAGGGGGAGAGGTTGTGTAGATCAGATATTCATTCTTAGATCTTTAGTGGAAAAGTTTCTCGAGAAGGGAAACAAGTTGTATGTGGCCTTCATGGATTTGAAGAAAGCATATGACAGGGTGGATAGACAAGAATTGTGGAAAGTATTAAGAATATATGGAGTAGATGGGAAGTTGTTGAATGCCGTGAAGAGTATGCATGAGGGTGCTGAGGCTGCAGGGCATGTGGATAGTGAACTGAGTGAATTTTTCTATTTGAAGGTTGGATTAAAACAGGATATGTGTCATGTCTCCATGGTTGTTCAGTCTGTACAGTATATGGATGAGGTTATAAAAGAGACATAAGGTAGGGCAGTGGATGTTGAAGCAGCCCTAGTGAGAGAGGGCAGTGTTTGGAAACTCCCTGTACTGTTGTTTGCAGGTGATACTGTGATGTTAAGTGAAGACAAAGGGGAACTGCAAGGGTTGGTGGATGAGTTTGGGAGAGTGTGTAAGAACAGAATCTAAAGGTGAATGTAGAGAAGAGTAAATTTATTGTCTTCAAAAGAAGTGAAGTCAGTGAATGTACAGTGATGTTGGGTGAAGAGGAAAGGGAAAATGTGAGTGCATTTAAGTACATGAGTAGTGTGATGAGTAAGGATGGAAGTTTTGAGGGCGAAGTGCTCGAAAGGGTACAACATGAAAGAAAGGTTGCTTGTTCCTTGAAAGCAGTGATAAGAAACAGGGAAGTGAGCATGGAAGTGAAAAAGTTACTACATGACAGTATTGTGATACCAACTCTGACATGGAAGTGAAGCTTGGACCTTGTTGAAGGGACAGAAGTCAGGAGTAAGAGCAGTGAAAATGGTTATTTGAGAGGAGCATGTAGAATCATGTGGAGAGATAGACTGACAAATGATGTGATGGAGCGCTGTGGTAGATGTGATAGGAAGCGGTAGGAGAAACATATTGAGGTGGTTTGGCTATGTGGAGAGGATAGAGAGTAAGAGCCTGATGAGGAGAGTATGTGACTGAGGTGGAAGGGGGGGGGAGAGGGAGAGGGAGGCTAAGAATGAGATGGAGGGATGGAGTGGAGAGGTATGCGAGAGAGAGGGGAGTGAGCTGGGAGCAGAGAAGTGAATTGGTGGGGGACAGGGTGACATGGAGGCAATTTGTTTGTGGCCACCTCTTACGGGTTTAACCCCTAAACCGCGGGGTTGTTTTGGCGCTCCTTGCTTGTCTCACAGCGATATTCGCACTTCGACAGACTTTGTAAAATTATTTGCCAAAAATCAGTTATTAGTCCTAGAATATTATAACTACATATGCATATAGCACATACCTTTAGCTTTCTCCTGGGATGTTTGTTGAGCCTTTGTCGAGTACCGTAGGACTTGTGGAGACTTCTGATGTTGGGTAACGAAGTCTCCACTTTACACTTCCTGACACTTCGTAATATGATTACCACAGCCTAATATTATCACTAGAAACACTATTCTATGATTTTCAAATAGTTTGGAATCCATACTCCAAAAAAAAAAAAAAAAAAAAAACTGTGAAAGCAGTGAAAATTACGAGCGCATATCAGCTTCCCACTTGCTCTCGTTCGCCGCTGGTATTCTGTCATTTATTATTCATAAAAACACTCACACTTTATATTTCTATTACGGTACTATATAACACATATATATATCTGCAGTCTTTATCCATAAGTTTCCTTCAGTAATAGTAGTTTATTGTCACTGTAGGCATTCAGTTTCTCTTTCAGTGAAATACATATCATTCACTTTCTCGTCCTGTATACCAGCGTTGAGAGCGAATCTGTCACTTTCACTTTCACTTTCATAACTCATAGTATTCATACATGCTAGAGTGAAACTTTCACTTTCATTACTCCTAGTATATATACTCGTATTCTTATATTACTACTCATTTACATTTCTTTTTACATTCTCTATTTTATCTACATTATTTACATTTCTATTTTATTTACACTGTGTTATGCACTGTCACTTTCAGTAACTTATAAAACTATTTTCCACTGTTCACTTATAAGTACATTCATTGCTTTCACTTGCTGTTTACACATTAGTTACATTTCCACTTGCACTGTTTTAGTCACCAGAAAGATCATAGTCACCGTCCATTATTTTCATTGATAAATTAGCCAGTTCACGTTCCACAGCAGTCACTTAGCCCTTTACCCCTTTCCACACAAAGTTTAGTAGGGGTAGAGGTCACAGGGCCCTTTGCATGAGGCTAAAAAACAGCAGAATTGGACGGGCGCGAATCCGACGTGGTTTCACCTTGAAAGACGACAGTAAACTGAATGCTGTGGTGGCCTGGGGGCGATGAAAGGCTGCCAGTGTCAGCAGGGTGACAGCTGCTAATATATACACTATGAAATGATCTGCAGGAAATCTAGACAATTCATTCATTCATTCATTCATTGCCAGACACCATGAATCCCAAACGGGGTGGCCAAGGGCTTAGAGTTAATTGTTTTACAGGGAGGGGCACTAATCCTCCACCAACCCCACTTGACACGTAGGGAGAACGTTATGCCAATAGCATCTGGTGTTCCCAGGCGGTCACCCATCCAAGTACTAACCAGACCCAATGTAACATAATAAATTAGGTAGTTCCAGGTGAATGTAAATATCACTTAGGCTTCTCTCTTCCCATCTTATGTATATTTTTATTATGAAAGTAGATTATGCGGCATATTTCAAGGGGAAATAAACAGGGAAAATTAGCGAACGAGTGTATGTGAGGTGTTGTCAGGTGATAATTAGCCGATTCCAGGTGTATGGCACTATCACTTACCTTATTTCTTTTTTGTATATATTATTTTGTATAAGAATAGGGCATAGGGCTTATTTCAATGGATGAAATTAGTGGAAAATTCCGGGGAAGATTTACTTAGCGCAGCGCGGCCGGGCAGACGAGAGGAGAGGGTAATGGAGGGGAGGTAGGGAGGGGAGTCAAGAACAGAGAGAAATGGCTAAATTGTCAACAATGGATGGGAGTACAGATGAGATTAGGAGTGCTGACTAGTGTTGGACATTGGCAGTACTGATAGATGATACAAGCCACCATTTGAAAGCCCAGGCGAATTCAAAATAACACAGAATCACAAAAGTGACGCCCCACGGTATGATTCCTTGCTCCCAAGTGTCATTAAAGTGACTCCCCACGGTTAAGGGGTTAAGGCATCTGGCAATAGATTGATAGAGTAAAACTTATCATCATATATCTTCCCACCATCCCATTGCCAAATTTTCCAAGCACCATCCTAGAGTTAAGCACATTTCTTGATGCAGAATTTCATGAGCTTTCTTGTTGTCACTTCAGAATTTTGATATGATCAGTAGTATTCGAATAAATTGCAACAAACTTTAAAAGCTCACGAGTATGCTATCAACATGAAGGAGGGGAGGGAGTGAGGGAGGATCCGGAAGGGTATGGAGGAGGGAATGGACGGGGGGAAAAGCGAGGCTGTGGGCAGGATTTTCACGCCTCTGTGACTAGGCGGATGGGTGCTTCTACCTTACATTTACTCTCTTGTGGTCTGTTAGACGCGCGGTGGCTATTTAGAAACAATACTTCCGGTGGCTGGGCAACTTTGGACATTCGGTAAAGAGGCAGACGGCCGCTGTCACTGAACATGTACTTGTGGCTTGTGGTCTGTGTTCAGTGCATGGTGGCAGTTGGGAAAGACTTAGCCCGGTGGCCATGTGACTTTGGGCATTCGATGGGGGATGCATACGGATGTTTTGCCGCTGCTTGCAGGTTACAGTCGTATTACTCGGGTGCTGGAGGTTCATTGGGAGTGATCGGACCAACGAGCGACTTTGTCCATTCAGTATAAAGGTGGACGGACATTTTAGCTCTGTTTGTGGATTACGACTTATTTCCCGCTCACGTCTTGAGCCCAGCGACCACGATACCGTGTGTTTAAACATGTCGGCTGGCTGGCCAAAGTTCTCGGGGACTTCTGCGTCCAGATAATAGCAAGTGAATTCGAATAGTGGTTTAACAGAGCCAAGGTCCAGCATCCGGATAATGAACAGGTCCTGATACTGCACGTCCGGATAAATGGAGGATTACTGTACATGCAGTAAAACATCTATATAACGAACTTCGGTATTCCAGAATTCACTTTTATTGGACTCGAGGAGCCGGCCGGACTAAATCCTTATAAATCGGGAGAAGTCTGATAAAGCCAGAACCTGTCCACCTCTTCCAATAAACAAATGGAGGAGATACCATAACTTTGGTCCCTCCTCTTTCTCTCTCCTCCATTCCTTCCCTCCCTCCCCCTCTCTCTTCAATGGGAGAGAGAGAGAGAGAGAGAGAGAGAATGTGAAATTGAAAATGAAAGTAATTGTGAAAGTGAGTGTGAAGGTGAAGGTGAAAGTGAGCATGTGACATGTGACATGTGAATGTCAGAGAGAGAGACTTGCCCTCAGTAGCATCACTCTTTCTACTAGGGGTAGCATTAACATCCTTGCCAGACAATTTCCAAGTTATAAGCTTCACTATTTCACACACAAAAAGGTTATCACTTAATTTAACATCATATACTGGACTGTTTGTTACACACTTTCATTGTTACCAGTATTTGGCGATAGCATTGATGGTTCAGTGGCCTTGTTCACACAAAATGGAATGAAAGGGAGACAATCACAGTTAATGTAAACATTGGGTGGGTATCTTGGCTCAAATTGCTGACTGTAGACATGTATGGGAGGCACCGTGAATGCATGGTATTGTCATAAGCAGCCACCAGAGTTATTCTCCTAACGAATTCATGATCATTTTGCCATTGCTATAGTAAAAATGGGTATAGCTTTTAGTTCATCATTCTAGCAAATGAACACAGCAAACAAATGTATGGTGAGGCCTGACTGTACTATACTGTACCGTACTGTACATACATTGTACACCTGACGCCTGGAGGCAGGGTTAGACAGGGTGAAGCAGGTTAGCAAGGCAGACAGAAACATAACCAAACATGAGGGGAGAGAGGGAGAGAGAGAGAGAGAGAGAAAAACAAGGCATGGGTGACAGAAACAACAAGGACACTTGGGGGAATAAACTTACTAGAGAGTAGCAGGAGAATTTCTTGATACAGTAAATCCCATGTGGTTAGTGGCAGTTATGGTCTTGTGTTGAGTAAACTTCACCATCTTATCATCCTTGAGCTCCACTGCTTGCACCATTACATCACTACCGGTACGCTATTGCTGGTGGTACCACTTCAGCATTGCCTAGTCAGAATCCAGGTGCATGGGTCTGGCCATCATTTTCTGTTCAAGATGTCAGGATGTCTCCATATTCAGTCCCATGCTGCAAGATTTACTCTCGTGCCTTCTTGATGTCCTGCAATGTTATACAAGGTACACCAAAGAACTGGACTCCCTGACTCAACTGTCCATCCCTGGTCCAGTTGCTGATAATCTCCCACTTCTTTTCAAGATGTAGGACCTTCCTGAGGTGCTTGGTAGGAGGAGGTGCCATAGTGACACAGCCAGCAGAAGGCCTGAGGCCAGCGTGATGTGTAGATGGACAGGGATGACAAAAACCACAACGAACCCCATCAGTAGCACAGCTGTCACTCGGCATTATGATACTGAACAGAATGCATAATGACAGCCTTGGGGGAGGCAGGGGGACCAACATGTCATCTATTTTGTGATGATATATACAGTACGAGGAAAAAAGTATGAAGTGCACTGAAGAGGAAGGATATACATACAGTACTGTAGGTGCATTTCATATTGAACATGAGTAGAAAACAAAAGGTAGGGACACACAGGGAAATAATTAGAAACTTAACAAATTTTAACAGCAGCAAAAAGCAGTGTTTTGCAAGACTCAGGGTAATATTTAGTGGTGAGACAGCACTGAACTTATTTGGTGGCTGGACTCCTGATGAATGGCACTGATGTCAATTTGTGGGCTTCTTACTGAATTTTTAACCCATTATTTGTTGCTATAAAATTTCATCAGTCTCCTTCTGTGTACAAAAAAGCATAGTTTTTTCATGGTTTATAAATCATGGCCTCCTCTTGCTGTCTGAAAGAGAACATCATTATTGATTAGTATGCAAAATTTGAGACCTTGAATCACCTTGGTTTTTGTGCTGTAGATTTTAGAAGTTGAGATGGGGCCTATAAAGATAGGGCGGTGCATCAGCCGTGGCGGAGAGAGAGGAGGAGAGTGATGGAGCATGGAGGGTGGTGGTGGCTTATTGTGGAGGCAGGAAAGAGGGGAGGATCATTACTATATTTCACTGTTCTAGTGGCTTCCACTATCTTGTATGTATCTACTCTTTATTTTCTAGTGAGTTGCTTATTTCATTTATCATTATTTCTTTCATTCTACCTAATATTATCTACTTCACTTATTTCAGTTATCATTATTTCTTTGTTTCTACTTATTTGGTTACTTCACTTATTTCACTGATTATTTCTTTGTTTCCATTTATTTTTATGTAATTGCTGTACTTTACTTATTATGTAGTTACATCAGCAATTATGCAAGCACTAGGTCACTACTGTAGTAATCATTTACAGATTTCACTTTTCATTATTTCTTCATTTCTGCTTGTCACATATATCCAATTTCACATATAATTAACAGTAGTAGTGGTCATAAGGCCATTAGGTTGTGCATGGGTACACTGGGTTGTGGCATAGAAGTGGTGAGATGGGCATGGTTTGCTCATGAATTCCCACGACCAGTCACATATTTAGGCATTTTTCTTTTAATTTTTTCACCCTCTTCATCGCTTGAGTCGATGGAAACATACTCAGGCTGCCTTTGGAAGCCACCTAAACTTCCCAGAATTAGCTCCAGAGGAGGTTGATGGCCTGGGATCACCTGACACAGACACACATCTGGCACTCATTGAGGCTAGACAAGCACTGAGGACACAGCACACGTGCCAGCACAGTACAAAATCAGCTGGCAGGTGTCATAAATATGGGAGTTTGAGGGTCATCACTCCCTTACCTGGGAATTTTAAATGAGCATAGGTCTCTACAGAGTGGTCAAAATCAGAACAGCCTCCTTTCTAGAGGTAGGTTGCATGTTATGGGTTAAAATTTGGCCCCATTTGCCTCAGCAGATATTGACACCTTCCAGATGAAGCACCAACAAATAATTGGAAGTTTATTATTATTTGTTTATTTCTCTTCTTTTCACTCCTTGTGGATGTATGAAAAACCTTAATGCATGATTTTGTGTCTTAGTATTAAATCTTTGTCTGTTATTGCAGGTGTGTTGCCAGTGCAGAAATGTCAGAAACTAAGTGTGAAGCAGGTGTACAGGAATCCGAAAACCCTGAACTCATGAACTCAGCTGAGAAGACTTTGAGTGTCAGTAAAAGTGATGAAAATGTTATTAATGATGGGAATGCTATTACTGGGAACACTAATTCAGATACTGAAAGTGGAAGAAAAAGTGAGACAAATGAAAGCAGGACTGAACCTTCAGAACTTAAATATGAAGGCAATGAAAAGGATATTGGCCTAATTAAGATAGAAAAGGAAACAGATTTACCTCAGACAATAAAAGAAACAGATGTACCCAAGACAGAAAAGGGAAAAACTGACTTACCTGATATGCTAAAGAAAGCTGAGAAAAGTAAAATAATAGAACAGGTAGAGAGTAGCTCCCAAATTAACTTCTCGAAAGAAAGCAATATGTCTGCATTCTCCTCAGAAGATTACGAGCTCATTGACGGCCACTATTACTACACTGATATGAACTCTGGGATGCGATACAGGTACAGCATGGAAAAGGGAGAGTGGGTAGATATCAGGGAGGAGGATGGGAGCCACCAGACAGTGACAGACACTGAGGGGCGGACATATTACTATGCTGATAAGTTATACTTGTGTAGAGATAAAGAAGGGCATGTGTTCTTCATGGATGAGAAGGGGGAATGGCAGCCATGGGAGGAGCATGCCAAGACTCAGACTGAGCAGAGTAATTGGTATTTCTATCAAGGAGATGACACATTCTACAGAGACAAGAAGACTGGTGCTGTGTACAAGCTTAACAAGGAGGACAACAAATGGGAGAAATTTGAGGGCAAGCTACGAAGTAAACGACGGAGAATGGATGATGATGAGGAGTTTGACACAGATGAAGAGGGTTCAGAGGAGGAGGGTGATGGAGTGGCACCACCAGGGGCTGCCAGTGACCCTAATATCAGCTTTGATGGCACAACCTACACCAAGGTGGACCCGAGTGATATGATGAAGTATGAATGGGATGTCAACAGACGAGCATGGTTCCCTAAGGTGAGGCAGTCAGGGAAGTTTTGTATCTTAGAAAATTTGTACTGTGAATTGAAGTGAATAAGAGGTGGAGAGGTTGGGCTTAAACACAAATGAGATGGAAGGTAAAAACTTGGAAGTGGATGGTGCATATTTAAAAAGATTAGGCTGGATGAAAGATGAAAGAGTTGCATATGAACATGAAATGGTGATAAAAAGTGCTGAAAGGAAGAATGTGGTATTTAAGGTGGCAGATCAGATGAAAAGGGAAAACAGGGATGTCATCGGTGAGCAGTGTGTGAAGAATGATGAAGGAAGGGCAGTGGTGAACAGTTAGGATATTAAAGACACCTGGAGAGAGCATTATAACTGGTTGCAGAATGAAGAGCTTGATTGGAACAGTGAAGGTGTGGAGTCAGTGCATGCAGTGTTTGGTCCTTTGCCTTTGATTGATGTACTCTGAGCAAGACAGTAGACAGAATGTAGTTGGGGAAGGTGGCAGGTGTGTCTGGGTTGACTGCTGAAATGCTGAATTCCTCAGGAGATATACTGGTAGGGATGGGTTAATTCCTGATTTAATAAATATAGTTATATATGAGTCTATTGTCCCAGATGACTGGCTGAAGGGTGTGATTGTAAATGTGTGCAAGGGGAAGACTGATGCCCTGGAAAGAGAAAATTATAGAGGCATAAAACTTTTGGACCAGATAATGAAGGTAATGGAGAGAGCCCTAGAAGGTATGATTAGGGAAAGAGTGAATATTGATGAGGTGCAATTTGGGTTTATGCTAGGTAAAGGGACCACTAATGCCATATACATTGTCTGACAGCATCAAGAAAAGTATATTGGAAAGGAAAGGAAGTTGTACTTTGTTTTTGTTGATTTGGAAAAGTCTTTTGATAGAATCCCTAGGGAGGTGGTGAAGTGGGCAGTGAGAAAACCTGGGATCGAGGAATGGCAGATTAAAGTGGTTATGGCTGTGTATGTGGGTGCTTGCACCCAGTTGAGAGTGAATGGAGATTTGAGTAGTGAGTTTTCCATGAATGGTGGCATGCATCAGGGGTTACTCTTGAGTCCCTTGTTGTTTGTTATGTTGTGTAAAGCTCTCTCACTTGACTTGAGAAATGGGCTCCCCTGGAAGATGTTATAGGTTGATGACTCAGTGTTGATTTCAGAGAATGAAAGGAAGGCAGAGGAAAGATTTAGAAAGTGGAGAGATGGAATGGGGTACCGGTACTTGGGTCTGAGGGTAAATGTGGAGAAAACAAAAGTGATGATACTTAGGGCTGGGGACAATACTGTCAAAGCAGAAGGAGAGTGGCCATGTATTGTTTGTCATAAGGGTGTGGGAAGTAACTTCATCTTGTGCAATATTTGCAGTATGAGGTAGGCTTCAAGATATGCTGATTTCATGTGTGTGGTGTGTCGGGGAGAGCATATAGAGTTTGTCAGCCGTGAAAGGGTTGATTCTGGTGGAGAATCTGTTGAGTGTGTGGAAGAGTTTTGTTATTTGGGTGACATGTTATGTGCTAGAGATGGGGCTCTGTGTCTAGGGTAAGGAGCAGTTGGAAGAAGGTCAGGAAACTGTTGCCTCTCCCGACACTTAGAGGGGTCACCATCCATGCTAAAGAATCTTGTATGCGGCATTTGTTAGGAGTGTAATGCTGTGTTGTAATGAAGCCTGGGCAGTAAAGGAAGAGGATATTCGTAGGTTCTAATGTACAGGAACGAAATGATTAAGTGGATGTGCAGTGCAGTCTTTGAATGCAAGGCCTAGGGGGCCAGGTTTATGGTGGGAAAGCTAAGAGGCAGGATGGGACTGGAGCGTATTGTTGATGTGATGGGGAGAGGTAGATTGAGGTGGTTTGGGTATGTGGAGAGGACGGGGGATGGCAGTTGGGTGCAGAAGTGAGAAGCGTTAATGTTAGGAATGTTAGGGGCAGGGATGGGGTCAAATACAAGAGACCATATACAAATATCAATACAAATACACTGCTTTGCCAAGAGGCAAATATAAATACAGATACAATTACTGTATTGATTTTACTGTATATGCAAGTACAAATACAAATAGCTACTTGATTAGTGTACTTAACTGCATTTGAAGTAGTTGTGGCATCAAATACAAGTACAGTACAAATACAGATAGCCATGAAACTTTTGACACGCAGGTACAGTTACAAATACAACTACTGAATTGACTTTACTGTATTTGCAAGTACAACTACAAGTACAAATACATATTTGGCTCCATCCCTGGTTAGGGGTAGGGTTGCAAGAGGTATACCAAAAAAGACCTGGGACGAGGTCATTGAGTGTGACCTCAGGGATAAGGGACTGAATAGGGAGGCTGCCAGAAATCGAGCTGCATGGAGAGCTGCCATTAGGTGACCAAGGCTGATGCATGCAAGCATGCTGGGGCCTTTCTAAATGAAACAAAACAATATTCTATACTGTATACAGTAAAGTCTCGTTTATACAACAATCTTTCAATTGGATAATGCGATTAATCAAAGGTTTTGCGAATTGCCGTAATTCTCAGTTCAATTTACTGAAGAAATCTGAGATCCAGCCAACAAACTTAGCGGGCTCATTTTGTGCCATCAGCGATAGTTTGCAATGCTTCCACTAGGGTGAGCGTTGGGCCGCCAGCCATATTTACATTGTACTTGGATGTGACCTGCATGATCTTATGTATTTATCACTGATAAATGTCACGACGGTTCCTCTCAAAGTGAACCAAAATGGTGGAAACAAGAAAATAAGAGTTGTACTGTATATTATATGTGTATTATGTATTATATGTGCAACTTCTGTGATGATGGGGGTGTATTTTCGTAAGTACAGGTATGTACAGTATTGTGTATTATTATATTCTTTTACACATAAAATCAATTACTGTGTTTCATGGTATATTAAATGTGGTACAGTGAAAGACGCTCCCTGATTCTGGAAGGGCAGTTTTGAGAAAAAAAGTATGTCTCGACCAAGACTGCAGAAAGGTTGCTCGATATGAGTAGTTTTCACTCAAATACACACTCACCTCTCAAAATCTCTATTCAGTACTGTATATCTGTCTTTGGCTCCTTTATTTTTATGTAAAAGAAGGGTACAAGACAAGAAAACAAACAAACAACCCCATCCTTACAGAAGGTTACTTCGTTCCATGACACCATCTTAACACTTTATGTCTATGAAGTCCACCTTTTCAGAATCTGTTTCAGTACTGTATGTGTCTTTGGTTTCTTTATTTTTATGTAAAAGAAGGGTACAAGCCAAGAAAACAAACAAACAACCCCTTCCTTACAAAAAGTTATTTTGCACCACAACTCCATTTTAACATTATGTTTGTGAAGTCTGACATTTTTGCCAAATGGAATTTCAATCATTCTGCTAGACTGGTCTTAAAAGTGGTAAAAATCCGTCAGATTAGGGAAAATCAACTGAAAAACCCACCAGACAGGACTTTAAAAAATGCTAGATGAGTAAAAGTATATAAAACTTCCCACTAGATTGGTTTTAAAACCTCCAGATTTAACAGGAAAACCACAAAACTAACAGCACTGAGTCTGATTCGTTTTGTACAGTAATTTGAGACAATGTTCATCTTCATTAAAGTATAATAAATATGTATCAGTATAGACATATATACTGTATTATTTTTCATTAAATGAACTTAAAACAGCAAAACTCTATGAAACCTGTTGTTTCATTCATTTAAAAATATGTATAGGCCATTAAAAGTAGGAATACACTTTATCTCCAAATCAAATGCCTGCATGTACTGTATATTACAGTCACAGACAATGCAAACAGATTTTCAAAAATCAATTACAA
This sequence comes from Coenobita brevimanus, assembly GCF_032717465.1. Lineage (NCBI taxonomy): Eukaryota > Metazoa > Arthropoda > Malacostraca > Decapoda > Coenobitidae > Coenobita > Coenobita brevimanus. The sequence goes on from NC_137024.1 coordinate 30,206,450, forward strand.
GGAATGTTTACAGCATTTTATTTACCTTAAAAGTACCCTGTACTAGTCAGATTCGTGTCCCACACCTCTGGTGTTATGGTATTTTCCCACATTCAATCTCGACTCAGTGTCATGTGAGACTACTGTAACTTGCTTCTGATGTCTCATTACCATCATCCACTCACTTGATGTAGTGCTGCCTACTTCCTTAGCTTTTATCATTCTTTTTCTGTGCCTGCCCTTCTCTCTTCCTATTTCTCCTATCTTTCCTGTCACTTCTTATTCCTTTTCTTTTCTTTACAGGTGGCTTTACATTGAGTGACAAGCCAAATGGTTTCCTGTAAGCCAAGAAACCATTTACAACGCTGGGTGGTAACCATATAACCAAACCATATGTGCTCCCTACGTGTCAACAAGTGGGTTGGTGGAGGGTTGGTGCCCCTCCCTGTAAAACAACTGACTCGGTGTCAAATAGCCACCCTTTACGGGATTATGGTGTCTGGCAATAAATAGATAGATAGACAACACATTCACTTCCTAAGGGGAAAATGATATCCTTAAACAAACCAAATGAAATGTGACACGAGTCTTTTCTGCTCAGCAAACATGCTCCTAAACACTACTTCATTGCCATCACTAATTATGCACTCTCATTAAGCCCTGAATATCTCCACAATAATAATAATAATTAAGAATAAAATAAATGTAGCGCTTGCATGTACACACTAAACAAAAAGCAAATTAAAATGTTTTACAACTGACCACCATTTGGTGGTGGTCAGAATCAAGGTCCAAATGAAATAGAAATACAGAAGGGAAGGACAGGAGGAAGTAGTTCATACAGGGAGAATGGGAAGGTTACAAGAGGATGGAAAAAAGGCTTAATATAAGAGGGAAGTGGAGGAGCGATTGGGTAAATATGGATTGGAGCAGATGGAGGATGTGGAAGGTGTGTGCAAGATATTCACAGAAGAAATCTGTGCAGCATGTGAGGTGGTGTGTGGAGTGAAGAGAAGACAAAGGGAAGTGCAGGGAACAGCATGGTGGAATGAAGAGGTGAGAGAGGCTGTGGCACAAAAGAAGAAAGCACATAGTGAGTGGATGAGAAATAGGGGCGTGGAAGAAGTTCAGAGACAGAAGAGAGAGTTATATGTAGAGAGGAAGAGAGAAGTGAAAAGATTAGTAAGAGAGAGTAAGAAGAGAGTGGATGAGGAATTTGGAAGGAATTTAAGTGTAAAGTGGAGAAAATGTAAGAAAATGTTCTGGAAGAGGTAAAGCAAGTTAGGTTGCCAAAGAAGTTAGTTGGGGAGTGAAAGATAAAAATGGTAGATTACTAGTGGAGAAGGGAGAAAAAGTGAGCCGATGGAGAGAACACTTTAAGGAATTGTTGAACATAGAGAATGAAAGTACCGGTAATGCGAGTGTAAGTGGCTGGGGAATGGCTGGGAGATGGAGGGATGTGAGAAGAGAGGAAGAAATCAGTAGGATGGAAGTTGTTGAAGCTATGCAGAAAATTAAAATGGGGAAAGCCCCAGGAATCGATGGAGTGTGTAGTGAAATGCTGAAGCATGGGGGAGAGATAGTAGTAGAATGGATGTGGAAGATATGCGGATTGGCCTTGGATGAAGGTTCCCAGAGGATTGTAAGTTGTTTAGTTTAGTTTTTGAAGGCTCCAACATGCTTTCATGCATCGGCCTTGGTCACCTAATGGCAGCTCTTCATGCTGCATGATCTGTGGCAGTCTCCCTGTTAAGACCCTTAACCCTGAGGTCACACTTAATGACCTCGTCCCACATCTTTCTTGGTCTACCCCTTTCCACCCCACCGCTAATATTAACACTTCTTACGTTCTGCACCCAGTTATCATCCCCCATCCTCTCCACATGCCCAAACCATCTCAATCTACCTCTCCTCATCACAGCACCAATACACTTCAGTCTCATCCTACCTCTCAACTCTTCCATCGTAAACCCAGCCCCCGCATCCCTGTGAATATCCTCTTCCTTTACTGCCCAGGTCTTACTACCATACAGCATCACACTCCTAACACATGCTGCATCCAAAGACCTCTTGGCACATAGGGAGAGCCCTCTCAGTGTCAGGGGAGGCAACAGCTCCCTGAACTTCTTCCAACCACTTTTCACCCTAGCCACAGAGCTAGCTCCAGCCCCACCTCCAGCACATGTCTCCCAAATAACAAAACTCTTCCACACACTCAAGAGACTCACCAGCAAGTTCAATCCTGCACGCCTGACAATCTCCACCTGCTCTCCCTGAAATGCCGCACACACAAAATCAGCATTATCTTGCGGTCTACCTCTAATACCACTACATCTCTTGTGCACCCATTTATTGTAAACACTGCACTAGATGGAATTACTTCCCATGCACTTGTGGTAAACTGCACATGGCCACACTCCCTCTTCATTGACTGTACTGCCACCAACCCTAGATATCACCACTTTTGTTTTATCTGCATTTACTCTTAAGCCCTTGTGCCCCATACCATCTCTCCACTCCTAAGTCTTTCCTCTGCCTCCCTTTCATTCTCAGCAGTCAACACCAAATCATCAACCTGCAACATCTCCCACGGGAGTCTGCTTCTGAAGTCACGGGAGAGGGCTTCAAGTACCATGATAAACATGGGACTCAAAACGGACCTGTGATGCACATGAATATTCACGGAAAACTCATCACTCAAATCTCCATTCACTCTTACCTGGGTGCGAGCACCCACATACATGGCCATAACCACCCTAACCAGCCACTCCTTCAACCCAAGCTTTCTCATTGCCCACTTCACCACCTCTCTAGGGACTCTGTCAAAGGCCTTTTCCAAATCAACAAAAACAAAGTACAGATCCCTTTTCTTCCCAGTGTATTTTTCCTGAAGCTGTCGAACAATGAATGTGGCATCTGTGGTCCCCTTGCCTGGCATAAACCCAAACTGCATCTCATCTATATTCACTCTCTCTAATCATACCTTGTAGAACCCTCTCCATTACCATCATTATATGATCTAAAAGCTTTATACCTCTATAATTTCCTCTTTCCAGGGTATCATCCTTCCCTTTGTACACATAATTACACTCTTCAACCAATCACCTGGGACAACACACTCATATATAATCATATTTATCAGGTCAGTGACTAGCCTCACTCCTGTATCTCCTGAGGCCTTCAACATTTTGACAGTCAATCCAGACACACCTGTTGCCTTCCCCACCTGCATCCTGCCTATTGCCTCACTCACAGTGGCAGTGTCAATCAAAGGCCAAGGGCCAAACACTGGATCTGCTGGCTCCAAACCTTCCCTGTCTTAGTCAAACTCCTCATTCAACAACCAGCTATAATGCTTTCACCATGTATCTCTAATATCCTCAGTGGTCACCACTACCCTTCCTTCATCATTCTTCACACATTGTTCACCTATAATATCTTGATTATCCCTCTTCATCTGATTTGCCGCCTTAAATATCATATTTTTCCTTTCCCCATGATTTAGGTTATCAAGTAGACGTCTCTGTGACTCACTTCTCCCTGTATACCTCTCTTCTAGCCCTATGCTTGGCAGCCAAGTATTCCTCTTTGTTACCACCCTTCTTCCATTCCCAGAAAAGCCTTCTTTTCTCCTTAACTGCAGCTTCTACACCCTCATCCCACCACCAATTACTTTATGTCTTGGTGGGCCTCTTGTCCAACCGAATATTACATCAGTAACTCTCAAGAGGTTGTTCTTGAGGGTTCTGTACTGTTCATTAATGGCTTTGTCTACAGCTCCCTGTTCAGCTACCACTCTCCTCATCTTGGTATAGAAGGCATCCCTTACTGCTTTGGTTTTCCAGCTTCCATATTTTCCTCCTAGGTACATACTGTAAATCCACTTTTTCATCACTCGTTCTGTATGCACCATATCACAAATCAATAGTTTGTGCTGCTGCACACACTCCTTGCTTCCTATAACTTAACACCCCTGTACAAAGGAAAAGGGGAAAAAGAAGTACAGTATGTGATAATCGCTGGGGCATTTGTCTTCTTAGCGTAATAGAAAAAAAGGGAAAAAGAAGTATGTGGTAATCATAGGGGCATTTGTCTTCTTAGTGTAATAGAAAAAGTATATGGCAGGATACTTATTGACAGAGTTAGGGAAATAACAGAGGATTTAGGTGGAGAAGAACAAGTAGGTTTTAGGAAGAGAAGAAGTTGTGTAGATCAGATATTTATGCTTAGATCTTTAGTGGAAAAGTTTCTAGAGAAGGGAAAGAAGGTGTATCCAGCCTTCATAGATTTGGAGAAAGCATATGACAGGGTGGATAGACAAGGATTGTGGAAAGTATTAACCCCTCTGGTACGCAATTCTCCAGTCTTGACAACCCCCCAGAATGCAAAAACAGGCCTGTTTTTTTACTTTCTCAAAGATGATAAGTTTTATAACCAATTTATAGAGCTTGAATACACACAACTGATTTCGCAAACCCCACCCTCCTAGACCCAATAGTTACCGAGCTGTGGTCCATCAAAGTTGATAATAGTTACCCGTCGCGGCCCAGGCGAGAAAGAAAATACACCACTCGCACCCGTTTTCATCCCAAAAATGCGTGCAAAAATCACCAATATCAATATTTTTTGGTGTTAATTTATGTTATAAACCCTTGTAAAGTGTTTAGAAAAAAATAAAATGGTCACAACCCCCCCCCCATATAAATAATAAAAATTACCCTCCCCTCCCCTTTTTTCCCTCCACCTTCCCCTCCCCTCTTTCCCCTCCCCTTTTTTCCCTCCACCTTCCCCTCCCCTCTTTCCCCTCCCCTCTTTCCCTTCCCCTTTTTCCCCTCCTCCTTCCCCTCCCCTTTTTCCCCTCCTCCTTCCCCTCTCCTCTTTCCCCTCCTCCCTCCCCTCCCCTCCCCTCCCGTCCGAGGTGTCAAGTCTAGCTCAGGAAAATAAAATTTCTTTTTCGAGTGGGTTTCGAATAGAGAGGTAGATATTTATATATATCTGAAAAAAAAGACACAAATATAAATAAATATCATTATTTGTAAAAGCAAAATAGCCTAAATTATTTTTACTTACTTTTCCTGCAGGTAGAGCAAAAACTATAAACAAATGATAAGGAGTGTACCATATGTTCGGATATCCCCCAAAACAAAGAAAAACAAATAAAACATAAAGTAATTGTGGTGTGCATATCTATATGCAAAGACACAAATAAAGTACAGGTAATGATGCAAAATGCACCATAAAGCGTAAAATTTATGCAAAATATTCGAGGTTGGGAGGGGTAAAGATATTCCTTTTCTAGGAGGTGGGGGGATGGGTGTGGGGGTGGTAAGGCCAGGAGGGGGTGTACGGGGATGGGGGGATGGGAGGAGACCGCCACCAGACACAACGGAAGGGCCCCAGTGGAGTACAGGGATGTGGAGGGAGAGTAGGGAGGAAATACCCTCCCCCCAGATGACTGGGGGGGGGGGAGGTGACATGGGGGGGATCCACATTGATGGGCTGGAGGTTGCATGAGAAGGGTGTGGGATGGGTGGTGGTGGTGGTAAGAATGGCAGAGAGGTAGGGTAGTAACAATGTAATGGGGTAGAGGAACGCTGCAATAGGGAGGTGGGGGGTATGCCCCCCACTGCCTGGATCCTTCCTCCCACAGCGGGGGTGGAGCGAGCTGCTTCCAACTTTTTGTGGAAGTTGCATGATTGACATTCACCATCCATTTAAAACATTATGAAAAAACGTTGATCGTCGAGCTTAGTACCGTAGGGGTTAATACAGTAGAGTTGCAGTTTAAGACAAAAAGAAACAACGATCTTACAATAACATGGGAATTTAATTTCTCCCATAATTACTTAATAGCACGGTAATTTCACTCAGTTGCACGAGAGAAACTGTGTGGGAAATGGGTACATTTAGGTATAGGATTTTCAGGTGAATGCAATTGTTTACAACTCTTGTGTTACGCTTTTGTCAGTCGCTGATTGGCTTCCTCAGCCCGACCTGATCCATGTGATCCATGTCCCATACCACCTGCCAGCCAACAGCCTGCTTCAGTGTTCTATGGATCGTTGGTGTGATGAGAAGTGTTTACAGTAAAACCTTGATATAACAGACTTCAATTGACCGGAATTCGCTTTTATCAGACACGAGGAGCTACCGGGGTAAATTCCTATATATTGGAAAAAGTCCGATAAAGCCAGAGGCAGTCCGGACTGCCTGACCACTTCAACTATGCTCACCACAATAAGGTAAATAAAGACACATTTATCAGTGTACAGCACAGTGTTATTATATATATTATACCATTTGATTAATGTAGTGAAGTTATAACACAGTACAGTACCACAATGGTAGTCAAAATACAGTAATCCCTCTACTATCCGATGTAATAGAGCCAAAGTTATGTCTGGAAAGTGGTCCCATCTGGAAAGTGGGTCCCTAGCTCCTGGACTGGTACTTAAGGACTCTAACCCAGCCTAACTTTGAAAGCCACCTAAATAACTCCCTACTGGACATGCATAGCACCTATTTAAACCTATTTAAGACCCTGTTCACACCAATAATGGACATAAAGCATGAAATAAATGAAAAGGAACCAAAGAATGAGGAATTAGAAGTGACTGTACCTCAGTCAGGGTACTTACAGCACGTTTGTGGACGGCTTTTCCAAGGTTTTGGCAGTGGTGAAAATGCTCTTGAAGCACGTACAATAATCCAATGTTGTGCTGCACTTAGTTCTTTGCACTGTGAGTTATAATTGTTTAACACTGCACATTGTTCTTAACTGCACCACGCCATTTTCAACCGCCAATTTGCACTCCACAGTTAATCCTTTGCACTCTAAATTCTAATTTCCTAACACTGCACAACACTGTAAATTTCCATGTGGTCTATTGGCAAGGTATTGCAGTTTATTCACTGTTTTTTCACAAAAAATGAGCACATGTGGCTCCCATTGCGATAGGCATCTACTCGCCATCGAAGTTAGGCAGTAACTGTTGGGAGTGTTGGTGACGGGGAAATAGAGTTGCCAGGTCGCAATGGCCACATTACCAAACTCCTCAATTTTCATTACCAAATTTAACTTTTTATTAACAAATTCGTAAAGCTAGCATTTATTCTTCACTAATTATATATCTATCTATCTATTGCCAGATGCCTCAATCCCGTTTGGGGTGGCCACAAACAAATCGCCTCAAAGTCGCCCTGTTCCCCGCCATTTCACTGCCCTGCTCCCAACTCACACCCCCCTCTCTCATATACCTCTCCACCCCATCCCTCCATCTCATCCTCGGCCTCCCCCTCCCTCTTCCCCCCTCCACCTCACTCACATACACTCTCTTTGTCAGTCTTTCACCCTCCATCCTCTCCACATGGCCAAACCACCTCAGTGTGTTCCTCATAACGCTTCCTATCACATCCACATCCACACCACAACGCTCCTTTATATCCTCATTCGTCAGCCTGTCTCTCCATGTGACTCCACAGGCTCCTCTCAAATAACTCATTTCCACTGCTCTTACTCTTGACATGTGTCCTTCCAACAAAGTCCAAGCTTCACTTCCATACGTTAGAGTTGGTATCACAATACTGTCATGTAGTAACTTTTTCACTTCCATGCTCACTTCCCTGTTTCTTATCACTGCTTTCAAAGAACCAGCAACCTTTCTTCCCTGCTGTACCCTTTCAAGCACTTCACCCTCCAAACCTCCATCCTTACTCATCACATTACCCAAGTACCTAAACGTACTCACATTTTCCAATTCCTCACCATCTAACCTCGCTGTACATTCACTGACTTCACCTCTCTCAAAGACCATCACTTTACTCTTCCCTACATTCACCTTTAGATTCCGTTTCTTACATACTCCCAAACTCATCCACCAAGCCTTGCAGCTTCCCTTCGTCTTCACTCAACAACACAGTATCATCTGCAAACAACAGTACAGGGAGTTTCCAAACACTATCCTCTCTCACCAGGGCCACTCCAACATCCACTACCCTACCTTGTACCTCTTTTATTACCCCATCCATGTACAGATTGAATAACCATGGAGACATGACACATCCCTGTTTCAACCCAGCTTTCAAAGAGAAAAATTCACTTAGTTCACCATCCACATGCACTGCAGCCTTCGCACCATCGTACATACTCTTCACAGCATTCAACAACTTCCCATCTACTCCATATATTCTTAACACTTTCCACAATCCTTGTCTATCCACCCTGTCATATGCTTTCTCCAAATCCATGAAAGCCGCATACAACTTCTTTCCCTTCTCTAGAAACTTTTCCACTAAAGATCTAAGAATGAATATCTGATCTACACAACCTCTTCCCTTCCTAAAGCCTCCCTGTTCTTCTCCAACTAATTCCTCTGTTCTTTCTCTAACTCTGTCAATAAGTATCCTACCATACACTTTTCCTATTATACTAAGAAGACAAATGCCCCTATGATTACCACACACTTCTTTTTCCCTTTTCCTTTGTACAAGGGAATAATTATACCTGACTTCCAATCCTCCGGGACTCTACCTTCCTCCCAGGCCAATCTGCACATCTTCCACATCCATTCTACTACTATCTCTCCCCCATGCTTCAGCATTTCACCACACACTCCATCAATTCCTGGGGCTTTCCCCGATTTAACTTTCTTCATTGCTTCCACACCTTCTATCCTACTGATTTCTTCCTGTCTTCTCACCTCCCTCCTTCTCCCAGCCATTCCCCAGCCACTTATACTCGCATTTCTTCCATCCTCTATGTTCAACAATTCCTTGAAGTGTTCTCTCCATCTGCTCACTTTTTCTCCCTTCTCCACTAGTAATCTACCATTTTTATCTTTCACTCCCCTGCTAACTTCACTTCCACCCTGTCTTACTCTTTTCACCTCTCTCCAGAACATTTTCTTACAATCCCTCCACTTTACACTCAAATTCCTTCCAAAGTCCTCATCCACTCTCTTCTTACTCTCTCTTACTAATCTTTTCACCTCTCTCTTTCTTTCTACATATAACTCTCTCTTCTGCCTCTCAACTTCTTCCACGCCCCTATTTCTCATCCATTCATTGTATGCTTTCTTCTTTTGTGCCACAGCCTGTTTCACCTCTTCAGTCCACCACGCTGTTCCTTGCACCCCCCTCCGTCTTCTCTTCCTTCCACACACCACATCACATGCTGCACATATTTCTTCTGTTAATATCTTACACACACCTTCCACGTCTCCCATCTGCTCCAATTCATATTTGCCCAATCATTCCTCCACTTCTCTCTTATACTCTGCCTTTTTCTCATCCTCTTGTAACCTTTCCACTCTCCTTCCAACTACTCCTTCCTCTCGTCTTTCCCTTCTTCTATTCCTCCATCTTACTTGCATTCTAATTCTGGCCACCACCAAGTAGTGGTCAGAAAGTCCACTCCCCCAACCTCTATACACTCTTGCATCCTTTACACATCTTCGCATCCTTTCATCCACACACACATAATCAATCAATGCCTTCCTTTCATTCAGTTCACCACCCACCCTTCTCATCACTCGCCATGTATACCTGTGGATCATTTTATGCCTGAAGAGGGTATTGGCTATCACCAACCCCCTCCCAGCACAGGTGTCCACTAATGCACTCCCATTCTCATCTATCTCAGCAGGCACACCCCACTCACCAACTATTCCATCCACCTTCACATTCCCAACTTTACCATTCATATCACCAATCAAAAACACTCTCTCATTCCTTCCAAACTTTTCCATGCACACTTCTACATTTGTCCAGAACTCTTCTCTCACTCTTCTAGCATGGTCTTGCATTGGTGCATACACACACACAGTCGGCCACATTTGTATTCCAACTTTCAGCTTTACCCACTCAATCCTTGACCCAACTGATCCATACCGTCTTATGCTCCTCTTCCATCTTTTACTCACAACTATACATACTCCTTCCTTTGCCCTCTCATTCTCACCTACTCCTGCACATATACCCCATCCATACTCCCATTCTCTCACACTTTCTCCTCGCCATTTGGTTTCAGTTATTCCACATACATCCACTTTCGCACCTTCAAGCACCTGGACAATCTATCTCTCTTTCACCTCATCATTCGCTAATTATATATACAAGTGGAAATACATGTAATCACTCTTCTCATAATTAACAGCATGTTGATTATTTTCATGCTATGTAGGCTAGCAGATTAATCAGAGAGAGCAAACAATCCACCATCTCCATCCTGTGTATCCTCATACATGTGAAAAATCCGTTTGGTAATGCATTATTCTGATTCATTACCAAACGAATTTTTCATAACGAAATTGGCCTACATTTGGTAGTGAAAAATACCAAGTGGAAACCCTGACAGGGGAGGGGGGAGGGGGGAAGAAGGAAGAGGTGAAGGGGCCGTGGTGTAACCCGGCTGTTCGGTGCCACGTGGCAATTTCAAATTATGTGTGGGAAAAAATTTGGAGTTTGAGGGGATTTTTTTATTTTTTTGGCCATTTTTGGGTTCCGAAGATCCAGGCCTGTATTGTCCGGTAAGTGGGGTGTCTGGAAAGTGGTCGTCCGGAAAGTATGGGGATTACTGTAGTTTAAAAACTATACTGGTACAGTACATGCGATCCAGACTAATGTTTGATACAGTATATCGGAAAAAGTCTGGATTAGCAGGGGGAAGTCCGGATGTCACTTTTATCAGAATTTCGCATTTTACGGAATGGTTTGGGCCCCAATTAGTCCATTATACTGAGATCTTAGTGTATTTGCTTATTTCTTTTCTCCTCATAGCCTCTCAGAACTCTGAGCACATTGTTCCAAACTTTATTTTAGTTATGCCTAAGCACTTAGCACCCTGGAAGTGCTGTGAACACAAGAGAAGCATTTATTCCAAAGGAAAATGTAAAGTTGTTGGACGAAGTGGCGTGTGGTGCGGAAGCTTAATTGCTAAAGATCATTTATATATACATATACCAGGAGTGCCAGCCCATTCTCACCACCACCACCACCACCACCTCGTTTCCCGCCTTCATCTTCGGACCCACAACCAAACACATCGACAACCGTTGAGTCTCTGTTAGACGTAAGTATGCTGCTGTCTCCAGTCTCCTGAGGTGGGTAGGCCACCATCACTGCACCGCACATTACCGGTCATTGCCCAGTTCCAGCAGGTTGAGGATGACCAGGACGAGTTCTTTGACCTCTGTTAGGCACTAGTGTTTGCCACTAGACCACACGGGACAACTTGCTGGAGGTTGCGGGTTACGAAGCCTGGCGGTGGTGCTCTGGGTGGTAAGTACCTCGAACGAATGTTTTTCGGCAGGTAGCTTTAGGTTTTTTCATTGTGTCCTTGGTGCTAAAATTTATTTAGGATATTCCTATGTGTGTTTTGAGGTCACGGTATGGCAGAATGACCCGAAAACAGTGCCAAAAATAGGAGAGATATTGTACATACAGTGGTGTTTAGGTAGGGTGTTTTTTGGTTTTCAGTGGTTTTTATGCATGGTTTTCTTGGTGTTGAAAATTATTTAGGATATTCCTATGTATGTTTTGATGCCAGAATAAACCAGTGACCTGAAAATACTACTAAAATAAGGAGAGGTATATACCGTACATATAGTAGTGTTTAGGTAGGATGTTTTTTGGTTTTCATTTTTTTTCGGCCTACCACGTTGAGTACACCGCTTCCCGTCCGATCAGCGAAGTTAAGCAACGTTGGGTCTGGTTAGTACTTGGATGGGTGACCGCCTGGGAACACCAGATGCTGTTGGCATCCCTACGTGTCAAGTGGGGTTGGTGGAGGATTAGTGCCCCTCCCTGTAAAACAATTAACTCTAAGCCCTTGGCCACCCCGTTTGGTATACATGGCGTCTGGCAATGATGATGATTTTTTTTTTTTTTTTTTTTTTTTTTTTCTTGGTGTTGAAAATTATTTAGGATATTTCTATGTATGTTTTGATGCCAGAATATGCCAGAATGACCTGAAAACAACTACCAAAATAAAGATGGGTACTGTACATACAGTAGTGTTTAGGTTGGGTGTATTTTTGGTATTCATTGGTTTTTCTGCATACAGTAGTTTTCTTGGTGTCTGCCATTACTTTTGATATGCCTATGTGTGTTTTGTTGTCTAAATATGCCTGAATGACCGGAAAACACTGCCAAATTAACCCGTGGATTGCGCATTACACTCAACCCTCGGCTATCACTCCCAATTGGTCCCGCTATGGCTGCGCTATAGCCGAAACCGTGATAGCCGAATTGAAGAACTTATGGTAATAATTCTAATTGGTGCCATGACCTCAATATTTACCCCTAAGATACCTTTTTTGTACCACATATTAATATATAATAGTCTAAAAATGAGCATGTTTTGTGATGTGATCACGATTCTTATAAATACCCCTCACAGTTGATTCATTGATGTTATGTTCTTCCCCACACTTCGCTTGGTCTCACCATTCCCTATAAGTTTCACATTTCCAGTTTATCTGCATAACATAGGTTCTTCCTCTTCTTTATTTCTCTGCCAGTTGCCGCAGCATTATGTTGGGTGATGGTAGGGGGACGGGGAGGGGGTACGTTGGCCATGGTCATATCATAAAAAAGGTTATTGTTCTCGCTATCACTGTTCATGGTCTGAGGGCGCGCACTTGAATGGTTTGGCGGGCAGGAGACTTGATCAGGCGGCCAATCAGTGCTCGGTTGGCGCTGATGTCACACGACCAATCATGGAGTGAAGCTTTTGTTGGCTGGGTGGAGCACTGGAGCCTGGCCTTTTTGAAATTTTCGAACATTTGCGGTGCGTGATAGCAGGCATTTAGTGCGTGATAAAGGTATTTGGGTAGTTTTTTATATAGGCGTGATAGCGAGATACGCTATAGCAGAACCCGTGATAGCCGAGGGTTGAGTGTACCTTTTTTTTTTTATCCCATCCTGTTGAGTGCAAAAAATGAAGGAAATTTTTTTTTGTTTTTTATTTATTATAAACTTGAAGATAAACATCCAGGGCATCATCTGGGGAAAAAAAAAGTCTCTCCGTCTGCGTAGGGCCATCCGTAAGTTTACGTAGGGGAGTAGTGAAAAAAAAAAAAGTTTTTGTTTATTATAAACTTGAAGATAAACAACCAGGGCATTATCTGTTGAAATGAAAAAAATCTCTCTCTCTCTCTTTCTCTGTCTTTGCATAACGCCATGCGTAAGTTTGCATAGGGGTCGGGTAGTTAAGGTTGATGCACGGCCAGCACAGCCTGAGCTGTGGCTCACAACACGACACTACCTAGCCTGGGCTGTGGCTCGCAATCCACGGGTTAAGCATAGGTACTGTAGGAATAAGTTTGGTATAGGTTGGAGGTGGGTATAGGTAGGGTCTGGGTGTGGTAGGGGAATAGTGTTCATTATCCGGACATGCCTTTGTCTCAATTATATCTGGATAATTGAAGGATTACTGTACAGTACTATAATTGGCAAAAAAGGCTGTCAAATTAACGATTACAGCAAAACACAGATTGATTAAAAAATAAATGCAGTAATCCCTCCACTATCCGATGTAATAGAGCCAAAGGCATGTCCAGGAAGTGGTCCCGTCCAGAAAGTGGGCACCTGCCTGCTGGACTGGTACTTAAGGACCCTAACCCAGCCTAACTTTGAAAGCCACCTAAATAACTCCCTACTGGACATGCATAGCACCTGTGTAAACCTATTTAAGACCCTATTCACACCAATAATGACATAAAGCATGAAATAAATGAAAAGGAACCAAAGAATGAGGAATTAGAAGTGACTGTACCTCAGCCAGGGTACTTACAGCACATCTGTGGCCACCTTCTTAAGGCTTTGTCAGTGGTGAAAATGCTCTTGAAGCACGTACAGTAATCCAGTGTTGTGCTGCACTTACAGTAATTCTTTGCACTGAGTTATAATTGTTTAACACTGCACATTGTTAATTTCACCACGCCAGTTTCAACCGCCAGTTTGCACTCCACAGTTAATCCTTTGCACTCTAAATTCTAATTTCTTAACGCTGCACAACACTGTAAATTCCCGTGTGGTCTACTGGCGTGGTATTCTGGTTTATCCACTGTTTATTCACACAAAAAACGAGCACATGTGGCATCCACTTGTGATCGAATTTAGGCAGTAACTGTTGGGAGTGTTGGTGACGGGGAAACAGAGTTGCCAGATCGCAACAGTCACATTACCAAACTCCTCAATTTTCATTAGCATATAACTGACCCCTCCAATTACAGACCAATAGCTTTCACATCTTCTCTTGGTAAGGTATTTGAAACTTTAATTAATAAGCACATTGTTAAACATCTTGAATCAAACAACTTAATTAGTGATAGACAATATGGTTTTCGCCACGAAAGATTCACCATTGACATACTCAATCTCTTAACTCATTCCATCCATCAATCAATTGATCTTTTTGGAGAAACTCATGCAGTAGCTCTTGATATCTCTAAAGCTTTCGACAGAGTATGGCACCGTTCCCTGCTGTCCAAACTCCCTTGCTATGGACTAACGTCTTTTGTTCCTTTGATTTCTTCTTATCTTAGTGACAGGAAAATAAGAGTAAAAGTAGATGATGTATATTCGAATTTCCACTCAATTAACGCCGGCGTGCCGCAGGGATCAATTCTGGCGCCAACCCTATTTCTGGTTCATATTAATGATCTCTTATCTGTCACTCACAATCCCGTTCACTCATATGCAGATGACTCAACACTACATAGTTCATTCACACTCAGACATCCATTTACAAAGTCTAATATCTCTACCTCTCAACTCAGTACAGCCATCTCCATAAATCAAGATCTAGCTACAATCAGTGAATGGGGACAAAACAACCTTGTCTCTTTTAATGCTAGTAAAACGAAATATATACAGTTTACTAATAGACAGATATTGCCAGATTCGTACATTACCTTCAGTGCTACTAATATTCCCATCTCCAAAAGTATTGAAATTCTTGGTGTCTCACTTAACAGTGCCCTCAGCTGGACCTCTCATGTCAGATCACTTGCTAAGGCCGCTTCAAAGAAACTTGGATTATTGTACAGAGTCCGTAATTTCTTCGCCGATGAGCAGTTAGCTATAATTTATAAGAGTCATGTGCGCTCTCAGCTTGAATATTGCTCACCCTTGTGGAATGATTGTGGACAGGTTGCATTGAGACAACTGGACAAAATTCAGAATAAAGCTGTTAGAATCATTAACAACCCTGCCATTACATATAAACTACCTCCCCTGCAAGTAAGAAGGAATGTTGCCTCCCTTGCATTATTTTACAGATATTTTTTTGGCAAGTGCTCAGACGAGGTTGCGTCCATGGTGCCGCCTCTCCATGCCTTCCCTCGTGCTACACGGGCATCTGGTAGCGCTCATGACTGGAATGTCACTCAACCATATTGCAGAACTTCTGCCTATCAGAATTCTTTCATTCCCCGAACTGCATCTCTCTGGAACTCGCTTCCCCAGAGTTGTTTTCCTCCAAATTTCAACCCACAACTGTTCAAGTCTAACTGTTACAGATATTTTATGAATGGAGGACACCAGTAGTCTGGTGCATGGATTATTTTTTTTTTCCCCCCTTTGTTTTTCCTTCCTCCGTTCTGTTATTTAAGAAAAAAAAAAAAAAAAAAAATTACCAAATTTAACTTTCATTACCAAATTTGTAAAGCTAGCATTTATTCTTCACAAATCATATATACAAGTGGAAATACATGTAATCACTCTCCTTATAATTAACAGCATGTTGATTATTTTCACGCTATGTAGGCTAGCAAATTAATCAGAGAGAGCAGGCAATCCACCATCTCCATCCTGTGTATCCTCATACATGTGAAAAATCCATTTGGTAATGCATTATTCTGATTCATTACCAAGCGAATATTTCATTGCCAAATTGGCCTACATTTGGTAGTGAAAAATACCAAATGGCAACCCTGACAGAGGAGGGGGGAGGAAGGAAGGGGTGAAGGGGCCATGGTGTAAACAGCTGTTTGGTGCTGTGCGGCAATTTCAAATTACGGGAGGGAAAAAAATCTTTTTCTTGGGGATTTTTTTCTTTTTTTAGCCATTTTTGGGATCTGAAGGTCCAGGTCTACAATGTCCAGTAAGTGGGGTGTCCAGAAAGTGGGCATCTGGATAGTATAGGGATTACTGTAAATAAAAGATTTAAGAGGTGCTAAAAGAAAGTTTGATAAATGTAACCTAAAAACGGTAATAATGAAATTTGCTATAAACCAAGTGTGCATGCACACCCACCCTCCCTTTTAGTTCTACCTTTGGAGAAGTATAAAAAACATATCGAGTAAAGCCAAAAACTTTTCATGAAGAAGTTGTACTAACATTGGTATTTCCTGAGGGTGTGGTAGAACTTGCTAGCCTCTAATACTGTAAGGCATATCAACTAAAGTGCTATTGAAAATATTCCACAAATCAGTCAGATACAGTATTTGAACATTAACCCGGCAAAAGATCTCTCTGACTCCACAGTTTGTAATCCATCTGGTTTCACATCCATATGTTGCAGGGATCACAGCTAGCTACAGAAGTTAGTCACAATACAATTTAGGGATGTTAAAAAAAAAAAAAAAAAAAAAAGCTAATGTATAGCAAGTAATTGAGGTAATACTGTATATCAAAGGAAATTAAATAAGCAAAAATTTAAGTGGACATAATAGTAAAAAGAAAAAAAAAAGGTACAGGGTGCCATAAAATGTGACTTATAATGGGGACTACTTGTGATGGTCTTACATTGTAGTGGTGGTGTTGCTGTTATTGTTTTTTGGGGGAGGTGGTGGCTGAATCAGTAGAGAGGTGGTCTGCAAACCTAATGGACCCGGCTTCGAATCCCAGGTGGGGCAGGAAACAGCTTAAGGATTTGAATTTTATAAAGCAGACTCTACTGATATACCATAAGTCCCACTGACATGTTGTAAAAATACCCCCCACTAATACCAGTATACTAGTCCTGTATGAGACAGCCCTAGCATTTATTCAGTATGGATGGTGGGTGCTAGTGCCAAAGTGGTGATATGTGTAGGTGTATGGTATGCAGGAGGACTATTGGGCTATGGGAGCAGGCTGTGAAGCCTGCTCAAAGTCGGACCAAAATGGGGAGAGGGGGTGGCTGTCACTGTGCAGACCCATCAAACATAAGCAAGTAACTAAGGGCTGTCCTGGGCAGTGAATTGAGCAGACCCATCAAACACAAGCAAGTAACCCTCCCTGTAGGGCTGTCCCATGTAGTAAACTTAGTTTCGCATTACATCACGGTAATGTACTGTACAGTAGTACTGTATATTTCAGTTATAAATACACTGTTCTACAGGCTAGTCAGTCTAATGTATGTTCCAAGAGATTCAAGCTGATGAACTATAACTGTTGAGACTAATGTGCTGTGACTGAATGAGGCTGGTGTTTTGTAGTTGATATTACTAGCTGTCCCCCCAAACACCACAGTTTTCCTTGCTGTATCAAGGTGCTGTCCACCGCAAATTGTAGTGTTTGGGGAAATAGTTATGTCAGTTATATTACATCAGCCCCATTCAGTTACAGTGCATCAGCCTCATCAGTTACAGAATGTCACCCACATCCAAAATAGTACATAAGCCACAATCACATGGTACATAGCCTAGATTGACTAACCTGCAGTATATTTTATACCTGTAATGTACAGTAAGACCTCACTATAACGGACTAATTAAGGCCCAAACCATTCCGAAAAATGCGAAACTCCGATAAAAGCGACAACCGAACTTCCCCCTGCTAATCTAGACTTTTTTCCGATATATGAGACATTGGTCCGGATCGCTTGAACAGTTTTTAAACTGTTTTGACTACCATTGAGGTACTGTACTGTGTTATAACTTCACTACATTAATCAAATGGTATAATATATATATATAATAATACTGTACTGTACACTGATGAACATGTCTTTTATTTACCTTATTGTGGTGAACATTGCTGAAGTGGTGAGGGAGTCCAGACTGCTTCTGGCTTTATCAGACTTTTTCTGATATATAGGAATTTAGTCCGGTAGCTCCTCGAGTCCGATAAAAGCGAATTCCAGTCTATTGAAGTCCGTTATATCGAGGTTGTACTGTACTGTTATACAGTATATTACTGGTACTTCATGATGTAATGTCAAACTGAAGAAATATTATGAAGTTACAGTAGACTCTCTGTATGCATGAGCACCGTATGCACAGATTTCTATACGTGGATGTAAAAGTCATTTTGAGGACATCATAGTAGTAAACTCTCGATTATCTGGTATAGTTCAACCAGCCCCCATGCTGGATATTACAGAACAGCGGATATTGTGTAGGTATCCCCAGTTGGCTATCGATTCGGCGTTGAGCTGGATAATGTGTCACTATCCGTCTCAATCCTCTAGCCTGTAAACATTCCTACAATATTACCCATGAGCAATGTTCACCACAATAAGTAAGACAGGGTGGAAGTGAAGTTAGCAGGGGAGTGAAAGATAAAAATGGTAGATTACTAGTGGAGAAGGGAGAAAAAGTGAGCAGATGGAGAGAACACTTTAAGGAATTGTTGAACATAGAGGATGGAAGTAATGCAAGTATAAGTGGCTGGGGAATGGCTGGGAGAAGGAGGGAGGTGAGAAGACAGGAAGAAATCAGTAGGATAGAAGTTGTGGAAGCAATGAAGAAAGTTAAATCAGGGAAAGCCCTAGGAATTGATGGAGTGTGTGGTGAAATGCTGAAGCATGGGGGAGAGATAGTAGTAGAATGGATGTGGAAGATGTGCAGATTGGCCTGGGAGGAAGGTAGAGTCCCGGAGGATTGGAAGTCAGGTATAATTATTCCCTTGTACAAAGGAAAAGGGGAAAAAGAAGTGTGTGGTAATCATAGGGGCATTTGTCTTCTTAGTATAATAGGAAAAGTGTATGGTAGGATACTTATTGACAGAGTTAGAGAAAGAACAGAGAAATTAGTTGGAGAAGAACAGGGAGGCTTTAGGAAGGGAAGAGGTTGTGTAGATCAGATATTCATTCTTAGATCTTTAGTGGAAAAGTTTCTAGAGAAGGGAAAGAAGTTGTATGCGGCTTTCATGGATTTGGAGAAAGCATATGACAGGGTGGATAGACAAGGATTGTGGAAAGTGTTAAGAATATATGGAGTAGATGGGAAGTTGTTGAATGCTGTGAAGAGTATGTACGATGGTGCGAAGGCTGCAGTGCATGTGGATGGTGAACTAAGTGAATTTTTCTCTTTGAAAGTTGGTTTGAAACAGGGATGTGTCATGTCTCCATGGTTGT
Organism: Coenobita brevimanus; assembly: GCF_032717465.1. NCBI lineage: Eukaryota > Metazoa > Arthropoda > Malacostraca > Decapoda > Coenobitidae > Coenobita > Coenobita brevimanus. Next base: position 30,225,714 of record NC_137024.1, read on the forward strand.
TCAATCTGTACATGGATGGGGTAATAAAAGAGGTACAAGGTAGGGTAGTGGATGTTGGAGTGGCCCTGGTGAGAGAGGATAGTGTTTGGAAACTCCCTGTACTGTTGTTTGCAGATGATACTGTGTTGTTGAGTGAAGACGAAGGGGAGCTGCAAGGCTTGGTGGATGAGTTTAGGAGAGTGTGTAAGAAACGGAATCTAAAGGTGAATGTAGGGAAGAGTAAAGTGATGGATGTGGATGTGATAGGAAGCGTTATGAGGAACACACAGAGGTGATTTGGCCATGTGGAGAGGATGGAGGGTGAAAGACTGACGAAGAGAGTGTATGTGAGTGAGGTGGAGGGGGGAAGAGGGAGGGGGAGGCCGAGGATGAGATGGAGGGATGGGGTGGAGAGGTATATGAGAGAGGGGGGTGTGAGTTGGGAGCAGGGCAGTGAAATGGCGGGGGACAGGGCGACTTGGAGGCGATTTGTTTGTGGCCATCCCAAACGGGATTGAGGCGTCTGGCAATAGATAGATAGATAGATAAATGATTAAACTCAAAAATTAAGTACAATACAGCACTGTATTTATACAGTGCATTTAGTACAGTAATACAGTGTAGTGCATAATATAATCTTAGTCATACTATACCCACCTAGTGTTGGCATCATTGGAGGGTAGGGTAGTAACACCTTGCAGTATTGTGCACATAATCCCTTGTGGTCTAGTAGCAAGTGGCTCCCACGGAGCACTGAGGAGCCTCAAGGTTAGTTACAACATTACAGCAATGAGTGAGGCACGTGGGGCCATAGGCAAAGTTACAGCACTGGAAAGTGGGCACCATGTAAGTCACAAAATCACAATGTACATATATGTCCGTGCCATACAGTAGCCAGAACACTAGGGCATGAAACATTGAGGGGCCACAAGGTTGGTCACTGCACTATCGCAATGAGCGAGGCATGGGAGGCCACAGACTAAGCCACAGCATTAAGATTTAGCCACTACGTGGGTCACAGGAGCAGAGCGCACAGATACGCCCTCATTATATGATGTCCACTGGAGAGAATAAGAGAGTGATGGTAGGCTCAGTGCGCAGGGTGGGCTGCTCCTGCACTGCGTTGTGGTTGGCTGGCGAGTTGCGGGGTTTTCGCACCGGCCGATGGGGTCCTGCTTCTGAGCCAGATGATATGCCTCACTGTTGTAAAATGCAAAGGACCAACTATTGCTTCCTGTTTTGGCACCAGATAATGTTTTAATAGAGCTGAGCATAAAGCAGCGGATATTGTGTTGGGCCGGATATTGCGATGATGGATAGTTGAGAGTTTACTGTACTGGGAAAAGTACTCCAAATGCAAAGCGTTTTGCTGTGCTTTATTCTTATTTCATCCCTGACTGTTGAAACGGCCCACACAACTATTCTCTCCCACCCCCCTCCACTTTTTTTTCCCCCTTTAAACTTCTTTAACATCACTGTCATGTGTCTTATTTACGTCCGTGCCATAGGTTGTACCCCTAGGAAAGATATCCCTACTCTATTTGGAGTCAAAAAGGGATCTTTAGTTGGCAAGTTGGAGTCAGGCTGGAGGGTTAATATACATGTTAGATTTTTATAATGGGGTATAGATCTCTGAGTGCACTGATTCCAAGTAGCCCGAACCTTAGGTTAACGCTTAACCCACCCATAAAGAGGATCTGCTATAGTTTAATCGTTTGATGTACCAGGTAGCCACTGTAAGAAGAGGTTATTGTAGTGCTGTATTGTGGGGGAATATCAGTGCTTCATTTTCTTGTCTTTAATATTTTCATTTAGTCACTTTGTTTACAGAAGAGGACAAAACAAGATTTTATTCCTCATTTGTACCTGCTCCAGTATATACAGTACATGAGTAAATGGATAAAAAAATGTTGGAGTATAATAAATTATGCAAAAATTATGAGTCTGTAATATTCTCATGCAACTGCATGTTGTTCAGGTTGATGAGGACTTCATGGCCACTTACCAGCTGTCCTATGGTTTCAATCCTGATGGCACCAAGAATGAGAACCCACTTAAGTTTGATGATGAGGAAGAGGAGGAACTTGAGGAGGCACAGAGGAAAGAGGAAGAAGCAAAGAAAGTCAGAGAGAAAGGAAAACAGAAGAAAAAGCCAAGTAAGTTAGTATACTGTGGCATGTTGTTTAAACCTGATGAAAATCCTTAAGTCCTTTCAGTTTAGTTGTTGCAATGTAGTCAGATATGTGAGTAATTTTGACTAGGAACTATGGAAGTTCATTTCTGCTTCATAACTATGGGTCATCAGTTTCCATGCAACCACAACTTCGTGTTCAAGTTGTGGACGTAGCACAGTTCAGTCAGGTAAACTTAGACTGACAACAGTACTGTATAGGACCTCGCACTTACATGATCTTATTACAACTCAGAAATGGCAAGGACCCTGAAATCGCATGAGACACCGTTCAATATGGTCATGCTAATATAATTGCAAATGTCAGGTAATTTAAGCTTTGGTCAATAATTGTTGGTTGGGGACAGATGCACCTGAGATTACAGTGGAAATCCCATTACAAGTATATGCAAACATATGTTATCACAGCATGTTATTTTGATCAGTAACCATGTGGCTCACTGGTAGTTTTTTTTTTCTCAAACGTGCTGAAAAGTGCATAGAGAAGATGAATTAAAAATGAAGAGCTCTGTAATATTTATAATATTTTAGTGATGCAGTGATTTTCAATAGTGTAGGCTGTATTTTTCTTTTAATTTCAGATTTTTCCTGAAATTTAAACTCGAGAATTATCATGTCAAATTACTAGTTTCACTACCAGACTTCTAGAGAAAAGTGAACTAACATTCTGTAGAAGAGAAGTTTTAATGTCTATTGAACGTGATATACTCCAGAAGAAGTATATTAGTGCTTAGTAAATTGGAAAAAATGTCAGGCCATCGTCACAGTTATCATTATACTAAGGTGGTAAGTGTGTGGGTGCAAACCAGAGGATTCATGTAAGATACCAAATTGGAGAAATGTCCTCAGGATTCACCATGCAGTTTTTGGTGCTACTGGCTAAATCATTGCCACCAGCAGTTTGAGCCCAGAGAAATTTATGGTATTGATCAATCCCATAGTGAAAAGGTTGGAAACAATTTTCATCATTCCCAGAATTTTTTTCTTTTTCTTTTTTAACTACCCAACTATTTTAATCAGACTACAGACAAGCTTTCCAGACTTTAAGCACCCTACCAATATTATTTGATGCAAATAATAGATAGTTGTGGTAGGTGAGGGCGCCCATCATCCACTCACTTAATGTAGCAGTACTCTGTTTTTGGGGTAGCTCTACTTTGAGTGGTAAGCCAAATGATTTCCTGTAAACCTGGAAATCATTGACAATGCTGGGTGGTAACCTCATAACTAACCAACGCGTGTTCCCTATGTGACAACAAGTGGGTTGGCAGAGGGTCAGTGCCCCTCCCCGGGAAACAACTAACCAAAAATACGAACAAGAATCCTCGGACCGGGACTGACCATCAGGTGACAAATGAGGACTGAACAAAGGACATAGTACAGTTTGTGACATGGCATGTAAGGGGTGCAAGTGATGAGGTGAAAGAGATGGAGATTGTCAAGGTGTTTGAGAGTGTAAAAGTGGATGTATGTGTATTAACTGAAACTAAATGGAGAGGTGAGAGTGTGAGAGAATGGGAGTATGGTTGGGGTATATGTGCGGAGTGGATGAGAATGAGAGGGCAAAAGAAGGAGTGTGTATTGTTCTGTCCAAAAGATGGAGGGAGAATATAAGAGAGTATGGATCAGTTGGCTCAAGGATTGTGTGGGTGAGATTGATAATTGGACTACTAATGTGGGTTATTGTGTGTGTTTGCGCCAGCGCAAGATCGTGCAAGCAGAGTGAAAGAAGAGTTCTGGACAAATGTGGAAGCATGCAAGAAAAAGTTTCAAGGGACTAGGAGAGTGTTTTTGAAGATATGAATGGAAAAGTAGGGAATGTGAAGGTGGATGGACTAGTTGGTGAGTGGGGTGTGCCTGCAGAAGTGGATGACAGTGGCAGTGCTCTAGTGGACATTTGTGTTGGAAGGGGGTTGGTGATAGCCAACTCTCTCTTCAGACACAAAATGATCCACAGGTGTACATGGCAAGTGATGAGAAGGATGGTGGTGAACTGAATGAATGGAAGGCAGTGATTGATTATGCGTGTGTGGATGATAGAATGAGGAGTGTAATGGATGCAAGAGCATGTAGAGGTTGGGGGAGTGGATCTTCTGACCACAAATGTGATGGTGGCAAAAGTCAACGATCAAATTAAATGGAGGAATAGAAGAACGGAAGGACAGGAGGAAGTAGTTCACGCTAGTAAGATAGAAAGGTTACAAGAGGATGGAAAAAAGGGAGAATATAAGAGAGAAGTGGAGGAGCAATTGGGTAAATATGATATGGAGCAGATGGGGAACGTGGAAGGTGTGTGCAAGATATTCACAAAAGAAATCTGTGCAGCACCTGAGGTGGTGTGTGGGGTGAAGAGAAGACGAAAGGGAGCTGAAGGAACAGCATGATAGAATGAAGAGGTGAGATATGCTGTGGCACAAAAGAAGAAAGGATGTAGTGAGTGGATGAAAAACAGGGGTTTGGAGGAAGTTGAGACGGATGAGAGAGTTATATGTAGAGAGCAAGAGAGAGGTGAAAAGATTGGTAAGGAATAGTAAGAAGATAGTGGATGAGGAATTTAGAAGGAATTTAAATGTAAAGTGGAGGGAATGTAAAAAAAATGTTCTGGAAGGAGGTAAAGAGAGTTAGACAGGGTGTTAAAGAAGTTAGTTGGGGAGTGAAAGGTAAAAATGGTAGATTACTAGTGGAGAAGGGAGAAAAAGTGAGCAGATGGAGAGAACACTTTAAGGCATTGTAGAACATAGAGGGTGAAAATAATGCAAGTATAAGTGGTGGGGAATGGCTGGGAGACGTAGGGATGTGAGAAGAGAGGAAGAAATCAGTAGGATGGAAGTTGTGGAAGTAATAAAGAAAGTCAAAATGGGGAAAACCCTGGGAATTGATGGAGTGTGTGGTGAAAGGCTAAAGCCTAGGGGAGAGATAGTAGTAGAACGGATATGGAAGATGCGCAGATTCGCCTGGGAGGAAGGTAAAGTCCTGGAGGATTGGAAGTCAGGTTCATTTATTCCCCTGTACAGTGAAAAAGGGGAAAAAGAAGTATGTGGTAATCATAGGGGCATTTATCTTAGTGCAACAGGAAAATTATATGGTAGGATACTTATTGACAGAGTTAGGGAAATAACAGAGGAATTAGTTGGTGAAGAACAGGGAGGCTTTAGGAAGGGAAGAGGTTGTGTAGATCAGATATTCATTCATGGGGTTTTAGTGGAAAAGTTTCTAGAGAAGGGAAAGAAGTTGTATGTGGCTTTCATGGATTTGGAGAAGGCAAATGACAAAGGTGGATAGATAGACAAGGAATGTGGAAAGTATTAAGAATATAGGGAGAAAATGGGACGTTGTTGAATGCTGTGAAGAATATGTATGGGGCTGCTAAGGCTGCAGTGCATGTGGACAGTGAACTGAGTGAAATTTTCTATTTGAACGTTGGATTGAAACAGGGATGTGTCACGTCTCCCTGGTTGTTCAATCTTTATTTGGATGGGGTTATAAAAGAGATACAAGGCAGGACAGTGGATGTTAGAGTGGCCCTAATGAGAGTGGACAGTGTGTGGAAACTCCCTGTATTGTTGTTTGCAGGTGATAATGTGTTGTTAAGTGAAGATGAAGGGGAACTGCAAGGCTTGGTGAATGAGTTTGGGAGAGTGTGTAAGAAACTGAATCTGAAGGTGAATGAAGGGAAGAGTAAACTTATGGTCTTTGAGAGAAATGAAGTCACTGAATGTACAGTGAGGTTGGATGAAGAGGAAATGGATTTATTTTGTTTGTTTGTAATTTTTTTCTTTTTTTATGTGTCTGACTCTGGGCTTAGGCTTCACAGCCCGCTCTTAGACCCAGTAGTCGTCCTACATACAATACACCTCTGTATGTCACTATTTGGGCACTAACACCCACTTTCCATATTGAATACGTGCTAGGGCTGTCTCATGCAGGACTGGTGCATTGGTATTAGTGGGGGTATTTTTACATGTCAGTGGGATTTTGTGAAATTAAAGTCCTTAAACTGTTCCCTGCCCCAGCGGGGATTTTAGCCTCAGTCCAGTAGGACTGCAGGCCACCTCTCTACCAATTTAGCCACCACCGCCTTGTGAGTGCGTTTAAGTAGCCTGCTTGGGTAGTGTGATGAGTGGGGATGGAAGTATAGACAGTGAAGTGCTTGAAAGGGTACAACAAGGAAGAAAGATTGTTGGTTCTTTGAAAGCAGTGATAAGAAACAGGGAAGTGAGCATGGAAGTGAAAAAGTTACTGCATGACAGTATTGTGATACCAACTCTAACATATGGAAGTGAAGCTTGGACCATGTTAGAGGGACACAAGTCGAGTGAGAGCAGTGGAAATGAGTTATTTGAGAGGAGCACGTGGAGTCGCATGGAGAGAGAAAAGGAAAAATGAGCAAGTGAAGGAACATTATGGTGTGGATGTGGATGTGATAGGAAGTGTTAGGAGAAACACATTGAGTTGGTATGGCCGTGTGGACAGGATGGAGAGAGAGAGAGACTGATGAGGAGAGTGTATGTGAATGAGGTGGAGGATGAGATTAGGACAGGGAGGCCAAGGATGAGATGGAGGGATGAAGTGGAGAGGTATATAAGAGAGGAGGGTGTGAGCTGGGAGCAAGGCAGTGAAGTGGCTGGGGACAGGGTGACATGGAGGCGATTTGTTTGTGGCCACCCCTTACGGGATTGAGGGGTCTGGCAGTAGATAGATAGAGAGATTTTCCTTCCTCTGTTCTGTTATTTTAAAAAAAATTATTCGGAGATAAAGTGTATTTCTGCTTTTAATGGCCTTTATATTTTCTTAAATGAATGAAAGAACCGATTTTATTATTGCATTTCATTTCAGGCAAAATAATATTTATCTATATATTGATTCATGATACTTATACTTTAACCCGCCGCGTCCCATTGACACATTTTGTCTCTGTCAATCCCGTTGACCTATAAAAACGTGCATCAATTGCAAGGTCCCTAATTTGCACAATTTTCAATTTTCGCGTGTGATTTTTGGTACGTATACACGGGACACCTTCCTCTACAAGATGCCAGGCAAGGACAATGCCTTACCCCGCATAAACCCCCCCCCCCTGCACTCCATTGTCTCAGCAATTCACCTGTTACCAGTGACCTGGCCAGTAGAGACGTGTCATGCCACTGTACGAAATTCAGGGCCAGAGTGATTCCCTAATCGATGACAATGTGGAGGACAAAGTTTACGTAGCATTAGAGGAAGAAACAGTCAGAAATGATGATCAGGTAATGTCGCCAAGAAAGGTCAGGTATGTTGATGTGTTTGGTGAGTGAAACAGTGCTATATATTGCCTATATTACTGTGTGAAAACCAATATACTCTCGTACTACATGTAAATTCATACCAAATAAATAAATAAATAAATACCGTTTATGAGTGGTATGGAAGTTATCCTCCCATAGAACTCGTTTTCTTTGGAGCCAGCGTGATAGAAAACCCAGTAAGGTAAGGGGTACTGCTACCTGTATTGAGCATTTTAAACCTCAGGTGAGCGATTTCTCTATGAATTTTATATGTTTCTCACCAAAAGCGGAGGTTTGAGCCAAAAAAATTTTTTTTCCAAAATTGGTTGGGATTGGGGGGAGTCAGTGGTGGAAAATCGGTTGGGATAGGGCGGGTTAATGGAGACTGCATTAATTCTCAAAGTATTGTATGAAAGAAACTGGGCAGATCATAAACAGAAATGGTGTCAACATGGCGGCATGGAACAAAGTAGCATTTTGTAAGGAAGAGGCTGTTTGTTCGGTATCTTTTCGTGTATTGTACTTTTTCATAAAATTAAGGAAACCAGTGACTGATCAACAGTAGTGAATTGAGATTCTGAAAGGTGAGTTTGTATTTGAGTGTAAATACTCATATCAGTCAACCTTTCTGTAGTCTTGTGTGAGACAGACTCATTTTTCTCAAAACAGCCCTTCGAGAATTACTGTAGGGTGTGTCCTTCACACTACAGCGTCTTATATGCCACAAAATACAGTACTTGTTTAACCTTTAGAGTTACCGATGATGGGCTGGCCTGTCATGCATTTGTCAACCTCTGACGTTAGTATGACGAGTTTGCCCGTCATCCCATGTAATCTCTAAGGAAACATTTTGGGAGTTGTCATTTTTGTTGGATGTTGGGCAAAAGTGGGTGGAGCTATGCCTGCCAAGGTAGTGCATGCGTGCTCACTTGTTTTCCTCCACTCAGTGTTGTGTGAGGTTGCTCACTGGTTGGATATACCCCTCTTAATCTCCTGCAGAAAGTGCCTGTTTCTATGGATCTATTTCATTTTTTTCCCAGAATATTTTTGTGAATGCAGTTGAAAATGAGTGTGTGAAGGCTAGCAAAATGCCTAAGGCAAAGATGTTGTTGTTTAAAGGCAAAGGTCCCGCTAATGTTTGTGGTGAGGAAGAGCCTGGCACCTCTGATTCAAGTGCATATGTACAAAGTCTTTCACAATGGGAAAATAAAACTCTTACACCTAGAAAAAATATGGATTACCTAACATTGTGAGTGATGGGAGTGATACAAGTGAAAGTGATGATGATTATCATACCACTGATGTTGAAAATGATGACTCTTCAGTGGAATGTACAAGTCGTGGTAAGCTGGGAGAGCACATGCTCAAGGTTCCCGTGTGCAGAAGCAGAGGGTTCAGTCATGTGAGGTGGGTGAAAGATGTGGAGCTATACCTTCTGAGGAAAGTGATAGGGGGGAGGAAGCAGCAGATGAGTGAGCCAGGCCTCGGGAGGAGGAGGAGGGGGGGGGGGAGGGGTTGGAGCACCAACCCAGAACCCCCCACAGCCAAATTTTATGTGCACCCCCAACATGAAAGGGTTAATATTAACATCATGAGAGGAAAGTGTGAAACAGTCCATACATGGTCATATATTGTAGCTTTTGGTTTATTAAGAACTTGGAACAGGAAATCACGGGCGGTGTCAGATGAATGTTTACTGTGGATTGATTATTAATATGATGATTTTCATCACAAGAATTATTCATAATGATGTGGGTTTATACAGTTAACAACCTAGTAATACGATATTAATCTTTATAGATAATAGAAACTGAATGTATTACGAACAACACAAAATTTAGCATAATGTATGCCAGTCTAGCATAACTTCATCAGCATTCTAGCATATTCCCGCTTTAGAAATCTGGTCACCCTGACTGCACGTCCCCACTCATCATCCAGCGCCAATGGTTAGAGGAGGAGGAGGAGTTTTCCAACATTTGTTAAATGATTACATTAGTCACTAGACCACATGAGACTACTATATACAGTACCAGCTACTGTACAGCCTAATGGGTTACGATGCCTGTCCACCATTCAGTGGGTGGTAAGTATAGTACATTACAACACTGTAGCTATTAAAATTCTTTTTGCAACCTTCGTCTGCTTCATTTATTTTTTCGTGGATTTTTGTTGTTAATCCATTGCTTTCTCAGTGTCTAGCAGTATATCAGATATTCCTATGTTTGTTTTGATGTCCAAATAACAGAAAGAGCGAAGAACACCACCAAAATTAGGAGGGGTGCTGTACATATAAGTAGGGCCTGAATGGTATGGCTATTGTTCCATATCCGGACATTGTCCGTATCTGAACATTCCAGTGACTCTGTTGTGTCGGATAATTGAGGTATTAATATATGTATACATACAAGGACTGTTCAGAAAGTATCTGACCTTTGGTGCTAAGAAAATAAATACGGTAGCTAACCTGTTGAGCTTGACACAAATTCCCCACAAAGTAGGCACTTCTGACTCAACACACATAGCCCAGTGTTCTTTCCACTGACTGAAACATTTTTCAAAGCCGGTGTTCGGTATCTCCTGCAGATATTTTGACACATTCATCATGATCTCATCTCTTGTCTCAAATCGGGAACCCTTCAGCAGAGTTTTGAGCTTGAGGAATAGTCAAAAGTCACATGGAGCCATGTCTGGTGAATAGGGAGCCTGCTAGACCTGCGGGATGTTGTGCTTTGCCAAAAATTCCTAAATCAGTTGAGAAAACTGGACAGGGGCATTGTCTTGGTGCAGCTTCCAACTTACCGCTTTTCAAAGGTCTGATCTTTGTTGCCGAATAGCGTCACAGATGACGGATAACGTCAAGGTAGTAATGTTTGTTGACAGTGTGACCATCTGGTGCATATTCGTTATGCACAATGCCACGGTAGTTGGAAAAATCTTTCAATATGCGAGTGCATTTCACCTTGCTGCAATCCTGTCTTGCTATTTTTGGCCAAGGCGAAACTGCATGGTTCCACTGGGACAACGGTGCTTTGGTTTCTGGGTTGTACTCATTCACCCAGGACTAATCTGCAGTGATACTAGTCTTCAGAAAGTCTGTGATTTGCACACTTCAACGTGTCTTGAGCAGTGTTTATCCGAGGGAAGAAATCATGACGAATGTGACAAAGCATCTGCAGACAATACTGAAACCTGACAATGGGAACTGTTTCAGGCAGTGAAAAGGATGCTGGGCCACATGAGTCAAGTCAGAAGGGGCCATCTTTGATGGGGATTAATCTCCTAGCACAACAGGTTAGATATTTATTTTTTGAGAGCCTAAGGTCAGATACTCTCTGAACAGACCTTGTATATTTGGAATATTCCTCTTTGGAGGTGAGTTATAAACAAGACTTACTTGCATGGATGATTATTTTTATTTTTGTAATATACCAGTTTTGGAATTCTTTTGCAGATGTTGCAGTAACTTGCAGATACTGTAATTTTTTATCTATTTTTATCTGTCTGTCAATCTATTGCCAGACACCTTAATCCAGTAAGGGGTGGCCATAAACAAATCGCCTCCATGTCGCCCTATCCCCTGCCATTTCATTGCCCTGCTCCCAGCTCACACTTCCCTCTCTCATATACCTCTCCACTCCATCCCTCCATCTCATCCTTGGCCTCCCCCTCCCTCTCCTCCCCTCCACCTTACTCACATACACTCTCCTCGTCAGTTTCTCGTGCTCCATCCTCTCCACATGGCCAAACCACCACAGTGTGTTTCTCCAAACGCTTCTTATCACATCCACATCTACACCACAATGCTCCTTCACTTCCTCATTTGTCAGTCTGTCTTTCCATGTAACTCCACATGCTCCTCTCAGGTAACTCATTTCCACTGCTTTATTTATTTATTTATTTATTTATTATTATTCTGTTTATTTTTTGGTTGATCCTACCAAAGCCATTAGTTAGTGGGGAATAGGGGTATGCTAGTGATCATGATGATTATGGAAGAGTGAGGAGAGGAAGACCAAATATTGGGTGGAAATACAGAGTGGAGGGGTAAGTACCGGTAAGTGGGGAAGAGGCATTGAGTAATGGGAAGGATCAGTATTGAGTGGCAAAAGAGTCTTTGGAAATATTTGTGCTGTAGCCCCCTGCTTGTCGTACGGGGCGACTAAAAGGGTTGGTGGTGGGTTAGTGCCCCACCCCGTAAAAAGAACTAACTAAACAAGCGAATAAAGCGCCTCGGACCAGGACGGACCATACGTTGATGACTAAGGAACGGACAAAGGACATTCTGAGGGTGGGAACGTGGAATGTGAGAGGAGTGAATAATGGAGTGAAAGAGAGAGAGATTGTTCAGGTGCTTGAGGATGCAAGAGTGGATAGATGTGGATTGACTGAAACTAAATGGAAAGGTGAAAGGGTGAGAGAATGGGAATATGGTTTAGGTATATGTGCGGGTGTTAATGAGAATGAGAGGGCAAGAGAGGAAGTATGTCTGATGATAAGAAGTGGAAGGAGAATGTAAGAGAGTATGGAACAGTGAGTGCAAGGATTGTATGAGTGAGGATGAAAGTAGGTATACAAGCGTGGGCGAGTGTATGTGTGTATGCTCCGACAGAGGACTGAGTGGCAAGAGTGAAAGATGAGTTTTTGGCGAGAGTAGAAGCATGTATGGACAAATTTGAGAGGAGTGAGAGAGTGCTTTTGATTGGAGACATGAATGGCAAAGTTGGAAATGTACGAGTGGCTGGAGTGGTTGGTCAGTGGGGTGTGCCAGCTGAAGTAGATGGGCATGGTAGTGCTTTGGTGGACATCTGTGCTGGTAAAGGGTTGGCAATAGCCAACACCTACTTTCGGCATAAGATGATCCACCAGTATGCATGGAGAGTAATGAGGAGGTTGGATGATGAACTTGTTGAATGAAAGGCAATGATAGACTACGTGTGTGTGGATGAGCAAATGAGAAGACAAGTGTTGGATGCAAGAGTGTGGAGAGGGTGGGGGAATGGAGTCTTGGACCATCACTAAGTGATGGCCAAGGTAAAGCTGCAAAGAAAATGGTTGAGGAGACGAAGGGGAAGACAGGAGGAAACAGCTCCTGTGAGAAGAGTGGAGAATTTGCATGATAGTGAGAAAATGGCAGAGTATAAGAGCATAGTGGAAGAAAGATTGGGAAGGTATGAGCTATAACAGATGGAAGGGGTGGAAGACGTATGTAAGATATTTACGGAAGAGATAGGTGCAGCATGTGAGGTGGTTTGTGGAGTGAGGAGGAGATGCAAGGGTGTGCAAGGGACAGCATGGTGGAATGATGAGGTGAAAAGAGCTGTGGAACAAAAGAAGGCATATAGTGAATGGTTAGCGAGTAGAGGTAGGGGAGAAGATGAGAGAGAGAAGAGAGAGGTATATATGAGCAGGAGAAGGGAGGTGAAGAGACTGGTGAAGGAGAGTAAGAAGAAAGTGGAAGAAGAGTTTGGGAGGAATCTGACTGTGAAATGAAGGGAGAGTAAGAAATTGTTTTGGAAGGAGGTAAAGAAAGTAAGGCAGTGTGAAAGGGGAAATAGTAGGGGAGTGAAAGATAGGAATAATAGATTGTTGGTGGAGAAGAAAGAGAAATTGAGGAGATGGAAGGAGCACTTTGAGGATTTGTTGAATGTAGAGAGTGAGAGCAATGCGAGTATAAGTGGTTGAGGAATGGCTGGGAGAAGAAGAGATGAGAGTAGGGAGGAAGAGATCAGTAGGGCGGAAGTAGTGGAAGCAATGAAGAAGATGAAGTTGGGAAAGGCCTCAGGAATTGATGGTGTGTGTGGTGAAATGCTGAAGTATGGGGGTGAGATTGTTGTGGAGTGGATGTGGAAGTTGTGTAGATTGGCTTGGGAAGAGGGAAGGGTTCCAGAGGACTGGAAATCAGGTATAATTGTTCCTTTATACAAAGGAAAAAGGGAGAGAGAAGTATGTGGTAACCATAGGGATATTTGCCTTCTTAGTGTGACCGGTAAAATATATGGTAGAATACTCATTGATAGGGTTAGGCATATGACAGAGGAGCTAGTTGGAGAAGAACAAGGGGGATTTAGGGAGGGAAAAGGGTTTGTAGATCAGATATTTGTTCTAAGATATTTAGTGGAGAAGTATCTAGAGAAGGGAAGGAAAGTGTATGCTGCCTTCATGGATTGGAGAAAGCTTGTGACAGAATAGATAGGCAAGGTATGTGGAAGGTATTAAGAATATATGGATTGAGTGCTGTGAAGAGTATGTACGAAGGAGCTAAGGCTACGGTGCGAGTGGATGGTGAGCTGAGTGAGTTCTTTGATCTCAGTGTTGGACTGAAACAGGGTTGTGTGATGTCTCCATGGCTGTTTAATATATACATGGATGGGGTTGTAAAGGAGTTGCTAGGTAGGGCAGTGGATGTGGGGGTGGCTCTAATGAATGAGGGTGAGATTTGGAAGATTCCGGTGTTGCTGTTTGCTGATGATACAGTGTTGTTGAGTGAAGATGAATGGGAGTTGCAAGGTTTGGTGAATAAACTTGGGACAGTGTGTAGGAGGAGGAATCTGAAAGTTAATGTAAACAAGAGTAAAGTTACGGTATTTGAGAGGAATGAAGTCACAGAATGTACAGTGAGGTTGGATGGTGAGGATATGGAGAATGTGAGTGCATTCAAGTACTTGGGTAGTGTGATGAGTAAGGATGAAACTTTGGGGGATGAAGTGCATGAAAGGGTACAGCAGGGAAGGAAGATTGTTGGATCACTGAAAGCAGTGATGAGAAATAGGGAGGTGAGTATGGATGTTAAGAAGTCACTGCATGATAGTATTGTGATCCCTACCCTGACGTATGGAAGTGTGGCGTGGACCTTGCAAGAGGGGAACAAGTCAAGAGTGACAGCAGTGGAAATGAGTTACTTGAGAGGAGCATGTGGAGTGACATGGAATGACAGGTTGACGAATGAAGAAGTGAAGGAACGTTGTGGGGTGGATGTGGATGTGGTTGAGTAGTTTAGGAGAAATATACTGAGGTAGTTTGGACATGTGGAGAGAATGGAGAATGAAAGACTGACTAAGAGGGTGTATGTACTGTAGGTGAGGTGGAGGGAGGAAGAGGGAAGGGTAGACTGAGGATGAGATGGAGGGATGGAGTTGAGAGGTATATGAGGGAGGGGGGGTGAGTTGGGAGGAATGTAGTCAAATGGTGGGTGACAGAGCTATTTGGAGGTGTTTGGTCTGCGGCCACCCTTTGCAGGATTAGGGCATCGGGCTATAGATAGATAGATAGATAGATAGTCTGACTCTGGTCATAGGCTTCACAGCCTGCTCCCAAGGCCCAGTAGTCCTCCTGCATACCATACACCTCTACATGCCACAGCTTCAGCGCTAACACCCACCGTCCATATTGAATACATGCTAGGGCTGTCTCATGTAGGAATGGTGTATTGGTGTTAGTGGGGGTGTTTTTACGACATGTCGGTGGGTCTTCTGGTAGATCAGTAAAATTTGTTTTTATTAAATTCAAATCCTTAAACTGTTCCCTGCCCAGTGGGGAATTGAACCTGGGTCCGGTAGGACTGCAGGCCACCTCTCTACCGACTGAGCCATTTAGTGATGAAGTGTTAAGATTGTACTGTTTTTTCTTTTTTTAGTAAACTCCTACTACTGAACTTCATACCTTTTATTTCAGCTTCTCTGTATTCCAGCATTCCTTTATTCAGCCTCTGACCATTATAATGTCAGTCTCTTGTGTATAGGTATTGTAATAGCAAACAAGATCTTCCTAGGCTGGTGCAGAGTATTTTTTAGATGTCTGTGAGTGTCACACTCTGATAGTAAATGTAGTTAAGAGTAAAATGATGGTTGTTGAGAGAGAAGGCGACTGTCAGTGTGCTGTTACAGTGAGTGTAGAGAGACTTAAATTGGTGATAAAGTTTAAGTACCTCAGTGCAGTGACAGAAAAGATAGGCACCGGTATATGTACAAAAAAATGTGGAAGGTAGAATGACGCAGGGAAAGATAGTGGTTGGTACTAAAGCAGAGGTCTGAGTGTGGTAGCTGCAATAGGCTTGCATGAAGGATGTGAAACTGTGGTGTGGCATGAAACTGAAAACTCAAGAGTTAGAGTGGTTGAGATGGGATTTGAGTAATTTGTAAGGAATGCAGAGTATGGATAGGATAAGGAGTACCGTAATGGAATTTGTGAAAGATGTCCAAGGAAGTCTGTGGGCACTGGAGTTGAAGAGAGAGTGCATAGATGGTCTTGTCATGTGGCTGGAATAAGTGTGAACAGAGTAGTGAAAATGGTGTAGCTGAGCAAGTTTGAAGGAAAGCATGTTTGGCCATGAAGACTATGGATAGATATGGTAAATGAGTATTTGAGAAAGAGAGGAATGGAAGCTGTTGAGGCTACAAAGCAGACGAGAGATTGAGCTGGGTGAATGAATTTTGTGAGGAGGAGTGTATGACCAGGGCTTGGTACCCTTTTTTAACTTGACAGTCTTGAGATTAAGTTTGTCGGATAGGTGAATGTGAAGCTCTGTGCCAGTGAGTCTTTGACCTATCAGGTGGAGTTAGGATTCCGGAAGCTTGAATGGGAGTGTGGCCTATTCATTTGGGCAAACTTTGGTTAGTATCTCATTTTCTCAAGTTCATTCTGGCTCTCTGGACCATGCCTCACTCCACCTTAAAGGCAGGAAAGGTGGTCTGGATGATGATGATGATGATGAAGATGAAGCAATATACAAGTAGCCATCTCTCTAAATTAGGGACTTATTCTAAAATATCACAATATTTTTCTCATATATCTTATACTGTAATTTGTAAGAAACTACCAGATCAGCATAATGATTGTGTAAAAGGTAATTATACTTTAATATGTTGTTGAATTGCAACAAGTACAAAAAGCTAGATGAGGGAGTTTCAGGACTCTTCAGTTAATTCCCTTGGTGTGGTGTGATGTAGGAGTGTCTGTCTATCTATCTATTGCCAGACGCCTTAATCCTGTACGAGGTGACCACAGACAATTCGCCTCCATGTCGCCTTGTCCCCTGCCATTTCTTTGCCCTGCTCCCAACTCACACCCCCCCCCCTCTCATATTCCTCTCCACTCCATACTTTTATTTCATTCTCAGCCTCCCCCTCCCTCTCCCCCCCTCCACCTCACTCACATACACTCTCCTCATCAGTCTTTCACCCTCCATCCTCTTCACATGGCCAAACCACCTCAGTGTGTTCCTCCTAATGCTTCCTATCACATCCACACCACGATGCTTCTTTATATCCTCATTTGTCAGCCTGTCTCTCCATGTGACTCCACAGGCTCCTATTAAATAACTCATTTCCACTGCTCTCACTCGTGACTTGTGTCCTTCCAACAAGGTCCAAGCTTCACTTCCATACGTTTAGAGTTGGTATCACAATACTGTCATGCAGTAACTTTTTCACTTCCATGCTCACTTCCATGTTTCTTATCACTGCATTCAAGGAACCAGCAACCTTTCTTCCTGGTTGTACCCTTTCAAGCACTTCACCCTCCAAACTTCCATCCTTACTCATCATATTCCCCAAGTACATAAACTTACTCACATTTTCCATCTCCTCACCATCCAGCCTCACTGTACATTCACTGGCTTCACCTCTCTCAAAGACCATAACTTTACTCTTCCCTACATTCACCTTTAGATTCCATTTCTTACACACTCTTCCAAACTCATCCACCAAGCCTTGCAGCTCCCCTTCGTCTTCACTTGACAACACAGTATCATCAAACAACAGGAGAGGGAGTTTCCAGACACTACCCTCTCTCACTAGGGCCACTCCAACATCCACTGCCCTACCTTGTATCTTTTATTATCCCATGCATGTACAAATTAAACAACCATGGAGACATAACACATCCCTGTTTCAACCCAGCCTTCAAAGAGAAAAATTCACTCAGTTCACCATCCACATGCACTGCAGCCTTAGCACCATCATACATACTCATCACAGCATTCAACAACTTCCCATCTACTCCATATATTCTTAATACTTTCCACAATCCTTGTCTATCCACCCTGTCATATGCTTTCTCCAAATCCATGAAGACTGTATACAACTTCTTTCCCTTCTCTAGAAACTTTTCCACTAAAGATCTAAGAATTAATATCCGATCTACACAACCTCTTCCCTTCCTAAAGCCTCTCTGTTTTTCTCCTTCTAATTCCTCTGTTATTTCCCTAACTCTGTCAGTAAGTATCCTACCATACACTTTTCTTATTACACTAAGATGACAAATACGCCTATGATTGCCACACACTTCTCTTTTCCATTTTCCTTTGTACAAGGGAATGATTATATCTGACTTCCAATCCTCCAGGACTCTACCTTCCTCCCAGGCCAATCTGCACATTTTCCACATCCATTCTACTACTATCTCTCCCCCATGCTTCAGCATTTCACCACACACTCCATCAAATCCTGGGGCTTTCCCCAATTTGGCTTTCTTCATTGCTTCCACAACTTCTATCCTACTGATTTCTTCCTGTCTTCTCATCTCCCTCCTTCTCCCAGCCATTCCCCAGCCACTTATACTCGCATTACGTCCATTCTTTATGTTCAACAATTCGTTAAAGTTTTCTCTCCATCTGCTCACTTTTTCTCCCTTCTCCACTAGTAATCTACCATTTTTATCTTTCACTCCCCTACTAACTTCACTGCCACCCTGTCTTATTGTCTTCACCTCTTTGCAGAACATTTTCTTACAGTAGGAGGGTGATTTTGTGTATTGGTGGTGTGAGGTGACCTTAGTAAAGTCACAAAAGTATGTAGGAGTGAAGCACCCTGCATCTGAAAGTTTTTAGTGAGAGACAGATGAGCAGGGCTGTTTCTGGAGATTCTTTTGTCTCTAAAATTGAATTTGACAATTGTATCATAATGAGGACTTTCTCTGCAGGTATCACTCTTTAATAGGGCCTAGCCTGGAGTACTATTATTCAGAGTCAAAGAATGATAAAAAGATACAACTGACTCAGTAATTAGCAGTACATCATCCCTTGTGACACATATGTCTAGATCCTGCCTCACCCCATTCTTAGGTGGGGAATACCTGTAAAGTCAGGATGATGGCATTGATGGTTATAAATTGTTTTGTGTTATGCCATGATAGCATGGTTTGAGATGGATGAGGCAAACAACACCAAGGTGTATGTGAGCAACCTGCCGGATGATATGACGGAGAAGTGGTTCATCACACTGATGCAGAAATGTGGGATGATACTTCTTCACCCCGACACTGGCCGACCTAAAGTGAAGCTGTATCGTGACAAGGAAGGCAACTTCAAGGGCGATGCCCTGTGTTCATACATTAAGGTGAGTTGACAGTTGCTGTGATGTTTATGATTGGTGGGTCTCCAGGGATATATCTGTCTATCTATAGCCCGACGCCATAATCCAGTAAGGGGTGGCCACAACAAATCGCCTCCACGTCGCCCTGTCCCATGCCATTTTGCTGCCCTTCCCCCAGAGTACCCCCCTCTTATATACCTCTCTACTCCATCCCTTCATCTCATCCTCTGTCTCCCCCTCTCTCTCCCCTTCTCAGCCTCACTCACATACATTCTCCTATTTAGTCTCTCACTCCATCCTCTCCACATGGTCAAACCACCTCAGTGTATTTCTGACACTTTCTGTCACATCCATATCCACACCACAATGCTCCTTCACTTTCCTGATTTGCTAATCTCTCTCTCTCTCCATTTAGCTCAACATGCCATCTCAGGTAATGCTTCAGGGGGGGATAAGGATAAAAAAATAGAGGTAGTGCTTATTATAAGTCAAGGATGTTTTCTAGAATATCATTACCCTTTCCACACAGTGTTAAGCAGATGTGAATCGTTACATGTAATTGGCATGTCAGCTTTATAGGTAGCAATGGAACTTTAACAAGCAGTTTTTTCTTATTTCCCATGCATTTCAGAGCAAAGTGTCTGTCAAATCAGGCAACTTGAAATGAGGACTTGTTGTACTGCCTGTGTATCCTTGAGTGTCTTGTTACCAAAGGTTCATCTGGATCTGAATGCAGTGGACTGCAGGCTGAAGTTGCCCATCTCCTACAGTTCACCGTATCCCTTTTGAGCAATAGGGAGGAAACCAAGGGACATTTGTATAACCATGCCAGGTTATATCATTACCACTGTGTGAAGCCAGTCAGCTAACCTTTTACGGTAGTGTACAGGCTTATTTGTGGTAGGTGGGGGCGCTCACCATCCACTAACTCGATGTAGTACTGCTCTCGGATGTCTGCCCTTTCCTCTCCTCCATCCTTCTTTCCTTCCATCCTCTTCTGTCTTTCTTTCTTTCAATCCTTCCTCATCCTTCTGCCTATGGGTGATTTTACATTCCCTCTTCTGTCTTTCTTTCCTTCATTCTTTCCTCTTCCTTCTGCCTGTGGGTGACTCTACAGTGAGTGACAAGCCAAATGGTTTCCTGTTCACCAGGAAACCATTTATGATGCTGGGTTGGTAAGCATATAACTAAATTTTGGCGCCTGATGGTTTAGTGGGTAATTACGGAGCTCCAATCGGATTGAGCCGGTGAAGGTTTATATCTGAGGGGTGGTTGGGGTTTATTGCTCACATAATGCCACTCAGGGATGAGTGAGGCTGGTCACTCTCATCTTATATGTCAGGACCAACTTGCCTAGCCCCGGGCTCCTACTCTCCTCGTGGGGCAACGTAGGATTGGATGATGATGATGATGATGTACAGACTTGTCCCAATATCCGATTGGAATGCGTACCTGTGACAGTCATCGAATATTAGTTTTGTCAGATTTCAGTGCAATTTCCTCAGAAGTTCCATGAGAAATGGTAAGTCAGTGTACCATGCAAACGAGTCCTCTTTATGCAAGGTATGTTTTTCCATTACAAAAACTCACATTGACAGACCACAACTTTTTCTGTTTCTCTTTTCTTCCCCTCTCTTTTTCTCCCACTTTTCCTTGTCCTCTTGTCTCGTATCCTCAGTCGTTCCATTCCTCCTCCTGTTACTTCCATCCCTCTCTCTTATTCATTTTCTTGTCAAATCCAGAGGTTATAAAAGATAATAAGCTTCAGTAAAAGAGGAAGTACAAAAGAAATTTGAGTCCCTCACTCTCATACCACTTGCAGAGACAGTGTGTACATAATTCCACGCAGGCAATAGTGGCCTCTATGAGGGTGCACCCTCCCGCCCTCCCTCCGGAAGAAGTGGAGGTGCAAGTGGATTGAAATTTAAATTTCTGCATAAATGTGTCTGGCCATGATTTTTTCTGAAGATAAAAGATGATGATGCTGTAAGGAGAATCCTGCATGCATGCTGATCCAGTGTATAATACAGTGTTTCTTTTTGGAAGTTTGAAAAATACATGAATTGAATCACATGCATTTCAAATTGCCGTTGGTCAGATCATTGGAAGAGCAAAGCAAGTGAAGCACAACTGTTGGGTTTCCAGGGTGTGTCTCCTATTCATTATTGTTAAAAGAGTGAACTGTCAGTTTTTGATTTGTTGATTATCAGGGTATGCCTAGAAATGATCTATCAATCTGTCTATTGCCAGACGCCTTACTGTAATCCCGTAAGGGATGGCCATGAACAAATCGCCTCCATGTTGCCCTGTTCCCTGCCATTTCATTGCTCTGCTCCCACCTCTCCACTCCATCCCTCTATCTCATCCTTGGCCTCCGCCTCACTCACATACACACTCCTTGTCAGTTTCTTATCGTCCATCCTCTCCACATGGCAAACCACTTCAGTGTGTTTCTCCTAACACTTTTTATCACATCCACATGCCAAACCACTTCAGTGTGTTTCTCCTAACACTTTCTACCACATCCACATCCACACCACAATGCTTCTTCACATCATCATTTGTCAGTCTGTCTCTCCATGTGACTGCACATGCTCCTCTCAAGTAACTTATTTCCACTGCTCTTACTCTTGACTTGTGTGCCTCCAGCAAGGTCCATGCTTCACTTCCATACGTTAGAGTTGGTATCACAGTACTGTCATGTAGTAGCTTTTTCACTTCCATGCTCACTTCCCTGTTTCTTATCATTGCTTTCAAGGAACCATCAGCCTTTCTTCCTTGTTGTACCCTTTCAAGCATTTCAGCCACTAAACTTCCATCCTTACTCATCACACAACCCAAGTACTTAAATGCATTCACAGTTTTAATTTCCTCCTCATCCAACCTTACTGTACATTCACAGACTTCACTTCTCTCGAAGACCATAACTTTACTCATCCCTACATTCATCTTTAAATTCCGTTTCTTTCACACTCTCCCAAACTCATCCACCAAGTCCTGCAGTTCCCCCTTGTCTCCACTTAACAACACAGTATCATCTGCAAACAACAGTACAGGGAGTTTCCAAACACTGCCTTCACTCACTAGGGCCACTCCAACATCCACTGCCCTACCTTGTATCTCTTTTATAACCCCATCCATATACAGATTGAACAACCATGGGGACATGACATCCTTGTTTCAATCCAACCTTCAGATAGAAAAATTCACACAGTTCACTATCCATATGCACTGCAGCCTTAGCACCCTCATACATAGTCTTCACAGCCTTCAACAACTTCCCATCTACTACATATGAGGCCCTGCACGTTAAAAGAGGCGAAGCGTCATGCCAGCTGAAACCTGTTCTTTTTCACCAGCTGCTCTTTCAAACACTACCCTATGGCTGTACAAAGTCGCTTTGCTCATTTCTGATTAGTGCAGTAAGAGTGAAACTCTGAAGCGACCTTGTGCAGTGATAGGGTAGTGTTTGAGGGAGCAGCTGGTGGAAAAAAAAACAGATTTCAGTTGGTGTGGCGCTTTGCCCCTTGTGGCGTGCAGGGCCTCATATATTCTCAATACTTTCCAAAATCCTTGTCTATCCACCGTCATACGCTTTCTCCAAATCCGTGAAGGCCACATACAACTTCTTTCCCTTCTGTAGAAACTTTTCCACTAAAGATCTGAGAATGAATATCTGATCTACACAACCTCTTCCCCTCCTAAAATCTCCCTGTTCTTCTCCAACTAATTCCTCTGTTATTTCCCTAACTCTGTCAGTAAGTATCCTACCATTGACTTTTCGTATTACACCAAGAAGACAATTGCCCCTATGATTATCACACACTTCTTCCCCATTTCTTTTGTACAGGGGAATAATTATACCTGACTTCCAATCCTCTGGGACTCTACCTTCCTCGCAGGCCAATCTGCACATCTTCCACATCCATTCTACTACTATCTCTCCCCCATGCTTCAGCATTTAACCACACACTCCATCAATTCCTGAGGCATTCCCCATTTTAACTTTCTTTATTGCTTCCACAATTTCCATCCTACTGATTTCTTCCTCTCTTCTCACATCCCTTCTTCTCCCAGCCATTCCCCACCCACTTTATACTCCAAAATGGGGAGAAGCCCTATCCTCACACACAGGGTTAGACCTATATACAAACTTGCAGGAAAGTTCTTTGTAACAGTTTGTAAATTATCTGACACGTGGAGCTAGCATCCTAGATCTTGTCTTAGCCAAGTCAGAAAATGTAGTGAGTAATGTTATTGTAGGAGAAGAATTTAGTACAAGTGATCATCGCATAGTTACATTTAACATTAAATTCAGTGAAGACAGTGTCAAGGCCAGTTGCGAGAAAGTGCCCGACTTTAAGAGAGCAAATTTTAACAAAGGCAATTGCAGGTGCAGGAGACTGTCATCCCATTGTCGAAACTTTAGATGTCAGTGATGCATGGAATTTTTTTTTACAGAAACTCTCAACAGTGCTGTTAGGTTATGTATTCCAATGTGTAACAGAAGGCCTGCTAAAAATTGTAAACCCAAATGGTGGAACTCCGACATTAAACATTGTCTAGAAGCAAAAAGTCTTGCATATAAGAATTATAATACTACAAAGAGTCCAAGTGATGAAAATGAATACAATGCCCTTCGACAAAAAGCCAAAAAATTAATTAAATGCAGTAAGAAAAACCTTGAGAGACATATTGCAAGTATCAGTAAATCAAATCCCAAAGAATTTTTCAGTTATATAAGAAGCAAATCGGTAATAACTCCATCAATCAGTCCCTTAATCACAGATAATGGAGAGCACACTGATGATGAAACTACGATGACGATAATTCTTAATACATTCTTCGCATCAGTATTTACAACAGAAAATATACATACTATTCCTAATGTTTCCCCCATTCCTATAGAAGAGAGCAACATAATCACTGATATTACAGTTAGCAGTCATGACATACTGCTTGCAATAAGCAAATTAAAAGAGAATAAAGCACCAGGACTTGACAAAATATCGCCACATGTATTAAAGGAACTACAGAATGAAATATCAAAGCCTTTATCTGAACTTCTGAACTTATCACTTAAGAGCAGTAAGGTGCCAAACGAATGGAAGCTTGCTAATGTAACCCCAATATTCAAAAAGGGCAACAGAGCCCAACCAGAAAACTACTGTCCAATTAGTTTAAAATTGGTGGTTTGCAAATTGCTTTAAACTTTTGTCAGAGACAAGTTTGTGAAACACTTAGAAACAAAGTCTCATAAAAGATTCGCAACATGGTTTTCGTAATAATCGCTCTTGCCTCACTAATCTGCTGGACTTTCTCAATGATATGCTGATCACGTATGACGAGACTAAATCTGTTGATGCGGTCTACCTCAATTATCAAAAGGCTTTTGACAAAGTTCCACACAAAAGACTTCTTCAGAAGCTAAAGGCACATGGTTTCAGCAGCAGTGTTCTTGGCTGGGTAGATGATTGGCTTACCAGACAAAAGCAGAGAGTTGTAATAAATGAAAAAGAGTCAGACTGGACTCAGTGTTAGGTCCTATTTTTTTCTTAATACAGTAATCCCACCACTATCTGATGTAATAGAGCCAAAGGCATTTCCGGAAAGTGGTCCCGTCCGGAAAGTGGACCCCAGCCTCCTGGACTTGTACTTATGGGCCCTAACCTAGCCTGACTCAGAAAAACACCTATACAACTCCCTACTGGACATGCATAGCACCTATTTAAACCTATTTATGACCCTTTTCACACCAGTAACGGACATAAAGTATGAAATAAATGAAGAGGAACCAAAGAATGAGGAATTAGAAGTGACTGTACCTCAGCCAGGGTAGTTACAGCACATCTGTGGCCGCCTTCTCTAAGGCTTTGCGGTGAAAATACTCTTGAAGCACGTATAGTAATCCAGTGTTGTGCTGCACTTAATTCTTTGCACTGTGAGGTATAAATGTCTAACACTGCACATTGTTCTTAACTGCACCACGCCAGTTTCAACCGCCAATTTGCATTCCACAGTTAATCCTTTGCACTCTAAATTCTAATTTCTTAACACTGCACAACACTGTAAATTCCCATGTGGTCGAGTGGTGAGGTATTGCAGTTTATTCACTGTTTATTCACAAGAAATGAGCACATGTGGCATCCACTACGATTAGCATCTACCCGCAATCGAAGTTAGGCAGTAACTGTTGGAGGTGTTGGTAACGGGGAAACAGAGTTGCCAGATTGCAACGGCCACATTACCAAACTCCTCAATATTCATTACCAAATTTGTAAAGCTAGCATTTATTTTTCACTAATTATATATACAAGTGGAAATACATGTAATCACTCTCCTTATAATTAACAGCATGTTGATTATTTTCACACTATGTTGGCTAGGAAGTTAATCAGAGAGAGCAAACAATCCACCATCTCCATCGTGTGTATCTTCATACGTGTGAAAAATCCATTTGGTAATGCATTATTCTAATGCATTACCAAACAAACTTTTCATTACCAAATTGGCCCACATTTGGTAATGAAAAATCCCAAATGGCAACCCTGACAGGGGAGGGGGGAGGGGGGAAGGAGGAAAGGGTTAAGGTGGTGTAAACAGCTGTTCGGTGCCGCTCGGCAATTTCAAATTACGGTTGGGAAAAAATTTTGGATTTTGGTGGGATTTTTTTCTTTTTTTGGCCATTTTTGGGTCCCAATGGTAAGTGGGGTGTCTGGAAAGTGGGCATCCGGATAGTACAGGGATTACTGTATATGTAAATGATACTGACGAAGGATTGTGTTGTAAGATTTAAAAATTTCCCAATGATACTAAAATAGGTAACAGAACAGATACAGCACTGCAATGGCAGGCAGTTCAGAAAGATCATGGTCATCTGTTTAACTGGGCCCAAGTTTGACAAATGGATTTCAGTATTAATAAATGCAAAGGGCTAAACATTGGCAGTAAAAATGTAAGAGCAAGTTATAGCATGAATAATGTCCAACTCGATAGGGTAAACCATGAAAAAGACTTAGGAGTTATAATAACAAATGTTATGAAACCAAGCAAACAATATACAGAAGCTGTGAAAAAAGCCAGTAAATTGATTGGATTCATAGGCAGAGCATTTGACCATAAATCACTTAATATCGTGAGAGTGTGGCTGTAAATATGGATAATGGGAAGGGTGATGCCCTGGAGAGAGGAAATTATATGAACATAAAACTTTTTGACTAGATAATGAAGGTAATGAAGAGAAGTATGATAAAGGAAGTAGTGAATATTGATGGGATGCAGCTTGGGTTTATGCCGGGCAAATGTACTGCTGACGCCATATTCATTGTTTGACTTCTTCAAGAAAAATATGAAGGAATGAAAAGGGAGCTGTACTTTGTTTGTGTTAATTTGGAAAAGGCCGTTGACAGAGTCCCTCGGGAGACATTGAAGTGGGCATTGAGAAAGCATGAGATTGAGGAGTGGCTGGTTAAAGTGGTTATGGCTATTTGTGTGGGTGCTAGCACCCAGGTGAGAGTGAATGGAGATTTGAGTGATGAGTTTTCCTTGAATGTTTGTGAGCATCATGGGGCAGTCTCGAGCCCCTTATTGTTTGTCATGTTTCTTGGAGTTCTTGCATGACTTCAGTATTGGACTCCGTTGAAGATGTTGTGTGCCATAAATGTTTGTGAGCATTGTGGGGCAGTCTTGAGCCCTTTATTGTTTGTCATGGTGCTTGAAGTTCTTGCGTGACTTCAGAAATGGACTTCATGGAAGATGTTGTGTACTGATGACGTGGTGTTGATGGCAGAGATTGAAAAGGAGGCAGAGGAAAGATTTACGAAATGGAGAGTTGGAATGGGGCACAAGGGTTTGAGAGTAAACGTGGATAAACAAAAGTGATGGTATCTAGGGCTGGTGTGTGGTACTGTCAAAGCAGAGAGAGTGTAGCCATGTGTAGTTTGCCATAAGGGCGTGGGATGTAACTCAGTCATGTGCGTGTTTGTGATAGGTGGTTGCATAAGAGATGTTATTAGACCCCAAATTAATGCTGATTTTGTGTGTGCAGTGTGTCAGGGAGAATGTGTAGATGTTGTCAGGCATGAAAGGATTGATTTTGCTGGAGAGTCTGTTGATTGATTGGAGTTTTTTATCTGGGGACATGTTATGTGCGGGAGATTAAGCTTTGTGGT
Organism: Coenobita brevimanus; assembly: GCF_032717465.1. Classification (NCBI taxonomy): domain Eukaryota; kingdom Metazoa; phylum Arthropoda; class Malacostraca; order Decapoda; family Coenobitidae; genus Coenobita; species Coenobita brevimanus. The sequence continues at coordinate 30,252,631 of NC_137024.1, forward strand.
TAGGGGAAGGAGTGGTTGGAGGAAGTGAAGAAGCTGTTGCCTCTCCAAACATTGAGAGGGCCTCCCTCCGTGCAAAGGGATCATTTGTTAGTTGTAATGCTTTATGGCAGTGAGACCTGGGCAGGAGAGGAAGAGGATATTCATAGGCTCAAACATATAGAAATGACAATGATTGGATGGATGTGTATTGCGGCCTTGAATGCAAGGCCTGGGGGTGCTGGGATTGTGATTGAAGAGTTGAGAGGATGGATGGGACTTAAATGTATTGGTGTTGTGATGAGAATGGGTAGATTGAGATTATTTGAGCATGTTGGGAGGCTTGAGGATAACTACTGTACAGGGCGCAGAAAGTGAGAAGTGTGAACATCGAGGGTAGAATTGTGAGAGTCAGACCAGTAAGGACCTGGGACGAGGTTGCAAAGTGTTACCTCAGGGATAAGGGACAAAATAGGGAGGTTGCCGGATATTAAGCAGCATGGACAGCCACCATTAGGTGACCAAGGTCGACACATGCAACAGTATTGGTACCTTTACATGAACCACAACAACATCAGCACAGTACCAGTTGTTCTGGAATGTATGACTTATAACGAGGGCTGACTATTGTAATCATATTCTTTATTTTAAGCACATCATTCATTACCCCCTCTTCTATTGTAGGTTGAATCTGTAGAGTTGGCAGAACAGATCCTGGATGGCTACGAGGTGGGAGGGCGGAAGATACACGTGGAGAAAGCCAGATTTGAGCAGAAGGGAGAATATGATCCCAAACTCAAGCCTCGAAAGAAACCCAAAAAGGAACTAGAGAAGATACAGAGACGCCAAGAAAAGTGAGCCATTTTATAGCTTGTATTCTCATTGGTTGACTCTCTCAGGCTCCTGTGACACTCATAGCTGAATAAAACTGTCTGGCATCAGCTGAAATGGAATACGGTACTAGAGTTTTCCTAACTATGAGAAGGTTAAGGGGCCCCCTAGCACCACTTCTTCCCAGTTTGAATCAGCATCCCTTTATAGCACATTAACCCCTTCAACAGGATGGCATGAATGTATTTTTTTCTGGGCACTGCTATACCAGACAACTTGATTCAGGTAAGGGATGACTTTTCAAACCAGAGTGGTCAAATATAGCCTTTACTGTCATCCTGAATTTGAACAAAGTTATGTGAAGATAGCAAAAATATGCTAAAGTGATGTCATACATTGGCTTGGGAAGAGGGAAGGGTTCCAGAGGACTGGAAATCAGGTATAATTGTTCCTTTATACAAAGGAAAAGGGGAGAGAGAAGTATGTGGTTACCATAGGGGTATTTGCCTTCTTTGTGTGACTGGAAAGATATATGGTAGAATACTCATTGATAGGGTTAGGCATATGACAGAGGAGCTAGTTGGAGAAGAACAAAGGGGATTTAGGAAGGGAAAAGGGTGTGTAGGTCAGATATTTGTTCTAAGATGTTTAGTGGAGAAGTATCTAGAGAAGGGAAAGAAAGTGTATGCTGTATTCATGGACTTGGAGAAAGCTTATGACAGAATAGATAGGCAAGTTATGTGGAAAGTATTAAGAATATGTGGGGTGGAGGGGAAATTGTTGAGTGCTGTGAAGAGTATGTACGAAGGAGCTAGGGCTATGGTGCGAGTGGATGGTGAGCTGAGTGAGTTCTTTGATCTCAATGTGGGACTGAAACAGGGTTGTGTGATGTTTCCATGGCTGTTTAATATATACATTGATGGGCTTGTAAAGGAGGTGCAAGGTAGGGCAGTGGATGTGGGGGTGGCTTTAATGACTTGAAGGTGAGATTTGGAAGATTCCGGTGTTGCCGTTTGCTGATGATACAGTATTGTTGAATGAAGATGAATGGGAGTTGCATGGTTTGGTGAATGAATTTGGGACAGTGTGTAGGAAGAGGAATCTGAAAGTTAATGTAAACAAGAGTAAAGTTATTGTGTTTGAGAGGAATGAAGTCACAGAATGTACAGTGAGGTTGAATGGTGAGGATATGGAGAATGTGAGTGCATTCAAGTACTTGGGTAGTGTGATGAGTAAGTATGGAACGTTGGGGGATGAAGTGCGTGAAAGGGTACAGCAGGGAAGGAAGGTTGTTGGTTCACTGAAAGCAGTGATGAGAAATAGGGAGGTGAGTATGGAAGTTAAGAAGTCACTGCATGATGGTATTGTGATCCCTACCCTGACGTATGGAAGCAAGGCGTGGACCTTGCAAGAGGGGAACAAGTCAAGAGTGAGGACAGTGGAAATGAGTTACTTGAGAGGAGCATGTGTGACATGGAGGGACAGGTTGACGAATGAAGAAGTGAAAGAATGTTGTGGGATGGATTTGGATGTGGTTGAGAAGATAAGGAGAAATACACTGAGGTGGTTTGGACATGTGGAGAGAATGGAGAATGAAAGACTGACTAAGAGCGTGTATGTAGGTGAGGTGGAGGGAGGGAGAGGGAGGGGTAGACGGAGAATGAGTTGGAGGGATGGAGTTGAGAGGTATATGAGGGAGGGGGAAGTGAGTCAGGGGGAGAGTAGTCAAATGGTGGGTGACAGAGTGACTTGGAGGCATTTTGTCTGCGGGCACCCTTTGCGGGATTAGGACATCGGGCTATAGATAGATAGATAGATAGATAGATGTCATTTTAGTGAAAAGGTTAATATTTAGTAATATTACCAATGCTCACTGCATTATTGTTAAAAAGATATAAGTAGCATACCAAAAAACATAAAGGTGTAATATGGAAAGTAAACTATTGTCACAACCTTAGTGGTTCATTGATATGTCAAGAATGACACATAGACAGGCCAGGCAGTTAATCAAAGGCAGTTAAACACTTCTGGGTTTTATTCCTTTGAGGCACAGCTGAGGAACACTTGCAGAACACTTAGTTTTCTCTCTAACATCACCTCACTCCTTCACTCACTACTACTCATTCACTTGCTGACTCTCATTTAATGACTCTTATTCTGCCCTTCACTGATTACTCTCACTGTTTGACTCACTAACTGTCACTGTTTCACTGACTGTTCATCTGTGGCTGATTAAAACTCCAATCTCTGGTTCACTCTTGGCTCACTCTCTCTGGCACACTGCCTAAATCAAACTAACTGACTTGGATGCAAGACAGTCTTTAAATACTCCCCCTGTCCCCGGCCCCCTGCTAGTGCAGTCCAGAATATTCTGGTGAAGAACTCACATTTTCTATTGCAGTAATGCACATTCTAGATCCTAGGAGAGAACTCACATTTTCTTACACAGTAATACAAATTCCTTAACTAAGATAGATTGAAAACAAACAAATGTAGAAATCTCTAGAACATTCCTCATATTTCCAGATACAAGCACCAACCTAAACCTGCAACAGAACACTTTGTAGAATGTTCCTCACATCTCCAGATAGAAAACACTACCATATTCTTACCGGCCTTACACTACTGAGGAAGCGGTGGTAGAGAGCCTCCAAACCCCCTGAATCCTATGGCGTAATTTTTAGTGTAGCCCTGGTACCTGCTCATGACTATACTCAACTTGAGAATTTTGGGCTGGATCAGGTATAACTGTCATTAATCCCATCACTGCATCAGAAAATGTGGGTGATTGTGTGTGTGTATGTGCCAATGCAAGATTGTGCAAGCAGAGTGAAAGAAGAGTTCTGGACAAATGTGGAAGTGTGCATGGAGGAAAAGTTTGAAAGGAATGAGAGAGTGTTTTTAATTGGAGATATGAATGGAAAAGTAGGGAATATGAATGTGGATGGAGTAGTTTATGAGTGGGGTGTGCCTGCAGAGATGCATGAGAGTGGCAGTGCTTTGGTGGACATATGTGCCAGAAGGGGATTGGTGATAGCCAATACCCACGTCAGACACAAATGATCCATAGGTATATGTGGCGATTGGTGAGAAGGGTGGGTGGTGAACTGAATGAATGGAAGGCAATGATTGATTATGTGTGTGTGGATGATAGGATGAGAAGATGTGTAATGGATGCAAGAGCATATAGAGGTTGGGGGAGTGGACTTTCTGACCACCACTTGTTGGTGGTGAGAATTAAGATCCAAATGAAATGGAGAAATAGAAGAAGGGAAGGACAGGAGGAAGTAGTTCATACAAGGAGGGTGGAAAGGTTACAAGAAGATGAAAAAAAGACAGAATACGAGTATAAGATAAAAATGGAGGAGTGGTTGGGTAAATATGGATTGGAGCAGATGGGGGACGTGGAAGGTGTGTGCATGATATTCACAGAAGAAATCTGTGCAGCATTGAGGTGGTGTGTGGGGTGAAGAGAAAACAAAAAGGGGTGCAAGGAACAGCATGGTGGAATGAAGAGGTGAGAGAGGCTGTGGCACAAAAGAAGAAAGCATATAGTGAGTGGATGAAAACAGGGGTGTGGAAGAAGTTGAGAGACAGAAGAGAGAGTTATGTGTAGAAAGGAAGAGTAAGAGGAGAGTGGTTGAGGAATTTGGAAGGAGTTGGAGTGTAAAAATGGAGGGAATGTAAGAAAATGTTCTGGAAAGAGGTAAAGAGAGTTAGGGTGTCAAAGAAGTTAGTTGGGGAGTCTAAGATAAAAATGGTAGATTACTAGTTGAGAAGGGAGAAAAAGTGAGCAGATGGAGAGAATGCATTAAGGAATTGTTGAACACAGAGAGTGAAAGTAATGCGAGTATAAGTGGCTGGGAGATGAAGCGATGTGAGAAGAGAGGAAGAAATCAGTAGGATGGAAGTTTTGGAAGCAGTGAAGAAAGTCAAAATGGGGAAAACCCCAGGAATTGATGGAGTGTGTGGTGAAATGCTAATGCATGGGGGAGATATAGTAGTAGACTGGATGTGGATTGGCCTGCAAGGAAGGTAGGGTCCCAGAGGATTGGAAGTCAAGTATACTTATTCCCCTCTACAAAAGAAAAGGGGAAAATGAAGTGTGTGGTAATCAAAGGGGCATTTGTCTTCTTTGTACAACAGGAAAATTATATGGTAGGATACGTATTGACAGAGTTAGGAAAATAACAGAGGAATTAGTTGGAAAAGAACAGGAAGGATTTAGGAAGGGAAGAGGTTGTGTAGATAAGATATTCTTTCTTAGGTCTTTAGTGGAAACGTTTCTAGAGAAGGGAAAGAAGTTGTATGAGGCCTTCAAGAATTTAGAGAAAGCATATGACAGGGTGGATATATAAGGATTGTGGAAAGTATTAAGAATACATGGAGTAAATGGGATATTGTTGAATGCCGTGAAGAGTATGTATGAGGGTGCTAAGCCTGCAGTGCATGTGGACAGTGAACTGAGTGAGTTTTTCTAGTTGAGGGTTGGATTGAAACAGGGATGTGTCATGTACCATGGTTGTTCAATCTGTACATGGATGGGGTTATAAAAGAGATAAAAGGTAGTGCAGTGGATGTTGGAGTGGCCCTAATGAGAGAGGGCAGTGTTTGGAAATTCCCTGTACTGTACTCTTGCTTACAGATGATAGTGTTGTTAAGTGAAGATGAAGGGGAGTTGCAAGGCTTGGTGGATGAGTTTGGTAGAGCGTGTAAGAAATGAAATCTAAAGGTGAATGTAGAGAAGAGTAAAGTTATGGCCTTTGGGAGAAATGAAGTCTGTGAATGTACAGTGAGGTTGGGTGAGGAGGAAATGGAAAATGTGAGTGCGTTTAACCCACCGCATCCTGTCAACATGTGGGTACGTCACAATTTTTTTTCATGCTGAGATCCGTCGATGTACCAGTACGTTCTGCAATTGCAAGGTCCGTCATTTGCACATTTTTCAAGTTTCGCAGGTGATTTTTGGTAGGCATATGTGGGAGACCTTCCTCTATCCATCGCCTTGCAGTGACACTGCCTGACCCCGCGTGACCCCCGCACGCCATTGTCCCAGCAACTCACCTGTTATCAGTGACTTGGCCAGTAAAGACATGTCGTGCCGCAGTCTCTCTGACGACGAAATTCAAGGTGAGAGTAATTCCCCAATTGCTGACGATGTGAAGGACAAAGCTTATGTGGCGCCGGAGGAAGAAACAAGCAGAAGTGATGAGGAGGTAACATCGCCAAGGAAGGTGCGGTATGTTGATGTGTTCGGTGAGTAAAACAACGCTTATATCACCTACGTTATTGTGTGAAAGCCAATATATTCTTGTAGTACATATAAATTCGTACCAAATGAACAACTATCTACCTATTCTGAGTGGTTTGCAATAGTTACCCTATCACAGAAAACGTGCAGCAGCAGCATGGCTCCAGAGAAGATGGTATCAGGTGTTCGACGGGACACTTGTATAACGCACTTATAATCTCAGTTGAGCGCCTTTTTTTTTTTGGTATTTTCCAATGTTTCTCATAAAAAGTGGAAGTTTGAGAAAAAAAAAAAAAAAGCCTGGATGGGCATGGGTGGGTCATTGGTGAAAAATCTGCCGGGAGGTGCTGTGTTAAGTATTTGCGTAGTGTGATGAGTAAGGATGGATGTTTAGAAAGTGAAGTGCTTGGGAGGGTACAATAAGGAAGAAAGATTGCTGGTTCCTTGAAAACAGTGATAAGAAACAGGGAAGTGAGTGTGGAAGTGAAAAAGTTACTACATGACAGTACAGTATTGGGATGCCAACTCTAATGTAGAGAAGTGAAACTTGGACCTTGTTGGAGGGACACAAGTCAAGATTGAGAGCAGTGGAAATGAGTTATGTGAGAGGAGCATGTGGAGTCATATGGAGAGACAGACAGACAAATGAGGAAGTGAAGGAGAAGTGTGGTGTGGATGTGGATGTGGAAGTGATAGGAAACATTAGGAGAAACACAGTAAGGTGGTTTGGCCATGTGGAGAGGATGGAGAGTGAGAGACTGACAAGGAAAGTATGTGAGTGAGGTGGAGGGGGGGAGGGAGAGGCCAAGGATGAGATGCAGGGATGAGGTGGAGAGGTATATGAGAGAGGGGGGTGCGCTGGGAGCAGGGCAGTGAAATGGCAGGGGACAGTGGGACATGGAAGTGATTTGTATGTAGCCACCCCTTAGAGGATTAAGGCATCTGGTAATAGTTTGATAGAACCCCATCACTGTATTATATTCCTCCTAAGGTAAGTAAAATCATCTGGTAGTACTGCACAGGTATTCTCATAAGTTTAGGAGGCTTTCTAGCATCAGTTGGGATTTACTTTCTTTTGCATATTATACCTTATTATGTCAGGTATGTGTATGATGTAGTGCTGCCAACTCCCCCCCCCCCCTCCATGTGTCTGTCCACCTCTTTTCCTATGTGTCCCATCCTTGCTGTCACTATTTGTGACTTCTTACCACTTCAGGTGGCTATACACTGAGTGAAAAGCCAGATAGTTTCCAGTAGCTCAGGAAACCATTTACAGTGGTGGCCAGCCATATAAACAGATGTGGAACCTGCAGTGGTGCTCCTATTAACTGAGTGGAGAGATGCAAATGCATCTTCCACCCAGGAAGCAAACCTCCACACTAATCCCCATGCTAGGCTTTGGCAAGATGCTGTCACCCACATGGGAATATTGATTCACTGTAGGGAATGGCCCTGCAGGAATGGTTGCTTGCCTGCGGTTGATGGCTCTGCTCACTCAGACAGACTGGAGTAGTCAGCAACAAGAGAATGGAATATCATCACCTGCCAGGTGATGCATTTTCTGTTAATTCTTGCTGTGGGTACCTCCAGATGATTTCATTCAGTTTAGGAATCACTTTTCAAACAAGAGGAGTTAGCTACAGCTTTAAATGACTTAGTTCCTACAGTGCATATTTGTCTGTATGTATCAAGAGTAAACCAGTATACTACAGCACATGATTGTAGGGGTGACCTCCCGTTTCCATATGTAAACTGGTAAGGAAGAGTTGGGAGACAGCTTCCTAATCCCACAAGAATTCTGACGAGTACTATTGTAGACAGTAAGTCTCTGTCATAGGTCAGGAATGCGTTACAGAATATCACAACCTCTTCCCCCCCCCCCTCCCCCACAACTAGTAGTGTGAATTGGAAGAAGAGTCATTCTTGTTGGTAGTAATAGAAAATTAGCTCCTTCAACACAGTCTGGCCGCAGTGTGGAGTGGTGCTACCACTCTGCAGCCAGGTTGTGTTGGGAAGAATTCTGCCACCATATTCCCTGCGTGTCGGAATAGGTGACTAAAAGGGATGGGATGGGGGTCTAGGAACCCCCTCCTCTTTATTTTAAGTACCTACAATGAGACAGGGCATAGAAATGGAAGGGAGAGTGAGTTATCCCCGAACCATAAAGATTGGGTCTATAAATGTGCTTGGTTGTAGTACGATTAAGGCTAAAAGGGAGGAGATTGGGAGAATGTTTGTGGGAAGAAAGTTGGATGTGGTAGCTTTGAGTGAAACAGAGATGGAAGAAAAAGATGAATCTAAGTATGGAAGTGTGACTGGAAGGATGTCAGGTGTTGATAAAAGAAGAACGAGAGAAGGAGTGGCCTTGTTGGTGAGCGTGGAAGTGCAGCAGTGTGTGATTGATTGGAAGGAGGTGTTATTGAGTCTGACATGGGTGAAAGTGAAATTTGACACAAGTTGTGGGTATTTGTGAATGCATATGGGCCTGGTAGTGAAAGGGATGAAGAAGAGAGAGAGTTTTTCAGGAATGATGTTGATGAGTGTCTGCAGAGTTCTGGAGCAAATGTGAATGTGGTAATGATGGGAGATCTGAATGCTGGAGTGGGAAATGTAGCAGTTGAACATGTCATTGGTATGCATGGTGTGCCAGGAAGAAATGACAATGAGGAAAGAATGATAGGGATGTGTGTTGAACAAGAAATGGTGATTGGAAATACCTTGAGAAGAAAGATATTTATAAGTATACTTGGGTAAGGCAGGAGGGTGGAAGGGTTGTTGATAGAGCATTGATGGGCTATCCAGTTGTGTCCAGGAATATAAGAGGAAGATTGTTGGTTGTGAGAGTTTTGAGAGGGGAGGGTGGAGGTATATCTGACAGCTGCTTGGTGGAGGGATATTTGAAAGTAGAAATGAGGTGGGTGAGAGCTGAGAGAGTTGGGTGTGGCAGGGAGTGAGTTGGACAAAAGAAAAAGAATGACAGAGTATCAGGAGATGCTGAAAGATGAGTTGAATGCAGTGGAAGATCAGGAATGTGGCAGTATGGAGGAATGGCAGTTGTTTAAGAGTGCTCCAGTGGGGTATGTGGAAGTGGTGTGTGGTGTGAGATGAGTGGGTGGTGGTGTAAGAAAGGAAAGTGAATGGTGGTGCGAGGATGTAAGTACGGCTGTAGCTGAGAAGAGACGTGCGTATGAAGTGTAGCTTCAGAGGAAGGATGAGGTGTTATATGAGAGAAGTATAAGGAAAAGAGAAATAGGGGGAGAAGGGTTGTGCATGATGGTAAAGTGGCAAATGATGAGAGGTAGGGTAGGCGGTTGACTGAGAATTTTCAACAGAATATGAGAATGTTTTGGAAGGAGGTGAAGAGGGTGTGAAAGGGAGAGTTTGGGAAGGAAGAGCAAGTAAAAGCAGAGGATGAAAGGATGTTAATTGAGATGGATGCAGTAAGGAAGAGATGGGCAACGTATTTTGAATGATTGTTAAATATAGCAGAGGAAAGGGAGGCTGAGATTGTGGCAGATGGAAGGGAGCAAGGAATAAATGTGTTTGGGAGAGTTGAATGATTCTTTGATCACGATGGAGAAAGTGCAGGAGGCAGTAAAGGAGATGAAAGCAGGGAAAGATGCAGGTATAAATGGGTGTGCTGTGCTGTGGAATGTTTGAAAGGTAGTTGAGCGACTGTTGATGAGTGATTAGTAAGATTGCTGAATGTGTGTTTTGAGTGGTATTGTGCTGATTGACTGGGCAAGTGCATGTGTGGCTCCTTTGTATAAAGGTAAGGGTGATAAGAATGAATGTACTAGTTTCAAGGGTATAAGTCTAATGAGTGTTGTAGGTAAGGCATATGGTAGACTGTTGATTAAGAGAGTTAGAGAGGGTACAGAGGGAGTGATTGGTGATGAGCAGTGTGGTTGTAGGAGAGGAAGGGGATGCATGGATCAGGTGTTTGCCATGAGACAGGTGTGTGAAAAGTATTTGGCGAAAGGTAAGGATGTGTTTTGGGTGTTCATGGATTTAGAGAAAGCTTATGATAGAACTGATAGGGAGGCTTTGTGGACTGTTTTGAGATTTTATGAACTAGGTGGTAAGTTGTTAAAGAGAGTGAAAAGTTTTTATGTAAATAGTACAGGTTGTGTAAGAGTTGGAAATATTTTGAGTGCTTGGTTTCCTGTCAGAGTGGGGCTGCAGCAGAGATGTGTGATTTTGCCATGGTTGTTTAATACATATATGGATGGTGTTGTGAGGGAGGTGAATGTGAGTAGGTAGAGATTTGACTCTGGTGAATGCTAATGGTACAGAGTAGAATCTGAGATAGCTGCTGTTTACAGATGATACAGCACTTGTGGCTTATTCGGAGGAGAGATTGAGACAGTTGGTAGAGGAGTTTGGAAGGGTGTGAGAAAGGAGGATATTGAAAGTGAATGAGAATAAGAGTCAAGTGATGAAGTGTACGAGGTTGGTAAATGGTAGGAGGATGAATGTAGTTTTGAATGGTGAGTTGCATGAGGAGGTAGAGTGTTTAAAGTATTTAGAGTCACATGTTGCAGTGGGTGGAAGAATAGATGTAGAGGTGAAGTTTTGAATGAATGAAATGGGAATGGTGAAAATGTGTTTAGATGTCGTTTGCTTAGAATGGATGTAAAAAGAAGGAATAGTGGTACCAACTGCGTTATATGGGACTGAAACATGGAATATGGGAGTAGTGGAGAGGAAGAGATTGAAAGTAATGGACATAAGGCCCTTGAGGAGTGTGTGTGGAGTGACATGTATGGATTGAGTGAGAAATGATGAAGTGCGGAGAACTGGAGTTATATGAGAGATGACTGATCGAGTTGAGCAGAGAATGTTGCAGTGGTTTGGGCATATAGAGAGAATGGATGAAGAGTGATTGGTGAAAATGAAAACTGGATTTGATGTGAGAGGTGTAAGGCTGAGAGGAAGACCATGAATAGGATAGATGGACAAATGTGAAGAGAGCGTTAGATGCAAGAGGTATGTCTGTAGAGCTAGGAAGAATGGCTGCGTGTGATAGGGATGAATGGAGAGATATTGTGAATGAATAAATGGTGACGTGGCCCCGACAGGATGTTCTCCTGCATCTGATCTGATCATCTGATTGGGTTAGGTGCAGGGGAGGAGATGGGTCTATGATGTGTCAAGGGTAAACCAGCTCTACTGTCAGGCCCTGCTGCCGATGTTGCTGGATTGCACTGTGCAGATGACCCTTGTGCAATGTGATGCAGTGAGGAGCAGTCCCCCCTCCCCTTAGAGGTTAAGATGCGAGTAATTACTCATTCCCCCTCCCCTTAGAGGTGTGGATGAGTAATTTGGTGAGTATGTCATCCTGTCTCGGCTACCCCCCTGGGGTATAAGCCTAGGTATATAGATGGGTAGACTTCAACAATGTACTTCTGATATTTATTTGTGCTGTGTCCAGATGATTTTATTTTGATTTGGAGATACTGTATTTCAAACTGGAGAGGTCAGATATAGCCATCATTAACCATCACACTTGAGATCCTTCTTTAGTTGAAAAAACTGTCTGGTGATGGCATCATTAAAATGAAAAATGCATCATCAGACTGGGGGGTTAACATGCAATCGTCATATTTTTTTCTGAGGATGTAATTGCAAATAATGGCATTAAAACAAGGCAGCATACAAGGACTTGCCGATACTATATATTAGTTGTTAGGATATTTTAGACGTAACTTTTCTCTGCCTGTGAGTAGATGTTGTAGTGAGACATTTATTGTTAACTGTTTGTTTACCCATTCATTATAATTGTCATATTTGATTTTATTCTTGCAACCCCATAAGACTTTATTCAGCTTGATAGCGAAAGGAATAAAAACACACTTATTTAGTCCCTATGCCACAAGAGGTCTCTCCTCAGCTGATTAAAATAGTCTTAGTGGCAGGAAAAATAAAATGAATTTCAAAAATAATCATCAGGCCGAAGGGGCTTGTGGGTTGTCTTGGGAATTTTGATTAAGCTGCTCAGAAAGCGTTTGATTATCATCATTCTTGAGAATTTGGAGCAAGCTGGCTTCATAATCCTGTGAACCTGAGAGAAACCTAACTTGAACATACATTGTACCAAGAGTCAGTGCTGGTTATTGTTGGATACCTATCCATCCATCTATTTGTTGCCAGACCCTTTAATCCCGTAAGGGGTGGCCACAATCAGATCGCCTCCGTGTCACCCTGTCCACCGTCATTTCACTGCCCTCCCACCAGCTCACACCCCTCTCTCTCACGTACCTCTCCACTCCATCCCTCCATCTCATCCTCGGCCTCCCCCTCCCTCACATCCCCACCACCTTACTCACATACATTCTCCTCATTAGTCTCTTGCTCTCCATTCTCTCTTCATGACCAAAACATCTTAATGTATTCCTCCTGATGCTTTCTATCACAGCCACATCCACACCACAACACTTTCACTTCCCCATTTGTCAGTCTGTCTCTCCGTACAACCCCTCATGCTCCTCTCATATAACTCCTTTCCACTACTCTCGCTCTTGACATGTGTCTGTCCAACAAGGTCCAGGCTTCAATCCCATGCGTTAGAGTTGGTGTCACAAGACTATCATGCAGTGACTTTTTTACTTTCATGCTCACTTCCCTATCTATTTTCATTGGTTTCAAAGAACCAGGAACCTTTCTTCATTGTTGTGCTCTTTCAAGCACTTTATCCTCCAAACTTCCATCCATACTCATCACACTACCCAAGTATCTGTACTTAAATGCACTGACATTTTCCACATCCTCATCATCCAACCTCACTGTACATTCAGTGACTTCATTTCTCTCGAAGACAATACCTTTACTCTTCTGTACATTCACCTATAGATTTTGTTTCTTACACACTCTCCCAGACTCATTCACCAAGTCTTGCAGTTCCCCTTTGTCCTCACTTAACCATACAGTATCATTTGCAAACAACTGTACAGGAAGTTTTCAAACACTACCCTCTCCCATTAGGGCTACTCCAGCATCCACTGCCCTACCTAGTATCTCTTTTATAACCCCATCCATATACAGATTGCGCAACCATGGAGACATGACACATCCCTGTTTCAGTTCAGCACTCAGATAGAAAAGTTCACCCAGTTCACTATCCACACGCACTGCAGCCTTAGCACCTTTATACGTATTCTTCATGGCATTCAGCAACTTCTCATTTACTCCATATATTCTTTATATTTTCCACATTCCTTGTCTATCCACTCTGTCAAATGCTTTCTCCAGATCCATGAAGGCTGCATACAACATTTCTCCCATCTCTAGAAACTTCTGTATTAATAACCCCTAGGGTCCTAATTGCATCAATTAATTCAATTTGCGTTTAATGCCTAAGTGCCTAATCGCATCAATTGAGCGGGGCTTGTAAAAAACTGCGGAGTGCTTCCTCTGCCCCGATTATGATGTACATGGCTTCAGGCCAATGAGAACTCACCCCTGAGGTGGCATGAAGGAGGATCAGACCAACCCTGGCGGTGGGGGGGCACCCCCTACTGGGCCACCACCGTGCCACCCTCTACTCCACACCCTCACTCCCTTCTTGTCCCCCATCACCCTCCCCTCCCTCCACGCATCTGCATCTCTCCTCCCACCACCACCACCCTTGTCCCTTCTCACCCACTCTCGCCCTCCTCCCACCCTGCTAGCCTTGTGCTCCCCCTGAACCCCACCCCATCCCTCTCTCCTTGTCCCTCACTACCCTCCCACCCCCAACAGACCCCCAAGAGGTATCAGGCTGCCAAGATGTTACACAACACACTGAAGTGCTTTCTTTTCATGCGAAAAGTTGGTTATTTTTCCAACCCCTGTACCTATACAGTAGACCTACTCCCCACAGCCTCCTTTATCTCTCCACAGCCTAGTAATCTCTCCACACCTGCATACACCTGTTTTCATGGTTGGTGTGACAGAACATTTTGAAATGACCTGTGTCAATAAAAAAAATAGGTAGTTATCAAAATTTTCACGTTTTAGATTGTTTTTGAGGGGTAGCTATTATAAACTTTTTTTTGAACTTTGACGCGTGATTGTGTGGTAACCATTAGGCCTATGGGGGTGCAGATTGCATTGTCAGGTGTGTAAATTCTTCCTTTTTAGCCAGAACACAATCAATTTGCCCTTGGTGATAGTCGCCCAAACACCCCTGAATTGCGGCTGGGGAAGGTACCCTGCCCTGAAATAATTGCGGACTTTAGGGGCTAAAGACCTAATGATGAATATCTGATTTACACAACCTCATCCATTCCTAAACCTCCTGTTCTCCAGCTGATTTCTCTGTTATTTCCCTAACACTGTCAATAAGTATCATACCATATAGTTTTCCTATTGCACTAAGAAGACAGATGCCCATATGATTACCTCACACTTCTTTTTTGCTCTCTCACCTGGGTCAGTTATGGAACTTTTTGTAGATAAATGATTGTGTGAGTGAAAAATAAAAATGTAAATTGATAAATAGGGAGATGGATAGAGATTAAATAGAAATAGAGAGATAGAGTTAGATGGACAAATAAAGATGGATAGGGAGAGAGAGAGAGATAGACTAACTTATGCTGTACTTTTTGCAGACTTTTTGATTGGCGCCCAGATCCTCTGCGAGGGGAGCGTCATAAGTACGAATCCACAGTGGTGATTCGCAATGTCTTTGACCCCAGGGAATTCCACACTGCTATGGAGAAGATTCTGGATCACAAACAGGCCATTCGCAACCATTGCTCTAATTTCGGGAAGATAAAGAAGCTGGAACTTTATGATGTGAGTATCTGTATCTGCTTACTGACAGTAATTTAAGTCAGTGTATTTTTTAACATGATAGTCAGTGGAATGATTGTGCTTGGTAGGTGTATTTTAAGTCTATCTATGTATCTATTGCCAGACGCCTCAATCCCATTTGGGGTGGCCACAAACAAATCGCCTCCAAGTCATCCTGTCCCCTGCCATTTCACTGCCCTGCTCCCAACTCACACCCCCCTCTCTCATATACCTCTCCACCCCATCCCTCCATCTCATCCTCGGCCTCCCCCTCCCTCTTCCCCCCTCCACCTCACTCACATACACTCTCTTCGTCAGTCTTTCACCCTCCATCCTCTCCACATGGCCAAACCACCTCAGTGTGTTCCTCATAACGCTTCCTATCACATCCACATCAACACCACAATGCTCCTTTATATCCTCATTCGTCAGCCTGTCTCTCCATGTGACTCCACAGGCTCCTCTTAACCCGCCCCATCCCGACGTTTTTGGACCCTTTTTTTTTTTTTTTTTTTTTTTTTTTTTTTTGGCCCAAACATCCGCTTTTGGTGAGAAACATCAAAAATTCATAGAGAAATCGCTCACCTAAGGTTTAAAATACCGGATTTAGGTGCGAGTACTTCCTTACCTGACTGGGTTTTCTAACAGGCTGGCACCAAAGAAAACGAGTTCTATGGGAGGGTAACTATTTCATCCACTCATAAACAGTATTTATTTATTTATTTACTTGGTACGAATTTATATGTAGTACAAGAGTATATTGGTTTTCAAACAGTAATATAGGCATTATAAGCATTGTTTCACTCACTAACTCATCATCATTCATGACCTTTTTTTTCCCACATTACCTGATCATCATTTCTGACTGTTTCTTCCTCTAAACTTTGTCCTCCACATTGTCATCTATTGGGGAATCACTATGGCCCTGAATGTCTTTATTGGCCAGGTCACTGGTAATAGGTGAATAGTTGAGACAATGGCGTGCAGGGAGGGGGGGGAGAGGTTTTGCGGTGTAAGGCATTGTTCCTGCTTGGCATCTTGTAGAGGAATAGAGGAAGGTGTCCCGTGTATACGTGCCAAAAATCACTCGCGAAAATTGAAAATTGTGCAAATTAGGGACCTTGCAATGTTGCCGCGTTAATTCACGTCGCCAGGACGGCGCGGGTTAAATAACTCATTTCCACTGCTCTCACTCTTGACTTGTGTCCTTCCAACATCGTCCAAGATTCACTTCTGTACGTTAGAGTTGGTATCACAATACTGTCATGTAGTAACTTTTTCACTTCCATGCTCACTTCCCTGTTTCTTATCACTGCTTTCAAAGAACCAGCAACCTTTCTTCCCTGCTGTACCCTTTCAAGCACTTCACCCTCCAAACCTCCATCCTTACTCATCACACTACCCAAGTACTTAAACGTACTCACATTTTCCAATTCCTCACCATCCAACCTCGCTGTACATTCACTGCCTTCACCTCTCTCAAAGACCATCACTTTACTCTTCCCTACATTCATTTTTAGATTCCGTTTCTTACACACTCTCCCAAACTCATCCACCAAGCCTTGCAGCTCCCCTTCATCTTCACTCAACAACACAGTATCATCTGCAAACAACAGTACAGGGAGTTTCCAAACACTATCCTCTCTCACCAGGGCCACTCCAACATTTTAAGTGCATTAAAAAAAAAAAAAAAAAAAAATGCTTGTTGGGCTTGTGAGGTGGAGCCAGGATTTTTGGGGTGTTGAATGATGTGTGAATAGTTTTGTAACTCATTTCAGTAGGTATAGTGCTCGTCAGAAGTATCAAGCGCCTGTGGCAGGGCGCGCAATACTTATGGCCAAAAAAGAATCACCCGTTTTTGGTACTAAAAATTGAGCCAGATGTTTTGCGGCACTAGCGTGACGACACGGTAGCCTGAGGCTTTACTGCGTCCTGGTTGGTTCCCGCCTCAGTTGCCTATGGGCTGCCTGAGAGAGAGGAACTTCGCCGCGTCTCCCTCTCTTATTGCGCCATTTTTTACCGAGTGTCCCGCAGTGTTTTGGCTTTCGCCACTTTGTTATGGCACCTACCCGTGAATTGTCGCGTGAAATCATATCCCAGATCATTGCCCTAAAGGAGGCAGGCCACCAAACGAAGGAAATTAGTGAATTGGTTGGTGTGGCTCGATCGACAGTGCGTAGGTGGTGCGCCCATTTTCGAGTGGAAAACAGAGGTGACGTTCCCACAAAGAAACCGCGGTCTGGTAGGCCCAGGAAAACTTCCCCGAGGTCTGTTAATGTTTTAAAACGTGCAGTGGAGTCTAATCCTCGTGTGAGTGCAAGGAAAATAAAGGAGAGCAACCCTGAAGTGTTTGGTGAGGTTTCTGTGCGCACAGTGTCTCAAAGGGTCCATGAACTTGGTTACACAAGTCAAAGGCCTGTGAGAAAGCCTCTTCTCACACGTTACCAGCGACTTCATAGGCTTGCCTTTGCTAACAAATATCTTAACTGAGGTGAGGAGCAATGGTTGTCAGTGTTGTGGTGTGATGAGGCAATGTTTAGTGTTATCTGTTGTCGAGGAGCACGTGTGTACCGGCGCAAAGGTAGTGACCCGCTAGACCCACGTTACGTGGAAAGCACAGTTAAACATCCTGATTCACTCATGGTATGGAGTTGTTTTTCTGGTAAAGGTTTGGGGAAGCTTATTGTGCTTCCCAAGAACTGCAGGGTGAATCAGGACATTTATGTGGGGCTTCTTTGTGATCATTTACCAGAGTCCTTCAAGCTCACAGGTGCACGAGTGTTTCAGCAGGACGGTGCACCTGCTCATAAGGCCAAATCGGTCACCAATTGGCTTCGTGACTGCTAGGTATCATTCATGAAAGACTGGCCAGGCAGTAGCCCAGACCTCAACCCGATAGAAAACCTCTGGTACCTCGTAAAGAAGAATCTCCAAGGGAAGGACGTGAGCTCTCTGCCTAAGCTGGAAGCCGCCATTCGTGACTCCTGGGACAAAATACTCCTCCAGCATCTCAGGAACCTTGCCCTTTCACTTCCACAACGTCTCAGGTCCGTGAAAAAGCGTAAAGGATACCCTACGAAGCACTAAAGGTAAATAAAATGCATTATTTACATGTTTTTTCAATGTTGAAAGGTTTGTTTCGTAGGAGGGATGCATGGCGCTCGATACTTCTGACGAGCGCTGTATGCTGATAGTGCTCTCACTTTTGCATTTCTCTTTCCCTGTTTCGGAATCATACTTCACCCCATCTTTAGGGTGGAAAATGGTCAGGAGGAGGAGGAGGAGGAGGATCATTGTAATGATGATGATGATAAAAAGTAGGAGGAGAAGGAGGATCATTGTAATGATGATGATGATAAAAAGTAGGAGGAGAAGGGAGGGAGCAGTTTACAGCAAAGGAAAGTCATAAATATCTTGGGTAATTGGTAATTGTTCATCCCTTTCTCATGCCAGTCTTTTACATATTTCAGCTGCTTGTATACTTGTACATAGACAAATTATTGTATGCATGCTATAATAGCTCCTGCCTGCTTCCTCAGCTTCATCCTGATGGTGTGGTTCAGGTGACATTTGAAGAGGTGGAGAGTGCAGACTTGTGTGTGGCCACTCTGAACAATCGCCTCTACTGTGGCCGCACCCTCTCAGTTGCTACTTGGGATGGCAAGGAGAAGTTCAAGTGAGTATGGTACCATCTGGCTCTGGTTTTCTTTAAGACTTTTTACTATTGCACAATAGATTCAGATGCTAGCCCTAACAGTTTTGTTCAGACCATATGACCAGATTTATCATCTCAGTTGCATTGTCTGCTTAGCAGAGACCTCCACTGATTGTCTGTCCATCAACCTGTTGTTTGCTATCAATCATCTGCCTAGGCAGACAGTCGAGAAGTGGGCTACATTACAGAACTGCAAGTATTGTGGATATATTGACCTTGCAGTTATATCTATCGGAAATCATGTTTATTATGTTGGATGAATAAACAGATAAAGAAAATGGTACGTAATGATTATCAAATATACGAGGTCTGACCAAAAAGAAACCATCCAAGTAACATAACGTTTAAAATAACGCACCAACTAGCCGACTTGGTGTAATTGCATCGAGAGGACTGTTTAGCGACAACTTTGATAACACTAGCTGCATCATGCCACTTCACTCGGTCGTCGTGGTACACACGCTTGAGTGAACGTGTGTATAGTGCACTTGATGAATTTTCTTGTCTCTTCAGTCATCTGAAATTGATGACCTTTCAGGGTGGATTTCAACTTTGGGAATAGAAGAAAGTCTGCAGGGGCCAAGTGCAGAGAGTAGGGTGGCTGGGGGACAATAACCGTCTTGTGCTTTGCCCAAAAAGTCATGAATAAAGAGCAACGTTTGAGCAGGTGCTTTGTCATGGTGCAGCATCCAGGCTTTGTTTGTCCACACCTAAGGCCTCTTCCTTTGCACTGCCTCCTAGTGAAGTGCTTCAGGACGTTCAAGTAAAACTCTTTATTGAGTCTGACCACATGAAACGACACCCTTTCAGTAACTAAAATGATCAGCATCACCTTTTCATTTGAGTGGCACTGACATACTTTTTTTTGGTTGCAGTGACAGTGTTCCAACCCACTGCAGTGACTACCTTTTTGTTTCAACAATGTAGCCATATACCCATGTTTCATCGCCTGTTATGACATTTTTCAGAAAGTTTTCATCAGCATTTGAACAGTCAGACAGCTCCTGAGTGTCTGTGAAACAGTTCTTTTGCTCATCTGTGAGCAAATGTGGCATAAATTTGATACCACGTTGAGTACACCGCTTCCCATCCGATCAGCGAAGTTAAGCAACGTTGGGTCTGGTTAGTACTTGGATGGGTGACCGCCTGGGAACACCAGATGCTGTTGGCATCCCTACGTGTCAAGTGGGGTTGGTGGAGGATTAGTGCCCCTCCCTGTAAAACAATTAACTCTAAGCCCTTGGCCACCCCGTTTGGGATACATGGTGTCTGGCAATGAATGAATGAAATGATGCATCTTCAGTTTTCAGTTAAAATTGTGTGGTACAAACTTTTACAAATGCCTACTTGTTCAGAAACTTCACGGACTGTCAAGTGATGATTTTCATGGATCACACCATGCACTTTTTCAACGTGATCGTTATCTCTTGACGTGGAAGGCCGTCCAGATTTGAGATCGTCGTTGGTGGATGTTCTTCTTGATTTGAACCTTTGGAGCCATTGGTGACATTGCATACCTTTCAAACAATTATCCCCATAATCCTGTTCCAACAATTTAAAAGTCTCCATAAAAGAGTTTCCCAAATTGAAACAGAATTTCTAGCAAAGATGTTGCTCTTCAAAATTGTTTATTGTTCAGTTTGCAACAAATTGCCAAGTTCACTAAACATATGTTTTCTCAACTGCATGTACCTCTGTGACTAAGTGTCGTGGTATGATGCAGCTGGTGTTAAACTAAATCTCATAGTTGCCGCTACACAGTGCTCCTGTCGCGATCATGCTTAGGCAGTAGTTGGTGTGCTATTTTAAAAGTTTGGCCTCTTTTTGGACAAACCTCGTAATTCACCAGAAAATAATGAAGAATTTGGAATAGATGTAAGTATAGAGAAAACAGTAAGTAATTGCATTGTTACTGGCAGCTCAAAGAGAAATAAAGGTAAGTAAAGGTAAATAATTTTTTGTTGTAGTGCATTTCCTTTACAGAATATCACCTTCGGGTGATGGTGTGATATCCTCTGTATGATGATGCTCAGGAACAGAAGTCCTTCCAGCATTAGGACAGGAGATTTAGACAGTGATAAGGAGTACAGAAATGGGTTAGTGTGTCACCCTGGAAAGGCAGAGGTGTCTGTTCAAGCCCCATCAGTGTTTGCCATTGATTTTTCTGTGCCATTGATTGAAACTGCTACATGTGGTAGTATAATGCTGGTTCACACAGCATGGTGAATGGAGGGACGACAGTTCGTGGTGAAAATATATTCAGCTTTTCACACGTGTTATACAAATGCTGTTCGCAACGTAATGTAAATGATAGCAGCAACATACTTATGTTCTTAATAGAAACGCACTGTAATGTAGCAGTAGATCAACCCCGGTTTCTCTAGCTAAGCAGACCCATCAACCGGAGGCAAGCAGTTGCCCCTACAATGTCATCCTTGCAGTGAATTTTGTTCCCTTGTGGTGGACAATGCCTGCTGTGGTGAAGCACAGGGAAATGTATGGAGGTTTGGTTCCTGGATGGACACCACATTGTATATCTCCACCAGGTTAACAGAGGCACCATGGTAGGCTCCACATCACTCCATTATTTGGTTATATGGTTACCATCCAATATTGTAAATGGTTTCCTGGGTTACAGGTAACCTGTAGTTGTCACTTTGTGTAGAGTCACCCGTGAAAAAGAAGCATGTAGCACTGCATCAAACGAGTGGGTGGTGGTTGCCACCACCTACCACAACGTAGAGTGAAGTTGCCTTGAATCATACTGCAAATGGAACAGCATTTATCTAAAATTTGAAAAAAGCCTGAATTGAAAAACTACACCCGTCTATGAAACTTGTGTTAGTTGCCCCTCTTTAGTATTACAGTTGAGGTAGTGCAATAATCACAACCTGCTGGGAAACAAGGGG
Source organism: Coenobita brevimanus (assembly GCF_032717465.1). Classification (NCBI taxonomy): domain Eukaryota; kingdom Metazoa; phylum Arthropoda; class Malacostraca; order Decapoda; family Coenobitidae; genus Coenobita; species Coenobita brevimanus. The sequence continues at coordinate 30,274,088 of NC_137024.1, forward strand.
GAAAAGAAAACAAGAAGGGATGTGTTTTGTGCATACCATCATTCAGGGTGATGGTCCATACAGACCCAGAGACACCACCAAAATAATATTCAACAAGCACATAGACACATAAAGTAATGATAATGTTTCTTGCATTCATTATGATAATTTCTTAGAAGACTGGAAGAAAAAAAGAGAGAGGAAAATGAGTGAATTGGAAAAGTGATGGGAAACCGTTAAGCTAGCAAGTCTATTGGCGGCTTAATTGGTAGATGTTGAGAAAATTCCTTTGATTTTACTGCCTATACTTCGTACTCTTCAATAGATGGAAACACAAAGGTGTTTATTTCCTCTGACTTTTACCTGAACTTGAAGTAGGAGTCTTGATTCATAATAGTCTTCCTCATAACTGGATGAATTGGCTTTGACTTCACTTTTACCTGCCTCATTTTCCTTTTCAGAGGTAGGCTATGAAATAATGCTGATTTTATGTGTGCGTTGTGTCAGGGAGAACACGTAGAGATTGATGGGCATGAAAGGACTGATATTGCTGGAGAGTTTCTTGAGTGTGTGGAGGAGTTTTGTTTGGGGAGTATGTTGTGTGCTGGAGGTGGGGTTGGAGGGTAAGGAGTGGTTGGAGGAAGTTCAGGGAGCTGTTGCCCTTCTTACCATTGAGAGGGCTCTCCCTCTGTGCTGTGGGTTTCTTGTGTGTGGCACATGTAAAGAGTGTAATGCTGTACGGTAGTGAGACCTGAGCAGTAAAGGAAGAGTATATTCATAGACTCAAATATACAAATATGACAGTGATTATGTGAATGTGTTGTGTATCTTTGAATGTAAGGCTTGGGGGGGCTAGGATTGCAGTTGAAGAATTGAGAGGAAGGATGAGACTTGATTATGTTGATGTTGTGATTGAGGAGGGATAGACTGAGATATTTTAGGTATGTTGAGAGGATGGAGGAAGACAGTTGGGTGTGGAAGGTGAGAGGTGTGAACGTCAAGGGTAGGGCTTCAAGAGTCAGACCAAAAAAGATTTGGAATGAGGTCATAGAGTGCAGCATCAGGGATAAGTGATTGAATAGAGAGCCTGCCAGAGATCGGGCAGTGTCGAGATCTTCCATTAAGTGAAGAAGGTTGACACATGCAAGCATGATGGAGTCTTTATAAATGACACGATAAGATTCCACATTTTTCTTTCCCTCGGTTCACTGATAATATATTTAGATCTGTCACAACACACTGTTTATCTCTCTGTCTTCCCTTCCTTTTTAGACTTTATTCAGGTAATTTACTCTGCTACATTACCATTATTTAAATATATATACTTATCATGTTTAAATAAATAAGTAATTGTGGACATTCTTACAGCTAAACAAAGAAAATCAAGTTAGTGTCGGTGCAGTGTTCCATACATGAGTGCAATGGACTGTACCCTCCTAAATCATCATGTACAAAGTGTGACTCTAATTATGTAGGGTAGGAAGGAAGTAAATTACATCAGTACATTATAACCAATGCCACAACTTTTATATATGTCCTATCATCACCGGTTTATACCATCCATACCCATATCACCGTGATCAACAGTGCATTAAAGACAAGAGGAATATAAATCATCATCATCTAATCCTGCGTTGCCCCATGAGGAGTGTAGAAGCCCCGGGCTAGGCAAGTTTGTCCTGACATTTAAGGTGAGAGTGACCAGCCTCACTCATCCCTGAGTAGCATTACTTGAGGAATAAACCCCAACCATCCCTTAGATATAAACCTGCATAGACTCAGTCCGATCGGAGCATCTTAATTACCCACTAAAACCGCCAGGTGCCAGAATTTGGTTATATGGTTACCACCCAGTGTAGTCAATGGTTTCCTGGTGTACAGGAAACCATTTGGCCTGTCACTCAGTGTAGAATCACCTGTAGACAGAAGGAAGAGGAAAGAACGAAGGAAAGAAAGACAGATGATGATGGATGGAATAGAGGGCAGGCACCCGAGAGCAGCACTACATCAAGTGAGTGAATGGTGAGCGCCAGTTACATCAGAAGGAGAGGAAACAGAGAAACTTACCTTCCATCAGTATGTGGGGGAGGTAGACACACCGTGTGGTATGCTCAGTGGTGTTCCCATTGTTGTGCTAACAGTACTGGCTTTGTTATATACTGTAACTTCACACATAACAATCACTAACACATACATTCCCCCCCCCAATCATCCCCCACAGTACCACACAATTACTGTCCACAGATACACCACATCACTAACATACCCAACATCATCCTGGGTGGTGATTTCAACGCCAAGTCGTCGGCCTGGCATGTCAACAACCCTGACACAGACAGAGGGCTGGAGCTACAATCCCAGACAGATCACCTTTTCATACTAAACAGTCTAGACCAACATACCCATATCCCACACCAAGCCCTCTTCCTCCCATCATCTCCAGACATCACCTTCTGCTCCCCAAACCTCGCCCCCACTACATCATGGAGAGTGGTCAGAACCCTAGGTTCTGATCACCTCCCAATCATCATCACTACCAAAACCAGAATCACCCCAGCTGGCCACAAACACACATACACTAATTATAAGAGAGCCACCTGGGAGGCCTTTGTAACTGAAACAGAACAACATCTCGAAACACTAAACAGTACACCCATCACAGACATCAACACCACTGTGCACACATTCAATACAATTATACAAAATGCAGACAAAAGACACATCCCTAGAGGCAACAGAAAGAGACACAACCCCAACTTCACACCAGAAATTCAAGGCCTCATCAGACAACGGGACACACTGCGACACTCCCCAACACCCCATACACAAGACACCTTACAACAAATACAAGAACTCAACACTCAAATAAACAATAAAATATCAGATCAGCAAACACTAAACTGGAAAAATTACCTCCAAACACTTGACCACAAAACAAACACCAGTAAACTCTACAAAACACTAAACAGCATCACACTTTCCAACAGCAACACCACACAATCACATGCTGCCATCACAACAACAGACACCATACCCTCAAACAAACAACAGGCAAACACTCTCATCAATCACTTTTCACAAGTCAGCCATCTAAACCCCCATCCCGAAGACCGACGTATCATCCGACGTAAGAGACAGTTCCCCACAGACCCGGACTACACACCTTTCACTTACAACCAGACGAAGCACATCATTAACAACCTCAAGCACTCATCTGCCTGTGGACCAGACAACATAAGCAACATTCACCTTAAACACCTAGGACCACAAGGCATACAAGCACTCACCAACATATCGAACTATAGCTACTCACACAACATAATACCCAACATCTGGAAGCATGGCAATATCATCACTATCCCTAAACCCAACAAAGACCCCACGTTACCCTCCTCACATCGCCCCATCACACTCCTCTGCGCCCCCTCTAAAGTCACTGAACGACTGGTACGACAACTAGTCACATCTCACATTCCCCTAGCCCAGTCACAACATGGCTTTAGGCCACTACACTCCACAAACACCCTTCTTACAGACCTTACACAGAGTTTTCAATGGCATGAATTCAGCTAGGCCACCACACAGAACAATCCTAATCACACTAGACATTAGCAAAGCTTTTGTTGCCATCCCCCACCACAACCTCACAAACAAAATACTCAACACAAACATGCACAATAACACAAAAAGATGGCTGGCAAACTACTTAGCAGGCAGATGTGCACACGTAACATTTGCCAGTCAGTCTTCTAACATCAGAAACTTCACAAACGGTGTCCCCCAAGGATCTGTTTTGTCCCCTACACTCTTTAACCTATACATGCACGACGTACCCACACACCACAGATACACATAGCTTCCTATGCAGATGATATAACACTTACAAGTACGCACCAAAACGCAAACACAGCTGCACACATCATTCAACCTTACCTCAACACACTACACGAATGGTTCACCACAAACAGGCTCAAAATAGCCCCAGCCAAAACTACAGTGACTCGTCTCACAAACTGGACAGCAGAACACAGTCACATCCCACACCTCACCATAAACAACACTCCCCTACCACACACACACACACACACCCAAAATCCTTGGTGTAACATACATTATATCAGTGTCATTTAAACAACACATCACAAACATTAAAAATAAAATAACACCAAGACTCAGTGCCTTGAGGTCACTTGCCCATACAACATTCGGACACAACAAAGAAACCACCACCACAGTAAACAAACAATACATACGTTCAGTGATGAATTATGCAAGCCCTGCCTGGGCTTCTAACCTCACCAAAACACACTACAACACTCTACAGACCATACAGAACAAGGCCCTAAAAATAATCACAGGCTGCACAGCTACAACACCCACAGATCACCTACATCAAGAAACCAAAGTCCTCAAAGTCAAGGATCACCTAGATATGAGAGGCACCCAGTTTCTTGCTGCAGCCTCCACAAACCCACAACATCCACTACAGTACATGGCAGCACATCCACCCACACCAAGGAGCATCAAAAAAACACCCAGCACACGATACCATACACAAATACTGTCATCTCTCCCCCCTTTCCCACTTCAGACCAGCTTCCAGAAGCATATCCACACTCAGATCACTCGCCGCTCCATTCAGTCACTTAAAGACAACACACAGCTGCATGCACGGCTTCCTGACATCCACCCTTCTGAATCCTATCTTCCTCGTGAGGACAGGGTCCACCTGGCCAGGCTGAGATGTGGGCACCATCCAGCCCTCTTAAGTTACCAGAAGAGGCTGGATGACTCCATCGCTGATGCCTGTCCAGGATGCAGCACAGCACCCCATACTATTAAGCACATTATGGAAGACTGCGTTTCACACAATCACCTACGCCAACAACACAACATACACTCTTTGAGAGCTCTGTGGGAAAGCCTGGTCTCGGCCATGGCCTTCCTAAGGGACTCGGGGCTGTTTGGCCAGACTGCCTAGGGAACAACTACTACTACTACTGTAACTTCATTTACGGCAATTTTAGTGGATTTGTACATTACATCATCTTGTGTAGGCCAAGGTGACTCAACCCTATGGTATAATGTACAAATGAAAAATACAGTACATCCTCACAGTATGCGAGTTCTGAGTACACAATCCCCCTTGTACGCAAGGACCTATTTATTTATAAAGTTTTAGTGTATTTTTTATTAGTACGCGAATTGAACTCCTTGTAAGCGAGACGGGCAACGAAGAGTGGCCCAAATCCGGGGTTACCCCGAGTACGCAACATTGCCCCCCCAAGAAACGATAACAGTTGCCTACGCTCCGCCCACCTTGAGCAGGAGATAGCAGCAGAAAAGGCAGCAACACCAGTGATGGAGAGTGGAAGATTTGACCATGATGGAGATCAGCAGGGTAATGTGTGCCCTTCATAAATTCAAGGAAGAATTCAAGGACATCGAACGCTCTCAGTTGCGAGTGGAGGAGGTGATGTCTTCGCTGGACAGAACCTTCCGCTACTACACCGACAAGCACAACCAGGAAGTAAACAGACAGAAGCAAACACTCATCATCCGTTTCCTTCGGCTTGAACAAAGTGGGGAATCACTCCCTTCAACATCAGAAGAGCCATATCCTGAGGAGGATCAAGAGGCTGATTCGATGTCTGAGGTGTCAGAAATAGACTTTGAAGGGTTTATGAACGAAGTGAGTACAGTGGGTAGTGAAAGTGTCGAAAGTGCTGGTGACGAAAGTGGTGAGGAAGGTGGTGTGTCGGGTGGTGTGGTGGGTGATGCAGGAGATGCACACTAGGTGCCTAATCCTGCCTCGGATCCTCTTCTTACGTCCATCATGCCTGTTGTCCTCTTGGGTAAAAGTGAGCAGCCATATTCTTGTTGGTTTAGTTAAGCCATATCCTTGTTGATTTACCTAGTAAAACCATAATCTTGTTGGTTTACATTATCTTAGGTAATATGTCTTAGATAGTTTCCCTTATAGTTCAATACTTAGGTCTGAAAGGCGTCTCAGGGGTTGCCCATGAAAGGGGGTACCGCCTGTATGTAATTTTTCCCATACGTTTATGCATTCACAGTATACAAATTCCTATAGTCGCAGTGCGCGACTCTGAGGTTGTCATTATCATGCCCTGGCAACCTACCCCTCATCAGTGCATCCTATTTTGTGTATAATATGAGACGCATGTGATTCGTGTATAATATGTTCATGTATAATAATATTCGTGTATAATATATTCGTGCATAATAACATGATTCATGTATAATATGATACGAAATTGGATGCACTTTTGAACGGTGGGTTGCCAGGATACGATAATGACAACCTCTGAGTCGTGCGCCGTGACTATAGTACACGACGTCCTCTGCCACCGATATAGGCGCGTACTAGGGGGAATAACATTAAAACACTTGCATCCTGGTGTATCATAAAAGTAGCTTGTGTAACTGTTTTTTAATTTTGTTGCTCCAATATTCAGTAAAAGGTTAGAATATCTGTAATGTTTAAATTGCACGAAGTTGTTGTGGTATGCAGGAATTTGAACATGATCATGATGATGATTACAATGATGATGATGATAATCAAATGTTTGTATGCCTTGCCAAGATAGTGCATTTTATATACACCCATACCCTGATTTCTGATGCATCAATAACTGACGATTCGCTAGACCAAACAAAAGAGGGGAACATTCCCACAATCCAAACAATCTGAACGGTTGTCACCTCGTTAGTCTGACACCCTGCTACACCCTAGTGAAATGCATGCATCCAAACCACTGCCATTCCAAGAGCTGAGCCAGGCCAATACTCACTGGCAACAGCTGAGCCAGCTACACATTGCCTGGCAGCAGCCTAGTAGGAAAATGTTCTTTTTGTACATAGACTTTTCATTTGTCATCAATAAATTGCCATAACATGTATGAGAGAGAGAGAGAGAGAGAATGAGTGAGAGAGTGGGTGAGTGAGTGAGTGAGTGAGAGGAAGAGTGAGTGAGAATGAAAGAGTGAATGAATGAGAGAGTGAGTGAGTGAGTGAGTGAGAGATGGAGTGAGAGAATGAGTGTGAGTGAGTGAGTTGGGGTTGGGGTGGGGGCTAGTAGGGCAGTTTGGCCCTCTTACCTCCCTCCCTGTCCCCCCACCCTCCCTCACTTCTGCTTGTCCCTCTCCCAGTCCCCCTGCCCTTCCCTTTCCCCCTTCCTCCCCCTCCCTCCCTCATTCCCACTTGTCTCCCTCCCCACCCTCCCCCACCCCTACATCCCCATCCCCTCCCCCTCCCCCACCCCTGTTTGTCTCCCTCCCTGTCCCCTTGCCCTCCCCCACCCCAGCGAAGCTCGCTGCCTGTCAGTTGCCCTCCTACCGTCTCACCTTCCTGCATGTGATGTTTGCATTCCCATTTTTTTAGCAGTATTATTGTTTATGAGGATAATAACTTTGCTTATGGCGTTTCTGTGTCAGTCACTATTGATTGAGTAAGATACAGTAAAAGTCCTCTAATCTGACCACCAATAATCCAAATATCCCAATACTCTGAAATTTTCAAGACAAAATTTTTCAAATTTTTCTGGCCTTTTTTCAAAATTATCTGGGCTATATCTGAGGATTTATCTGGCTTGGACTTGCCCCTGGACTTGCATGTACCTGCCTGCATTTATTCATCTTTAGTTCTATGCATTTCCGGTGAGTAAAACATTAACCCGTATTATTTTAAATGATTATTTAATGATCATGTACATATTTCTGATGTTTTCAAAGGTCCCTCCTAATAGGCTGAGAAAACGGTAGTCCAAAAGACCCTCAGTCCCCTGCCATTCAGATTACAGGACTTTTACTGTTATATGAGAGTTTGGGTTTGGGCGTGGAATGCATTTCTGAATTTTCTTCAGTATCTTATGGTGAAAATTGCTTCGATATCCGACATACTCGCTGACCAAACTCTCCCAATGGTACACAACACGCCAGAAATTGGGGTATGGGTGTATTACTGTTTATATTGCAATTATTCAAGCCATTTTATGGATACTTTGTTCATACCATGGTTATGCTTCTTGAATTTGGTATTGACCAATGTCTTCATAGCATTTTTACTAACTTGGAGCAAATTAATGCAGTAGTTGGGGAGACGTTAGGACTGACATAAACTTTACTGTGTATGGATGGGGAAAAAAAAATAACTTTAGGTTATAATTAGGTTATTGCTCTATTTGATGGCAATGATGTTAGGTTATTGGGATGTCTCATATCCTCCTTCAGTATCAGTATACAGTAAGTGGAACATTATTTCCCATGTTATATCCTATACCAGTCCAAAAATTGTTAACGTAAATGTAATCTGTAAGAGGAAATATCACATTTACAGACTGCAGGTGTAAAGTCTTTAAGGGCATGAAATGGGTCAAGATACAGTAATTGTGATAAATTAGTGTTTTTTTTTTTTTTTTTTTCTTTTTTTTAATGAAAACTGGTGCTGAAGAAGGTTCAGGTCATGGAGGTTAATAAATTTAGTCAGAGATTTACACTTGCCAGAGCCAGGATTTCAGGGGCTTGAATGATGAGTGAATGGAAGCATGGCCCATTGAATTGGGCAAACTTGGGCTGTCTGGATATTGCTACTCCCCACCCTGCCCTAGGGTGGGAAAAGGGGTCTGGTTGATGATGTTGATTTACACTGAAGAGGTAAAAGGCTATGGACAGAAAAAAAAAAAAAAAAAGTATTTATATAAAGCATAAATTGCTGGCTGCATATGCTGAGAGTTAGTTATTGCACACGACAGTAGATTGCACACTATCTTAGGGTCATGATAATGATATATACATTATCCTGTTTTGCTACATAAGGCAAGTAAGTGTTTTCAAGTTTATCAGTAAAATAAGATTATCAGTAAATTGAAGTTGACTATTATGTAAATGTACTGGAAATTGCCCAGGAATCTTGCATACCATTGTTTATCTAGTATTATACCTTATGAAATTTTGCAGTAGTCCAAACAGATGGCTTTCTTATTCTGTGTCAGTTTTGACCTCTGACTTCTCTGTACCTTATTGTTCCCCCCTCTTCATCATCACCATACTTTGCTTACCTGAAGTTCTCGCTCTTGTCTATACCAAGGGTTTTATACAATTATATTACTGGCTCTTTTTTTTTTTTTTTTTTTTTCTAGAATTCAAGAAACTGAAAAAGAAAGGGAAGAGAGACTGAAGAAATGGGATGAGTTTCTTGAGGGTAAATCCAGTGCCAAGATGACCACCAGTTGAGGGACAACAGGCAACAAGTAAAAAGAATGGCAAAGGACCAGTTAAACAAGCAAGAACCCGCTTCAGTGACAAGAATCAGCATTATGTAGCAAAGTTGACTATCAGTTTCTCTCAAAGTTCAGAGACAGAACAGGTCAGAAGGCCCCCAGCACAGTAAATATCTTTAAAAATTGGTTCTGGTTATTGTATACAAAGTTAAATAAATGGTATTATAGTATTTAAAAACAAGTGAAAGTTGAATATTGTTCCTATATAATTGTAGCTGATGTATAAATCTTAGATGCAATACTATTTTCTTCTTTAACAGTGGTAGAGAACTTAGGTGGAGACAACCATGTCATACACAAAATGGTTCAGACCCAAATGATGACAGGACTTTTCTGTCATATGAAGTGCCTCCAGGTATAGGTCAGTCTCCTGTGACATATGTTCTGGACTATGGTAGAATACCTTTGGGCTCCCTCTTGCCTAAAAGGGGCAATAAGGATTTGGCTGTAAGTATATTATTAATTTGAATGCAATCAGTATACTTGTAGGACTTTTCATGCATCTACATAGACATTACTAGTACTGAAATGTATACTCTGTTGTCCAAAAGGGGCAGTATGGATGTGGCTCTGAGTGTATTTTTAATGTATTTGAATGCTTGCAGTACGAGGTTTGTTCATCTGATCTTAGGCTTTAAAAAAAATAAATAGCTAACCTGTTCAGCTAGGACCCTAATCTCTTGCAAAGTAGGGCTCTTCTGACTTGACACACGTAGCCCAGCGTTCTTTCCACTGCCTAAAACATTTTCCAAAGTCAGTTTTCAGTATCTTGCAGGTGCTTCATCGCATTCATCATGATTTCTCTCTTCTCAAATCAGGAACCCTTCAGCGAAGTTTTGAGCATGGGGAATAACAAACAGTTGGATGGAGCCATGTTTGGTGAATAGGGAGCCTGCCCTGTGGGATGTTGTGCATGGTCAAAAATTCCTGAATCAGTTGAAAAGAATGGATGGACTTTGTCATGTTGCAGCTTCCAACTTGCTGCTGTCCAAAGGTCTGGTCTCTGCTGCTGAACTGTGTCACGAAGACAGTGGATAATGTTGAAGCAGTAATGTTTGTTGACAGTTTGACTCTTTGGTGCGTATTCGTGATGCATAACACCATGGTAGTTGAAAAAAATGTCAACATGCGAGTGCATCTTACCTTGCTGGAAACCTTTCATGCTATTTTTTGGCCGAGGTGACCCTACATACTTCCACTGGGATGACTGTGATTTGGTTTCTGGGTCGTACCCATACACCCAAGTTTCATCTCCAATGTTAACAGTCTCCAGAAAGTTTGGATTGCGTTTTGCACATTCCAGCATGTCTTGAGCAACATTCATGCAAGAGAAGAGATCATGATGAATGGCGAGCAAATTGCTTCCTCCCAAGAAAAAACAAAAACAAGATAACAGAGAGCCAAATTCAAGATCCATTCATTTTGAGATGCCTGGACACACTGCATTTGAAACACGGAGATCATAGGCAGTAGGAAGAACAGACAGAGAGAGACAGTGCCAGAGTTGACCTGTTGCATACATGAAGGACTGGGAGTAGCGGTTAACTCTTGCAGTAGAGAGTTGGGCAGAAAAGGGAGGAGAGTTTGTTGCTAGACTGGTGCTATGCTCCCATCGTAGAGGTGGAGGGATGCAAGCGGACAGTTCAGAGGAGCAGTGACCATTGAAATAACAATAGAAAAGAGATAAAGATGCAACAGTGCAGCAAAGAGACAGAGGTTGATGAGAGCCAGTAAGAGGAGGAGAGTTAAAATGCCAGACGCCATGTATCCCAAGTGGGGTGGCCAAGGGCTTAGAGTTAATTGTTTTACGGGGAGGGGCACTAATCCTCCACCAACCCCACTTGACAAGTGGGGAGAACGTTATGCCAACAGCATCTGGTGTTCCCAGGCGGTCACCCATCCAAGTACTAACCAGACCCAACGTTGCTTAACTTCGCTGATCGGACGGTGTTCTAAAAAAGCCTTTGATTCTACCCTGTTGAGAAGTGCTGTATGTGGGGAGCCTCCCCACACATGAGAATTGTATTCTACACAGGGGCGAATAAAACTCGTGTATAAAGTCAACAACTGTGCAGGGGTAAAGAAGGTACGTAATCGGCGCACACCCAATCTCTTGGAAGCAGATTTTACAAGGGAGGCAATATGCTTTTTCAAAGATAAATCCCGAGAGATTGAAACCCTAGGTATGTTTAAAGATGATGCAGGAGTGAGCTGGATATTGTTAAAAATTAGAGGGTGCTCCTGTGGAAGATTTTGTCAGGTTGACAGATGAAAGAGCTGTTTTTAATGCATTAAAAACAGCAAGGTTATTTTTACCCCAGTCAGAGATATGAACCAAGTCAGACATTAGGTGTGCCATAGCCTCATCCCTTATATGTTGAGGCAACTGCTGAGATGGACGCTGTGGGAAGCGAATGGAAAGGTGAAGGGTGGAATCATCAGTGTATGAGTGGATAGGGTTAGATGTGTAGCTTGAAAGGTCATTGATGAATAAAAGGAAGAGAGTTGGTGATAGGACGGAGCCCTGAGGAACACCACTATTGATAGGTGTAGGAGAAGAGCAGTTGCTATCTACAACAGCAGCTATAGAATGGCCAGAAAGGAATCTAGAGATGAAGGCACAGATAGAAGGATAGAAACTGTAAGAGAGCAGTTTGGAAACTAAAGATTATGCCAGACTCGATTGAAAGCCTTTGAGATGTCAAGTGCAATGGGAAAGCTTTTGCCAAAGTCCTGAAAGGAGGATGACCAGGAGTCTGAAAGGTAAGTGAGAAGATCACCTGTGGAGTGTCCGTGGTGGAACCCATACTGATGATCAGAAAGGAGGTTGTGGTAGGAAAGATGCTTTAATTTTTTTTTTTTTTTTTCTTAAGAATAGACTTGAAAACTTTTGAAATACAGGACGTTAAAGCAACTGGGTGATAGTTAGAGGGCTGGGAATGGTCACCATTATTTGGGACAGGCTGAATGAGAGCAAACTTCCAGCAAAAAGGAAAGTTGCAAGTTGATAGACAAAGATGAAAGAGCTTACTTAGGCAGGGTGTAAGCACAGAAGCACAGTTCTGTAGGACAACAGGAGGGACCCCATCAGGTTCATATGCCTTGTTATAGTCGCGGCGCATGACTGAGGTTGTCATTATCATACCCTGGCAACCTGCCTGTCAGCAGTGCATCCGATTTTGTATCATATTATACGCGAATAAATTATACATGAACAATGTTGAAAATACTATACGCAAATCACATGCGTATCATATTATACACGAAATCAAAAGCACTGTTGATGGGAAGGTTACCAGGGTATGATAATGACAGCCTCAGAATCGTGTGCTGCAACTATAGTATTGATGCCATTGATGGCAGAACATTCTTCAGATGAAGAAATTTTAATGTCAGCCATGAGGATGTCAAAGGGGGAAAGAGATGCAGGAACAGCACCGAAATCGTCTAAGGTGGAATTGGAAGAGAAAGTCAGAGTGAAGAGTTCTGCTTTATGAGTAGAAGAAATAACTACAGGGCCATCAGAGTTGAAAAGTGGAGAGAAGTATGATGAGGTAAAGGTATTGGTTTTTGGCAAGGTGCTAGAAGGAGCGGGAAGAATTCGAATTGGAGATACTGACTGTGAAAAATGTTTCAGGCAGTGGAAAGCACGCTGAGCTAAGTGTGTCAAGTTAGAAGGGGTCCACTTTGAGGGGGATTAGTGCCCTAGCTCAATAGGCTAGCTTTTTCATATATATATATATATATATACAGTGCTTGTCAAAATCATCGAGCGCCTACCGCCGGGCACGCAATACTTATGGCCAAAAAAGAATCACCCATTTTTGGTAGTAAAAATTGAGCCACAAGTTTTGCGGCGCTAGCATGATGTCACTGTAGCCTGAGGCCTTCCGACGCGCTGGTTGGTTCCCGCCTCAGTTGCCCACGGGCTGCCTGAGAGAGAGGAACTCCGCCGCGTCTCCCTCTCTTTTTGCGCCCTTTTTTACCGAATGTCCCGCAGTGCTTTGGCTTTCACCACTTTGTTATGGCACCTACCTGTGAACTGTTGAGTGAAATCATATCCCAGATCATTGCTCTAAAGGAGACAGGCCACCAAACAAAGGAAATTAGTGAATTGGTTGGTGTGGCTCGATCGACAGTGCGTAGGTGGTGTGCGCGGTTTCGAGTGGAAAACAGTGGTGAGGTTCCCACAAAGAAACCGCGGTCTGGTAGGCCTAGGAAAACTTCCCTAAGGTCTGTTAATGTTTTAAAACGTGCAGTGGACTTTAATCCTCGTGTGAGTGCAAGGAAAATAAAGGAGAGCAACTCGGAAGTGTTTGGTGAGGTGTCTGTGCGCAGTGTCTCGTAGGGCCCATGAACTTGGTTACACAAGTCACAGGCCTGTGAGAAAGCCTCTTCTCTGTGGATGTGGATGTGATAGGAAGCGTTATGAGGGACACACTGAGGTGGTTTGGCCATATGGAGAGGATGGAGGGTGAGAGACTGACAAAGAGAGTGTATGTGAGTGAGGTGGAGGGGGGAAGAGGGAGGGGGAGGCCGAGGATGAGATGGAGGGTTGGGGTGGAGAAGTTTATGAGAGAGGGGGGTGTGAGTTGGGAGCAGGGCAGTGAAATGGCGGGGGACAGGGCGACGTGGAGGCGATTTGTTTGTGGCCACCCCAAACGGGATTGAGGCGTCTGGCAATAGATAGATAGACCACCCTGTTGTTATCCATTCTCTCCACATGACAATACCGTCTCAGTACACCGTTTTCGATTCTGGTGTCCACAGACTTCCTCACTCCACATCTTTCATGAATCACATTATTTCATATCCTGTCCACTCTCTATACTCCACATACATTCCTCAGCAGTCCCATCTCCACTGCTGTCACTCTTGACTTTTCATTTACATGCCACTCCATAGTCTCACATTCATATATTAAAGTTGGCACTAACATCCCTTCATGCAAGCCTCGCGTAGCTGCAGCAATAAGCCTCTGCTTCTTCATACAGTAGCACCAGCTACCTTCCATGTGTCACTCCACTTTCCACTTCTTTTGCATATTTTCCTCTCTTGTCTATCACTGTACCCAGGTATTTGAACTCTCTCATCAGTTCCAGTCTCTCTCTTTTCATCACACTGAGGGTCACCTTCCTTCTCGATTACCATCACTTTACTCTTTTCTACACAATTTTTGTAATTGTAAAAGCACTGTATATGTGTGTGTCGAGCGCAAGTGATTTCCCAGTGAAAGAATTGGCGCTTTCGAGAAATAAAGAACAGATTATTATTATTTATTGTTGTTGTGATTATTATTATTATTATTATTATTATTATTATTATTATTATTTTATTATTATTATTGTGGTAGATGGGGATGCTCACCATCCACACTCGATGTAGTGCTGCTTTCGGTGTCTTCCGTTTCCTCTCCCATTCTTCCTCTTCAGTGTTTTTTTCCTTCATTCTCTTCTTCCTTATGCCTATGGGTGACTCTACACTGAGTGACAAATCAAATGGTTTTCTCAACACCAGGAAACCATTTAATACGCTGGGTGGTAACCACTTAACCAAATTATGGCGCCTGGTAGTTTAGTGGGTAATTAAGGTGCTCCAATCTGATTGAGCCGGTGTAGGTTTACTGTATATCCAAGGGGTGGTTGGGGTTTATTGCTCACGTAATGCCACTCAGGGATGAGTGAGGCTGGTCACTCATCTTAAATGTCAGGACCAACTTGCCTAGCCCCGGGTTCCTACGCTCCTCTATGGGGCGACATAGGATTGGATGATGGATGGATGGATGGATTATAATAACAACAACAATAATGATAATAATAATAATAATATTATTATTATTATTATTATAACTTTGCAAAATACCTCTGCTCACAAATAGCAGCCTAACTGGCAACTACTTGTAACTGAAAAATACGAGAAGTACTTTAAGCCTTCCAGTATTCCTATCTAGCATTTCCCGCTTCTCAACAGTATTCCGACAGAAATTATTTAATAAATAATAATGGTTTATTTTAGTTGGTTATTGAAGCCCTTTTCTTTTCAGTCTTATGTTACTAAAAATTATTGTCTGCTGCCATACTAGTTTTAATCCTTGCAAATTTTTCCTGAATATCCCTGAACGATTGTTTTGAAATTTAAATTCGTTCTGTGAGGATTTCCTGTTATAATTATTTACTTCCCACAATTTTGAAATGTATAGGTATTTTGTTAGTTTGCCTTTTTTTTTCTCTTACAGTATTACAAAATAGGGTTCATCTTGTATTTTGGCATTATTGTTTTCTGTTAAAATTTTATAAATTGGGTTTTATCTTAAGATATTCTGTCGACTGCCAAGCTAAATAGGGTTGCCAAACCTTTGTCAAGTGCTTCTCTGTTTACAGGGATCACTTGCAGTGTTCGTTATCACCCACCTTTACCAGTGTTTAGTGTGTCTGAAATGTCATAAAATGAAAAATTTGGGTTTGCACTTGGAGTGCTTTGTACGAGTTAAGATAAATCCCATAGGTTGTATGTGCCATGTTTGGTACCAGTCATGCGTGATAACCAAGAGATGAGTGTATATTACACTTGCAACCAAATTAACCTCCTGCTAGCTTTGTCATCTTCCATACCTTGTTTTGTCATACGCTCATTTACTACATCCACCCACCTTTTTGGCCTACAACATCTCTTCAGAGATTGCTGTGAAGAATTCTTCCTACACCAGAATCAACTTATGTACATCATCAACCATGTCACTGAAGGTTAATTAACAACAAAAGCACTCCTTGTGCATTGCTTAGTCAGGGAGAAGTTAGAATAAGACTGGCACTGGGATCTTACCAAAAGTCAAATACCAGTATGCTTGATGTAATGAAGTTTTTGTCTTGCAGAACTAAAACAGACCAGAATAATCCACAACCTAAAAGTAGCATTTGTGCACCATGAAGTTTCTCGTATTTCTAGAGCCTGAGCTTTACAATATCCAGGTTAAAGAAAATGTACATAAATGAGGACTTGTGCATTGTGGAAATGAAATCTAATAACAGCATAATTGTGATCAGTCAATAATATCGTGAAGTACCAGATATCAGCAGTCCATCAATTTTATGACAACATATCCCAAGGTTCACATCTTACCAAAAGCAAAACACAGATTTGAAGAATCCATATAATGTAAAACATAAAATATTTACAGCACAACAAAGTAATATAAATAAAGTCAACAAATAACAAAAAGTACTTGTACACTTAACACATAAGTTATATAGTATGATATATTTCTGATAAAAGTAACATATGCAGTACAAATTACCAAACTATAAAATGTAATGAAAATGATGTGATTTGATTTTTAGTTCATTCAGCTGTCATCTGCAGTACAGTACTATACAAGACCTTATAAATAATGGCAAAAGCTTTTATGATGATATAATGAAACGCATTAGCTGATGTCACTACAGGTTGATGCCAAACTCGTTCTTGAGCCAGGGGTAGACGTCAGGGCACTCAAAACACGTATGAAGATAGCGATCGCCACGCAGCAGCCGATTACGTAGTTTGCAAGCACGACCCAACTGACACGCCTTGTCCTCTGCTGGCACCTAGGGGAAAAATGAATGGCTTTAAACATCATGAATCCAATGATGTCATTTTATTTTTTCTTGCTATCTTCATACAAGTTTATTTACCTTAAGCTAGAGTACTTGAACTAGATAGGTCAGATTTAACCTTCATTAACCTCTTCTCTACAAGATGTCTTCCCCAAAATAAAAAAAAATATATATATTTTCGTGGTACCAAAAATAATATAAAGATTACTAGTATGTTTCTGAGATGGACTGAATACAAACAGCTACTTCCTCAAGGGTGAGGGTGCTAATTCCATATAGTTGTGAAATGAATACCTGACATGTTATTATTAGGTTGGGTTGATGCAAAAAGGCAATACAGGTACAGCCTTCAAAAAGGTACTGTGCCCTTTTCACAATTTTCTGAAATAACGTGGCAAAAGGGCTAGCCTTTGAAGATAATGTTAATATTACCCATGGTGGTTTTAGTACTCTTTCATTACATAAAACAGGACAGTACAGGCTGTTTTATAGTCTGAGGTACCAACTTAACACATACAGTACTAATGTGTCTGAGGAATGTGTCGCATTTCAAAGCCACTGAATGCTATGGGTGCATTATGTCTACATTTTGAGGTGGGTGCGCATATGTGGTGTAACTTCTTCTTGAGCTATGGTTAGCTTGTTGACATCACATAGCTATGGCCATATTTACTGTTACATAAATTTAGGTACAAAAAAATTTAATCTTAGAGTATTATTAAGAACTTAGAGGTTATAGTCTGGTATTCTAAGACTATCTTATAATGATACTGGAAACACAGACTCACTTGTTTAGCACATTTCCAAGGCTCAAAGGCATTCATCTGTGAGGAAGGGGTGGGGTCTCTCATCCACTTTATGACCTCCTGGTTATTTACGATCCACACATCAGGCATCTTCGAAAGCTCGTCCAGGAAGCGCTGACATAACAGTGAAGATTAGAAATGGTTCACTGCTATGCTGCTTTCAACCCTGTCACTCTGAAGGGAATTTCCTAATCTGAATATAGTTTACTGTCATTGCCTGATCATAACCAGAATGAAATAGACTTAATCATACCGAGAGGGTTCATGGCAATAACATACCTTAAGTTACTGAACTTTTCACTTCAAGACATCTCCATCACAAAGTAACTGCTTTATTACAGTTGCCAAAATAATAAACATAAAATGAAAGGTATCACATTACTTGTACTAAAGGGGTTATTACAGTATGGTACTGCATATACTCGTATTTCTAGCTTCTCAAGATGGGCTAATTTAACATTACGTAATAGGAAGATTTGGCAGTACAGTAAAATAAAATTTTAATGGTCACATGATCTCACACATGAAATATATGTAATACAGTAATCATAACAGCTAGTCCCATATTACCCCTTGTGAAGTATAGGGGCCTGAAGCTTTACCCTAGCCAAGAACATTTTATAACCTATCCTGTGCCTCTGGTGGCAGTAGAGATTCGTCAGTAAGCACAGCATCTGACCTTCACTCCAAATGGTGCCGTTGATTATTAGACAATGACATTATTAACCAACAAGTAGTATGGTACTAAGTAACTGTTTTGTGATGATTTGAACTCCTCTGTAAGTAAGACAACTTCCCAAGTGCATGGGTTTCATCCCGAGAGGTTGACTGGAGGCTGTTCATGACTTCTGCATGTTATAAAGAGGGGTAACATGCAATTATTTAGCCTCACACCTTACAGCAGTCACTACCTCACTTAGCTCCCACACCTACCTACCTACCTACCTACCATTTGCAGTTATATACCCAGCTACCTGATTCACCTGCCTGCTGCCTTCATTATGCCTACAGTTTCTGTGCAATCCTCTCATTTCACATACCTTCATCCCTTTCATGTTGTGCTTGACCTTAAACCAGATGGTGTGGAAGTAGAGGCCAAGAGGTGCACGATTGGAGTTATAGTGACGGCGGAAGTTGTGCATCAGCATTTGGTACACCTCCTCCTCGTCAGCAGAGGGTGGGCACTGGTCCATCATGGCACAATAGTATTCCTGGTGGTTAGGATAGCTTACATTAGGATTACTTAGATGCATTTTGGATTAGGATAAGAGTTAGATTACGAGTAGTTTGGTCTGTGCATAAAAAAAGTCCAAGCTAGTTTAGGTCGTTAAGTGAGAATCAAAGTTGAGTTAAATTTAAAAGTTGTTAGGACGGGTTTGGTAAGATAAGTGTCATATTTGGATATACATGTGATTCCTGATATCAGATGTAAATGTTGAGTTTGATATGCAGAAGCTATTTAATATCAGAAGTGCCTAAATGCTTGAAAAAGTATATGCTATTGTGGTTCTTGTTGTGGCCCCAGGCCCATGTGAATGTGAATCCAGTGGGTTGCAAGCTGATGTTGCTTTTATTTTGCAACCCATTTAGGGATATAAGGGGAGTGAGGGAACATCAGTGTAATCAACTAACATACACAAATTTTGACGGCAGTGTTTCATGCCTGTTTGTCTGAGCACTTCCCTTGCTGCATCACTGTCAAATCCCCTGACCTCAAGGTTTCTTCAAAGGATGTTATTCCACTTTTCCTTGGTCTGCCTGCAGGGGTTCTCTTTCACATTCAGATCTGTACGGTGCTTCACAGTCTCTTACACATTCTTCCCAAATGTACAAACCATCTTAGCCTATCTGAATGCATTGCAATACTTCACAAAACACTCACTACCCAAGTGTCTTCTTTATTCTTCATACACTGTTATGTTCTTCACAGAGACATTGCACAGCTGACTCACCCTTGTCATTTCAGTATGCTTGAGTCTGTGTATATCATAAATGTTAGCATTTCTCTACCATAGAGCAATAGATTTTCCTTCCCATTTTCATTTCGTCACTATGTCTACCCTTCTCTCTTCCTATTGCTCCCCCTCCTGTCACTTTCTGTTACCATTCTTTCCACTTCAGGTGGCTTTACACAGAATGACAAACCTAATGGTTACCTGTAACCCAAGAAACCATTTACAGTACTGGATAGTAACCACATAACCAAATTTAAGGGTGACGTGGAGCCTACTATGGTGTCACTGTTAACTATAGTCGCGGCGCACGACTGAGGTTGTCATTATCGTATCCTGACAACCTACCATTCAAAAGTGCGTCCGATTTCGTATCATATTATACACGAATCATAACATTAGGAACGAATTTATTATACACGAACATATTATACACGAATCACATGCGTCTCATGTTATACACGAAATCAGACGCACATTTGAATGGTAGGTTGCCAGGGCACCATAATAACAACCTCAGAGTCGCGCGCCGCGACTGTAGGTGGCGAAATGCAAATGGAGCATCCATACAAGAACCAAATTTCCACACATTTTTCTCCATGTCTTGCCGCAGCAAGGTGCTGTTAGTTGCAAAGGAACATCGGTTCACTGCAAGGGACTGCCCTGCAGGGGCAACTGCTTGCCTGTGATTGATGGGTCT
The DNA here is from genome assembly GCF_032717465.1 of Coenobita brevimanus. Lineage (NCBI taxonomy): Eukaryota > Metazoa > Arthropoda > Malacostraca > Decapoda > Coenobitidae > Coenobita > Coenobita brevimanus. The sequence goes on from NC_137024.1 coordinate 30,294,418, forward strand.
GCTTGGCCAGACAGGCTGGGGTTGATCAACAACAACAACATTTCCCACACGCACCATATGATCCCTTCATTGTCAGTAGGGAATACATTTCTAAATTACTTCCAGCTGCTTTTGACTAGTCTGACTTACCTTTATTAAGTAGAATAATTGGGTTTGATCCATAAAAAGATTAGGTAAGGCTGGTTTAGGTTATGCTAAATGTTTGGGCCGTGATAAAGAAAATGCTTAGTTTACCAACATTGAGTCAGGGTGACTAATATTGGCAAGAAGCTGGTTTAATACAGTATGTGATATTTAAATCAGTTACATGCAGTAATTGATCCCCGATCTTTACAGCAATGAAGATGTTTAAGTGAAATCCCCAGTTTTATATTTTTCAAATTTTACCAAGACCCTTTTGCCCAAGTTAGCTTATTAAGCTGAATGTTAGCTGTAGCAGAATGGCTGCTCTGTGTGACTGAGTCAGTAACTGATAGATGTCTATTGCATTATGAGAAATAAGGGCAAAGTATTCATATCATGGGTCTCTCCATAACTATATAAAATTGTCTGATGGTAGAAAGAATTGAATACTAGAGGTGTCAGTCCTGAAGAGGATAGTTTATAATGGAAACTTATTATAATCTTTTCACTATGACTGTTGTCTTCTAAGTTGTCTGATGGTGGTTTGAAATTATAAGAAAATCATCACTCTGTTGCACTGGTTGGTTATCGGTCTTTATCTGAAATATCAAACAGTAAATTACTCAGTCCATGTTCAGTTCACCATCCAGCACTCACCCCTGCCTGGAGCTGATTAAGGACAATCTCCCATATGCCAGGGAAGGAACGAGAAGGACACTTTTGACCAGTGCCCATACACTTGTGAGGCATCTGGTAGTCTAGGGTGTATGGCCACAGAGGGGGGTTGGAGAAGGGAGCAGCCATGGAGGAGTCATATATGAAGCCAAACTCTCGCATCATGATAAATTGTCGGTTCCATCCCACACGTAGGTATGGCACACGCACTCCTGTAGCACGGGGAAAAATACAGTACAGTCAGTGACAACTAGGCAGGTTGGGAAGGTAATCGGATGAAGACGTAAAATCAGACTTAAAAGTACAATCATCCTTCATTTCTCAGAGGGGTTAGGGAGTACGGACACCCATGAGAAGCAGATTTCCACAAATTCTTGTGATCTATCTCCTAGGTCTAAAGGCCTGCTGAGCTGTTATTTGATTATGCGATGGCATAAAAACATTTTGCAGTGCTTCACAACAAGCAGCACATGTCAGAATCTACTAGTTTAAGAGTGTTTTGAGATGGTTTAGCAACACAGTAATGGTGGAGTATTGCATGCACTGTACACCCTGAGCTCTTGTGCTTGACGATGATCTACTCTGCAAGATGACTGTGGTAACGGTAACAACCAGAAAGCACTCAGAGAGCGCATACTCCCGCCAATGCCATTAAAAAGGATCTTGATCTGGATCCATGGAGATACTGTGGAATACATACGATCTGGATCCGTCCCTAAATTCAGTCAATTGTTTCTTGACCTATGGCCCAGTCTTCCACAAAATTTGATTGAAATTCATGGAGAGCTTTTGGAGATATTGTGCGGGATACATAGGATATGAATCTGTATTTGCCCAAAATGCAATAAATTTTTCTTGGCCCATGGCCCACCCTTCCACAAAATTTCATTGAAATTCATTGAGAACTTTTGGAGATATTGTGTGGACAGACAAACATAGATGAGTACACAACCTTTCCCAACTTCATTAGCGGAGGTAATGATGACGTTGACAATGACGATGTTGATGTTAGTGATGATTAACTATGCAGTTGCCAGTGACAGCTGAGTGATGAGATAACTCCATGGGATGATGAGTCTACAATACCTCAGTCTCATTTCCATTGTCTCCTTCTAAGGGGAAGGGATCATCCACATTGCCTGGTGGAGTTGAGGTGGACTGTGGTTTAGCTGGGGTGAAGGAAATAGCAGCTGGGTCAGGGGAATTAGGGATTCAACCAACGCTACCGAAGAACATCAGGATGAGATGTTATCTGTTTCCACCTCATAACCTCCATAATCTTGCAGTACTGCATAGCTGCACTGTCAAAGGCACGCATGACCTCGAGGATCCAAACCATAGAAGGATCCACGTCACAGGCCAGCTCCTTGATTGTCTCGAGCATGACAATGAACCCCTAAGTTATCCAAGGTCATGTCTCTTCTTCACCCTCAGCTCTACCTTCTTCGGCATCATCTTTCTCAGCTTCTGCAAATGAACAGTCTTCATTAAGTCATCCTTTGTCAGCTGAGTTTTCTGGTCACCGATGAACTCCATAACTTTCCTACTTGTCCTGAACCCTTCACCACCATCTTCATGTGTGAGAGCCATTGCTTTGTGTACTGCATCCATAATGATATCATATTGTGCGAAACCAGTACAATTATGCAAACATTCAGGTCAGCAGCTTCCAAAAAGCATATAACATTTCTGGTTTCATGGCCTTCACTGCTTCTTCCACAAAGTCAGGCAATCCACAAAGGTGTACTTTAACTTCATCTAATATAACATCACCTCCTGGTTGGGATTGCTGTTCAAGGCCACACGCAGATGAGTTATGGAGTATTTGACATAATGGCCTTGAATCCCTGAATCACACCTTGGTCCATGGGCTGTATTAACGATGTTGTATGTGAAGGCAGAAACATAAACTTCACCCCATCGTTCAAGACCTGCAGTTAATCTGGGTAGCCTGATGTCTAGGATAAGCAAGGCCTTAAACTCAGTCAACTGCTTTAGGTATTATTCCACGTCAGGCAGAAAGCAGTGGTGTATACTGGTCCAAAAACAAGTTATTGTTGATCCTCGCATTCCTATTGCTCATCCAAAATACAGGAAGAAAATTCTTGCTTTTGTGTAAGTGCCCTGCTGCACTGCTACACAAAAGCAAGATGTAGCAGTCTTTTGTGGCCTTAAAACATGGTGCCATGTGTTCTTCCAGCATGATGAAAGTTCTCTGTGGCATTTTTTCCCGAAGCAGCCCTGTATCATGCAAGTTTCACACCTGCTTAGTCCTATACCTCACCTCCTTTATTAACTTTTTTTTTTTTTTTTTTGGGGGGGGGGGAGCGTGGTAGCTCGGTGGTAGGGTGTCGGGCTCGTAATCGTGAGGTTGCGAGTTCACGCCCCGCCCGGTGGCTGCCGTGCTGGGAGGGGTAGCGCTCTCCTGTAATCCTAGCAGGGCTATATGATCTGATGAGGTCTAGTTCGGGGATTAATCCCCCTATTAACTTTTTCAACTCCTTTGGGAACTCTCCTGCTGGAGCTGCCTGTCTCATCATTTTTGGGTTCTTCAAGTAAGAACCACTGCATGAACCTCTCAAACCATCTCTTACTGACAGTGGTAGTTGGTGGTGACCATCATCCACTCACTTGATGTAGTGCTACCTACGTTTTCCTAAGGTGACTCCATACTGAGTGACAAGCTTAATGGTTTCCTGTAAACTAGGAAACGATTTAGTTTTACAGTACTTGGTGGTAACTATATTTGTATAACCAAATAATGAGGTGATGTGCAGCCTACCATGGTGTCCCTGTTAACTGGGTGAGAAACGAATGTGGCGTCCATCAAGGAACAAAACCTTCCCATACCTCGCTGTGGTGAGGCACTGTCCACTGCAGTAGAAGATTGATTCATTGAATAGGATGGCCCTGCAGGGGTGACTGCTTGCCTGTGGTTGATGAGCATGCTTAGCCAGACAGACCAGGGTACTCTACTACTATTACTGACAGTGAGTCAGGGCTGGCAGCATGGATGGGTGGGAGGGGGGCTGTGCTGTGCTAGAAGTGTAATAACCGAACTGAAACTTAAACTAATCACACTGTCCTGGCCGAGATTCGATCACAGGCCCTCGCTCTTGATGCGCACGCACTTTACCAATGAGCCAAAGAGAGGATACCCCACTTTGGTGCTAAGCAATGCGGGCTTTCATAAACCCCATTACAAGAGCATCAAGGTGGTGCCTTAAAATGCTTGTACAGGAACTTAGCCTTCTTCCATATGACGTTTGCGTTCACAGCAGTTTTGTGAGCCTGGTCCTCCAACCAGAGATAAAATGCACATTCTTCATCTGCACCAGGGCCCTGTCTCTCATCATTGTTACAAGCTTGGTACTAAATGGGGCACTAACATGCATCTCACCACAGACAGCCTTCTCATTTTTCTTTATGAGCTACACTGCATTTTCGTTCATGTCAGATTTGCAACAGATCACAGTATTAGATGTTCCCTTAGCACAGCTATCGAACACTTTCACCATTCTTTCAATGGTCATCACATTCCTCTGGTGCGTAGGAATGCTAGAAGCCTCAAAGACAACATGGCAACTGCTCTCTTAGGACTCACTTCTGTACAGTATTGTGTGGTGTACAAGCACGGTGTTGTGAAGTTATAAGCAAGTGAACGCTACATGGCAGTTGCGGATCTGAGTGAGGGAGCAGGGAACGGACATGCAGGAAAGGTGTTGCAGGTGAGATGCATACTTGTCATTCGGGGATGAGATGCATTGGAGTGGCAGAAAGATTAGTGCAAATGGGGAGAGGGGGTGAGTACAGGGCAGGCTGACTGGATGTGGGAATGGGAATTGAGCCTCACAGGGAAACGGTTACTTCCACATCCATCTAGAACCTTCCTTTGAAAATGAGATGCATGGGGAAGTGAGATGAGTGATGTGGGGAGGGGGAAGGAGGGGGAAGAGCAGGGCAAGCTGGCCGGGCGTGCAGGTGGGAACAGAGCTTCACAGGGGGAAACCTGTTGCTTCCACATGCATCTAGAACAGTGATTCTCAACCACCGGTAAATTTACCCCCTGGGGATAAAAAGATTATATGGCAGAAGGAAAATATTTCTTATCTGAAAATGAATCAGCAGTGCTCCTACTGATACTGCTTCTGGTACTTTTGTTTGATAGTGATTGTTTCTTCCTTTATCAAAGTTTATATCATGAAAGACCTTAATATTTTAGTATTTTTTTTTTTCTTCATGCCGACTATGCATTTTTTGTATGGGGGTGAGGGGGTAAATGGCTAAATACGTCAAGCCAAAAGGGCAAATGACAGAGGAAAGATTGAGAATCGCTGATCTAGAACCTTCTTTGGCCAATGAAGGTGACTGCCAGACCTGATGAACTGATTTATCATAAGATGCCGCAGTGATTAGCTAATACCGGCATAGTAAAATCCACAAGAAATGGGAGATAATTGCAAGTAATTAAAGCTAGTATAGTTACAACAATCTGCATATTAAAAAATATGATTATATAACAGTTAATTGAAACAGCCTTACATTGCGTAATGTAAGTACACTGCAGGCTTCAAAGTAACTAGCAGTTTACAATGCTCCACATTCTTTCATCCCACTGACATTACAGTTCATACAATGGTCAGCATGCCCTCGTTATAAGATGAACATGTGTTTGAAAAATCCATCGCATAATGATGTATATATCGAGTCAGTTATAACATGGATTCAAAGGAGATACATTTTTGGTCAAGGGTCACCCATCCAACAAAGTCTAAAAACAAGTTTCCATCTCACCTAAGCTAGTTGGTATTTCACTTCACTGCATTTCACTTGCTCCTTGAACACCGACACCACACTATTATTTCATCACTGACACTAACATACCCGACAGTGATGAGAACAAATGCCATCTTTGGATAAACAAATAACCATAGATGCGTGAGGATGATAGTGTAAGCCAGAGACCCTGTAGATAGTAAGAGATACAACAGTGCTACAGGTTTCTGAATGGCTGATGAAATGAATACCATTATGTGTCTCACCCCCAGTCCACTTGGTTACCTTGTTTGTAATAGTCATGGATTATTTTTACTCAGGACTGAGATATAATGATGGCATATATCACAGAAAGTACTAAAATATTACTCAGAAAAATCATAACCACGAGGAGCGATCCTTTTAATTTGTATAGGTTTTATGATTTTTGATCTTAGACTACTCATAGGACAGTCCTTCACATCGTTGCACTGAATACGAGTACTGTACTTTCCCTTGATTTATTGAACACTGTAGCTGGTCACTTGTAGGCTATTTATTAATGCTTGATTATTGTTCATTATAAACATCTTTCTTTGCACTGACAGTTCATGTATTTTTTGAAATCTTATATTTTGTAAAGGTAGTAGGTGGTGGCGACCATCATCACCTCACTTGATGTAGTGCTGTCTACTTTTTCCTTCACGTTTATCATTCTTTTTCTGTGTGTGCCGTCTGTTCTTATTCCCCCATCTTTCCTGTTACTTTTTATTACTCTTCTTTCCTTTTCTGGTGGTTTTACATTGGGTGACAAGCCTAATGGTTTCCTGTAAGCCAGGAAACCACTTACAATGTTAGATGGTAGCCATGTAACCAACCCATACGTGTTTCCTACGTGTCACAAGCGGGTTGGTAGAGGGTTAGTGCCCCTCCCAGTAAAACGCCTAACTCAAACGGCCACCCCATACGGAATTATGGTGCCCGGCTAGAGCTGTATAGAAGCCTTTAACATATGCGAGGAGACTCGCGCATGCACATAAAAGGGACAGTATAACTTTGCATTCATATGTGATATTTTTTAGGCCGTGGTTAGTATTACGGCAGCCGCAGCCTACACTCACAGACTACGCTTAAGGCAGCCTTAACCTAACCTAAACCACCAAACATAATCGCTAAATTCTAGCGGTTTAAGCTTGTAGCGGTATTAACCTAACCTAATTTAGCCTAACCTAACAACTCTAGCATTCATTATATGTATTAAAGCTCTGTAAGTGCTGCAACCGTAGCCCGTGAGTGTATGTGTATAACTACAGCTGCCGTAATCCTAAATACCTATCTATCTATTTGTAGCCTTAATTAATCCCGTAAGGGGTGGCCGTTTGTCTTTTAGTTGTTTTACGGAGAGGGGCCGTCCTGATTTGAACAGGCCCGGGTCTCCCGCCAATATCTGACTGTGACGTCACAATCGGTGGCCATTATTCCGCCAGGCGCCAGCCCGCCCGGCGGCGCCCGCCACAATATAAACAGCGAGGCACGCCAGCAAATTATTAACTCACTTAATTCAAAATTTTCCTCTCTCCCATCTGGATTTCGTTCACGGTAAGCCATACACGTGTTAACAAATATGTGTAGCCTTACTAGAATGTATGAAAAGCATCATTGCTATTACTGAAAGCATTTTAAATGAGAAATTAGAGGTATCAGACTGTCAACAGTGGATATCTTCTAGGTTACAGTAAAGTAGTTTTCGTGAATACGTTAGGCAACGAAATTACAACACGGCCTAAGTTTCTCAGTGTTCTTAATAACTGCATAATATATTTTGGTGGATCACAGTCGTATTGAGATGTTAATTTAGTTACTGATGCCTTCATTCCATGAAAAATAACCTAGGCTGCTCAATGGTAGCTTGATTTATTCTTTTATTTCTATGTATTCAGTGAAATATCTAGGTAACAAGGATATGAAGCGACAAGTATAGGCCTAGCCTAGGATAAGAAGAAACCTTTATAAGCCCAGCTCAGGCCAAGCAAAAATATTTATGGGCCTTGTCTAGGCAGGAAGAAACGTATAGGCCTAGCCCATGCCAAGAAAAATGTGCATAGGCCAAGCCCAGGCAAGGAAAAATGTTCATAGGCCTAGCCTAGGCCAAGAAGAAATGTGTATGGGTCTGCCCAAAGCCAAATGTAATGCCTTTGCCTAAATCTGGTATGACAAGAACTGTTAGCTAAATATGAATTTTAGCCAGGCCGGGGTCTATTTTATTGATACTTATGTTTCCTACAGTTTGAAGAAAGGGACTTAAAAAGAGAGTTGCGCTGGTTAGAGCATAAATAGAAATGAAAATATGATACAAGAAACGTATTATTTAAATGACAAGTATCAGTTCGGTAAAATTGCTGTTGGTCAAGTCTCTAAACTAATACCCATTATTTTGTATAAAACTAATTTAGTCCCCATTACAGTTAGGTAAAGTTGTTGCACTGTTTTATGGTAGAAGCTATTAGATGGATAATAAACTAATCTGACCTTACCTAACAAGGAGAGGAGGAAAAAAAAAACATTACCGATGATTGGAATATAGTTATCTAGCAATATGCTTATATAATTATATATATAGCTACATTTACCTATATCTAGCCTAAGAAAAAAAGGCACATTATATATGCGATGCAATGCAATTGTAGTCAGAAGCTTAACTTATACAGTATTCTATCTATCTATCTATCTATCTATCATCCAATCCAATCCTACCTTGCCCCATGAGGAGCGTAGGAACCCGGGGCTAGGCAGTTGGTCCCGACATTTAAGATGAAAGTGACCAGCCTCACTCATCCCTGGGTGGCATTACACGAGCAATCAACGCCAACCATTCCTTGGATATAAACCTTCACCGGCTCAATCCGATTGGAGCACAATAATTACCCACTAAACCACCAGGCGCCAAAATTTGGTTATATGGTTACCGCCCAGCGTAGTAAATGGTTTCCTGGTGTACAGGAAACCATTTGGCTTGTTACTCAGTGTAGAGTCACCCACAGGTAGAAGGAAGAGAAAAGAATGAAGGAAAGAAAGACAGAAGAGGGAGTGTAAAGTTGCCCATAGGCAGAAGGACAAGGAAAGAATGTACGAAAGGAAGATAGAAGAGGATGGAAGGAAAGAGGGATGGAGGAGAGGAAAGGGCAGACACCCGACAGCAGCACTACATCGAGTGGGTGGATGGTTGGTTGATTATATACATACACTGTAGTGTCTATATTTTCTTCCTTTGGTGTACTGTTTCTGCTTTCTTCAGCAATTCAGTTTTTTACCTGTGTGTGTAGGTTATTTAGGCCCTATACCTTATTTTTCAAATTCCCGGGGAATTAATGCAGATTTTATGTTAATAGATGCATTAAAAACAGTAAAGTGGACATAATATTGGGTTTATTCAAGTATGTTTTATTCAAAATCCAGGTGGACAAAAGGTGGGCCACCGACGTTGTTGTCAACCTGGATTTGTGTGTATTATTTTACCGTGCAAGTAAAACAGTTATTTTCAGTTTGTACAGTGATAAATAATCTTTACACAGACAGGTATCCTAATATCATAAAATTTGCATCTGAACACATCTATTCATTACAATGTTTTAGGCCTTAAGTTCGGGAACTGTAATTTTTAATGTTTATCATAGTAATAAATAATTAATATTAGTATTACCACTAATAATCAAAAATAAATAATAATGGCCATACATAAGTAAGCAAATATTATATGTGTACGCATGAGGCAAAGGGAGTGGGAATTTGTGGCCACCGCCTGTGACATCATCAGTCTCTCCCCCAGGCCTGTATATCAAGACGGCTTTTCACTAGCCCTCCACCAACCCACTTGTTGACACGTAGGGAGCACATATGGGTTGGTTATATGGTTACCACCCAGCGTTATAGATGGTTTCCTGGCTTACGGGAAACCATTAGGCTTGTCATTCATTGTAAAGCCACCTGAAAAGGAGAGAAGAGTAATAAAAAGCGACAAGAAAGATGGGAGAAATAGGAAGAGAGGAGGGAAGACAGAAAGAGAATGAAAAAAGTGACTGAAGATGTAGGCGGCACTGCATCAAGTGAGTGGATGATGGTCGCCACGACCTACAACCCACTGGCAAGTTTTTATTGAATATTTCAGTGGCTTGAATGGTCCATGATCTTAACCAAATCTTACAAGTTTACCCAGACATATATACTATTCGTGATAGTTATATGTTTCGGGGCCCAGGAGCGAGTCAGGGTCCTCCGCTAGGTTGCAGACAAAATATGAGTCTCATTAAGTGCCCACCACAGTGGAATGTACTTAGGCCTATCAGATTTCTATAATGACTTAGTTATTGACTTCTTTATTAATTTTACTCTACACACACACTTTACCGGCACGTATGTGTTCAGTGACCTGCATGCGGGTATAATAAAAAAAAAAAAATCGAAGACAAAAAAAAAGGAAATTTTGTTCTTTTCATAATGGAATGGTACTGTAAAAACACATTCCATTTCAATTAATCATAATAGCAACACTACAGCTTATGCAAATGTTTTTATGATCAGAGTGGACAGATTTATGAGAGCATGCCCATGCCCATGAAATGTAAAATGAATTAAGATATCCAGTTACTTGTTATTTTAATGACATTTGACATTTGTGGAAGTGATACTGTACTCCCTACCAGACCCAAAATGGAGTTGTTTTGCTCTTTATATCTATAGGGTCTAGTGTAAGCAAAAGTAAAGACTGTATCTCGACCAGTAAGGCTTCGTACAGGATCATAATCCTGTATGTGAAAATTCTTTCGTATATCGAAAAAATGCTTTGTCATCATATAAGTGATTAATCGGATACTGGTTCAGCATATATCGAGGGTTTGCTGTGTATTATGTTTTCATTCATTGTACACCCTGAGTGCCCAAATTACAGTCTCAAAGTTGTGTATTAATCCAAACATTCACACCTTACACATACCGTAATGTCATTTCCAACCACACTTAAACACTTCATGAAGAGTGGAGTTATTTACATTGGTCTAGTGCAGAACTTCATATTCAACAGAGCATCACAATCTCTACACACACACTTACATCTGCCACTTACCCCAGAGATCCTCCATACGGACGCCACCAAAACGGTTGATGATGTTAGCCTGGCCCACAAACTCATCAAACCAGTCCTCAATGGTGGCATTGTGCGTCCAGTAGTTCTCTGGACCACGATGGCTGGTAGGGCAGGGGAAAGGTTTATTTGCAAAGGATATAAAGTATGCTTAAGTCATGAATAATCACTGCGCACAAGTCTGAAGGTGTCATTTTCATGCCCTGGTAACCTACCCATCAACAGTGCATCTGATTTCGTGTATTATATGATACATGCGTGATTCGTGTATAATACATTCATGTATAATAATATGATTCGTGTATGATACGAAATCGGAAGCATTGTTGACTGGTAGGTGTCTGTCGGTGTGTTCTTACCTAATTGTATCTTTACAGGAATGAGTCAAGCCCATACTGTCCCATTTTTATCATACATATCCTTAAATTTATGAATTGTTTTGGTTTGGCACACACTTTCATGTGATAGTGCATTCCACTGATCAATTATTGCCCTGTTTGGGAAACTGAATTTCCTTACGTATCGCCTCTCTTTTTATGTAGTTTGTTGCAGTGTCCTCTTGCTGATGAATCCCCATAGGTTATATCCCATTGACTTCCAGGGCTTCTGTGCGGGGAATTTTGCAGGAAGGGTGCTAGGCGTACCACCCTGCGCCTTTCGGCTCATAGTCGCGAAACTCATAGATACCTACCCCGGGATTCCCTTCTTAATGAAATTTTGAAAATGCCCTGTTCTGTCCAATATTGAGAACACCGGGTGCTAATGGGTTAAAGAAATTGACAGATTTGCCAATGTTTAAACTCATTTATGTCTATTTTTTCATTCCCTAAGACGCATTTATACAGCATAATCATGTCTCCTCTTTTTCTTCTCTCCTGTAGTGTTGGTAGATTCTTTTTCTAGTCTTTCTTTGTACCTTAGATCCCTTAAGCTTGGTACCCATGCTGTAGCTGCCCTTTGTGCTTTTTCAATCTTATCTACAGTATGTGTTTTTTGAGATGAGGATTCCAGACTAATGATGCATACTCCAGCGTTGGTCTGATGAATGATGTTATGATCTTTCTCAACATGTCTTCATTTACATGTGAATGCTGTTCTCATATTATCAAGTAATGTATACATGTTCCGTACCTTCTCGCTGATGTGGTCAACAGGAGATAGTCTTTTATTAATAATCACTCCTAGATCCTTCTCTCTTCTTAAGGTGTCTGGCAACAGAAATGTATATGCTTGTAGAATTTTTTTGTATTTCGTGTTTTATCACATTAATACCTATTCTCCACAATTTGACTGTGAAGTGTGTAAATGGTGAAATCCAAGTGCCAGATAACAAAGATAGTACGGCAGTGTATGATTTAAATGTATAATGAGTAGTAGGGAGGACACGGAAGAGGATAATTAGAAACTAAAGGGAGGATTTTAGATTAGCTGAAAGATATTGAAGGAAGGAAAGAATAATGAAGAACTAGGACCAGGCCATAATATAGCTATGTGGCACTAAGGCTGGCGTTGAAGTGGTCTTGGCATGAAAGTGGTGTAAGGGAGATAAGGTCAGTGTCAATGTGAATTCCTTAAAACTCTTCGTGTCATGAAACCAAATGTCTAACCTGACAGGAGTAGAGGGAAAATAAAAGGCCGGAAGAAACACGGAAATATCACGAAGAGAGATTGGACAGAAAAGAGAAAGAGGACAGTAAGAAGAGAAAGATGGGTGATAAAAGGGCCCCATTTAGTCGCCTCTTAGGATAGGCAGGGAAACTGGGAAAAATTCTTCCCTGCCCCCCTTGATTGTGTACAGTTTGGTAGCTGTATGAGTGAAGGCAAACATACAGTATATACAAAACAGTTTTACTTACGGCGTGACGCCCTCAGTCTAATGACATATTCTTTCTCTTATTCTTGCTCTGTCTGTTTTTATTAAGTTATGAGTGATTTTTCAATCTGGAAGGGTTAGATATTGTCGTCATTAACTCCATCGCTTGAAGAGGTCTTGACTAAGGTGAATAAAGTTCTAGGTAGCAAGAATAAAAATGAAAAATTCCTTCTGTAACTGAAAGCACTGACTGAGGTCTAACTGTATTGAAATAAAGTAAGTCCTCGTTATATTGTGCTGGAGAGGGACGGCTTCATGTGATGGCACTAATATAGCCTGGCGGATCCACTGCCTGGTTATACAAATGTTCCTCAGCTACTTACCTATTCCTCTGAAAGGAGAATAGTAGACTGGGGAGGGGCGAAGTTTCAGCCTGCAGTCCAGTGGGGTCACATTTCAGATGAGCCTGGGGTTGCAACTACTACTTCTACTCTGTCCTCATTGTAAGTTGCCTATCAACATTTTATTGTTACCTATGAAGTTGTTTTGCCAGTCCTCCCAGTTTACAGTAACAATTATATGTGAAAACTTACAATATTTACAACACATCCCTTACTTGTAACGGGGACTGTCTGTACATTAACACAGACCAGAACTTACGTAATGGAATGCACTGCGATCTCATGTCCATCATTCCACAGCTGCTGCACGTACTGGTAATTGTTGTACTCGTGGGAGATGTAGAAGGTGCCGTGGATGGGGCAGCCGTTGGGGTTGGTACGGTCTTTTTTGAACACTTGTTTGTACAGGTCCCAGTTCTCGTAATTCACAGCATCGTCAAACGTTAGGGTCACCATCTGAGGAACCTAAGGGAAAGAACTAGATAAAACACTGTCTTGAGAGGAATTACACCAAAGTCTTGACAAGTGTCGGACGAGAGTTATGTACAGGTCCCAGTTTTCATACTTCACTGCATCATCCAACGTTAAGGTCATCATCTGAGGAAAGGGGCTAGTTACCACCACCGACTTGAGAGTAATTAAACCATAAACTTGAAAAAGCTAGTAATGAAGTGAAAGAGGTCACAGTTCTCATAGTTCCCTGCATCAAATGTTATGGTCAACATCTGAGTAACCTAAGGCTCAACCACGTTACTGCAAGGATTTAAAGCAGCTTATCAAGGAGTGCGGCTTTACCCTGACTCTGTATCCCACCAGCCTCCTTTCAGGGAGTGGGGAGAGCTGAGGTCCGTGAGCTGAATCTTCGTCTTGGAAGGTTCCCCATCCGTGCATGTCAGCGCCACCACGGGAAGATGACCCTCCCCAATTACAGTTCCTAAACAAAGTACGACTTACAAACAATCCATTATGCCCACACTACAGTGCAACACCCGCATCACAACATACTTACTCGCTTTATGCACAACACTGTCGCAGTGCAGTCAATCCTTCACCACAGCGACAGCATAAAAAGCACTGGGACTGACCAGCTGAAGTGGCTGGTTTCCTATAGTTTACTGAGTTCACACCCTGATGAACCTAAGGTTGCAGCAGCAACACCACCACCACCACCAGCAGTAACAACAACGGAAAATCTTGAGGAGGCATACCAGGACTGTGAAAATAGCTAAACCATCTGATATATAAAAGAGCTCCTGTGCTACCCTCACCCCCCATCTCTCTCTCTCTCTCTCTCTCTCTCTCTCTCTCTCTCTCTCTCTGTGGGGGGGGGGGAAGGACCTGCTCAGTCATTCTGCTGCAAGTGGGACATAGTGCATTGGGTGAGTCGATGGGTGAAAGCAAGCTACAGTAGGTCCATTTGGAATATTGGTTTAGGGAGGGTATGTATGAGTCACACATTGAAGGGGAAAAATAGACCCATCCGAGGACTGAGTAAGTCCTCCCCAGGGAAGGGAAATAGGTCAGTGGGGGAATAGGTAAGTCTCATATGAGGAAAATAGGCACATGGTAGGTGGGAATATAGATCCATGGGAGCTACAGACCCAAGTGGGGAAGTACTTCCATTGGGCAAAATAGGTTCATGGGGGAAACAGGTCCACGGGAGAAAATAGGGCCATGTGGGGAATAGATGTCTTCCCGTGGGAGAAGGTGGGTTCTTTGGGTATTGGAGCTATGGTTAGTCCACTGAGTAAAAATAGATTAAGGGAAGAAAATAGGTCTGAGTGGGGAACAGGTGTCTCCCCAGGGAGAGAAAATACGTGTGTGGGAAAATAGGTTTCATGGAAGACATGTGTCATACAGTACGTCCACGAGGGATGGCTGGTCCATGAGGGAAAACAGGTAAATGGGAGGTTGACCTCCAGGGGGTGTAGCCAGTGACGGGTTTATGTAGCTAGCTATTGTAAAAGGGGATCCCAGTCCTAGAAATTCACATCATCATAAAATATTATGATGCACCTAAGGAACCTGAGGTAAAGGCATAGTTAACATCTTCAGTACAGTGACATACTACTGTATTTAAATATATTCATGCTATCACAAATGTTTAGCTCAACTTTGGAGAAGTTAGATGAACACTTAGCTTTCATTAATCTTTTCACAACTTGACTTGAATGCCCTCCTAAACTGATAAAATGATCTGGTGGAAGCATAATAAAAAAAAAGTCTACATAACTTGGGCCAAAGAAATTAAGTCATAATACATGTGTATTAACCCGTGAGGGTAATTATTTATATAAAGTTAAGAATGATAACTGCCAATTACTTATTATTCTTTTGTTATTGTGGCTGTTTAGTGGTAGGTGGGGGCGCTCACCATCACCATCCACTCACTTGATGTAGTGCTGCTCTCGGGTGTCTGCCCTTTCCTCTCCTCCATCCTTCTTTCCTTCGATCCTCTTCTGTCTTTCTTTCCGTCATTCTTTCCTCGTCCTTCTGCCTACGGATGACTTTACACTCCCTCTTCTGTCTTTCTTTCCTCTTCCTTCTGCCTGTGGGTGATTCTACCTTGAATGACAAGCCAAATGTTCTCCTGTACACCAGGAAACCATTTACTACGCTGGGTGGTAACCATAAAACCAAATTTTGGCGCCTGGTGGTTTAGTGGGTAATTTCAGTGCTCCAATCGGATTGAGCAGGTGAAGGTTTATATCCGAGGGATGGTTGGGGTTTATTGCTCACGTAATGCCACTCAGGGATGAGTGAGGCTGATCACTCTCATCTTAAATGTCGGGACCAACATGCCTAGCCCCGGGCTCCTACGCTCCTCATGGGGCAACGTAGGATTGGATGATGGATGGATATTGTTGCAGTTATGTCCTCAGATTCATCTAGATGTGAGCCTGATGGACTGGAAAGGAAATTACTGTTTTCCAGCAGCCCAGCACCCTCCTTTAGGAGAACAGGAAGAGAGCTGAGGGACATTCTTATAATCAGGCAGCAGAGCTACCGAATTAGGTGTAATGGTGCCGTCACATGAAGACATCCATCTCCAGGACCAGCCTTAATTTGATGATGCCGTTTTTATTTAACTCTTGCCACCTCCAAACAAGTTTACTGAGTTGACAGGCTTCAAAATAAAGAAATTGTATGAATACTGCTTTTGTATTGATTTCTTTTGAACAAGAGGTCTGTCGTCGGTTGAATGAAATTGTAAGAGGATGCTATGTAGACTGGTACAGAATTTTGTATCTGTGAGATTATGATTTGAAAACTGAAATAGATATGCACAAAGTGACGGTTGCTGAGAGAGATCTCAGTGCGATGCGCTGGTGAATAGAGAGACTTGAAATGGTAGAGCTGAAATGCATCAGTGCAGTAACAGAATAGGGAGGTATAGGTGTAAAAGGAAGTGGAAAGAAGGGTGCCACATGGAAGGAATGCGGCTGGCGTTAGAGGGTTTAATGCTAAACAAAACTTAAGCATAGAGGCTGAAAGAAGATAGCATGAAATTGTGATAGTGAATACTTTAATGTATGGGTGCGGGACTCTGGTATGGTGAGGCGAGCGAAAAGTTAAAAGGATGAACAGCAGAAAATGGGAATATTGAGGAATGTGTGAAGTGCGTAGTGTGGACAAGGTAATTATGATGTGGAGCAGCTAAAAGAGTTTGTTAATATGGTGGAAGAGTGTGTTTAAACTGTAGGGTAGTATGAAGAAACTAGATGAAAACAGGGTAATGACAAGAGTATGTGAGTGAGGCACTAGGCTAGGTGGGAGGAAGTATGTGAGAATGAGATATGAAAGTGGATCGATCTGATTGACGGAAGAGAAACAAGACAAAGATCTGGCATCCCACTGTAACTTAATATTCAATGGACTGGCTATCTGACAGGTGTATTAGAAAAAAAATATATATATATATGGCTAAGCCTATGAGGCGAAGCCAGTTTTTCAGAGACCTGAATGATGTGTCAATAACTGACTCACTTCGCTGAAAAAAGGGCAGGATGTCGACAATGAATAAAATTGTCTGGAGACGCCATCTTCAATATCGTACTGATCATCATCATCATCATCATCACTGTAACCATCATTCCGACCCTAATTCTTGCACAGATGGTAGAGTGAAGTAGAATCCAAAAACAACGAAAGGGAAAGGCCAAAAGTACAACTATCAAACAGCATGACCTGTGAAATGGGCCACCTAATCATTCGCACATCACTCAAGACTTCAAAAGCCTGACTCCGCCTCACAAGGAAAGGCTTTTGAAAGCCTGAACAGTGTGTAAATGACTGTGCCCCATATCACTGGCCATGCTCGATGATAGCTTTCCTACTTTTGTACTTTCTGTTTTTCGGTCTTACCTCACCCCATTTTTAGGATTTAAAAAAAAAAAAAAAATCAGTGATGATGATACTTATGGATCGTACATAACAATAGGCCTATCTGGTTGGGAATTAGTGAATTAGAGGAATAACTGGAATCCCCATCACCCTCTTCTGAGGAATACACTCAGGCAACACAGAAGACTTACCTGTGCCGGCTCCATGTTGCCTGGTATAAGTGTGCCGTCGCGAGAGCAGAAGCAGTAGGGGAGGGTGCAGTTGGAGTAGTCACAGCGCGGGGCAGCGTTAGGGTCGTGCTCGGCATCTGGCAAAAAGTCCCTCGCTATAATGGACTGTATTATAAATGGCTTTGAACATTTCATAACAACTCTTCCTTAGCTATACTCGTACACTCTGTACATTACACCTTAATACCCTCACGAATGTTTTTATTGTTATTGTCACAGGCTCATCTGGACGTGAGCCTGGTGGACTGTGGGCAGTGTCATCCCGCAGCCCACCGTCTTCCTTTGAGGGGACAGGCAGGGAGATAAGGGACGTTTGTACAACCGGGTAGAGGAGCCGTCTGGTTACATCGGTATCACCACGTGAAGGTGTCCCTCTCCAGCACCTGTTATTGATTTAACCAGTGTCGATACTAAAGCTGAATAAGTAACATACAGTACAAGAGAATTTTCAGGTGCACTATGCAAAATAAATCGCTAAGGAAGAGTTGTTGCGAAATTTCTAAAGCCAAGTAAAGTATGACCCTGCCATATATATATATATATATATATATATATATATATATATATATATATATATATATATATGTATGTAATGTTATGCTACATGTTCTGGGGTCGACTTCTCATCCTCTGAACACTAGCTACTGAACTGGGGTTCTCTTTCGAGACCAGGTCTAGAATACACAAGAGGAACAGGGCATAAAAACTCTGGTAAACCAACCTTTACACGTATATTACCTTAATTACAACAGTGAACAGATTACGGTATTAATATTATTCACTGGTCAAGTCAGGGGACACAATAGGACTAGTAGACTCTGGTCCGGGCTGCTGTGGTCCTGGGCTGCTTACAGGTGTCGCCTGGGTGTGGGAGGAATCTCGTTAGGTGTGCCCTCCTGCAGGAGGCACGGGACTACTGCCGAGGGCTGGGGCGTCCGGAGTGGGCTGCTGGTCGGCGTGGAGGGAGGCCCTTCCCTAGTGGGGCCTTGGTGGGGAAGGCGACCCTCTGGACCGGAACTGAACAGGGTGAGCAGGCTGGCCTGCCTTTGTCTACTCCTGGAGGAGGACCACCTGCTGATGGGGCTGGGAAGGTCACACCCTGGAGTCCTGGGGATGCCCCTGGGCGTCTGGGGGCTGAGGTCTCTCTTGGGTCGAGTTGCTGTCAGGAGCTGCCTGCGGCATCCCTTCCCCATGGAGTCCGACAGCGGGAGGTGTCACCTGGATGCTGGCTGCAGGGCTCTGACTCCCAGGCTCACAACAGGACCTCGCCAGAGCTCCTCCAACTGCAACTTCTCCTGGGAACTGCACCTGCAGGGAGAGAGAGAAAAGAGTGTCCAACTCAACCTCTGGGTGGGTGGTGAAGCAAGCAAGGGACGTCCTCCATAGGGGTAGTCACAAGGGAAGTGAACGAGGGACGTACGGTGGCCATTCCCTCCTTCCCAACGTGGACGGTGGCCATCGTCACGGTTCCACGTACCACTGAGACAGCAGGCGAAGGGTGTACAGTGGCCGTCCCTTCCTGGTGCAGATGGTGGCCATCATCACGGTTCTGCCCTTCTCTGGGGCCACAGCTGGGAAACGTACAGTGGCTGTTCTCCCCTTCCCGGTGCAGATGGTGGCCATTACCGTGGTGCGTTCCAGGAATGGCTGCAGGTGAAGGGTGTACGGTGGCCATCACTTCCTTCCCGGTGCAGATGGTGGCCGTCACTGCGATCCTGCAGGGGGTAGCGTGGCCATCCCTTCCTTCCCGGTGTGGATGACGGTCGTCACCATGGTCCTGCAGGGGGTAGCAGCAGAAGAGCATACGGTGGCCGTCTCTTCCTTCCCGATACGGACAGTGGTTGTCATCGCAGTGCTGCCTGGGACTGTACTAAGACAAGTCCCACCCCGACCCTGGCGAGGGCTGGCCCGGCTGTAAATCAGTCTGCTGGGGTGGCGTTCCTGCTCCTGGCTGCGTTGAGGGGAAGAGGGGCTCAAGGTCGTCGGGGATATAGGCCCGTCTTGACTGGACCCTACATGCGCCCTATGCACCTCCCTGTGGTCTGCCCCTGGGGTGGGTGTTTCGACACCCTGTCCGTGGCTCCTCCATGGGGTGAGTATTGCACCACCCCTACTGGGGTCTCCTGTTGGGGTGGGTATTTCAATAGAGAGAGAACAAGTGCTCGTGGGCCCTTTGGGCCCCTCGCACTTGCTCCTGCAGAGGGCTCTCGCGTTTATGTGCTGTTCTAGTGTAATGTTGTCACTTGGATTTTTTGCAGCTAACCAACTGATTGTGCTATTTGCAGCTTTGGGAATGGAACCCAAGATATCCGAACGCAAATCCAAAATACTTTAGTTGTGCAGTACCTGTGGGCAAAAAAGTCTATGGAGATCCTATGCTGGGCGGCAGGAGCGGCTTTTTTTGGTCAAAATGTCATCGTTCATTAAATATAGTAAAAATTTTTCAATCGTGATGGGACCAAGTTTTTTCACCAGCGAATTTTTTGCAATTTTGTGCCAGTTTTGGTGCGATCTGAATGTGTAGTTTTGGCTACCTAAAATACACATACACACACACACACACAGACACACGACTACTGCTATAGTATATTAGAAGAGAGAGAGAGAGAGAGAGAGACTGCATATTATTACATCTTATTCTCGCTATATCCACACCTTTTTTAAAAATCACGATAGACTTTTGTATCTAGGAAAATTTGATACAGTCTTCATTAACCTTACTGACAACAAAGGCCTTTTCTAAGTTCAATAAAATAGTGTGATGTACAAATAAACTGACTAAGCACATCATCATATTCTCGGCGCTAATGCTGGGCACACTAAAGGGAAATTGTCCTCTATATTTCAGCCAATATCTGTAAAGCCGGAGAGGGACGCCTTCACACGGTGGCACTGATATAACTAGGCACAGCTGCCTGGTTATACAAACGCTCCTCAGCTCTCTCTATCTTCCGACAAGAGGATTGTGTACCGCAGAAAATGGGCAACTTCAGCCTGCAGTACACGTGATTCATATCCTGATGAGCCTGGGGTCAAAGCAACAACGACAAAGCTTATTTGCCAGTTTCCCCCAGTTTCCCTAATTTACAGTTTTATGCTCATTTTACTCAATGCTGGCCTAAAGTTGCAGTCTCCATCTTAAATGTTGGGTTGTAGCACTAAATTAAAACTAGAGAATGGTGCCAGTCAGTGCTGTGAAAAGACCGTGGGGTGGTAGTGTTGTCCTTTTCATCCAATGAGTTGTGCGAAATAAACTGCAAAAGGACTAAAATCTGGATCAAGTAGAATATGAACATAGTTGTATGGAAAATGTGATATTTTAGAGCACATACCGGACTTATAGACTAGTCAGCACTTCCTCATTATCTGCTTAACAGTCTATAGCCAGCCGACTTAATCCCATATGGGGTGACCATAAACAAATCGCCTGCATGTTACCCTGTCCCGCCGTCAGGCGGCCCTCTCTCTCCAGTTCGCTCCCCTTCTGTCATATAAATCTCCATAATAGCCCTCCATCGCCCCTTTGGTCTCCCCCTCCTCCTCACTTGCACTCTTCTAGTCAGTCTCCCATTCTGCATCCACTCTACATGGCCATACGATTTCAGAGTATTTCCTGAATGCTTTCAAATTTCAATTACACCCACATCATTATCGTAACTCACTTTCCAATTTGCCTGTCTATTTTTCCACCTAACTCAATATAAGTCGCATTTTTGGATGCTATATATTGCTTCTACCCACTAAGCCCAAGGACGTCTTTTGTATTGTATTCTTGCTGCAGTCAGATGATTCACTCAGCTGTGGCGATACATTCAGAAATGAAGAGATTAAGCCTTGTCATCTCTAACACCTTCACCAAAAGCAGTGCCATAATGAATTTCTTCGGGAGGCCATGAGTAACGTCATTTATCTGAAGTCAAAAGAAATATAATTTCATCATCAATTTTCTGAGGCAGCAATAGTAAGGAATCATTTTTCTTTCAACCACCTCGTGTAGAACAGACGAAGAAACAATGCGAGATAAATTCGTGGACCTTTTACGCGATACACTTGCTTAAGACACAACTGGAGTGGAGAGAGAAGGTTGATAGTGTTTTGGATGAGAACAGGACACTGCCGCATTATAATAAATCTGGCTGTCAGGATGTTCCTGGCATTTCAGTCTACCTACTTCTGCAAAATGGGGTTGTTCATGCTCTTGATCATAATATCGTGACAGTGTATTAGATTCCACGATGAAGATGACCTCTCTCTTGTGCTCTTGTTATGACAACTACTTGGCAACAAAAATACCACTAAGCTCTAAATTCACTATTTTGCTGTTAACGTGAAGACACCTCGTCTCTAACAGTCGTTAAAATTTCACCTCCAACATACTCATTCGAGCAACGTTGCTTTGTATGCTTATTTAAATGAAATTGTAGAAGGGGCCACAGATGTTCTGGTATTTTGTACAGGTGGCTACCGAACGCAACAATTGAGCAACCACTGGGGAGCTGGGGAGCTCAGTGGTAAGGTTTGTGGCTCTGGATCGCGAGGTCGAGAGTACGCGCCGCGCCCGGGTAGCTGCCTTGGCTGTGAGCGGTAGCGGTCTCCTGTAACCCCAGCAAGGCTATTATGATCTATCTATGTCTAGCTGGGGGGAATAATCCCACTTTGGGGAACCACTGAAGGAAGGAAGCGAGTGTGCACCAAAAATGACGTCACCATACATGATGGGTTAAACCCAATGTCAGTTACTGAAATATATATATATATATATATATATATATATATATATATATATATATATATATATATATATATATATATATATATACAGTGGTAGAGTGTGCGTTTCGTACACGGGTGCGCCAGGGTTCGCACCCCGCCAGGGTAATAAACTTTGGAAGCGTAAACCCGGCCACGTACTGCATTGGCGGACATAAGGGGAGCTGTGGTTGAACCAGTGTCTCATATTATAAAAGTATGCTAACTATACTTGCACCCAGTCGGCTTGCGCGGGCCGATTACACTTGGTTCACAGACTACACACACATCCAAAGCCACTCCAACACTACAGTTACACTTACAAGCACTTCTCACCCTACATACTGTACAATCTCTACCAGACAGCCTAAGCCACTTGGTAGAGATACATGGCTGTATCGTCCCTACTTCGGTCGGGATAGGCCTGTCCTGCAGTGGATACTCAAACGGCTGATGATGATGATGTATACTGTATATATATATATATATATATATATATATATATATATTTATATATATATATATATATATATATATATACATATATCTATCTATCTATCTATCTATCTATCTATCTCTCTATCTATATATATATATATATATATATATATATATATATATATATATATCAATTTAATGGCTTCTATAAAGCTGATCAGTCAGATTCACATAGTTTATGGCATAAAGCTGTTATGATATTCAGGAACATATCCTTGACTAATGAGCAATGCCTGTATATAATCAGAAGTAATGTTAATGTGAGAATTTGGGACACACTGAGTAAAGATGTTATATAACAATACTGTCATACAATATCTCTAGCTACCTGTATAATTCGACGTCATTAAGTCATATTTCTATCATTCGTCAAGGCTGGTAATGACAAATAAACAGTTTCCATTCACATCTTTCTTCATCTTTATTTAACCCTCTTCAGTTCTATTTTTCCAAACCATCATCACTCTTACTTTATTTCTGATGCACCCTTCCAGCCCGAGGTCATAATTTTCGTGGTGCTACTGCCAGGCAATTTTATTCAGTTTAAGACAACCCCACGGCAGTGAAAAGGCTAATGAAAGTTTCACCTTACCGCTCCGGTTCAATGAAGTCTCTCTAAATGCCTGAGCTGAATGAAACTGTCTCGAGATACAAGAACAGAAATAATGAAAAATATATTATTTTATTGATAGCAGTTAAAGTACAATACTAATGCATGGGATAGGTGAAATCCAAAAAAATTAAAACAGGAACAAGAAATTACAACAGCAGGAGAATCATGAACAGAATGCTGTGAAAAATAATTAACATCATCCTGACGCTTTTTTCCATCTAAAGATCAGATAAGATAGAATCTGACTCCCGTGGAACAGTCCAGGAAACCTAGTAATAATAAATAAATAAATACATACATAAAATACTCACCACACCACCCCTCATCTGAACCATCCTTACAGTCGACCTGGCCGTCACAGAAGAGCTCTGAAGGAAGGCAGGTCTTGTCGGCACACGCGTACTCCCCGAAGTCACATATTGGATTATCCGTTGACAGCAGCGGCTTGGGTGTGGTTACCTCTGGGGAGATATGGTGAGGTTAACTATTGCAGTTTTCATATAAATCTAATGAAGATCTCTGACCCTTTTGAACTCAACTGACTGCTAAGTTTTGTCAGACTGGAGGGTTGGCTTGGCCATTAACCAAGAGGACTCATTTCTACGTCGTAAGTAACGCTCACTATTTTATGCAGTCAACTTTGTATTCAAATTCTGACCATGTTCCAGCTTCAGTGTATAAAAAGGGTGTCGCGTACTTCCCCACAAACACATATCGGCACTGGCTCTGGTGTAGTTACCTCTGAAGAGGGGGAGGGGGGGAGGTACGTGAGGTTAACTAGTAATGCCGTACAAGGACACAAGTAAGGCCTCATTATAAACTGTCTTTATTAACATTTTGTTCTGTTATTGAGTCAGTAGTGAATTACAGAGAAATTGCTTATAAAAGTTCCAGTGTCACATACACAGCTGATATATTGTTGGAAGGGCACCTTCACACGATGGCACCAATAAACCAGGCTGCTCCACTGCCAGCAGCGGTTTTACCAACGTTCTTTAGCTCCCTTCCTATCCTCGGAGAGGAAGATGATGAACTGCAGGAGAAGGGCAACTTCAGCCTGTAGTCCACTGGGTTTACGTTCAGATAAGCCTGGGGCAACAACGACAACAGCAACAATAGACTTTCCAGTTTCCACCAATTTTCAGTATCAGCTGTTTGGCAAAAGCTGCGATACTGTGAAACATATGACTGACATCATAAACGCTGCCTGTGCTGGTCACACCCCTCAGGTGTTGATTTATCCGTTTACAACAGTGACTTGGGTGTTGTTACCTCTGTGGGGAAGTAGTCTAGGTTAACCCATTCAGCCCGACGACATTTTGTTTTTTGTATTCTTCCTTCAGACGATTTTATTCAGAACAAAAAAGACCCGTCATACTGAAGGGGTTACTTAAAGTTCTATATCTAACCCTCCAGTTCGAAAAGTTTCTGCTAAACTGAATAAAAACGTTTGGTGGGAGAAAGAACAAGAATTAAATTTAAAAAGTATCACTACAGCGAAGGAGTTAACTATTGATACAGAGGGTAAAAAAGCGAAGGAGAGATGCAAAATACTGTAGAATGAAAAAGCAAGAGCAGCAGTCTCTACAGTACAGACTTCACGTAATGAACAAGTGGAAAAAAAAATTGGATGTAGGGATGGAGAAAAACTGTTCGGTCAAGCATCCTCAGTCCGATGAACAAATAACAGATTAACTTAACAAAATGTACATACAACTAGTAGCAAACTCGCGTCTTACACACACACGTAATGTTGGGGATAATGTTAGGCAAATTTCAGAGTTAAAGATAAACCAACATTACGGTGAAAAATAAAGCACACATTAGGGTGCGGTAAAGATAAACTAAACATTACGGTGAAAATAATAAAGATAAACCAACCATAGCTTATATAGCCTGTTATAAAACTAAGAATGTAAAAATGGAGAGTGCACTTACGGATATGAGCATCGCAGTTGAAAACCTTGGCCTTGAAGTCACAAATCTGGCGATCAATGTCAAAGAGCAGACCGACCGAACACTTGAACTCGTACACTTCACCATCTGTGGGCGGGATGGAGTGAGTAGGGATGGACTGGGTTTGTGGGTCGGGATGGATTGGGTGTGGGTTGGGATGGATTGGGTGTGTGGGTTGGGATGGATTGGGTGTGTGGGTCGGAATGAATTGGGTGTGTGGGTCGGAATGAATTGGGTGTGTGGGTCGGAATGGATTGGGTGTGTGGGTTGGGATGGACTGGGTTTGTGGGTCGGGATGGATTGGGTGTGTGGGTTGGGATGGACTGGGTTTGTGGGTCGGAATGGATTGGGTGTGTGGGTTGGGATGGACTGGGTTTGTGGGTCGGGATGGATTGGGTGTGGGTTGGGATGGATTGGGTGTGTGGGTTGGGATGGATTGGGTGTGTGGGTCGGAATGGATTGGGTGTGTGGGTCGGAATGAATTGGGTGTGTGGGTCGGAATGGATTGGGTGTGTGGGTTGGGATGGATTGTGTGTGTGGGTTGGGATGGATTGTGTGTGTGGGTTGGGATGGATTGTGTGTGTGGGTTGGGATGGATTGTGTGGGTTGGGATGGATTGGGTGTGTGGGTTGGGATGGATTGAGTGTGTGGGTTGGGATGGATTGGGTGTGTGGGTTGGGATGGATTGAGTGTGTGGGTTGGGATGGATTGAGTGTGTGGGTTGGGATGGATTGAGTGTGTGGGTTGGGATGGACTGGGTGTTTAGGTCGGGATGGACTGGGTGTTTAGGTCGGGATGGACTGGGTGTGTGGGTTGGGATGGATTGAGTGTGTGGGTTGGGATGGATTGGGTGTGTGGGTTGGGATGGATTGGGTGTGTGGTTTGGGATGGACTGGGTGTTTAGGTCGGGATGGACTGGGTCTGTGGGTCGGGATGGATTGGATGTTTAGGTCGGGACGGATTGGGTGTGTAAGTTGGGATGGATTGGGTGTGTGGGTCGGGGTGGATTGGGTGTATGGGTTGGGATGGATTGGGTGTACAGGTTGTGATGGATTGAGTGTATAAGTTTGATGTACCTGCTGTATGGGTAGGGGCGGATTGGGTGTATGGGTTGGCATGAACTGAGTGTATAGGTTGAGGTGGACTGGGTGTATGGGTTGGGGTGGATGGTGTGTTTGGGTTGGGATGGATTGGGCATACTGGTAGGGAAGGAGATTTAATCTTATTGGCCTACATTTTGATGAGCAGGTCGGGTATCATTCATCCACCACATGACCCCTTTCCGTCCTGAAGATTTTCTAACTTTCACTTTGTCTGCCGGAACTCTTTAATTCCTTCCTCACATTGCTTTCTAATACTAGTTCAGCTGAAGACAAGGAGATATAAGATCCAAAAACATGGAAGCAGGTGGAGTGAAAGTGAGAAAACTATGTGTAGGGTTAGTGAAATGAGGAGCACACACATTCACACACACTGATGGGCAGTACTAAAATACATGTTCAATTACATTTGTACTTATGTTCATGCATTAATAAATACTTTCTTCCTCTGTGTATTAATATGTGTGTCTAAGTACTTTTTTATTTTAATTTATTTACAAATACTTATTTTTGAATACTTTTCCAAATGGTGTTAAATAGGGACGCCCATCATCCACTCACTTGATGCAGCGATGCCTACTTCTTGCTTCATGTCTGTCACTCTTTTTCTGTGCCTGTCCTCCTTTCTTAGTATTTCTCCCATCTCTTCCTGTCACCACGGACACTTTAGCATCCACTACCCTGCCTTGTATTTCATTTATGACACCATCCATCTATATAAACTGAACAGCCATGGAGGCATGACACATTCCCGTTTCAATCCAACATTCAAATAAAAGGACTGACTTCACCCTCCACACGCACTGCAGCCCTTGCGCCCTTATCCATATTCTTGATAATGTTCAGTAATTTCTCATCTACAGTACTTAAATTTTCATCACCTTCATTCCTTTTCTGAGTGCAGTCATATGCATTTCCGGATCCATGAAGGCAGCATACAGCTTCATTCTGTGTACTAAATACTCTTTCACTAAACATCTTAGAACGAACATTGATCAACACACAGCCTCCCCTTCGTAAAGCTCCTCTGTTCCTCTACAGCTAAGTCCACGGTTCAATCTCTGACTCTGTCGACAAGTACCTTACTATATATCCTTCCTTTTATACTGAAAAGACAAATACCCTTATGATTGCCTTACAGTCCTCTTTCCCCTTTCCCTTTGTACTGGAGAGCTATTATCCCTAACTTCCAGTGCTCTGGAACTCTACCATTCTCCCAGGCCAAGCTGCACCTCTTCAGTATCTATCCGAGCACTATCTGGCGTCATACTTCAACATTTTGCTGCACTTTCCATCAAAATCTAGTGTTTTCCCCATGTTGACTTTCTCCAGTGCCTCATACATATCCATCCTACTGACCTCCTCCTCCCTTTCGGCTCTCTTCTTCTTCATTACCCAACCACTTATACTTGCAGTACTTTATTCTCTAAATTTAAGAGCTCCTTAAAACGTTTTCTTCATCTGATCACTTTCTCTCTCTCTCCACCACCAGTGTTCTACCATTTTTTCTTCTGCTTTTACTCTCTACTTTCTGCTGTTGTTCGTATCATCCTACCTTACTTTCTTTACTTCCTTCCAGAACAGTCTCTTACATTCCTTCCCTTATACATCCAGGTTACTTCTGAAATCGTCATCTAATTTTTTCTTACGCGAGCTAATTTCTTCACCGCTCTCCTTCTCGCAGCATACAGCTCTTTTCTGTGGCTTCATATCCTCAATTCATTTACTTCCCATCTGATCTGGATATACTTCCTTCTGTTCCACGAATTATTTCAACTACTCATTCCACCACGCTTTTCCTTTCACTCCCGTACGTTTACTCTTCACCTCGTACACTACATCACATGCTGCATAGATTTCCTTGTGAATATCTTACACATACCTTCCACCTTCTCCATCTGCTCGAAATCATATCAGACAAGTCGCTCCTCGATTTCTTTATCGCAGGCTTACTCCTCCCTTTTTCCTCCTCCTACAGCCTTTATTTATTTATTTATTTATTTTTTCAGAATCTGCCTCCTCCTGTCTTCCTTTACCTCTGTTTACCTATCACCTTTACAACACTATCTTTGACATAGCTATGTAGTGACCAGACAAATTACCTCCTCTATACACTATACTTCGTTTCGTTTCATTTCGTTTTTAAAGGCTCCAATATGCTTGCATGCATCGGCCTTGGTCACCTAATGGCGACTCTCCATACTGCACGATCTATTGCAGCTTCCCTGTTCAGTCCCTTAACCCTGAGGTCACACTTAATGACCTCGTCCCATGTCTTTCTCGGTCTACCCCTCATAACCCCACCACCAATATTAACACTTCTCACCTTCCTCACCCAGTTATTATCCCTCATCCTGTCCACGTGCCCAAACCATCTCAATCTACCTCTCCTCATCACAACACCAATACACTCCAGTCCCATCCTACCTCTCAACTCTTCCATCGTAAATCCAACCCCCTCAGACCTTGCATGCAGAGGCACACTACATCCACCTAATAATTGTCATTTCTGTACGTCCGAGCCTGCGAATATCCTCCTCCTTTATTGCCCAGGTCTCACTACCATACAGCATTACACTCCTAACACATGCTGCATACAAAGACCCCTTAGCACGTAGGGAGAGTCCTCTCAGTGTCAGGAGAGGCAACAGCTCCCTGAACTTCTTCCAACCACTTCTCACCCTAGCCACAGAGTCAGCTTCAGCCCCACCTCCAGCACACAACATGTCTCCCAAATAACAAAACTCTTCCACACACTCAAGAGATTCACCAGCAAGTTCAATCCTTTCACGCCTGACAATCTCCACTTGCTCTCCCCGACACGCCGTACACATAAAATCAGCATTATCTCGCAGTCTACCTCTGATACCACTACATCTCTTGTGCACCCATTTATCACAAACACCGCACAAGATGGAATTACTTCCCACGCCCTTGTGGCAAACTGCACATGGCCACTCTCCCTCGTCTTTGACAGTACCGCCCCCAACCCTATTATATCTGCATTTACCCCTAAGCCCTTGTGCCCCATACCATCTCTTCACTTCCTAAACCTTTCCTCCGCCTCCCTTTCGTGCTTTGCAATCAACACCAAATCATCAGTATACAACATCTCCCACGGGAGTCCGTTTCTGAAGTCACGGGAGAGGGCTTAAAGTACCATGATAAACAACATGGGACTCAAAACTGACCCCTGATGCACACCAACGTTCACTATAGTGTCATGCACAAATCTCATGATCATGACTATAGTGTCAAGCACAAATCTCATGATCATGCACATACATAGTCAGTCATTGTCTTTTATTTTCATTCAGCTCATTTGCCATCCTCCTCATCACTCACTATTATACTTACTGACTATTTACTGCAGTGCATGAAAAAGGTATTGGTTAGCGCCAAGCCCTTCCCTGCACTAAGTCCACCACGTCACTAGTCCATCCACTTCAGTGGGTACACCTCACTGTTCAACTACCCCATCTGTTCTACCATTCCCCACATTTACATTATATCTTCAATCAGAAACACTGTCTCCCTGATCTCAAAATTCTCCAGACATGCTTCTACATTCGCCCAGAACTCCACGTTCACTCTAGCAGCTCGGTCAAATGTTGAAAACCGTGACCTCAGTAAACTAATAACACCAAGGGACACTAGATTAAAAAAATACAGTAAGTGCTGGAAAATGCACTGTAATGTATTTAAAAACATTTTTTATGTAATGTGTTTAGTATTTAGATCCATTTTCCAAATGGGTAATGTATTTGGTATTTAAATACTTTTTGTACGAAGTAAAGTGTTTTAGTATTTAACCACATTTACAGTATTTTGTATTCATTTCAGTTCACACACCACTCAAGCCCCTGGAATCCTGGTTCCAATTCACAAGCCTACCACGCTTCCATCCTACTAACTGACAGACAGGCTATTCATTGAGCCACCCTGCCTATGTCCAATAATTATATCCATATGACCGTACTTTCTAGGCACACGCTCTTCTGCCTTTTAATAAGTCTTTCCTTACTTCACACTTTTAATCACTGTAGTACTCATCCTAGTCAGTAGTCACTGAAAAGAAAACCCTCGCAAATTCCCTGACAATTCCAGTTGTATGGCTTCTATTCTTGATTTTTCACTCATATCATACTAAAGTGTCACACTCACACGTTATAAAATGTTTGCACCATGCAAATTTCTTGCATCTTCCTTACTCAGTTCTCTGCTTCCTATATTTTGTATCCCTTCATAGCACTGGTCATCATTCTTTCCTGAGCCACTCTACTATTCACTTGATTTACACATTTACTTCTCTTTTCTCTTAAAGAACATGGTAAACAGACACAATAAACGGTAAAAAAAAACAGTAGCCTTAGCCTATACGGTACCCACCAAGACAGAGGTAGTACTTGGAGCACTCCCCCAGACTCCAAATCTTCTCCGGGTTGGCGCTGGGGTTGCGGTAGAACTCTCCATTGGCAACGCATGGCACGTTGAGTCGCAGCGCCCTCTTGTTGCGCAGCAAAGGGTGGTCCGGTGAAACTGTGCCTGCGGGAGAGGAGGCGGGAAGGTTAGATGTGCGTAGGATAAGAGGGGGTGTTATATACGGCAGGCAGATATATTCACACACTTTTTGTTCGGTGGCACAGCCTTGATAAAAACTACCAGAGGTTACTGAAGTTCAAGAAAAAGGCGAGAGAGAGAGAGAGAGAGAGAGAGAGAGAGAGAGAGAGAGAGAGAGAGAGAGAGAGAGAGGGAGAAAGAGATATTAACTCCCCATATTAAGTGACCGGGCATGATATTAACAAAAAGAATGAGCCATTAATCACTGAGAATATAAGAGAAAGGGAGTTTGTGATACGGAAGATAGGTTACTTAGACAAAGAGGAATGGTATATAACACAGGAGATAAGGCGAGAGGGATGATGGGAGCGTTATTTAGCCAACCTGAAGATATACAAGCCTACCCGTATTTAATAATAATAATAATAATAATAATAATAATAACGGTTAGCAGAAGAAATAGGGAGTATTCAGTTGACTCAAGGCAGTACGTGTTATTCCCGGGGTGATAATAGGGTAACCGAAGACCCACTGTTTTGTCTTTAGTAATGTACTCTCCTGCGTAATACACTTAAGTGTTCGTTTATGATATGTACAGTGTTTTATTCTTGTACTGTACTATCTGTAACCATTAATTACCCCCCCCTCTGTGTGTGTGTGTGTGTGTGTGTGTGTGTGTGTGTGTGTGTGTGTCATCGTTCACCGTCGTTTTGAAAGCTGTCACCTGTTATAACCTCAGCTACATAACATCAGCAGGTGTAACACTGTCACCACCAGTGATCAAGCTACAGTCAGCTATATTCCCATCGCAGCTCTCAAATTTACAACCACCACCACCATTGCAACCACCACTGTTAGCCCCTTCAGTACGATGTCTTGTATTTTACTCTTAGCACTGAAATTATTTGATTATTACCAGAAGGATCTCTTGTAGTGAAGTGGCCAAAAATAATCTCAGTTAACCCGTTGGGTACACTGATGTTTTTTTTCCATATTTTTCCGTATTACCGTCACACTATTTTCTTCAGCTCAGTAGACACCCCTCGTTGTGATGGGGTTAACAGCCTCACCACCATTTGTCACCGTCACCACAGCAGTGATTACAACGGCCGTTATCACAGTCACAGCGGTCATTTTTAGCCGCATTATTGTCACCATTATTTTCACACTACGGTAGCCCACAAAAACAATGTTCTGATAAAGTCCAGTCAGTCTCTTTATACTTCATTTTTGTTTTATCAAGTATTTTAATTCATATACAAGATAGGTAAGAGGGAAGCGAGAGGAAATACACAAACAGAACGATAAATGGAGGAAATGGTTAGAGTAGTTGGATTGCTTATATATATAGGCCTATATATATATATATATATATATATATATATATATATATATATATATATATATATATATATATATCATTAGCCGTTTGAGTGTCCACTGCAGGACCGGCCTATCCCGACAGAAGTGGGGACGATACAGCCATGTATCTCTACCAAGTGGCTTAGGCTGTCTGGTAGAGATTGTATGTAGGGTGAGAAGTGCTTGTAAGTGTAACTGTAGTGTTGTAGTGGCTTTGGATGTGTGTGTAGTCTGTGAACCAAGTGTAATCGGCCCGCGCAAGCCGACTGGATGCAATCATACTTTATAGTATGCGACACTGGTTCAACCACAGCACCCCTTGTGTCCGCCAATGCAGTAGGTGGCCTGAAGAACACTCCCAAAGTTTATTACTCTGGCGGGGAGCGAACCCTCGTTCCTCAGTGTACGAAAACGCACACTTTACCACAGAGGTATATATATATATATATATACAGTATATATATATATATATATATATATATATATATATATATATAAACACCACCGGGTGATATCATGTGCTGCGGGAACAGCTCAGTCAGCATTATCAATGTCTGTCACACCCTAGCCACACTAGCAGATTCAGGCGTCCACACAACACCCTCCACAGGTGAGTTTCTGAAGTGATAATTACGGGACCCCTATTGCACACACACACATTATATATATATATATATATATATATATATATATATATATATATATATATATATATATATATATATATATATATATATATATATATATATATATATATATATATATATATATGTGTGTGTGTGTGTGTGTGTGTGTGTGTTTATATGTATACCGGTATATTTATGTTTATATTCATAGAGAGAGAGAGAGAGAGAGAGAGAGAGAGAGAGAGAGAGAGAGTTGGAAACAGCATCTTCGTCTTTAATTACGGTACACGTGACTTTCTTTAAAGGTGGAAATTCTGAACAAGGAAAGTCTTCAGGGTGACGAGGAAAACAAAGACGGCAAAATTATGAGAGATTCATTCTAAAAGTAAAGGTAATGAGAGCGTGACATTTTCTGGAGTCATGGGGACGGGAAAACGGCGTGCAGAGAGGGAGGGAGTCCCATTATGGTACGGAAAGTAGAATGAGAAAGCTGGGAGACAGTGAGCGGAAAGGGCTGCGAAAATAAGGGCAATCTTTGCCGGCATAACTTCCAGTTTTCCCCTAATAACGTCGTGGGGCGTAGCATGAAAGAGTGAAAAAGTCGCTTGGTAAATGACAAAATGACTACGTCAAATCAACTATTTTCGCATATTGGAGATTTCGTCACGTCACCCGCAAGTACGCAGTATTATGAAGAAATAATAGCACAAAAACCACACTTACGTTAATAAATGATAATTAGATTACAGTCGGCGTTATTACATTCGCTAGCTTGGAAAGAGGGGTGGCGAGGAATGGGGGGGGGGGAGGGTGAATGACTCATCTCGTACGTCACTTATTTACACATGGCGAGAGCTCGGGAAAGTGAGACAACAGCAGGTGGGAGAGATGGTTTTTGAAGCGTTGATTTCTCGCTTGCTGGTCTTCCCTGGCTTTCTCCACTCGTGTATGTGTGCTTAACCAGAACTGATTGAATCTCACCAAAGAAGATTTACTGGTCGCTAAACAAAGGGAACAAACTTTACTGACCTGTCGGTGGGGTTTTACCTGAATGCGATTACACTTCAGGTTTGAAAGCATACTCTCATGATATTAAAAAAAATAAAGTGGATATATTTTATAGACCCGTTGGGAGTTTTTCAGTATCTCGAATAATATTGCAGCTTCAATCTTGAAAACACTTTTTCACATCTGAACAGATTATATAAATGCTTGTGCAAGCTAATATTGTTCGGAAGGATTGAAAAAACATAAAAACCTTTAACAGAATGCTTTGTTATATTCTTCGGTTTCTCCGCCAAAACTCAGGACACAATGCACAACATACCACATCTCAAAATTGGCGGCAAAAACGAAAAATACGAGTGGAGAATATTGGCCTCAAGGTTGACCATCACAAGATCCTGGTGGTCATGGCTACAACATTAGATCCGACACTAATATATATTGAGAACCGCGAAACAAAGGAATCTATGTTGCAATTCGATTATCAGGCCATTGTCTTGATGTTGCACAAGGGAAGAGGGAGAGGGAAATATGAAAGGACGCAGATGTCAGGCGTAACTACGATGTGTGTGTGTGTGTGTGTGTGTGTGTGTGAGAGGAGAGAGAGAGAGAGAGAATTAAACAGCAAAGTATTCCAGTGCTGTGTGTAATTCACCGGGTTGGTCAGGATCACTTGATGGTCGTGATCGTCAGCTTTTACCCTCCCGGAAGGGAGCTGAGAGCTCATATAGTCCGATCTAAGGGCAAGGCTGTGACCTTCACACACCCACACACCCGTCCCCTTGCTCAAGGGGGACAATAACCACCCACTTCGTCAGTGAAACTTTTCGCAACCTGAGCGAGGCGCGAACTCCCGTCTACCAGATGGCAAGCGAGAACGTTACCACTGCACCAGCGAGCGGTGTGTGTGTGTGTGTGTGTGTGTGTGTGTGTGTGTGTGTGTGTTCTTACCTTACCTAATTGTATCTTTACAGGAATGAGTCGCTCGTTCTGTCCCGTGTATTAAACCATTTTTATCACACATCCTTAAATTTGTGAATTTGTTTTGACACACTACTTCTTTCTGTAGTGCATTCCACTGATCAATTGCCATATTTGGGAAACTGAATTTCCTTACGTCTTTATCGCCTCCTTTTATTAGTTTTTTGCAGTGTCCTCTTGCTGATGCTTCCCCATAGGTTCTGTATTCATTTATGTATATTTTCTCTCCCCGAGATGCATTTATGTAGCATAATCATGTCTCCTCTTTCCCTTCTCTCCTGTAGTGTTTGTAGATTCAGTTTTTCTACTCTTTTTTCGTAGCTTAGATCCCTAAGCTTGGTATCCATCTTGTAGTTCCCCTTTGTTCTTTTTCAGTCTTATCTATGTGTTTTTTGAGATGAGGATTCCAGACTACTGATGCATACTCGAGGGTTGGTCTGATGAATGATGTTATTATCTTTCTCAGCATGTCTTCATTTATATATGTGAATGCTATTCTCGTATTAGCAACCAGTGTTACGTACAATGTTACTGATTTGGTCATCTGGAGATAGTCTGTTACTGATAATTACTCCTAGGTCCTTCTCCCTTTCTGATATGTGTAGGGTTAATTTTCCTAACTTATAATCCCAATCTGGTCTTTTCTCACTTTTACCAACCTTAATTGCATGACACTTGTCCACATTAAATTCCATTTGCCATTTATTGTTCCATTCATGAAACTTGTTTAATTCCTCTTGCAGCTCTTTGCAAGACTGTGTTAGTAATTTTCCTTTGTATTTTTGCATCATCCGCAAACATATTTAGATAGCTTCCATTTCCAGTGTTACTGTTTATGTCATTAATATATACTAAAAACATAATTGGTGCCAGCACTGAGCCCTGTGGCACTCCGTGTGTGTGTGTGTGTGTGTGTGTGTGTGTGTGTGTGTGTGAGGGGGGAGGGAGAGAGAGGGAGAGAATAAAATCGTATGGCGTTATCTGGAATAAAATGCAAAGTTCAAGCCTTGCCAAGGCGGAAACTAGATAGCTTTTAACGTGTCCATTGCTTCAAGTTCCTGGGACAAATAAAATAATCTTGCGTTACTCATAATCAAATACAAACTTAGCATACCGCCGCCAAAGGGTTAAATGTAATTCCAGCGGCATCTGAAGTGGTGATTTAAATTTTTATAAGAAAACCGCAAGGTTACATTAGCAATGTAGTGTAGGCGTACAGTTGAACACTGCTTGGTTAAATACTATGTATCATCGGTATACCTTATACAAAATGTGATACACTAATTATCGGTATGTGATATACACAATAATGGCTGTGAATATGCAGTGTTTAAAGTATTAATAAAAATGTTAATTTAGAAGCCTTGAGGAGCATGTTTTATATTTTATTCCTGATAACGCCAGACGTTTCTATTCAGCTCAGTAACTCCTCTTAGTAAAGAGGTTAGAAACACCTAACTCTCTTGGGTATAATTATATATCTGCGTCAGACAACTTTAATCAGCTTAGGGTTGTCTATCTTGGTGATGGGGTTATATTAGGTAGAATGAATTGCTAGGTGCATAACATAATCGTCATGAAAGGAGAGAGAGAGAGAGGGGAGGGGGAGGGTTCCTGGCAGGTAGCGTATACGGAAATCAAGGGAAGGCAATACGTTCGTACACACACTTTCACACGTACACACTCACGCACATGACGGCGCGGCGTCACAGAAAAGAAAAAAGAGAACGGGTGATCCGAGGAATGACAATGACGGAGGGCAAGCGCGGAAGCCACGCAAGTAATGCTGAGTGATATATAATCTTCATAAATCTAAAATAATTAATCTGATTCTGTGGCTGGTGGGGGACTCATCATCCACTCATTCAGTGCGCTGCAACTGTACTCCAGGGTGACTTTACCCTGAGTGACGAGTCAAATGATTTCTTGTAAGGTAGGAAATCGTTTAATACTATGGATGGTAACCTTATAACCAGCCAATACGTGTTCCCTATGTGTCAAAAAGTGGGTTGAGGGAGGGTTAGTGCCCCTCCACGGAAAGCGACGAACTAAAAAGAAACTAAATGCCTCGGACCAGGACTGACCTACAGGTGACAACCAAGGACCGTACAAAGGACAGGTGCGAATTTCAACGCGAAATGTGAGGGATGCAAATGATGCGGTGCAAGAGAGAGAGAGAGAGAGAGAGAGAGAGAGAGAGAGAGAGAGAGAGAGAGAGAGAGGGAGAGAGAGAGATTGTCCAGGTGCTTGAGTATGCAAAAATGGACATATGTGGATTGACTAGAGACCAAACAGAAAGTGAGAGTGGGCATATGAATGGGGTATATGTGAGGGAGTAGGTGAGAATGAGAGGGCAAAGGAGGGTGTATGCATTGTGGTGTGCAAGAGATGAAAGGAGAATATACGAGAGTATGGATCAGTTGGTTCAAGGATTGTATAGGGAAGATTGAAAGTAAGAATACAAGCATAGGCGATTGTGTCTGTCTATGTGCCAATAAACGCCTGTGCGAGCAGAGTGAAAGAATTCAGGGCAACTGTGGAAGCATGCATAGAATAGTTTGAGAGGAGAGAGAGTGTGTGTTTATGAATGGAGATATGAATGGAAAAGTAGGGACTGCGAAGGTGGATGAAGTAGTTGGAGAGTGGGATGTGCCAGCATAAGTGGATGAGAATGGTGGTGCTGTAGTGGGCGTCTTTGAGGGGAAGGGGTTGGTGATAGCCAATACCCTCTTTAGGCACTAAATGATCCACAGGTATACATGGCGAGTGATGAAAAGGGTGGGTGGTGAACTGAATGAATGGAAGGCAATGATTGACTATATATGTGTGGATGAGAGAATGAGAAGATATGTGCTTGAGGCGAGAGCATAGAGATGTTGAGGGAGTGGACCACTTGGTGGTGGTGAAAGTCAAGGTAAAAATGTGATGGATAAATAGAAGGAGAGAAAGTAGTCCATACAAAGAAGATAGAAAGGTTGCAGGAAGATGGAAAAAAAAAAAAGGCAGAATATAAGAGAGAAGAGCAATTGGGTAAATATGATTTGGAGCAGATGGGGGACGTGAAAGGTATGTGCAAATTTTTCACAGAAGAAATTTTATGCAACATGTGAGGTGGTGTGTGGGGTGAAGAGAAGACGAAAGGGAGTGCAAGGGACAGCATGGTGGAATGAAGAGGTGAGACAAACTGTGGCACAAAAGAATAAAACATACGATCAGAGTGAGTGGATGGGACGCAGAGGCATAGAGGAAGTTGAGAGACAGAATAGCGAGTTATATGTAGAGAAGAAAAGTGGTGAAAAGATTAGTAATTAGTAAGAGAGAGTAAGAAGAGAGTGGATGAGGTTTTAGGAGGAATTTGAGTGTAAAGTGGGGTGAATGTAAGAAAATGTTCTGGGACGAGGTAAAGAGAGTTAGGATGATAACGACGGTAGCAGGGGAGTGGAAGATAAAAATGGTAGACTGCTAGTGGAGAAGAGAAAAAGTGAGCAGATGGAGAGAACACTTTAATGAATTGTTGATAACAGAGAATGAAAGTAATGCGAGTATAAGTGGCTGGGGAATGGTTGTGAGATGGAGGGAGATGACAAGAGAGGACGAAATCAGTGAGATAGAAATAGTGGGAGCAATGAAGAAAGTTAAAATGGGAAAAAAATCCAGGAATTGATGGAGCGTGTCATGAAATGCAGAAGCACGGGGGAGAGATAGTAGTACAATGGCTATGGAAGATGTGCAGATTGGCTTGGGAGGAAGGTAGAGTCCCGGAGGATTGGAAGTCAAGTACAATTATTCCTATGTACAAAGTAAAAGAGGAAAAAGAAGTTTGTGGTAATCATAGGGGCATTTGTCTTTTTAGTGTAATAGGAAAAGTACATGGTAGGATACATACTGACAAAATCAAGGAAATAACAGGAATTAGCTGAAGAGGAACAGGGAGGTTTTAGGAAGGGAAGAGATTGTGCAGATCAGCTATTCATCCTAAGGTCTTGAGTGGAAAAATTTCTAGAGAAGGGAAAGTTGTATGTGGCCTTCATGGTTTGGGAGAAGGGATATGATAGAGTAGATGGGCAAGGAATGTGGAAAATATTAAGAATATATGGAGTAAATGGGAAGCTGTTGAATGCCGTGAAGTGTATTATGAGGGTGCTAAGGTTGCAGCATGTGTGGATGGTGAACCGAGTGAATTTTTCAATCTGAATGTTGGATTGAGGAATGTGTCTTGTCTCCATGATTGTTCAATCTGTATATGGATGGAGTTATAAAAGAGATACAAGGTAGGGCAGAGGATGCTGCAGCGGCCCTAACGAGAGGGGGCGGCGTTTGAAAACTTCCTGTTTTGTTGTTTGCAGACGATACCGTACGAGTATTGTTAAATGAAGACGTAGGGGAACGGGAGGACTTGGTGAATGAATTTGGGAGAACGTGTAAGAAACGGATTCAAGGGTGCATGTAGGAAGGAGTAAAGTTGTGGTCTTCGAGAGGAATGAAGTCACTGAATACACGGTGAGGTTGGATGGTGAGGAAATGGAAAATGTACGTACATTAAAGTACTTGAACAGTATGATGAGTAAGGATGGAAGTTTAGAGGATGAAGTGCTTGAAAGGATACAACAGGGAAGGTAGGTTGCTGGTTCTTTGAAAGCAGTAATAAAAAAGAGGGAAGTGAACATGGAAGGAAGAAAGTCGTTGCATGATAGTATCGTGATACCAACTCTATGATATGGAAGCGAAGCTTGGACGTTATTGAAAAGACACAAGTCAAGAGCGAAAGCAGTGGAAATGAGTTATCTGAGATGAGCATGTGGCGTTACATGGAGAGACAGACTGACAAATGAGGAAGTGAAGGGGAGTTGTGGTGTGGATGTGATAGAAAGCGTTAGGAGAAACACACTGAGGTGGTTTGTCCACGTGGAGAGGATGGAGAACAAGAGACTTACGAGGAGAATGTGAGTGAAATGGAGAGGAGAGGGAGAGGGAGACCAATGATGAAATGGAGGGATGGAGTGGAGACTGGAGAGATATATGAGGGAGTGAGTTGTGAGCTGGGGGGAGGTCAGCGAAATGGCAGATAGGGCGACATGGAGGCGATTTGTCTGTGGCCACCCCTTACTGGGTTAAAGCGTCTGGCTATAGATAGATAGATTCGGTGACGTCTTTGCTACTGTCTTCCCCCTGCCACCAAATATTTACGCAGCCCAGAGAATGCCCTGGTGGTGGAGGGATTCATGAAGGCTGTAACTAACCCCTAAATGAGAAATAAAGTAATGAGTAAATGAATAATTACAAAATAATGATAATAATAGCAGCAGCAGCAGTAGTAGTAGAGTTGTACAGTAGTAGTGGTAGTAGTAGCCTAGTAGAATTAGAAGTAGCAGTTGTTGTTGTTGTTGTTGTAGGTGCAGCAGTGCCAGTGATACTACTACTACTACTACTACTATTAATAATAATAATAATAACAACAACAATATTTCCTACGCTGAAAAAAATCGCCATGAATACCAAAAATACAGTAAAGACGTCACTGAACTGGAGTGGTAACCAAACCTTGCTCCTGAGGGTGGGTGTAAGCGCGGAATCCAGTCACCTCGGAGCTATACACCTATCTATCTATCTATCTATTGCCAGACGCCTCAATCCCGTTTGGGGTGGCCACAAACAAATCGCCTCCAAGTCGCCCTGTCCCCCGCCATTTCACTCCCCTGCTCCCAACTCTGCTATACACCGCCGCCCGTAAATCACACCACAGCCGTCACGACACCGACAGTGGGGTGGGTGTGGAAACTAACTACTTCACTCCGATTCCGCCTTTAATGTTGTTGTTGTTGTTGTTATTATTATTATTATTATTATTATTTTAGCTTGGGAGAGATTTTAGAGCTGGAAGGGTTTAATACAGGATTCATTAACCTCTTCAGTGCTGTACTTAGGCTGTAAAGTTAAATAAATACGTCCTCAGGCTGAAGGGACTAAGAAAAATTGGAGTTATGGCGGACGTGACAAGAGGAAGGGGTAGGTGGGGGTGAGCAGGGGTGAGGGGTGTACACAAATGGAAGGGATGGGTGGTGTTCAAGAAGAAGGGGTGGGTGGGGGTGAGGGGGTGTACGAGAGGAAGGGGTGGGTGGGGGTGAGGGGTGTGCAAGAGGAAGGGGTGGGTGGGGGTGAGGGGTGTACGAGAGGAAGGGGTGGGGGGGGGTGTGGGGGTGTACGAGAGGAAGGGGTGGGTGGGGGTGAGGGGTGTACGAGAGGAAGGGGTGGGTGGGGGTGAGGGGGTGTACGAGAGGAAGGGGTGGGTGGGGGTGAGGGGGTGTACGAGAGGAAGGGGTGGGTGGGGGTGAGGGGGTGTACGAGAGGAAGGGGTGGGTGGGGCTGAGGGGGTGTACGAGAGGAAGGGGTGGGTGGGGGTGAGGGGGTGTACGAGAGGAAGGGATGGGTGGGGGTGAGGGGGTGTACGAGAGGAAGGGGTGGGTGGGGGT
Organism: Coenobita brevimanus; assembly: GCF_032717465.1. NCBI lineage: Eukaryota > Metazoa > Arthropoda > Malacostraca > Decapoda > Coenobitidae > Coenobita > Coenobita brevimanus. The sequence continues at coordinate 30,335,816 of NC_137024.1, forward strand.
GAAGGGGTGTACGAGAGGAAGGGGTGGGTGGGGGTGAGGGGGTGTACGAGAGGAAGGGGTGGGTGGGGGTGAGGGGGTGTACGAGAGGAAGGGGTGGGTGGGGGTGAGGGGGTGTACGAGAGGAAGGGGTGGGTGGGGGTGAGGGGGTGTACGAGAGGAAGGGGTGGGTGGGGGTGAGGGGGTGTACGAGAGGAAGGGGTGGGTGGGGGTGAGGGGGTGTACGAGAGGAAGGGGTGGGTGGGGGGTGAGGGGGATTACCAGAGGACTGGGAGTGTGGGGTAGAGGGGGTGTACGAGAGGAAGGGGTGGGTGGGGTAGACGGGGAGAACGAGAGGAAGGGGTGGGTGGGGGTGAGGGGGTGTACGAGAGGAAGGGGTGGGTGGGGGTGAGGGGGTGTACGAGAGGAAGGGGTGGGTGGGGGTGAGGGGGTTTACGACAGGAATTGGGGGGTGGGGGTGAGGGGGTGTACGAGAGGAAGGGGTGGGTGGGGGTGAGGGGGTGTACGAGAGGAAGGGGTGGGTGGGGGTGAGGGGGTGTACGAGAGGAACGGGTCGGTACTGCAGAGGGTGAGTACGATAGGAAGGGGAGGGTGGGGGGGAGGGGGTGTACGAGAGGGCGGGGTGGGTGGGGTTGGGGGGGTGTACGAGAGGAAGGGGTGGGTGGGGGTGAGGGGGTGTACGAGAGGAAGGGGTGGGTGGGGGTGAGGGGGTGTACGAGAGGAAGGGGTGGGTGGGGGTGAGGGGGTGTACGAGAGGAAGGGGTGGGTGGGGGTGAGGGGGTGTACGAGAGGAAGGGGTGGGTGGGGGGTGAGGGGGTGTACGAGAGGAAGGGGTGGGTGGGGGGTGAGGGGGTGTACGAGAGGAAGGGGTGGGTGGGGGGTGAGGGGGTACAAGGAATGGTGCCTCACGGTGAAAGTACATGAGACAATGACTTCAATTATTTGGAAGTCGCACACACACACACACACACACACACACACACACACACACACACACACACACACACACACACACACACACACACACACACACACACACACACACACATACAGAGAGAGAGAGAGAGAGAGAGAGAGAGAGAGAGAGAGTCATTAACATCCTCCTTCCACTTCAGTCATTATCACTTCCTACAAAATATACTCTACGAGCCTCATCCACTCACTTGATAGTGTCATCATCGGGTGACTGCAATGACTGACAAGCATATGGGTTCCTGTACTACATTAAACTATTTGGTTACTACGTTGGGTGGTAACCATGTAACCAATAAATGAACGCCTTGTGGTCTGCTTGGTTCGGTCGCCTCCACCTGATAAGGAAGGGTTAGAATCTGTGGGAAGGTTGGGGTTGTTGCCTTCATAATGCCAGTTCGAGGCACGTGACTGCACACAGCCTTGCCTTAAATAGCTGCAGTAAATAGCCCTGACTCGGACCCTAACGCCTCTGATGGGTTACTTACTACTAGACTGCATGATGGATAGAAAGATAGTGATATTGTTTGAAGTAAAAATCAAATAATTATCCTCAGTCAGTTTTCCACATTCAAATGAGGTGTGGGAGATGATAGACCTTGTTGTAAAGCAGATGTGTTTAGGGACACGAATCAGAGGAGAGAAAACCAAGATAGCGAATAATAACCCCTCTCTACAGTACTTGCCTGTGCTGTGAAAAATATGATGCTGCGTGGAACATCAGCACTGTAAGGTGAGGTCGTCATGTAATCCTACGCCATTGGATAGGTCTTTCAGCTTTCCACCTCTCCCATTTTATTCACCAGTAACGGAACCTTAGAAATGCAGTATCGGTTCACAGTGCAGACAGTACTCTTTTTCACTGCTGCGGTATTACGGTATATACTGTACAGTAGGTTAACATAAACTCGCTCCAAAAAGTATCATCAACCAGATGATCGATGGTTTCGCAGTGAGCATTGTTACCGGGCACGTTTTCTCCCCAAGGCAAATATTTCTGAATCAATAGTGTATACTGTATATTCAGTACTGTTAAAAATTCCTTCTTTTATATATAATGATAAAACCAATATGCATATACATTCATGAAAAGGTACAAGATATTATTTTACTTCCTCCATCTCTTCGAAATGCGAGGTCGGAAAAGTTTTAGATGCATTTTTATCGCGTACCCACACACACACACACACACACACACACACACACACACACACACACACACACACACACACGTGTGTGTGTGTGTGTGTGTGTGTGTGTGTGTAAATAAATATAAAAGAAAAATATATATATATATATATATATATATATATATATATATATATATATATATATATATATATATATATATATATATATACTCGTGTGTGTGTGTGTGTGTGTGTGTGTGTGTGTGTGTGTGTGTGTGCCGTTTAATGTTTTAATTCCAATTTTTTTTTTTTTTTTTTTTAATTTTAACCCAGGCTTCCACAAGACGAAATTATTCAAATTGGGACTGGATGAATATCGAGAAAAATGGGTTAACGAAGGCTATAATTACATAACATCTCAAGATAGAGATGGCTAGCGAAAGGTAACTAAAGGCAGCAAGATAAAATATCATATACGTCACAGAGATCAGAGGACTAAAAGTTCCGCAACAGTTATAATATAGATCACATTCTCTCATTACGTCACATCACTTCTCTCAGTTCCGTCACTACACCTCACCTCTCCCGCCCGACAGCCCTCCTCCCCCTTCACTCTCTCTTCCCTCTGTTTAAAAATTCATATCGTATTTTCTAAGTTTCATCTGCTTTTCTTTATATATATAACACTGAAGGGTAGGTGACTGGCTTAGCTGCTGTTCTGGATACATTATCGATAAAGCTTCAGTCGCCTCACGCGCATCAGTACTGCATGATACACTCCCTAACCTGACGTTCAACTCGAACGTGTGAACCACACTACCAGCGTCTTCTACAAGGCATCACAGTAGCCTGTATAGGCTACAAGTATTTTCCTATACTTAACTACCTGCCTCTGTCTACCTGTCCATCTATCTTTCTGTCTATCTAAAATTTTCCCTGCCTTCCCTTCAGTTCATTGATGTATTTTCTGGTTCATTCTTTCCATTTCTGGACGATTTTCTTCAGCTTGGAAGTGTAGGATTTAGATACGGCCTTCATAAAATAACCTTCCATCACAAACACTTTCCACCAGATAAAAATAAATAAATAAATAAATCGTCTGAGGCAGTAATAAGAAACGAATCCTCGGGGTGAATGCGTTATTGTGAATGAAATCGCGTGACGTTAACCCTTCACTCTACAGTAATGTCGTCTTGCTAACGGCAGACGATTTTATTCAGCTTGGAGGAACGTCTGACAGTGAAGGGGTGAGTGAACACCATCTAACCCCTCCAGTGGTAAAGTCTCCAGTAAGCAGAATAAAATCGTACTGAGGTAGCAAGAATATCCCTCCATCCATCATCCGGTCCTTTTTGCCCTATTAGGAGCGTAGGACTTGGCTACCCAGTCTCCACACTCAAGGCAAGGGGGACCAGCCTTACTCGTCCCTGAGTGGCGTTATATTGACAATAAATTCCAACCCTCCCCTACAGGATCAAACCGGCTGGAGCGCCTTATCCTACTAAGCCGCCAGACGTCATTTGGTTATATGGTTACCACCCAACGTAGTGAATAGTTTTCTGTATTACAAGAAACTATTGGCTTGGCATTCAACGTTGTCACCCGAAGGCAGCACTTCATTCAGTCAGTGGATGGTGAGCGCCCCCACCTAGAAAATAGCAAGAATAAATCTACGACCATACATCACCGGATTCACTAGGTTAGGTAGAATATATTCCTACCTTACTGTGTCAGCCTGGGTCAGGACTGACAACAGTTTTACCATCCATCTCCTGTCGTAGCTGTGACTTGTTTACCAGGGAACGACGAAAAGAATGAACAGTCTTCCCATCTCTCTTGTTCTTCACACACACACACACACACACACACACACACACACACACACACACACACACACACACACACACACACACACACACACACACGAGTTGCGAGAGGGAAATTACCACACGCAATTTTCTCCTCTGTTGTATTTCTTGCGTCCGAGAAGGAGTTGACGGTAAGTCTGTTTGTGAATCCCGGGTCTAGCCCACTTCCCACACCTGCCCCAGAAACAGCACCAACTCATACATGTGTATGTATATATATATATATATATATATATATATATATATATATATATATATATATATACAGTATATATATATATATATATATATATATATATATATATATATATATATATATATATATATATATAAACTGTAGGTAGATATCTATATTGTATCTTCATCCGCTCAGAAGCTTTCGTAATGCTTCTTACTTAGGTGTTTATTTTGCCTATTTACCTATTACACCTCAATATTCCCTCGTATGTTACCGATGTAAACTACATCGATATTAGAAGGATATACGTAACATACAAGATGCATCAATGTACGACATGTACAAATAAATAGCCTTGGAATAGTTGATACGAAAACTCCTATACTAATGATAATACGGGCCTATACAGGATGTCCCAGGGAATGCCTGTCAAATTTCAGGCGGTTGATTTAAGGCTAATTTTGAGAGAGAGAGAGAGAGAGAGAGAGAGAGAGAGAGAGAGAGAGAGAGAGAGAGAGAGAGAGAGAGAGAGAGAGAGAGACTATATATCAACACGAGTCCAATTTTCATCCGTTGGGGAGTTGCCATTACTGGTGGGGCCCGTAGCCAGACTTTTCGAAAGGGAGGTGGGTCGTTTTCTGTTGAATCTGGACTTGCATAGCAGCCGGCTGGTCAAAGGTTTGCTGCATGCTTGCCCTAGGGGTCAGGGTGTATGCGTAACGATGTTGAGAAGCAGCACAAAACTTCTGAACAACAGAGAGTGACTCTTTTTGCACTGATTAAAAAAAAAAAAAAAAAAAAAAACACTATGAGAAAGTGAACCTTTAGGGAGGTAGGAGTGGGGGTCGTCCTACCCTCTCGATCCGCCCATCCCCCTGGCTACTGGCCTGCTGATGATCTTATGGGTGAAAATGGTCTCCCTTATATGCAATGTTCGAAATGTAGGGGTTGGTCCCCTTATGATAATGAACACCTTTGGAAATAAAGACCCCCTCAAATAAGATGTGTTCAGTAATCTTGCAAGAGATATATTTAATTTACATATATGGTCATCAGCAAGTGAATAAAAACCATAATCATTTATCATTTTCAGTTGCAGCCTATTAACGATCTTCATCACACTGGGAAGAAGACATAATTTGCAAAGTTCGTAATTCAGTATTGTAAAAGGTTCTCTCCTTTCACCCTCCCATCCTCCCCCCTCCCCGCTTGCAGGGCCGCCAGTGTCGAAAGTGGTGATCCCCTCTCCCAAACACTGCTCCTAATTAACCCCTTAGGTCATCAATAACTGTAGCTCCATAACGGTTGAGAAGTGGATGCGTGTCAATATGGCATTCTTTAAAATTAAAAGTAACCCTCCGCTAACCTCCTCAAATTTGGCAGACATTTCTTGGGATACCCTGTATTACCACTGATCTCCACACCACCTGTCAAAATCCAACGGAAAATCGCGATTGTAGTACTGAATAAAATTCACTGAAGCTCGTGACCATATATTCATTGTTATTTCTTTCTAATACTTGACGAATTATCAAGCATCGGGGAGACTTCTTGAACTGGAGGGGTTGGTTATAATCTTTTATTGAACACATTCTCTTCCATACGTCTCCCCTAAACTATAATAATAACAATAATAATAATAATAATAATAATAATAATAATAATAATCTGGAGGTGTCATATATTGAATTTGTAATACGTCTCCAGGCTGAACTGGTTAATGAATTTTATTTCCAGCACGCTTATAATGACAGAACTCACGTAAGCTATTCGTACAATCGTCTGGGGTAGCACGACTGTGTATCAGACGTCATTGTACTGAGGATGAGCGTAGGGTATCCATATTGCTCTCATATACCTTACACCTGTGACGCGTGACAACAACCAGATCAGGGTGTCCATATGCTACTCTCACATACCCTACATCAGAGACACATGGTGCAAATATACAAATATGACTGATTTTTATAACGCCCAGTGCTATTCACACGCTGCTCTCATATGCTTTACATATGTGACGCAGGGTAAAAATAAAATCAAACCGTTCACGTGCTACTCGCATATAACTTACATCTGAGGCACAAATAAAACACACACACACACACACACACACACACACACACACACACACACACACATGACTGAGGCGATGTTTAATCCGGTAGTGAGAACACATCTAGTACCAGCTCTCACCGCTAGAGGGAGTCGGTCAAAACCTACTTTCATAACAACCTTCAGGACAAGGATTTTTTTTTTTAAATTCTTGTTACAGTCAGGTGAGTTAATCAGATTCGATGTCATCTCTCGAGAAACAATATTCAATAGTCCCTTCAGCATGATGTCATCTTTTTTAGCCCTTGTAACCACCAAGCAGTTTTAGTCAGCCTCCTTTCCTCCCGTCCACACCACCCACACCCCAGTTTCTCACCCCAGCCAACCACACCCACACCTCTCCTCCCCTTCCCGTACACCCCTATTCCGGTCACGCTGGTCGAAAATTTGTAAGTTCTCGTGACCGGAATAGCTTAAATTCACCACCACCCACATTGCAGTAGGCCGGGGTGTGTGGATCCGATAGGAAAAACGCCATACTTATGTGGCGGCCACACATTTTTTAGACCTACAGTGGCGAGGTGGGTTCGGACGCCACACAGATGAGGTTGCTTTGCGGTACGATGTTACTCAACCTGTCGTTAATATATATATTATTCATTCATCATCTAATCCTGTGTTGCCCCATGAGGAGCGTAGGAGTCCGGGGCTAGGCATGTTTGTCCTGACATTTAAGATGACAGTGACCAGCCTCACTCATCCCTGAGTGGCATTACGTGAGCAATAAACCCCAATCGCCTCTTGGATATAAACCTGTACCGGCTTAATCCGATTGGAGCAACTTACTTGCCCACTAAACCACCAGGCACCATAATATAGTTATATGTTCATTATTCAGTGTTTTACCGATATATGCATCAATAAAATTTAAGAATGAATTTCCATTATATGTTACCGGTAAAACACTGAGTAAATTACTATGCCCACCTAAATCACCTACTGTACCTAGAGATGTTGCTTATTTCCCTATTGTTTTTGCTGGGAGAGGCAGCCATTCACTCCGTAAACGTTTAAGCCGCTTACTATGTGAATTTTATCTACAGCTAAATCTTAGTTTTCAAGGCAAATTATACTATCCAGTCATTCTTTAAGTTCAAGGATGTGATTCCTAAGGAGCTGAAATCATTCGTTGTATTTCAACACAAGTGTCAAAGCTGTAGTGTTTTGTATATAGGGAAGGCGAAACGGCACCTCAAAACACGCACCGGTGAACACTTTAGTCGGTCTGTTCGAACAAACTGCCGTATCACCAGCCTGCCTTTCTCAGCTATTCGTAAACATGCCCACTTCAACGACCACCTGTGTCCGCGGAGAGTTTTTCTGTGCTGACCAGTTCTTCCTCAGACAGTGACCTGTTAATATTATCTGCAGTAATGAGATGCGTACTGAATTATGATGTTTTTTAATTCTATGTCTTGGATGCTTTTTAGCTTTTTATGTTTACTTTTTACGTATGTTTGTTACGAAACAAAGTTTTGCTGTGGCGTCGTGCTTTTTTTTTTTTTTTTTACCTTGTAGGATTTTTATACTAGTATTGACGTAAGCTTTTTGTTACATCAGTGAATTCTTGCCACATTCTGCAACGACTTTTGGTTTCATTTATTTATTTTCTTTTATTAATAATTTTATTTACCACACACGACTTGAGATTTTTTTTTTTTTTTGACCTGGAATGATCTTTTCAATTCACTATTTTCGCGTAGGTCAGTTTAACCCAAAATTATTCATTTTGTACTCTTCATCTTAAGGCTTTATGCAGAAATTAATGCAATTTTATTTTAGTACTTGTGACTATAACATTTTAAGGAAGAATATTACATGTACAGTTCTTTGTTTCCCTTTAGGGCTCTGATGCTGCTAGAAGTACTGAAGTGAAACGTTAGCCAATAAGATGAAGATGTATGTACAAGCCCTGGTGATTCTCTTCCTATACACACACACACACACACACACATATCCTACATACTCTCTTTCCATACCACCCCATCCACACCCCTCTCCACCACACCGACGTCCTTTCCTCCCCACACTATCACCTCTACATCCTCCTCCCTACACCATCACACCCACATCCTCCTCCTCACCACAGGACTCCCATACTCTTCTTCCCCACCACACCTCCCCTACCAAACAGCACGACACATCTCCTAGCCATATCACACCACAACATTCCTCAGCACCCCATGACATCACACCAAAGTCCTTCTTCCCACACACCTACACCCTTCCTCTCCACCATACACACCCCTCCACCCCACCCCTCCACACCAGGTTCCTCCTCCCCAGCCTTAACTAGGGCAGCAGGTGGTTGGTACAGGGAGGTGGTGTCCAACCCGCTACACCGCACATCAAAACAAACCCTTTTCTGATAAAGCCAACTCATTCAATATTTACACAAAACACACGCCAAACACAGGCATTTCTCTTTTAAACTTAACCTATCACAACGAGAATGTTGTTTTATTTTAATCAGGCCAGCGTCAAGGGATTTTATTCAGCTTGAGGCCTCCTGGTGGTGAAGAGGCTAGTGAAGGTTATAGCGTATCTTATCCATCAATTGCAAAAGTCTCTCTCAAGCTGAATATGATCGTCGGGAGGTGGAAAGAATAAAAAAAGTACGTCCACGGGCTGAAGGGGTTAGCACAATAGGCATTAACTCTTTCACCGCGACGACGTCTTTTGGCAGTATTGTTTTACCAACTTCACTACCATGACGTCTTTTTTTCTTCTTTCCCCACCATACTATTGTGCTTAGCTAAGGAGAGGTTTTCAAGCAGCGAGGGTTAGGTGAACTTAGCCACTCCAATATACTTAAATATTTTCCACTGTATTCTTGCTGTCTTCAAGCAACTTTATTGAGCTTAGAAACTACTTGTCGGACTGGAGGGGCGACATGACATTCACAGTCCCTTTCAGTACTCAGGGTTTTCTTAAGCTGAATGAAATAATCTGGATGTGGCAAGAATTTGTCATCGGAATGAATGCTTAATCAGAGAACAGAACGACAGACGCTTCTAAAATATAACGTTCTTAGTCATGTTTTCTCCACGTAATCTTTCACTTAGATGACGCTTTTTCTCTTACTCTGGCTACTGAACGGACGATTTTATACAAGTGAATAAAAGCCTCCAGTGCTGAGCAGGCTAATGAAGGCTCAGGTAAACCCCGCTGGTTGATACAGCCTCTCGTAAGCTGAATAAAATCGCTAGAATGTAGCAAGAAGAATGTAAAATGATGTCATCGTAACTAAAAAGGACTTAAGCGCTCCATCCCACTCTAGCATCCCGAAGCCAGAAGTGACATTTTGTCCGTAAAACTTTTAAACAATAAAGATATATTTTATACACTAGTAATAGTTATACATGGGTTATTAACTTTTCTTGATAAAGGTGTGTTGTGTATTTCATTACCATGTCTGTGTGATTTCATGCAATAACAGATATCTCTACCTATGTTCATGCCTAACTGTTCATAATTAAGGCAGTATTAAGTAGGTCATAATGCTCTGTAACTATCCTTATTGTGTAATTAATTCAGGTAACTCACTGAAACAAATGATAACATTTTCTAGCAATTTTGAAGACAAAAGATTTCTGTCAAATATTTAACAAGGCAGATATACCGGTGCAGTTATTATTACCAAAGGATGAACATTCATCGCGATTTCTAGCTGTTTACAAATATGGATCGAAAACTAGAACTTAAAATAAGTTAGTTTAGGAACTTCATATTTAATCCGACGTTATTGGACTATTAAAAATTAGAAGTGGGGCGACCACCATCCACCCCACTGTAAGCAGAGGAGAGGCCACCTTCCACACACTCGGTGTAGTGCCACTTTCAGGTGCTGTACGCTGAGTGACAATCCCAATAATTCTTTGTGATCCAGAAAACCAGTTACGGGCACTACGTTGGGTCCATATAATCAGCAAACGCAAACTTGGTGATAAGGCACTAAGTCCGGATGTAGGCCATAAGGATTCACTTTCAAGACTCCCTAGAGCTTAAATGTTTATATAATGCCTCTCAGAAAAAGTGACTGATTACCAAGGCCTTAACAATCTTGTCTAAGAAACCTAACACTGTCTCTACGCTCCTAAGGAAGCAGTATTACACACGATTGGGTGACATCAAGGAAAATAAAAATGCATATAGGCTTAATACGCCTATAAACGGTTATAGAAATAGCGAGATGTACCAGTGTGTCAGCACTAGTAATCCCTTTTAAAAATGTACTAAAGAGATCTTAGAGATGGATATTTGAAAAGGTTTTCCCCTCACCTGTAACAGCAACCGCCAAGCAGAGGCCGGCCCCCACACACAGCAGTACCTCCTCCACCCTCATCCTGCCCCCAGACTGACTCCTGCCTCGACACGCACCCCCTTTATATAACTTTCACCGCCCGGGGGAAACGGACGTCACGGCAAGACACACAGCGGCCAGGAGGGGAAAGACCAGGAGAGAGAGAGAGAGAGAGAGAGAGAGAGAGAGATGCAGCAGATGGCAAATTATAAAAAAAGAATTAATAATCAATCCGAAGTTGGACTGACAGCAAGGGCTAGTCACACAAGGAAAAAAAAATTAAAATCCAATACATCACGCAGGGGAGATGATGGGCTTTGAAATTTAAACTCAAGTTATTATATACTGGAAATCTTGGTACATGGTAGAGATAAAATAGCTTCAGGTTAACAGTGACTAATTACTTCCTTGTGTTTGAGCTGAGCGTTGAAAGTTATCGAGGAGAAAGGTGGCAGGTACGCCTTCAGGGGGCAGAGGAGAAACGGAGGGGTTGGGAAGAAGTGGAGGAGGAGGAGGAGGAGGAGGAGGAGGTAGAGGAGGAGGGAGAGAGGAGAAGGAGGAGGAAACTAAGGTGCTGTGGGAAGATGTGGAGTTTAATGGGGAGGTAAGAGAGACCAGTTGATAATGAGGAGAAACGGAGGTGTTGAGGAATAGAGAAAGTGGTGAGGGGGAGGAGGAGGAGCAATGTTGAATAATAGTATAGGAGGAGCAGTACATAAGACAAGAGAGAAGGAGACACGAAGGTGGAGAAGAGGGAAAAATACGAGAAGGAAAAACGAGGGGGAAAGCGGAGAGGAGGAAAAGCTGAAAAGAGGATGGAGATCACTAACTGGATGTAGAGCAGAAACAAAGGCGTCGGGGATGTGGAAGAAGGAGTGGAGGACTACGGAGAAAGAAAGTAGAGAATTTGAGGATTAGAGAGAGGAGGAGAAGAGGAGGAGGAGAAGGAGGAAGAGGAGGAGGAGACACGTAGATGATGGGGAGAACACAAAAGCAAAGAGGAAGAGGGTGGGCAGGAGAGAGAAGTAAGGAGTAAGGAAAGCAGAGGAACGTTGCTCTGGGGGAGAAGAGAAGGATAGCGGAGGGAGGAGGAGGGGTGAGGTAGCGCAACGTAGGTATTGGGGAGAAGAGGGAGGAAGGAGGAGGGGGAAGAGAAGAAAAGTGGGGTTGGAGAAAAACAGGGAGAAAAGGAAAGGGATAAACCGAGAAGGGCAGAGGATGGGGTGGAGAAATGAGGCTGGGGGGGGGCGGGGAGAGGTGGAAAAATGGGACGAAACATAACTATAGCATGAGAGGAAGAAGATGGGGAAGAGAAGGAATAAAATGGCTGCTGGAGAAAAGAAAGAGAAAACGAATGAGAACAGAACGAGGGGAGGGAGAGGGAAAGGGTGGGGAGGAGAAAAAATTAGGGTGGTGGAGAGAGTAAAGAGGGAAGAAAGATGGGGAGAGAAGGAAGGCGAGAACTAAAGAGAAAGGTAGGAAATTGACAGGAATAAAATGGGGCGTTGGGGTGAGGAGGAAAAGATGTGGGAAGGAATGGGGAGGATAAACATGAGTGCTGGGAAGTGGGGGGGGGGGAGAAATGGGGAGAAGGATATGGCTAAACAAAGAAGATGGGGAGAGAGAAGGAAAGTAAATGAGAAGGAATGGGGATCAGATAAAATGAATTCTGGGGAGAGGAAGAATTGAGGGATGAGGGGGAATGGGAAGAAGGATGAAGACAATACAAGGAGATGGGGAGAGAAGAAAAGGACATGGGAAAGGATAGGGAGGAGAAATATGAGAGGGGAGGAGAGGAGGGGGAGGGGAAGGTGGAAAAATGGAGGAATGGGGTGGAGGATGAGAAAACAAGGAGATAGAGAGCGAAGACAAGGACATGGAAAATGATGGGAAGGAGAAACGTGGACGCCAGGGAGAGGACAGCCAGGAGGGAAGAGGGAGGAAGTGTGTCGAGAGGAGAGAAGGAATGGGGAGAGGAAGATGAATTAAACGAGATGGGAAGAGGAGGAGAGGAAGTGGGCAAGTGTGAGGAGAAGAAGCAATGGATGCGGGAGAGAGGAAGGTGGAGGAGGAAGTATGGAAAGAGGAGGAGGAGGATGAGGATGAGGACAAGGAAGAAGACAAGAGGATGTAGATGGAGAGAGATGGACGGGGAGGGGGAAAGAAGAGGAAGGAACAGAAACGGGGATGGTGGGTATAGGAATGGAAAGAGGGAGTAGGTATGGAGAGAAAAGGAGTACGATAAAACAGGAGGATGAAAATCGAGAAAGAAGAAAGCTTAGGGAGGAGAGAGACGGGCGATGATGACAATGAACAGTGAGGGCGAGGGTAAGGACAGAAAAGGATGCAAAACGACTAAGATAAGGCAAAAGAAGGCCTCGAATTAATGCTTATGGGACTGCACGGGGAGCATTGGGGCAGACAATCATTCTCGACAATTCGCAGTCATCCCATAGAATACAGGATTAAAAAAAAAAAAAATCGAGTTTACATCCAGGTCTCCCTGTGTACTGCTGGGTGAACAGGGGCAAAGGGAAAACGAACTTTGTCTAGGAGTCTGACCGGTCCGGGAATCGAACTCAGGTTTTTTCTATTCGTGGGCTGGATATGCCAACCATTACACCACCGACTCTCCTAGTATGGAAGGGAAAGAAGGAAATATAGGGATGTGAATGTGTGGCTTTGAAAATGAAGAGAGAAGGGAATGAAGAGAAAGTGGAAATATGGAAACATGTTGAAAAAGAAATAGAAAGATGGATAAGGATGAAGGAATAAGAAATCTGGAGGAAGAAAGGGAAGGAAGGAGGAGGAATGGACTGGGAGGAAGACGATGATGAGTGGTATTGTGAGTGGGGAGAGATGGTGCAGAGGAGGAGGAAAGATGGAGAGAAGGGGCAGAGGAGAAGGAAAGATGGAGAGAAGGGGCAGGGGAGGAGGAAAGATGGAGAGAAGGGGCAGGGGAGGAGGAAAGATGGCGAGAAGGGGCAGGGGAGGAGGAATGATGTCGAGAAGGGGCAGGGGAGGAGGAAAGATGGCGAGAAGGGGCAGGGGAGGAGGAAAGATGGAGTGAAGGGGCAGGGGAGGAGGAAAGATGGAGGGAAGGGGGAGGAGGATAAGGCTTAAAGAAAATAGGAGAGATATAAGAAAACGAGAGGAAACAGAGAGACGGAAAGAAACAGGGAACAAGAAAACAGAGGGAAAAAATCAAGAAAAGAAAAGGAATAAGGAAAGGAAGGGAAAGAAGGCAAGTAAGGGAAAGCGAAGGAGGAAATGAAAAGAAAGGAAGAAGGATAGAACCAGAATAAGGCAAGAAGTATAAAGGAAAGAAGTAAAGGCAATGAGAGGAAAGAAGGAAAGGAATGGAAAGGGAAGAAGGCAAGGAAAGGAAAGGGAAGAAGGACTGGAACAGAAGAAGGCAAGGAGGGAAAAGGAAACAAGTAAAGGCAAGGAGGGGAAAGAAGGCAAGGAAAGAGAAGGGGAAAAGAGAGAAGGAGAGATGGGAAGCCCGGGGGCGAAAAAGGTGGATGTTACTGACGTTGAGGGAAAGGCGTGTGGATAGCTGACATTGTGGGGAGCTGGCCACCTGTTGGCCCACTGGGGGAGAAGCAGGCGATGAAGTGCTCACAACCATATATAACTTTTACTTTTTTTTTCTTTACTGTGTTTTTATCTGTATCAGTCAGTCGCTGGTGCCAACAAATGGGTAAAGTTGGTAGGATCCGGAAAGGTCATAAAATACAAGTACTGGCATTTCAGGTTTATAATTTTAAAATCATGAGTAATTTTTACACACACACGTTTATTGCAGTCTCTCTCTCTCTCTCTCTCTCTCTCTCTCTCTCTCTCTCTCTCTCTCTCTCTCTCTCTCTCTCTCTCTCTCTCTCTCTCTCTCTCAATGTCTATCTATCTATATAAGAATATGTATGTATGTATGTATTTTCTTTTTTATGTGTCCGACTCTGGGCATAGGCTTCGCAGCCTGCTTCCAAGACCCACTAGTCCTCCTATATATCATACACCTCTACATGTTACCACTTCGGCGCTAACACCCACCGTCCATACTAAATATATGCTAGGGCTGTCTCATACAGGACTGGTGTACTGGTATTAGCGGGGGTATTTTCACGACATGTCGGCGGGTCTTGTGGTAGGTCAGTAAAGTCTGATCTCATGAAATTCAAATCCTCAAACTGTTCCCTGCCTCAGCAGAGATGTGAATCTGGGTCCGGTAGGACCGCAGGCCACTACCGATTGAGCCACCGCCTTCCCCATGTGTATAGGTGTGGGCGCTCACCATCCACTCACTCGATGTGGCGCTTCTGTCTACGGGTGACTTTACACTCCCTATTCTGTCTTTCTTTCCTTCATTCTTTCCTCTTTTACCTGTGGGTGACTCTACACTGAGAGACAAGCCAAATGGTTTCCTGTACACCAGGAAACCATTTACTACGCTGGGTGGTAACTATATAACCAAATTTTGGCGCCTGATGGTTTAGTGGGTAATTACGGCGCTCCAGTTGGATTGAGCGGGTGCAGGTTTATATCAAGGGATGGTTGGGGTTTATTGCTCACGTAATGCCACTCAGGGATGAGTGAGGCTGGTCACTCTCATCTTAAATGTCAGGACCAACTTGCCTAGCCCCGGGCTTCTACGTTTCTCATGGGGCAACGTAGGATTGGATGATGAATGAATGTAGATTATATATATGTGTGTGTGTGTGTAAGAGAGAGAGAGAGAGAGAGAGAGAGAGAGAGAGACAGACAGACAGAGACTACTACGAGTAAGTTATTATCCCCTTACAAGCTTAGGCTATGGGCAAGAGGCCAGGCTACAGTAGTCTACAGACATTTAGGATCTTCAGCTCGAGGCCACTTATTGTAAATTATTCTGGCTAATGTCAGCCGATTTCGTTCAGCTCAGTAAGAACCTCAGTTTAAGCTGAAGGGACTGAGGGTTTGTTACTGACTTGAGTCGCTGCTCGCAATATATGGCTGTGACTGGGAAATATAGAAACGTACGGTACAGTAATTAACATGAGGGTGTGGCAGTGGCTAATGTAATGCCGATGTACGACGAATACTTTTTTTTTTTTTTATGTGACCGACTCTGGGCATAGGCTTCACAGCCTACTCTCAAGGCCCAGTAGTCCTCCTGCGTACCATACACCTCTACATGTCACCACCTCGGCTCTAACGCCCACCGTCCATATTGAATATATGCTGGTGTACTGGTATAGGCGGGGATATTTTTACGATGGATTTGAGAGGTATATGAGGGAGGGGGGAGTGAGCTGGGGGAAGGGTAGTCAAATGGTGGGTGACAGAGCGACTTAGAGGCGTTTTGTCTGCGGCCACCCCTTGCGGGATTAGGGCGTCGGGCTATAGATAGATAGATAGACAGATTTTTACGACAAGTCGGCGGGTCTTGTGGTAGATCAGTAAAGTCTGATTTAATGAAATTCAAATCTTTAAACTGTTCACTGCCCTAGCGGGGGATTTGAACCTGGGTCCGGTAGGACAGCAGGTCACCTCTCAACCGATTGAGCCACTTGGTTTGACAGTGGTGTTAACTAAGTCTGCCTGTCTGTATAACTATTTAGCTGTCCATTGTTGTCTTTCTACCAGTCTACCAGACACAGCATCTTGTGTGTGTGTAGGGAAGGTGGGGGGAACTTACTGTGAGAAATATCCTTATCCACTCATACTACTGCAGACATACTTCACTCATAACAACACCCTGGTAAATAAGGAGAAAGGTGTACTGCAGTCCTCCCACACCCTCGCTTTATCCTCCCCACCCCACTCTTATCCTCCCCACACCACCACATCCACATCCCTCCTCCCCCACCCCCACACCACCACATCCACACCTCTCTTCCCCCACCCCCGCTCATCCTCCCCATCCCATTCTTATCCTCCTAACCCCCCCCCACACCCTTCCTCCCCGCCCCACCACACCCGCACCCATACCCCTCCTTCCCACCCCACCACACCCACATCCTTCCTCCCCACCCCACCACACCCACACCCCTCCTTCCCATCCCACCACACTCACACCCCTCCTCCCTGCCCCACCACACCCACACCCCTCCTCCTCCCTCCCACTGCACACCCACACCTTGTAACTCACTCTCATTACGTAACTCCCGGTAACACGACACTGTTAACTTTATAACAAGATTTTCAACACCACAATAACAGGGATTTATTTATTTTTTATTTACACATTTTTTACTCCTGCTTGCTCCAGATTTTCATTCTTTTGTGGCACATTTCACGTAACTCAATAAAAAAAAAAAAGAATGCAATGGGTCCACATCCGTTTCATAGCAGTTCTTCGTGACTATTCTTGTGTTCATCTATTGTTACAACTCAGCATTCAAGATGAAGTGATGGCCATTGTAGACCAAGTTAAAGTACAGGCAGTATAATACGCTGATTTCGAGGTAAGGTGTTGAATTACCTATAAATGAGGTACTTAACTGGCGCCTCTGTATCTAGTTAGCATCCCCTACCCATCATCTTCATTAATCTCTCTCTCTCTCTCTCTCCCCATCTGTGAAACTGAGGTGAACCGTCCACAACTTTCTCCTTCAACCACATTACCATCTGCTGTATATGTGCATGGCAGAGAGAGAGAGAGAGAGAGAGAGAGAGAGAGAGAGAGATTAACTGTAATGGAATTTACACAATATAGCTTAAATGATGTGACGAAATGGCTCAAAACAATAAAGAGAGAGAGAGAGAGAGAGAGAGAGAGAGAGAGAGAGAGAGAGAGAGAGAGAGAGAGAGAGACCAGATCAATAAAACTTTACGATTAAAAAAAAAAAAAATGTCAATGAGCATCAAACCTCAGAGACGCAATTCCGTGTCCTTTTAGCACTACCACTGTGTTTACTTTTTTATTTTCGTGAGGCAGGCACCAGACGATTTTGATCCACTTAGGGGAGATCTGTAGTAATGAAGGCGTTCATTAATTCAATACCTAAACTTTAACAATCTTTTAAACCAGTATCAGTAAGTTACAAATTTTGTCCTGGTAGTGAGCGGATTAAATTCCTAAAAACTCCATCCCGGTCCTGTTGCTACATGTGGAAAACGAGAGTCCTGCAACTTGCGCAATTAAACAAAACCCTTAATGAGGTGCAATTAGACATGTGCAACGACTGTAAAGGCGAAAACATGTGTAAAACTTGGCCATTCTTTGAATATTATGACGTAAATAGACACTGTGTAAATTATGCCTTCCTTACTTAATAACTTGCTTTGTGTTATATTCCTTTACAATGGTAGGTAGACAGTTTTAAATGGATAGCCGGATCAAAAGATAAATACAGGTATAGACAAAATGGTAGGCAGATGCTTGATGACACTGGATTTAACTAGATTCGACTGTAAAAAGAGAAGCATAATATGCGTAAATGTAGTTTGCAGCTAAGCAGACATAAGAGCTAATGCAAGAAAGATAAACGCATACAGAGAGAATAGATGCAGGTACCCCAACTGCAGTACAAGGCCAGATATATAAGTGAAATAAATAAATAAATAAAAGTTTCAGGTGTTGGAAGGGGGGACAGAATATTTAAGATTTGATGTATGCAGATAAACCTGCTAACAATAAACGACATCTTGGTAGGCTGGTTCAAGAGTTTTGTGAATGTCTGAGCGACGAGGTTTGAAATTAAGTGCAGACGTGAGTAAAGTAATGATTGTTGAGGCATGTGACTCATAGTTTGATGTGCTGATGAGTGGAGAGACGAACCGATGGAAAGTGTTAGTCCCTTCAGTGGGATGATTTTTTGTGTTTGAAGCCAACAGATAATTTTATTTAGCTTAGTACAGCCAACTGGTAGTGAACGGATTAATAAAGGCTGAATCTAATTCCTCCAGATCAAATGCAATACTAGTTAATAAAATGAAATACTAGAAAGCACTCAGAGCGCGCTTACCTCCGCCAATGTCATTGCCAATAAAAAGGATCCGGATCCGGATGTGGATCCGCCCCAAAACTTTAATTAATTTTTTCTTGGTCCTTGGCTCACCTTTGCACAAAATTTCTTTGAAATTCATTGAGTTCTTTTGAAGATATTGTCCGGGATACTCCGGATCTAGATCCGGATCCGCCCCCAAATTTAATTTCTTCCTTGGTCCATGGCCCACTCTTCCACAAAAGTTCATCAAAATCCGTTCATAACTTTTTGGAATAATCCTCCTAACAGACAGACAAACAAATCAACTTCGGCAAAAACATAACCTCCTTGGCGGAGGTAATAAAAACACGTCCCCGGGCTCAGGGGTTTACATACTTCGCTGCCGTGATTGGAAAAGGACGTCTAAGTGTTGTTTAAAATAAATGGAGAGTATTGTGCTTCTAGAAAGAAATGTGGCCGGTGTTGAGGGCTTTGTTTCGAAACATGACCGACTACAGAAACTGCAGGTGTACAGCACAGAGGTGAATTTGTGATCACATTAATTGTTACCTATACCTTCTACACTAAAAGTTCAAATAGGCTAAAAGTAAATACTCGTATTTGGTAATATTCGTTTCATTTGTTCCTCATCTTAATTGTTCTCCTTTCATTCTTTTCTGTTAGCAAGAGTCGTTTTTCCATTCATTTAATATAACAGTTTAAGCTTTACTGTCAAATCGGGTTGCTTTTGCTTAAACTTCCTTCATTTCTTTCAGAATATATTTCTGTATTATTCTCTGTTTTCGTGTTTTTCCCTACAATTTCCCACCTTCAAGCTATGCCCTTTTGTGTTGGGGGAGGGGGGAAATGACTTGGGGAGGTAAAACCCAGGAGCGTACCTAGAGATTTGGGGGCCCGGGGGGCTAGGTTCTTTGCGGGGCCCCCCTCCCGAACCTAGCCCCCCTAATTCTCAAAACTTATCTAATATCTCAGCCGGGATTGTCGGGATGATAAGTATATATATTTTTAAATATTAATAAAAAAGCTTTTAAATTGTTAAGGCTTTGTGGGGCCCCCTCAATTGGGGGCCCGGGGGGCAGTTTCAAACAGCTCCCCCCGCCCCCCCTCAGGTACGCCACTGGTAAAACCTGGTAAATTTTGGAACTGCATCCCTGTAACGGACGCTTAAATTGATACTGTCACCACATACTTTATGCAGCTCTGAACAATTTATCTTCTGTAAATGTAGCCCTTTTCTATTCTCATTTTTCTCTCTCTCTCGTGCACCCATGGGGGAGCCCAAACCCAGAGTGTCCTGGTGTCACACACTCACTCACTCTCTCATGCACTCACTGAGACACAGCACCGTTTTATCTGGGAAGTTGCACCCATAGTTTTATGAGCGTCACACTCATGATGGGTGCTGACGGGTGGGGGGTATTGTTTGAGTGTCTGGTGTGCGTCTGGGGCATGTCTGGTGTGTCTGCGGTGCGTCTGGTGGATATCTGGGATGTATCTGAGAGGTACGTCGTAAAGACGAAGGACATCTTTTGGGATGTGTTGGGGTGGTGGATACGGTTGGGGTGGGTGCCGCTATTAAAGGTGTCCGTTGTCTACTTAGTTCCTAGAAAAGAGAGAGGAGGGGGACTCTCCAGCTCTTGTCTCTGTCGTTATTGTATTTACGTTAAAATAAACTAACACAAGCTAATTACCTAATCTGATGGAACAGGACCTAACCTAACCCCATTTCAGCGACGATGCGATAACAGACGGAGGTAGGAGATGGACTATTCCTAGCACTTTATTTACTGAAAACGAAAAATACATTTGCAGCAGATGTTTATGGATTTCCTTCTTCGTTAGGTGCGTGGGAGGAAGTTATAAATAATACCGAAAACTGTTGGGCCATGCGGAAAACGACAAATATTAACGCTGGAAGTAATCCAGAAGGAAATTTAAGAAATCTTACCACAAAAACTGGTGGTATACTGTATACAAATATAACTGACGGTTACCAAATTGGAGTTTAAAATCCCAGCCTTACGAATCCTCCCCCTCCCCCCCCCACCAAAAAAAAAGGGACGACACTTACCCCTGTAGTACGCTACACCTGCTGGCATCCGGGCGTAATTTTTACCTGCGGCAAAAACCAACAGGTCAGTGAGTGGCCAGTGTTCTGCTTCTGGCGGATTTGTTAAAAGGAGGCCTTTGGAGACAAAAGTGGTACCATAAATGGTAATATGATATGAAGAATCCAAATCTGCCGTAAACTAACACCTGTGGTGACGCCATCTAACGACAACTTTAGTATGTGTCTAATTTAAGCCGAGACAAAGTTTTCCCACATAAGGTTATTTGACATGGAGAATCCAAATTAGCTGTCAGCTGACACCTGTGGTGGTGCCATCTAGCAGCAACTGGGTAGTGGGGCACTCCGTTAAGGCACCTCCAGAGTCTGGGTAGTGGATCTCTCTGTTAAGGCTAGTTACTTTTTACAGGAAACTGTTTGAAACATGGGTCTCACCGCAGGTCCTAGGGCAATTCTACTCTTGTTCACTCCAGCGGTGATATGTGGAAAATCCAGGGATGTTGCTAGTCAAGCTGGCCAGGTAAATAGGCTGGTATACAACAAACACTGAAATGCTGACAGTAGTGTACTTCATCGACATGCAGAAACTACAGTGCGATCTCAAGCACGGTACTATGATGTACTATAGTAGCGGCGCGCGACTCTGAGGTTGGTATTACCGTGCCCTGGCAACCTACCCCTCAACAGTGCGTCTGATTTCGTGTATAATATGAGACGCATGCGATTCGCGTATAATATGTTCGTGTATAATAATATTCGTGTATAATATATGCGTGCATAATAATGATTCATGTATACTATGATACGAAATCAGACGCACTTTTGAATGGTAGGTTGCCAGGGTACGATAATGACAACCTCAGAGTCGTGCGCCGCGACTATAGCTTAAACAAGTGGAAGTTGTTCTGCTCATTTTATACTGCAGAGACAGGCTAGTGTACGAAATTATTTGGAATGAATTTAGCACTTCACTTTCTTATATTATTTGAGGTAAGCACGTGAGTGAAATTACTTGGCATTAAATTAGTTATCTGAGAGGAGCATGTGGAGTTACATGGAGAGACAGACTGACACATGAGGAAGTGAAGGACCTCTATGGTGTGGATGTGGATGTGATAGAAAGCGTTAGGCGAAATACATTGGGGTGGTTTGGCCATGTGGAGAGGATGGAGAGCGAGAGACTAATGAGGAGAGTGTATGTGAGTGAGGTGGAGGGGGGAGAGGGAGGGGGAGGCCGAGGATGAGATGGAGGGATGGAGTGGAGAGGTATATGGGAGAGTGTGTGAGCTGGGAGCAAGGCATTGAAGTGGCATTGGACAGGGCGACATTGAAATGATTTGTATGTGGCCACACCTTACGGGATTGAGGCATTTGGCAACAGGTAGATCTCTATATGACTGATAGATAGACAGAAATCAGCACTTCTCCGTTTTAGAATATTTGAGGAACATAACCCATCCCCAACATGATTCAGGACGGGGACATCAGCAGCTGTATTATAACTGAAAATTTGCTTTTTACACAATGAAATGAATATGACTGAGACTATTATACTGTTGCATAACAGAGGTGGAAGAAGTTGAGAGACGGAAGAGAGAGTTGTATATAGAGAGGAAGAGAGAGGTGAAAAGATTAGTAAGAGAGAGTAACAAGAGAGTGAATGAAGAATTTGGAAGGAATTTGAGTGTAAAGTGGAGGGAATGTAAGAAAATGTTCTGGAAAGAGGTAAAGAGAGTTAGACAGGGTGCCAAAGAAGTTAGCTGGGGAGTGAAAGATAAAAATGGTAGATTACTACTTGAGAAGGGAGAAAAAGTGAACAGATAGAGAGAACACTTTAATGAATTGTTGAACATAGAGAATGAAAGTAAGGCGGGTATAAGTGGCTGGGAGACGTAGGGATGTGAAAAGAGAGGAAGAAATCAGTAGGATGGAAGTTGTGGAAGCAATGAAAAAAGTTAAAATGGGGAAAGCCCGACAAATTGATGAAGTGTGTGCTGAAATGCTGAAGCATGGGGGAGAGATAGTAGTAGAATGGATGTGGAAGATGTGCAGATTGGCCTGGGAGGAAGGTAGAGTCTCGGAGGATTGGAAGTCAGGTATAATTATTCCCCTGTACAAAGGAAAGAGGGAAAAAGAAGTATGTAGTAATCATAGGGGCATTTGTCTTCTTAGTGTAATAGGAAAAGTATATGGCAGGATACTTATTGACAGAGGTAGGGAAATAACAGAAAAATTAGTTGGAGAAGAACAGGGAGGTTTTAGGACGGGAAGAGCTTGTGTAGATCAGATATTCATTCTCAGATCTTTAGTGGAAAAGTTTCTACACAAGGGAAAGAAGTTGTATCCGGCCTTCATGGATTTGGAGAAAGCATATGTCAGGGTGGATAGACGAGGACTGTGGAAAGTATTAAGAATATATGGTGTCAGAAATTTTTATACACTCCTTTATTTGACGGGTGTTAGTCTAACACGACCTTAAATCAATTTACATAAGTCTCTTAGGATGTTTAAGTATAATTGATATTTCAACTCACCAGTAATTATTCTCCTATCTCCTACCTAATGCCCCAAGATTTGGCCAAATCATAGAGGTTACTATGCTAGAAAGAGTATGACAAAAGATGACGACGAGCCTGATGTTTCGGTTGCCTGAATATCCAAGCGTCCTTAGGTGCGTATTGTACAGCTGGCAACTTGAACCGGCTTTAGCAGCAGAGTGCTGCTTCAATGGGCTTAGGAACTAGAGAGAGTGAACATGGCGAGCATCTTCTCCCTCATAGGATTGTACAGATGCCAACTATTAATTAATTACAAGACTAAATACAGTTAAAATACTTCATGATATATACAAGGTGAATCCAACTTAATTTAATCTTAGTTTTAATTAAACTAAAGCCAAATATTCCATTCATCTATGCAAATATATATTAAACCATCATTCGTTTTTCACATGAGGCACTTCATACTCACCACGCAAGCTCAGTTAGGTCAATGGAAATTTCCTAAGTATGGATGGATGGATGGATTTACATGTATTTACAATATAGTTGACAAGGGTTAAATGCAGTAGCATTTAATTTATTAATAATAAGAATTATTAAAGAGAACGTAATCTCTGGGTTATATACAGCTTGAATTAGTTATTAACGCTCTCTAGGTTTTCCTCTGCTTTTAACCAGGGACGACTATTTTAAAAGGTAAAGAGCGCAACCGCTCTGGGGAAAAATATTTCCTACAGTTTTGGGGCCGGGCGTAAAATGATAAGCTGTATCATGTAATGTGACCCTTAGCCAGGAATTCTCTCCATAGGTCTCGAGAACCCTGTGCTGCGGCCCTTCTAGGTCGCGCATCTTGACCCAATTGCTCTCCACCATCCATGAGTCCTGCGTTGACTCAAGCAGGTACCAGTTTATCAATAGTTTTTATACTAGTGTGTGCCCTACATTTTATTTTTACAAGACTCAGCACCCCTTCTGAATCTGGGTGCATGGAGATCACTTTTGCTAATGGCCACTGGGATCTTGGTTGTTCTATTTTTACTAAGACCACATCTCCTATGTTTATAACAGATTTGTTGCTGGCAGCCTGAACCCCATAAAATCTTTCTCTTAGGCTCAAAAGATATTCTTTGCTCCAATGTGTATTCCAGGTGTCCAATACTTTTTTCAGACGTTGATATCCTTCCCACAGATTTTGTCCTAATTCATTATTTTCTATGGTAGGATCATCTACTTCCTCCTGGATATCCAAACAAGGCACCGGATGGAGCTTGCTGCCATACAACATATGAGTCGGTGTCAATGCCTCAATCGAAAAGCTAGTGTTATCTAGGTAGGTGAAAGGTCTATCTTTAACCTAGCCTCAGTTTCAGTTATCATTGTTCTCAACTCCTCTCTGCTGATCTTAGTTCTGTGCAAGGTTTTCCTAACGCAATTCTTCACTATACCAATCATTCGTTCGATAAATCCATTTTGCCATGATGCTCTTGGAGTTATGAACTGCCAGGTACAAATTTCGGATTCCCAGTGCCGACTTAACCTTTGGGTCATTCATTATATTTAAAAGTATAGAGGTGCTGCTCCAACGAAATTGGTTCTGTTGTCGCCTATTAATTTATTAGGACAAGACCTTCTTGCGACAAATCTTCTAAATACGTTCAGGAATGTCTCTGAACTTAAATCTTCTGCCATTTGTAGATGGACTGCCCTTGTGTAGGTGCAAGTAAACAGACATATATACACCTTATGGGGAGTTCCCTAACCAGTAGCAGTTACAGCCCCTGTGTAATCAACTCCAGTTTATTTAAAGGGCCGACTTACATTTACCCTATCCCTTGGTAAGGCAGGTGGTCCTGGATACTCATATGGTCGTTGTTCATACCTCCTACATGTAATGCAACCTTTGAGATATTTCTTTATGACCTGTCTATTAGGGATCGAATACCTTTCCCGGATTCAGGCCAAAGTCTGCGGCACACCTCCGTGAAGAGTCAAATCATGGCTTCCTTAACAATTAACTGTACACAATAATCGCTCTTAGGTAATAATATGGGATGTCTAGTTTGGATAGGCAAATCTGCCTTTATTATTCGGCCCCTGCATCTAATTAGACCCTTTCCGTCTAAGAACAAGCCCAGATCTCTTATCAGCTCATTCTTGTTCCCAGTGCCTTGGCCTAAAAGGTAATATATCTCTCCGTAATAATTCCTTTGTATCCTTTTCAGCCAATATTCCATGGGATAAAATTTTTGAAACTCCACTTTCTCATTCAAAAATTTAACAACTAATTTAGTAGTGTTAATAAGTTGTCTTATTGTTGAGAATCTGCTAAATACCTGGCCAATTAAGTTCCTACTTTTATGGAAGCCTATTCCATTTGAGGTAGGGTTCTTCCTTTAACTGGCGCAACTCTGGCTTTGGACATAATAATCTTACTATCCTCTCCTGTTGCGCAATAAGCTACTGCTCCATATGCCCTTTGAAAAGCATTAAAAAATATATGTGTGTGACTTCTCATTACTGTTTACTTTCCTGGGAATACATATGCTTGATGTGGTTTCAAACGCCTTTCTAATCTGTTCCCTTTGTTCCACATGTGTCTCACTTAATTCAGTGTCCCAGTCTAACCTTTCTTGCCAAGCCTCTTGCACTAAACATTTGCCCCTAATAACTGTAAGACTGACCAATCCTAATGGGTCATATAACGTGGAGACCTTACTTAACAAGGACCTCTTGGTGAGAGTGACATCAATAATTGGTTTCAAACTTATTTCATCAGCTCTTTATCCCAATTAAGACCCAACACATTTTGAGTTTTGCGAATGTCAGTATTTGGATAGTCCTCTTGTATTTTATTCCTCAAAAGCGGTGAATTTGTATTCCAGCTCTGCAACGGCAAATTTGCCTTCCCACATTAGGAATTGGCTACTTCATAAGCCTTCAATGTTTGCGACTCTGTATCAGCAACACCTTGCAAATTATCCACGTAAAAAGCCTTCCCTATTTCTGGGCATTTGGCATTTCCAAAATGATGCTTTAAAGGTTGCAAAGTAGGAAAGGACTAGCGCAAGAGCCAAAGAGCACCGATCGGAAACAGTAAGTTTTCAATGGACTATCCTCATTTTGAGGGTCTTGAGGCCAGAGGAATTTTGTAAATTTCCTATCTTCTTCTCTCAGTCCTATTCTGAGAAAACCCTATGTCTGCTGTATAAGCATAAGGTTTCTCTCTAAATCTTAGTAATACATTCCCTAACTTCTCTTTTAGTGTAGGTCCAGAGTATAGGCAATCGTTCAAGCTAGCTGATCCCTTGGAGTATTGCTTACAGCATGATGTGGTAAATAATGTCCTTCTTTGTGGTTAACAGGGAATTCTACCTCTTCTATAAATTTATAATTCAATTGATCTTTTATAATATTATCATATATGGTTAGATGTTCTGGTTTGTCTCTCAACTTTCTGAGAAGAGAATTTAACTGAGCCTTAGCTGCTTGGTTATCTGAGTAGGTTCTAGTTCTGCACCTATACCAGCCACCATCAATGACTGTGGGGGTAACAAAGACTGAGTCTACTAGTTTGGCCATTCCTTTAGCTTGCTTTGGAAAGGGCAACTGACCCAAAACAAGGTTACCTCCTGGACTCTTGAACAATTGTACCTTTTTCTTCTTGAAAGTCCTATGGAGAAATCTTCCACAGTAATCTGAAACAATTATCATTTTTATGGGACCCACAGTATCTGATTCCACATTCCGTTTTGCCAACTTTATCCCTGAGCTTTGTAGATGATCAGAGGTTTCCTTCAATCTTTTTATATATATACTTGTCTCCATGTTATCCAGTACAACTGTTGTTATACGGCATTTATATCTGCCTAGGACTGAGCTTCCTTAGTAGTTATGAATCCTGTAATGGCTAGATTTACCTTGCCAATAACAGGTAACTTTAATTTCTTCTCAATGTCTGCAGAAATGAAGTTTTTTTTTTTTTTTTTTTTTGAGCACTCGTATCAAAAAGAGCACATGCTAATAGGTTTCTGTTTTCACTCATTACCTTCACATCTGCTATTGGAACTGCAGCTGGCATTACTACTGAAGTATTCCCCTCAGCAATTGTCATATTGACATTTGCAGGTGTAGGAACCCCATTTTTCATCCTTGGGCATAAAGCATTATGATGATGATCCCAATTAGAGTTGAAACAAATTTTTAGTTTAATCTTGCAGTCCGCGGAGGTGTGTTCGGAATTCATGCAGATCATACAGCACCCCAGTTCTTGAAGCTTTCCTACTCTAGAAGCATAATGAGGATAATGTTGACAAGATGCACTGGAATGTTGCTCACCACAAAATGCACAAACCTTCCTGTCCTTTACCATGGAAAGTTTTACCTCCTTATTTCCATCAGCTTGTCTGTTTCTTATCTTTAATATTTTATCCCCAGATTTTAAAGAGCTAAGGAAAGTACCTACCTCTTCTTTAGGTACAGACTTAGCCGTCCCTGACGTAGGTTTCCCAACCAGGTGGTTAGTTTCTTTCTTTTCTTTTTTTTTCTTTTTTTCCTTATTTCAGCCTACTGTTTAATCTCAACAGGCTTTACTGTTCCTTGCAAATGTTTACAGATTTGCATTAAGCCTTCCTCAGTCTCCTCACAGGAGAAATTATCCTTTTGGTACCTACCATACAAGGCATCCTTGGTTCTTGGTAGGAGCTTTAAGGACACAATTCTAGAAAGCACCTATAATGCTAGATGTTTAAGGCTCGACTTTTCGCTCCTAGAACACCTAACGTGTAGCGGGGTCCTCTTTCGAGACCGGAGCTTAGGACAAATAGGAGAGAGGCAGGACACAAAAACTTCAGGCAATAACCTTTACACGTGTATTGCTTAGTCAGACAAGGGACAACAGCAGATGGTTCATTTTTTTTCATTCATTGCCAGACGCCATGTATCCCAGACGGGGTGGCCAAGGGCTTAGAGTTAATTGTTTTACAGGGAGGGGCACTAATCCTCCACCAACCCCACTTGACGTAGGGATGTAAAGCGTGTGGGCATCTGGGTGGAACTGAAGACACCTTTGTTAGGTACAGCACAATATTTGGTCAATTACAAACTTTTACAACTAGATTCTCAGTATCTCGCAGGATACTACAGTAGTATGTACGTGGAATAACACTCAAGGTGTAGTGCACAGAATTAGTAAAGTCCAGGATCTCGTTGCACGTTTAAGGCACTGGGGTCTAATTGTAATTTATGGTGGTATGAGGCAGAGGTTAATGATAATGCGTTCAACTTATATTTTCTAAGTGCAAAGGGTTATTTGTTAATATTTACAATACGGTCCAAGGTTGTTGCGCGTGTGGGGGGAGTTTAAGGTAAAACTCACTTGGGGAGGGTGTAAGGCACTGGGGTCTAATTATGTTTATAGTAATATGAAGTGGAGGGTATTGATAGCATGTTCGATTTTTATTTTCTAAGAGCAAGGGTGACATCCGCAGCAGGGCCCGACAGCAGAACTGGTTTACCCCTGCCACATCATAACAGACCCATCCCCTTACCCGCACCTGACCTGACTAGCTGATCAGACGAAATGCGGGAGAATATCCCCTCAGGGCTGCGTCATCACTTATTCATTCACAATTTCTCTCCATTTATTTCTGTCACACGCAGCCACTCTTCCTTGCTCAACAGACATCCCTCTCGCATCCAGCGCTCTCTTCACACTGTCCATCCATCCTATTCGTGGTCTTCCTCTCAGCCTTACACCTCTCACATCAGATCTAGTTATCTTTTTCACCAATCGCTCATTATCCATTCTCTCCATATGCCCAAACCATCGCAACACCCTCTGCTCAACTCGAGCAGCCATCTCCCGAACAACTCCAGTTCTCCTTCGAACTTCATCATTTCGCACCCGATCCATACGTGTCACTCCACACATACTCCTCAGACACCTCATCTCCATTACATTCAAACTTTTCCTCTCTGCTACACCCATATTCCATGTTTCAGCCCCATATAATGCAGTCGGTACCACAACACCCTCATACAGCCTTCTCTTTACATCCATTCTAAGCGAACGACATTTAAACACTTTTTTCATTCCTCCCAGCACCTTTCCTACTTCATTTATTCTAAACTTCACCTCTGCATCTATTCTTCCATCCACAGCAACATGTGACCCTAGATATTTAAAACAATCTACCTCCTAAAGCAACTCACCATTCAAAACTATATTCATCCCCCTACCATCTATCAACCTCGTACACTTCATCACTTTACTCTTATTCTCATTTACTTTCAATTTCCTCCTTTCACACACCCTTCCAAACTCCTCTATCAACTGTCTCAATCTCTCCTCTGAATCAGTCACCAGTGCAGTATCATCTGCAAACAGCAGCTGCTTCAGATTCCACTCTCCTCCATCAACATTTACCAGACTCAGACCACCTAAAACTCTTGCATTCACCTCCCTTACAACATCATCCATGTAAATATTAAACAACCAAGGCGACATCACACATCCCTGTCGCAGCCCCACTCTCACGGGAAACCAATCACTCACAGCATTTCCCACTCTTACACACGCTCTACTATTTACATAAAAACTTTTCACCCCTTTTAGTAACCTACCATCAAGTCCATACAATCTTAAAACAGTCCACAAAGCCTCCCTATCAATTCTATCATACGCTTTCTCTAAATCCATAAATGCCCAAAACACATCCTTGCCTTTCGCTAAATACTTTTCACACACTTGTCTCAGAGCAAACACCTGATCAACGCATCCCCTCCCTCTCCTAAAGCCACATTGCTCATCACTAATCACTCCCTCTGTACCCTCTCTAACTCTCATAATTAACACTCTATCATACACCTTACCTACAACACTCAACAGACTTATACCCCTAAAGCTAGTACATTCATATTTATCATCCGTTCTCCCCTTTGGGGCTAAGATGCGAATGAATGTGTTTGAATAGATGAGTAAATGGAGAGTGTGTCGTCCTGTCTCGGCTACCTCCCTTTCCTTGGGGGAAGCAGCCTAGGTATATAGATAGATAGAAGAGCAAGGGACATTTGGATGAATTACAAATATGAGTTCCACGGTTTGGTCGTTACACTGATTATAACTTGAAGGGAGTCATACACGAGTCTTATGCACTATCACTTGGACTTTACAGGAGTTATTCACTATTCTGCCATGTTGTACATTAGGCTATTATTTCCCTGTCACGTAAACACTTGGCCTGGTGCTGGGAAAGTACACTATCACCTTGTCACTG